>NC_064640.1:139105676-140305676 GCF_023864345.2 Schistocerca serialis cubense | reverse complement strand
GGACCCTGCATGTCAGCAGGGGACTGTTCAGGTTGGCGGAGGCTCTGTAATGGTGTGCAGCTAGAGTGATATGGAGCCCCTGATATATATAGAAACGACTCTAACAGGTCACACGTACGTAAGCATCCTGTCTGATCACCTGCGTCCATTCAGGTCGGCCGGCCGGAGTGGCCGTGCGGTTCTAGACGCTACAGTCTGGAGCCGAGCGACCGCTACGGTCGCAGGTTCGAATCCTGCCTCGGGCATGGATGTGTGTGATGTCCTTAGGTTAGTCAGGTTTAATTAGTTCTAAGTTCTAGGCGACTGATGACCTCAGAAGTTAAGTCGCATAGTGCTCAGAGCCATTTGAACCATTTGAACCATTTAGGTCGTTGTGTATTCCGACGGACTTGGGCAATTCCATCGGGACAAAGCGACACCTCACACGTCCAGAATTGCTGCAGAGTGGCTTCAGGAACACTTTTCTGAGTTTAAACCCTTACGATGGCCACCAAACTCCCCAGACATGAACATTATTGAGCATATCTGGGATGTCTTGCAATGTGCTGTTCAGAATAGATCTCCAACCCCTCGTACTCTTACGGATTTATAGAGAGCCCTGCAGGATTCATAGTGTCAGTTCCCTCCATCACTATTTGAGACATTAGTCGAGTCCATAGCACGTCGTGTTGCGGCACTTCTGTGAGCTCGTGGGGGCTCTACACGATATTATGCAGATGTGCCAGTTTCTTTCGGTCTTCAATGTACAGCACTAAAATACAATGTAAAAATGCTGGAAGCTTATGATACGTGATTGAAACTGTCCAGAAGTGGAAACTGGCCAACCGCTTAGATAATAAAAAGTATACAGCCTACCTAAACCATGTTTTCATTGTCAAAACACATTAAGGCTGTCTGCCGCCACAAAAGTAAAATTTTAAAACTAAAGAAGATACATAATACATCTGGAGTCGTCAAGAGTATCCTGTCTTAATGTCCATGTGCAGCAGTTAACACTTTTCTCACAATCGTTTCCGTGCAGTTCTCGATGGAGAGAGGTGTGATAGGAATGGAGTGCATGTCGATAGAGAACGCGTAGTACACTTGCCTATCTCATGCCACTTCCTCGTGTGATTGCGCAGGAGCTAACGTGCGAATCAACTGCAGCAGCAGCAGCAAGAACATTAATTTCCCCCTCTTCTGTCGTCACTTGTTTCCTTCTGTTGCGGTG
The DNA here is from genome assembly GCF_023864345.2 of Schistocerca serialis cubense. Lineage (NCBI taxonomy): Eukaryota > Metazoa > Arthropoda > Insecta > Orthoptera > Acrididae > Schistocerca > Schistocerca serialis. Next base: position 140,304,466 of record NC_064640.1, on the reverse strand, counting down.
TCTAGGGGTTACACAACCACTTTCACGTAACTGGTTGAAGAGGCTGATAAATAATTGCCGAGGTGGTTGGCGTCTATTGGGATATCTTGCTGCGTACACCGTACAAGCACGTACTGTGTTCTTTCTACACTCTCCATACAACATGAGCATGTCGGCTTTTTCTGCGGTGGTAAATCCCTGCTTGGACTGTCACACACTGACTGGCAAGGCACAGTGCACTCAAGGAACACACACGCACACTGCAAGCAAATTTAATAGCATCGTAGCCAACCTAGCAATTACACAGTTTCAATGGCAGTGTGGAAACTTTTCAAAATATCGACATCTTGAAAACGACTCCTGCAACGAACACCACTGAAATTCTGATTTACTCTACTGTGATTTTTTAATGTCAATAGGCGTTGCTCCATTTAAAATAGTGTATGTTTGCACAAAAATTAGATTTTGTAATTATTATTACAATTTGTTTATTTGCTAACAATACGAGCCCCTGACTACCAATCCATTCTGTGAAAACCACATATCAATAGCAGTTTCCATTTCCGCAATATTTGGGGTGCAAGATTTAGGTGCTTCACTCTGTATATGTGGTGTCTGTTCTTTCGAAAATGTCAGGAATGTGTAAGGATGTGTAAGAATGTGTAAGGCGTCCACGTCTGCTGAGGGAACGATAATTTCCAGAGTTGCTTGTCCTGGTGTGCAATAGGGTAGACAGGATGAAGTATACTATGTCAGACGGTCACCTGCTATCACGTAACGTCTGCCTAGCTACGAGACTCTTGCAGTGACAAAGGTTCTGTTGGCACGAGTCCTGGACGCTGCACTAGAAACTGAAGAGACACCGTAGGTACAATGTCTGTAACAACTTTGGTGGTCGCCACATCGATACCTGTTGTAATGCATCAGTACTGTTCTGTACGCACAGTGTGCTATATTCCTCTTTTTGTTTTGGAATAACTTAAACACGCAATGTTTAATTGTTAATACATGCAAATATGCTTAAGTGATAAATGGATGTTTCGTTAGGCTATGTTTCCTTGCGAATTGTTCCTCAAGCAGAACTGGATGAGTTAAACATCTGAATTCCGGACATGGTTTCGTATTCAAAATACACTATGTGATCAAAAGTGTCCGGACACCTGGCTGAAAATGACTTACGAGTGGCGCCCTCCATCGGTAATGCTGGAATTCAGTAGGGTGTTGGCCCACCCTTAGTCTTGATGACAGCTTCCACTCTCGCAGGCATACGTTCAATCAGTTGCTGGAAGGTTTCTTGGGAAATGGCAGCCCATACTTCACGGAGTGCTACACTGAGGAGAGGTATCGATGTCGGTCGGTGAAGCGTTCCATCCCAAAGGTCTTCTATAGGATTCAGGTCAGGACTCTCTGCAGGCCAGTCAATTACAGGGATGTTATTGTCGTGTAACCACTCCACCACAGGCCGTGCATTATGAACAGGTGTTCGATTGTGATGAAAGATGCAGTTGCCATCCCCGAATTGCTGTTCGACAGTAGGAAGCAAGAAGATGCTTAAAACATCAATGTAGGCCTGTGCTGTGATAGTGCCACACAAAACAACAAGGGGTGCATGCTCCTTCCATGAAAAACTCCACCACACTAGAACACCACAGCCTCCGAATTTTACTGTTGGCATTACACACGCTGGGAGATGACATTCACTGGGCATTTGCCATACCCACGGATCGTCCGTCCCCGGCAGCTGAGCGGTCAGAGCGACATAATGTCAATCCTAAAGGCCCGGGTTCGATTACCGGCTGGGTCGGAGATTTCCTCTGCTCGGGGACTGGGTGTTGTGTTGTCCTAACCATCATCATTTCATCCCCATCGACGCGCAAGTCGCCGAAGTGGCGTCAAATCGAAAGACTTGCACCCGGCGAACGGTCTACCCGCAGGGATGCTCTAGTCACACGACATTTACATTTACCAACGGATCGCCACAATGTGTACCGTGATTCGTCACTCCACACAACGTTTTCCCACTGTTCAATCGGCCGTACACCAAGAGAGGCGTCGTTTGGCATTTACAAGTGCGATGTGTGGCTAATGAACAGCCGCTCGACCATTAAATCCAAGTTTTCTCACCTCGCGCCTAACTGTCATAGTACTTGCAGTGGATCGTGATAGTGTTTGGAATTCCTGTGTGATGGCCTGGATAGATGTCTGCCTATTAAACATTACGGCCCTCTTCAATTGTTGGCCGTCTCTGTCAGTCAATAGACACGGCCGGCCTGTACGCTTTTATGCTGTACGTGTGCCTTCACGTTTCCACTTCACTATCACATCGGAAACAGTGGACCTAGGGATGTTCAGAAATGTGTAAATCTCGCGTGCAGATGTATGACACAAGTGACACCCAATCACCTGACAAAGTTCGGAGTCCGTAAGTTCTGTGGAGCGCCCCATTCTACTCTCTCACGATGTCTAATGACTAATGCGGTCGCTGATATGGATTACCTGGCAGTAGGTGGCAGCACAATGCACCTAATATGAAAAACGTATGTTTTTTGGGGGTGTCCAGATACTTTTGATCACATGTATGTACTCACGCTCCTCTAAAAGTCCTAGAAATCTGTAGCGAGGATTTTCGAACACCCTGTTTATATCAATAAGGTACGATGACAGAAACTTCATTCTTTCAATGCGAATACACACTAATCACGATCTCTTGCGGGAATGTGTAATGGGGAGTGAGAGGTTAGTGGGTAAGTGACGCTGCGCTAGTACTGTATAAACAGGTTTGTAATTTGGGTCGGATGGGAAGCGTGCATGGATGGCCAAGGCGATTAATACTACCGCTCACGTTAAGCAGGATATCCGGGTTCGAGTCCCTGTCGGTCACAAAGTTTTGTCTGTTACCAGTGATTCATTTCAGTACCAAATGCGGCTAACGTCACTGAGAATCGTTGAATAGAATGGTGCGTTTCCGAAGGAACACGACTACTCATGTATCATTAAAATAGTCTCGTGTTACACCTATGTGCTCATTCCGATACTTCTATGCGCCAATTGGATTGGCAGCTGACGTTTGAAACTAAGATCCGTCTGCGCAATGTGACATGTCGATTTCTGACTATTGTTAAGCGAATATTGTCCAAATTATCCATTTCTGAGTTGCACACATACTGCGACAGTAAGAGTACGCTGTAAACAGGCGGAGTAAGATTACTTGTTCATAAGTGAATATAACAGTTATGTTCAGAAAGTGAAAAATACCACAGCTATAGCCCACACTGGTCTCCGAAAAGGACAGCGGGGCAAAGTTAATGGCTCTGAGCACTATGGGACTCAACTGCTGAGGTCATTAGTCCCCTAGAACTTAGAACTAGTTAAACCTAACTAACCTAAGGACATCACAAACATCCATGCCCGAGGCTGGATTCGAACCTGCGACCGTAGCGGTCTTGCGGTTCCAGACTGCAGCGCCTTTAACCGCACGGCCACTTCGGCCGGCGGGGCAAAGTTGCACAACAGGTAACAAGTGATTGGATGGATCAGAATTTGCATTAAGAAGAAGTTACTTGATCACGATGGTCTCTTTCCCGTCACCATATCTAAACCTCCAGACGGTATTCCTGGAATTCGAAGAGTGTGAGAACGTTTTATCATCCATATCGCATACTTCATGCCAGAATCTCGTAGAACAGGAGTTAGCTAGTGATATAAACACGTTTGGATAAGAAAGAAGAACCTTGCTCCTACGAGTTAACTTTATACCGAATCAAGCAGGAAACTTTTTTTTCGGTCAGTCGGAAGATATTTACTCATTTAAGTAGTGAGATTCCCGAGGTCTATGTCATAGAACAACGAGGGCGATATAACCAGCTGCCAGCGAGTTTCATTTTCTAGGGACCCCCTTTCGACCATCACAAAATTCATTAATCAGTAATACTTAGATTTTATTAACGTTAGTCATTTATTTATAAAAAAGGTGTTGGTTAATTTCACTCTGTTCACTGCGAATCACTGCACACATCTAGTTTAATGTTATCATGAACACACGCGATGTTTTCAAAGAGATCCTAAAAATAACGGCAAACAGAGAATTAATGACACATATGCCATCTCACTGGTTGTGCGTGAACAAAACTGACATCAGTGTCAGTAAGAGATTCTCTCTCTGTTGGTCCATTACTACCAGGGGTCATCGGCTGGTACGTAGTTTTCGATGCAATAAACTTTACCAACAGCCGTATACTTTAAGATATTTTATTTTATTCTGAAAGCAGCCAGTTTCGGCAATTCATTTTGCCATCTTCAGGCCCCATGCGCTTTTTTCAAATCAACGAAATTATTGTACAGCACCATAAAACTGGATATCGTGAATTCGAATCGTCGTGCAGATGCTTCATACGAAGACGTGACAGCAACAGATGCACAGCAGGAACGAGAGGAGCTGGAAGTACACAATGATGCCAATGAGGCAAATAAGCCAACACTTCAAGAGGTCTCCCGGGCTGCGCACAAGACGGAAAACAATCAAGCCCCTGGGAAAGACAGCATAATCCCTGCATTAATAAAAACTGGTGGAGAGGCTGTAATAAAGGGACTGCACGCTTTAATATCAGATATATGGAAAATGGAATTTATGCCTGATAATTGGATAATGATCCCCATTTATAAGAAAGGGGATAGAAAAGCATGCGAGAACGATAGAGGTATAAAACTCCTAATCACAGTTTATAACATCTTCACGAGCGTATTAAACGAAAGGATACAGAAGTGCGCAGAAGACATACTAGGGGAGTGTCATTGCGGACAGAAGAACAACAGATGAAATATTTGTGGTAAGACAAATGATGAAAAGTTCTATGAATATGATATAGATCTGAATTTCCTATTCATCGACCTCAAAGGAGCCTTTGACACCATAAGCCGGCAAGAACTATACAGGGTACTGGAAGAAGTTGGCATATGTGCTAACTAGCAAGACTAATCAGAATGATAATGACAGAGCCAAGAGCAAAAGTAAAGGTCTTTAGCAGAACGAGTGAAAGCTTTGACTTGAATAATTAGTGTAGTGAATACAATCAACAAAATAGGCACTATATTAATGAAACTATCCAGATATGTGGATACGCTGATGACATTGCTATAGTAGGAAGAAATATCAATACATTCCAAGAATCATACCGGGCAATGGAAACAGAAGCATTAAAAATTGACCTCATTAGTAAATGAAAACAAAACAAAATATATGGTAATGTCACAAGCTGAGGCGATAAGAACCCGCAAAGGCCTAAACATCAATGGGAAATGCTTCAAAAGAGTGTCCTCTTTTAGCTACTTAGGAGCCCTAATAACAAATCATAACAATATTGGAAACGCTATAAGGGAAAGAATACAAGCAGGAAACAGAGCTTACTTTGCAAATATGCAGCTCTTCAGAAATAGTCTTGTTACAAGAAAGACAAAACTATATACGAATATATAAGTCCCTAGTCCGCCCAGTTAACATATACGAGTCAGAGGTATGAACGTTGATAGAACATGACAAAAATGCACTAAGAACCTTTGAGCGGAAAATACAACGCAAAATCTATGGTCCAATAAGGGAGGAAGAATACTGGAGAATAAGCTACAATGCAAAATTACAAGTGTTAATACAACATAAGCGCTTAGTAAAACTTGGGAAAATACAGTGAATATGATGGCTAGGACATGTGGAGAGAAAGGCAGACGATATAATTCCAAAGAAAATGAGGAAGGGTGTGATCCATTCAGCTAGACGAAAAGGGAGACGAAGATAGATTGACGACGTAGTAGTGGACTTCACCAGTATGGGAATCCGTGGGTGGTTCAAAAAATGGCTCTGAGCACTATGGGACTTAACTTCTAAGGCCATCAGTCCCCTAGAACTGAGAACTACTTAAACCTAACTAACCTAAGGACATCACACACATCCATGCCCGAGGCAGGATTCGAACCTGCGACCGTAGCGGTCGCGCGGTTCCAGACTGTAGCGCCTAGAACCCCTCGGCCACCCCGGCCGGCAATCCGTGGGTGGAAAAGAGCAGCAAACAACTGAGAAATATGGAGGAAAGTCGTTGAAGAAGCCAAGGGTCACAAAGAGCTTTAGCGCTACGAAAGAAGAAGAAGAAGAAGAAGACTGTGGTGCACCTGTTACCCATTCTGCAGCAGAAATGTGCCTGCAGGAAACCCGGACTATATCCTCCCTTCTAACAACGGGACACTGTTGCTGCGTTATACTCTTAGAGTGGGACAACATGTGTAACTTACTATCTGAAGGCTGTACGTATACTAGTTTAGCGAATATTCTCAATACGAATTGTCAAACTTCGGTGGCGTGTAGTTTAAGAAAAGTCTTTCAAGAGTCGTGTTCTTACTTGCTTGAGCTGTGCAAGCGCAGCGTGCAAATTGCTTTACTCTAGTTTAGTCTGCTACACATGGCTAAATATAAAGTATGGTGAAGTTGACTGTTCTTGAAGTGGTGAAACTATCGTGTAACAATTCGTTAATGCATATTAGTTAGCTCAGCGACTGGGGTCACTGCTGTACTGTGTTTCTCATTTATTTTCTCATCACTGCTTTTGGCTACATGCAGAAGGAGCCACTGAGGAGTGGAGCAAACAAATGCAATACAGGCATGAATTAGCGTTTCACAAGGGTGTGGGACAGAAGGACCTTGAATCTGTCAAAATGGTACTTCGCAGTCACCGGGAATAATTTAACAAATTACGGATATCTACAACTAAGCAAGACTAGGTTTGAAACCGGCTCATTTTGCAAAAGATAGGAATGTTTTAATTTTATGAAATGGCCTTTCTAATCATATTTTTGCTCCAATGATCCATGGTTATGAAATAATATCAATAGCTTGTAAGCTGTGGGTAACGATTTCCGGGCCCACTTTTATTTCATTTTTTTTTCATCTCTTAAGTGAAATATATAATATGCTTAATTTGCGAAAGTATCTTTAAATGAATCTTATGTTACCCAAAAGCTACATCCACAGAAAAATGTCGTTGCTATACATCGCCTTCTTCTTCACCTTCGTATGAGTTGAAGTATAATGTTTCCGTACACATCGTTAATCTCGTATTTTAGACCCTAATCTAGATATTCCGCGAGTGTTCCCTGTACGACTTAGGAGATCCTGTTGAACAATCACGTGGCAATACTGTGCATCTCTGGAGAGGAAAAGTAAAAAGTGCCTCTTGCTGCAGACCGCTTCTGAGAACTGGAATAGGGTCAATTGATACTTCCGTCACGCAAATATTCGCCAGTAAGTAGCTCTTCCTGGAGAGCAGAGCTTCTGCATAGCCGTAAGAATTTAGAGGACTGAATTTCCTTGAGCGAGGAGGAACGTAAGTAAGTGTGCAGTCTCCACATAATAGAATGGAGCCGCGCGGCTGCTACGGTCGCAGGTTCGAATCCTGCCTCGGGCATGGATGTGTGTCATGTCCTTAGGTTCGTTAAGTTTAAGTAGTTCTAAGTTCTAGGGGACTGATGACCATAGATGTTAAGCCCCATAGTGCTCAGAGCTATTTGAACCATTTGATAATAGAAACGCACCAGGGAGCAATAGTTGATTTTCCACGCTAATAATGAGGTTATCACTGAATCTCCTCCACGGATACTGCGTTGACAGATGTGTGTCATATCGATGAAATGTTCGTTATTATTCTTATGAAACCCCCCGTCATGTTAAACCTGTGTGCTGGAGCATGATTCTAACCCTAAATATTATCTTCCGCTATTCAGGCACACTACACAAACCAGATTTTGCGATTCACTCTGCCAGTATCTACCTCCTGTTTCCCAAACAACGGAAAACCTCTTTTACATCTTACATACCTTGCTATGCTAGCAACCCTGATGGAAAAGTTTTTGTATAGAATCATTTAGTCACTGTCTAAAGGTTATTTTGGTTGCAGAGTGAAACATTCACTTTGCGTAGGACGGCGTTTATATTTACACCAAAAGTTAAACTTGTTTACTTTCTAGTGACGATATTCCCATACCTCTCTACTGGAGCCCTTTTCGATAGGGAAAACTGCAACGTCATGAAGAAAGATCCATAACAGCACGAAAAGCAGTGATGTACATGCATTTAATGATAATTACAGAACGATCGGATGTCCGTGGACTGAGGTTTCAAAAGGAATGTGTTTCAAGTGTTACAGAGAAGTGATGATCGATGTGCAGCGTCATCTGCTACCAATAAAAGATGTTGAACACATCAGACCTCGTCGTCAGAGGTTGCCATATTTCCAGGCTGCATAGTTTTAACGGGACCATTCAACAACCAGTGGCATTCTGATTATCAACAAACCGTTTTCTCCTATAAGTATCGCTACAGAAAACTGAAGCCATGCGCGGAAAAACGGTCTAACCCTAAGATGTAAAAGCCTAGATATAAATGTTGCCATCTGTTTCTGGGTACGGGAACTACCAAAATTGGCATTGATCTCACCTCTAAATATCACATTAGGGGCGACACCAATGTCAATTTTCATAGATCCTAAATCCAGCAACAGATGGCAACACTTATCTCTAAGTTTTTACATTTGAGGATTAGCCCGTTTTTCCGCATATGTCTTCAATTGTACGATGGTGGGTTAGTACGCGCGAGGTACGAAAATGCTGAAGTACCGTGACACCTGTCTGCGTCGAAGGACCGACCTCGTCTGCTGCGGGCTGCGTTGAAGCTAATCTGGACAACAACCAGCATATGTGGTACGTTTCAGAACCTCAGGTCCTAATAGCTCATTATGCCACATTCCAGCTTGAGGATGTTTATCTACAAATGATGAGGAATGTGCAACCTTCCTCGAAGAAACTGAAACGTGTTTGCAAAAAATACTACAGCAGTGAGTTTCCCTTGCTTTTGCAGGGCACAAATTCTCTCAACTCTACCGTTACTGCCCGAATATTTTTGAGCATCTCGGTCCCATAACCAGTGGTTCGTTATTTTAATACAGGTCTGGAAATAAAGAATGTTTAATGATAATAATTTCAGGGGAACATTAGGTCTAAGCACTGCGATTTTTGTTTGATATTTTAATAAGTAAAGTTTTGTAGTGCTTTTGTTAAGTTAATGGATAGCTTATCAACTGCAACAATATTATGTTTTTGAGAAGATAGTCGTAAAATTAATGATAATACCGTTTCCGCCGCAATTGATTGTGCCAGGATATTTAATAAATACTTGAAACAGATTTCCAATGTTCTTATCAACACGTACACCTGTTGATTCTTTTTGTCAATCTTTTTTCACGAGCTGTTTTGTATCGTGGATGAAGTCTTCCAACTTTAGTAGTTTGTGTTGTTCTTTAGCATCACAAATGATTTTATTCGAAGAGGCTCGCCTGTTTCATTTATTGATATTTTTCCAACAAATTGTGATGCGATGTCCGCTTCTGTTTAGACGGCACACATCGGCCACAGCAGTAAAGCAGGCGTTCTGGTTATCAGAGTGCAGATATCGAGTCGGATAGAATAACGACATGCTTATCTGTTAATAGGTGGGGATTCTTTGTAGAGTACAAGATGCCAGTCGAGATACTGGCGTCATTATTCAATCTGTGGGGCCGCTACCCCGGCGTGGGAGGTGCGTGCTCTCCCTTTGGCACGCGCTCCGGCCCCCAGCGGCAGATGCCCGGGGTCACAGCCCTGCGTAAACACCACGCTACCTGCTCCTCCCCTCCTAACCCCAACCACTTAATCCCTTTTCTGCAGTCGCGCACCTCTCGCGCCGGGTTACTCCGTCTTTTATACGCGGCCTCCGTTCCCCTCTCTGCCATTCAGAAAAATTCCCGCAGTGTGAAATCTGGGTTTTTTTAGTGGACCGACTTGCCTGACCTCCAGTCCGCGTGATTTTTTTTGCCCGTTTCTTTCTGGGCATCTCCAGGCGAGACGCTTACAACAATGCGAGTACGATACAGTTGGCATTATGCGAATCCTCCCGAAACTGGAAATGTCGCCGGGATGGTTCGGGCGGCAATTTATTGCCGCATCCCGGTGTGAGGCTGAATACGACGCACTGTTCGCACTGCCAACAGTTCTTTCCTCCTAAATGGAGGGTTGCTTTTTTACTTATTATTTCTCCGACTGTCGCTGTACACATCCTTTTCGTCCGTTTCCGGAAAGTATGTGGAAAGACGCTGTCTCACACGGGTAACCGTTGAAAACTTCAAACAATGCGTGCCTACCGATGTTAACGGCTTCAGCTCCCTTCATCCTTCGCTCTACATATCGAAACACGTCAAATACACATTAATTTACGGGAAAATGAAAAGAAAGAAGGCATATTAGAATTTAGCGTTCACCCGACTGCGAGATCTTTAGAGGCGGAGTAGTGTGAAAAGTGTAGAGAATGATATCGGTCGTCGTCTTATTAATGGGACGATGCCGCCCTCTGGCGAAGGTGTTTTAGGGAAACCACACAAAATCAAAAATTTGAAGTCCATTTCTGCCTAGTTTAGGAAACGGCGAAACTCTGTTTTGGATTACTATTGGCACAAAAATATTCATTTATGTTCATGGATTCATCTTGCTAGAACAATTTCCTTTTTAGCAACGAAAATACAAGCTGTTTACGTTTTCGAATATTTCTTTCTTTAGTATACCGGTTTTCGGCGCACAGTATCATCATCAGAGAATTATCGTTATCAAAAACATTAACAAGCTTATGAACTACTCCATCAATGATATTACGAACATAATGTAAGTGGCGAAGCTCACGCTGTAAAAACTGTGTTTGACAGTGAAAGCCTAACTTACTCGAAAACGTTGAGGTGTAAATTAAATTGAATAGAGCAGGGTTGGGGACGCTTCGCAGGATGAGCCTCATTGTATTGTAGGATGAAATTTTGTTTCAACTTAATGAGCATTTGAAACATAGCAATGCCCTCCATGCTCTAAATATACAAAAAAAGAGACTCGTTTAAAAATAAAGAATCACATTCAAGCGTTCCTACACTCTTTCGTTCCAAGAATCATGATATGCAGATGCATGTCCTTTCGATTCAGGAGGATATCGGACATACAAAAGTATACCACTAGCACGAGCCACGCTGAGCAGTGTTAAACATGGAAGAGGATCTATACTACACTACTGCCCACTAAAATTGCTACACCATAAGTATGAAGTGCTACAGACCCGAAATTTAACCGACAGGAAGAAGATGCTGTGATATGCAAATGATCAGCTTTTCAGAGCATTCACACAAGGTTGGCGCCGGTGGCGACACCTACAACGTACTGACATGAGGGAAGTTTCCAACCGATTTCTCATACACAAACAGCAGTTGACCGGCGTTGCCTGGTGAAACGTGGTTGTGATGCCTCGTGTAAGGAGGAGAAATGCGTACCATCACGTTTCCCACTTTGATAAAGGTCGGATTGTAGCCTGTCGCGATTGCGGTTTATCGTATCGCGACATTGCTTCTCGCGTTGGTCGACATCCAATGACTGTTAGCAGAATATGGAATCGGTGGGTTCAGGAGGGTAATACGGAACGTCGTGCCGAATCCCAACGACCTCGTATCACTAGCAGTCGAGATGACAGGCATCTTATCCGCATGGCTGTAACGGATCGCGCAGCCACTTCTCGATCCCTGAGTCAACAGATGGGGACGTTTGCAAGACAACAACCATCTGCACGAACAGTTCGACGACGTTTGCAGCAGCATGGCCTATCAGCTCGGAGACCATGGCTGCGGTTACCCTTGACGCTGCATCACAGACAGGAACGCTTGCGATGGTGTACTCAACGACGAACCAGGGTGCATGAATGGCAAAACGTCATTTTTTCGGATGAATCCAGGTTCTGTTTACAGCATCATGATAGTCGCATCCGTGTTTGGCGACATCGCGGTGAACGCACATTGGAAGCGTGTATTCATCATCGCCATACTGGCGTATCACCCGGCGTGATGGTATGGGGTGCCCATTGGTTACACGTCTCGGACACCCCTTGTTCGCACTGACAGCACTTTGAACAGTGGACGTTACATTTCAGATGTGTTACGACCCGTAACTCTACCCTTCATTCGATCCCTGCGAAACCCTACATTTCAGCAGGATAATACACGACCGCATGTTGCAGGTCCTGTACGGGCCTTTATGGACATAAAAAATGTTCCACTGCTGCCCTGGCCAGCACATTCTCCAGATCTCTCACCAATTGAAAACTTCTGGTCAATGGTGGTCGAGCAACTGGCTCGTCACAATACGCCAGTCACTATTCTTGATGAACTGTGGTATCGTGTTGAAGCTGCATGGGCAGCTGTACCTGTACACGCCATCCAAGCTCTGTTTGACTCAATGCTTAGGCGTATTAAGGCCGTTATTACGGCCAGAGGTGGTTGCTCTGGGTACTGATTTCTCAGTATCTATGCACCCAAATCGTTTGAAAATGTAATCACATGTCAGTTCTGGTATAATATATTTGTCCAATGAATACCCGTTTATCATCTGCATTTCTTCTTGGTGTAGCGATTTTAATGGCCAGTAGTGTAGATAAATCACTACTTCATTCAAATATACAAAATGTATGACTTTCGCAGGACGCATGTTAACCATGCAATAAAATCGGCAAACAAGATTTATATCCTAATCAGTGGACAGGCACCAATGAATATCACCAATAAGAAAGAACAAAGAAAAAGCAGGTTTCTCTAGTCAACTGGGTGACTTTCCACAAAGAGTACCAAGAAATCGCATGAAAATTCTCGTGGGTGACTTTAATACGCAAATTTGTGAAGACAACCAAATTCAATATAGGGTAAACTGATGGTCAGGATATGACAGACTAACCGCTATGCCATCTGGCCCGTTATCTCTGCAGAAGTCACAATCTGCTCTTAAATGGACATTTTTCAGGAAAACGCACTCAATTCATTGTTAGCTGAATGTCAGCTGGATCGTGTTGTAAACTCTCTAATATATATAACAAAAGATATGGAACTCAGTGTCCTCAACGATGGAGCCTTAGAGTTTGACTGCTACTCAAAAAACTTCTCCTTGGATGTGAGTCCAGAACATTTAAAGTAAAAATTTCAAAACGCAAATGCGATGTATCGAACATCTAAGGTAATGAAAAATTTATGAACAAAACAGAAAATGAAACGTACTAGATTTGCAACGATTACAGATATGGTTACAGAAACAGCAGAAAACATAGTACCGCAAACCGGAACACGAAAATGTGAGAGGTGAATTTGATCGGCTTATAGAAGGGATGCAACAAAAACCAAAAAACCATACATGATATCACAGATATCACAGACGTCTCAAGAAACTATAAAAAACTCGACAAGAAAGATTCTCAGACAAAGGGAAGACACAAGAAAACAAATTGAAAATGAAATGACCAAATAATCTCCGTCATCACTGTAGTTCAAAGACATACAACTAGTAAAAATTTCGTAACCTCGCAGAATACTTTTCGGAACAACTTACTTGTGAAAAATCACAAAAAAATCTATTTCATCCACTAACATCAAGATTCAGAACCATCGAGTATACAGGAACTAGATGAGGTCGTGCAGTCTCTAAGAATAAATAAAACATTGGAAGTGGATCAGATCGTCTAGGGACTGTGAAAAAATGCTGCAGAAAATTTTATTACGAAGCTCGTAGAAATTTATGATTAAATCTTGGAAACCGAAGCACCTCAGTACACAATAAAGGAAGTAACATAGACATAAACCACTATCGTCGAATCTCACTAGTTCCATCTACCTATAGAATTACATCCACGGCTCTCCTTAACCGTGGAGAACATCAGTTTAATTCCTAAAGTCAGTGAATTCAAAAAGGGGCGTTGGTACACAGAACAAATTGTAAACCAGAAGAAATCAATGAAATACTTCAAGACAGCAAACAAATAGCATGCCATTCCTTTGTCCATTATAAACAAACATATGACGCTATAAATCGAGAATCTGTCTTCGGAATACCAGCTGAATTTTGATTACGTCAGAAGACAACAAGCATAAAGGAAACCCTCACAGAAACAAAGTCAAATTTAAATCAATCTGAGAATAGTGTATGGAATTTCAAATAGACACAGGGGTATCGCAAGGGCATGGCCTCCGTAACTACTTAATTGCGGCCTTGAAAAAATTTTGAGAGTTTGTAGATGAGCAGGTGCACCATCACACCGCCTAGGACCTGAATACGTATCTGTAGAATTGTATCGTCTAGTTTTTGGACATGATGTAGATCCAGTTGCTTGAAACTAAATACTAGTACTTAATAAAGTGCGCATTTAAACTAACATCCTAGTATAACGATGCTGTTTTTTATACATCAATTACTTCTGTGGCTGTTTGTCCCATTTTTTTCGATATATAGGCTAAATATTATTTTAACTTCATTGTAACTGATTGTCACGCTTACTTACAAACTTGTTCAACTAAGTTTTTTTTTCTTTCGTTGGTTTTTAACCTGCACCTGAGACAAGAAGTACATCACCAGCAAAACAAAGGTTGGCTGAGATTAGTTCCCCTAATACGCATATTTTTTTCGTTTTGCATGTTTACAGACTTCGTATCTTCCACGAAGTAGTTCAAAAGATTGTGTATGTCTTTAACAACAACAGTCAGTTATCACTTGTTGATGGTCTTATAACCCGTATTCCAATTTACAAAATAAATATCCTGTAACATTAGCCATTTGTATCTTCATCGTTTATCATATTGTTCGTCTCCAATGGGATCGCTGTCAGCGCTATAATGGAGCAAGGAAAAAAAAATCTTGCAGCAGTCACAACGCTATACTCTTGATTCTCTCGCTCTAAATTTCTATATTCGTTAGAAATTGGAGACTCGTACATAGTTTTTACTGTTAAACTGATGCTCTCTTGTCTTTTATGTGGAGGGATCCCCAGAAAAGTAGTCAGACATCATGTACATAAACCAAAAGCTTACCAGCAAACAACCGCAGACTTCTCAGTTTTCAGTGATATGGGTTAGGGAATATGACTCCTTTTACAGAGTATCTTTATGGACTCTCAGGGAATGAAGCATGAAGTGTAAAATTTTGCTTGGTATTTGAAAAGTTGGTTTGCATAAATACTATTGTACACAACGAAAGCAGCTAAGCATCTATGTCAAAAATGTGGAGTGTTATACTGATATTTAAGTTAGGTGCACCTGGATCGTTAGCTTGTAATATAGCCATCGCTTCTAGTATAAAATAAACGATATCCTCTCGAATTAAACTTGGTATCCTGTGACAGGATGTAGAGAACATGCTGATATATTTTTAACTACTCTTTCTACATTAGGAATGAGTCTCCGTTCAGTCATCAACAACGGACCTGCTATCTCGTGTTGAATTTGGCGTCAGTTACTGGTATCAAAGGAAATAACGAACACGAAAGAACCGACTGGAACCGTCATACATTTATTAATTAGTTATTTACATGTCCCACAGACAATTTCGCGATATTTATCGAAGTGATGTGGAATGAGTAAGTTCACATGTTTAACTACATATTGGACAATGGGATACAAGGGGCTGTTGCGGAAGAGTTGATTTCGCGTTAGATTTTACATCTGCTTTACTACCCGCCTGCAAGTTTATGATTTTGGACAAATGATCAAAGATTTTTGTGGCTTGACATACAACAACCGTCTGGGTTATTGACAGCTTTAATAAGGCGACGAGCAAATGTTGTATAACATCGTTGATTCAGTAGTTGAGTAACACAATTCTTTCACTTCAAATTTTCAATAATCTCTACACGTTAAACATAAAAAGTGTGGTGTCACCGCCAGACACCACACTTGCTAGGTGGTAGCCTTTAAATCGGCCGCGGTCCGTTAGTATACGTCGGACCCGCGTGTCGCCACAATCAGTGATTGCAGACCGAGCGCCGCCACAGGGCAGGTCTAGTCTAGAGAGACTCCCTAGCACTCGCCCCAGTTGTACAGCCGACTTTGCTAGCGATGGTTCACTGTCTACATACGCTCCCATTTGCAGAGACGACAGTTTAGCATAGCCTTCAGCTACGTCCTTTGTTACGACCTTACAAGGCGCCATCTTCAGTTACTATAATTACTTCAAGAATGTATTCTGAACAGATAATATTGTGAATCATGTACCGTCAAGAGCGGCGTTCATCATTAATGGATTAAAGTTAAGTATCAAACTAATTACGTCCACTTTCTGAATTCTTCCCTCCTCACGCCAGCCTGCTTAAGCTAAAACGCGTGCATTTCGGCCTCCGCTCGTAACACAGTGTTGGCTCTTCTGCTAACACAAAAAAGGAAGGAAGATTGGAGTTTAACGTCCCGTCGACATCGAGGTCATTAAAGACGGAGCACAAACTCGTCCTGTTTCAAAGATGGGGAAGAAATCATCAGTGTCCTTTAAAAAAGACCAATCCTGCTGTTTGTATGAATCGATTTTGATATATCTCGAAGAAACTAAATCAGGAAGGTCGGACGTGGATTTGAACCGTCGTCCTCTCGAATGCGAGTCCAGTGTGCTAATCACTGCACCACCGCAAAAAGTGGGGCATATTATTATATTCAGTGGTCCGTGTTCGTGTGCTGCATTAAGTGGTATTTATTTTATTTTATTTTACTGCACAGAATTGAATACTTTAATTGAGGAAGAGAAGATATTCAGAGGTCCACTTACTAATTCTACGAAAAAAATTGTCAGTAATTTCTTCTGTTGATGGCTCTCTAACTGGGTCACTTATAACACTCGGGTCATCTACAAAATGTAAGAGCTCTTTCAGGTGTTACATTAAGTGGAATGTCATCGACATGTAAAAGAATTAAAAGTGGAGCTGAAATTGAACCTTGTGGGATTACATTCGTGATATCGCCCCAGTTATAGCTCTGACGTCGACTGGTTGGGCGGCTAAATTTAATTCTGTCAGGGCATTTGGACCAAATTAAATGAGTAGGCGTTTAAAGTAGTGGACTCGTATTCGGAAGGAGCGAGATTCAAATCCGGACATGGCCATCAGGTTTTTCCACTTTTTCGCTAAAATGATTCTATTAACAACGCAACAGTTAGTTTCCTTCCCCATCCGTGACCAATCCGAACTTGTGCTGGATTCCTAAAGACCTGACCGCCAACAGTATTTAACGGTCACTTCCTTGCTTCATTAGATTTGTACGGCGAGAACAGGAGCAGCTCTGTTCACGCCTCGCGAGTGAACACCCCCGCCGCGGCAGATAAATAGCTAAATGCTGAGTAGCGCTGTGACAAAGCGGCCACTTCCGCGTTAATGCGCAGGCAGCGCGCGTGTCACGTGACCAGGGGGAGAATTCCTGGAAGCTGGAGAGCGTCGTATCTCGACCAGCCATCGACTGCCGACCCGCGGTAAATCACGGCGCGCCTGCTCCTACACGCATCTGCGCAGGCGCAGAAAGTCATGCAGCACAGACAAATAGCCTACCCACACCTTCGTTACTGAAACGCAGCGGAATGTGGCGTGAGATAAACCTGGAAACCTTCGGTATAGATAGTTATAACGGAAACCCACATCACTACGATAGATTTGTCGTATGATTCGAGAAAATAGATTGTGCTCAAACGTTATGAAATACCTTTAAGGAAACGTTCCATTGACACGTAACTAACACAGATTAAGAACACATCGTTCTTGTGAAACAGAACTGGTTCTCTATTCGCATGAAATTTAGTTCTACCGACAGGGGATCTCAAGTTTCTGCAGAGTGTTCTAGGAGTAATGGTCAGTATTCAGGGATATGACAGGACCGGTCATTCGAAGCAAGAAAGTGTAGCCAACATGGGCTCCAAAATGCAAATCTTAACAGTGTAAGTACTTGTTCACCTTCATAGTTTTCGATTTTAAACTGATATATTACCCTCCTGTAATCAGATTTAATAGAATTTTTATCCTGACAAGTTTCAACATTTAACACAAGATGCTTTATGTCATGATCAGATAGCCCATTTACTAACGATCTTGTGATATTTTTTTTCCCTAGATTCGTCTGAAAATATATTATCAATAGCAATCTCATAACATTTACATAACCTGATTGCAAAGTACACATCAGGAATCAAATTGAATGACTATGTTACCGGCTGCAGTAATTGTCCACTGATAGAGCTTTCCAGTAAATCCATATCAGCAGCAACCAGTAATCCCTTGTTTTCTACTCTAAGATGGGGCAACAGAGATCAGATGTTGGATTTCGTTTGAATCTTCAATGCACAGAGTCTCGTTTATTTGTTATCTTGTTTGTTTCGGTAGTCAATCATGGAGCAGGAGTTCTCTTTGCTTCGACTGAAAGTTGGGGGGCATGTTTGTCACGTAGTGTAGTTAAGTTAACGACTTAATTCGCAGACTTTGTCATCTAATATCAGGTCATTATTTATATCTTTCCAAGGAATATCTGTATAGTTATTTTTTAGGTCATCGTGGTATACCCGTTTAAAGTCTACATACGTTATTACTTGAGATTTGTCTCTTTATATTAGCATTAAGAAAATCACATCATTGGTAGGAGGGCCAGGAACAGAAGTCTGGCTGGTTCGAATTACTTTATCTGTGCTCTTCGTTACCACTTTATCTATAATGCTGTGCCTTTGTGGCAAGTGGTGGGTAGGATTGAAAGGTAAAACACTGGTTTCTTTACAGTAAGACAGTCTCTATAAATTCTACATATAGCAAGATTTTAGCTGCAGGTTTACATTTGTGTCTCCCATAGCATTTAGATGCTCGGAAAGCGACCAAACTGCGGAAAGGGTTGATTGGAAGCTGACACCGGACCGATTTTGAGCGGCCTATAGTTTACTCCGATGAAAAATTTCTGATTTCATGCATTTATTTAGAGAAACCAGAACTCTTCTCCTTTTTCATTTTTTGTATCCGATTCACCTAATGTCTCCGAATTTAAATCAGAGCGAACGTAGGCATCCACACGATCCCCGCGATCAACCCTCAGAACGTATAACCGGAGATGCTCGGTATGGAGTACCTCTTCGAATGAAGAATTAGTTGGAAGTTCAGGTGGTAGAACAGTTCCTACACGATACAGAATGTGCTTATGGATGTACAGAAGTGAGACGGTACGACACAGAGAATTCTCTAAGAGAGAAAAATTAATACAGGCTGTACCAGCTAGCAACTTCGGGTAATTATAAAAGTCGTTAACTATCTGTTGAAGCTATTGAAGATAGAGATGTTATACAGTTCTCTGATATAATGTAGGAGATCATTCCAAAATCAGTATCTTGCTACTGAAAAGAACGTAAGAGAAGAAGACTGTCAAATGGAATGGGATAGGAAAATGATGGGAACTAATGTTTCTGGTGTTGTTCAGAGAAGAGTGTTGAGGTCGAGGAGAGATGAGACGGACTGTGTACGATGGTATGATCGTAGGGAAAACATTAAGTTCATTGCCAGTTGGTAATTATGATTTCTACATTACTGGCCATTAAAATTGCTACACCGAGAAGAAGTGTAGATGATAAACGGGTATTCATTGGAAAAATATATTATACTAGAATTGACATGTGATTACATTTTCACGCAATTTTGGTGCATAGATCCTGAGAAAACAGTTCCCAGAACAACCACCTCTGGCCGTAATAACGCCCGTGATACGCCTGGGAATTGAGTCAAATAGAGCTTGGATGGCGTGCACAGGTACAGCTGCCAATGCAGCTTCAACACGATACCACAGTTCATCAACAGTAGTGACTGACCTATTGTGACGATTCAGTTGCTCGACCACCATTGACAACACGTTTTCAATTGGTGAAGGATCTGGAGAATGTGCTGGCCAGGGCAGCAGTCGAACATTTTCTGTATCCAGAAAGGCCCGTACAGGACCTGCAACATGCGGTCGTGCATTATCCTCCTGAAATGTAGGGTTTCGCAGGGATCGAATGAAGGGCAGAGCCACGGGTCGTAAGACATCTGAAATGTAACGTCCACTGTTCAAAGTGTCGCCAGTGACCGAGACGCGTAACCAATGGCACCCCATACGATTACGCCGGGGGATACACGCTTCCAATGTGCGTTCACCGAGATGTCGCCAAACACGGATACGACCATCATGATGCTGTAAACAGAACCTGGATTCATCCGAAAAAATGACGTTTTGCCGTTCGTGCATCCAGGTTCGTCGTTGACTACACCATCGCAGGCACTCCTGTCTGTGATGCAGCGTCAAGGGTAACCGTAGCCATGGTGTCTGAGCTGATAGTTCATGCTGCTGCAAACGTCGTCGAACAGTTGGTGCAGCTGGTTGCTGTCTTGCAAATGTCCCCATCTGTTGACTCAGGGAGTAAGGCGTGGCTGCACGATCCGTTACAATCATGCGGATAAGATGCCTGTCATCTCGACTGCTAGTGATACGAGGCCGTTGGGATCCAGCACGGCGTTCCGTTTTACCCTCCTGAACCCACCGATTCCATATTCTGCTAACAGTCATTGGATCTCGACTAACGCGAGCAGCAATGTCGCGATGCGATGAACCGCAATCGCAATAGGCTACAATCCGACATTTATTAAAGTCGGAAACGTGATGGTACGCATTTCTGCCCCTTACACGACGCATCACAACAACGTTTCACCAGGGAACGACGGTCAACTGCTGTTTGTGTATGAGAAATCGGTTGGAAACTTTCCTCATGTCAGTACGTTGCAGGTGTCGCCACCGTTGTCAGCCTTGTGTGAATGCTCTGAAAAGCAATCATTTGCATATCAAAGCATCTTATTCCTGCCGGTTAAATTTCGCGTCTGTAGCACGTCATCTTCGTGGTGTAGTAATTTTAATGGCCAGTAGTGTAGAAAGTTACCAAGAAGAGAAATTACAATTCCTCTAGTACACGGTGCGAATCAAAATGTGATCATCAATGAAAAAAAAACTGTAAGGAATCTGGTAAAGATACCAGAAGAAGAAGAAGGAGGAGGAGGAGGAGAACCGATGAGAGAAAGTAGCTCAGAAAGGTTCACGAGTTCGGCGAACTCTGCGTTTCGCATAGTTGATGACCGCCGGCGTAGCGTGTGCAGACAGTGACACAGTGGGGTGCAGGGGGCGCGCGTGACTGCGACATTAAAGTGTAACACAAAGACCACCAAATGAGCCGTTACGGGCTGCGACTTTTGGCAGGCGGGCCGTTCCAATTCCCAGAACACGTGGCGAACTAACTGTTTAGCAAACGAGATTGCCCTTGAGCGCACATAACTCTTTTAAGTAATCCAATTTATGCGGCGCGGCCTCTTAAAACTATTGTCAAAGTAGCAGGGCGCGCGGACAAACGGGCGCGCTATCAGATCGTATAAATTTGCGAGGCCGGCCGCCGCAAGTAGAGCACGGCCGGAGCCGCGCCGCATCTGCGCGCGGATGTCGCCCTCGCTTCCAATCCTGCTCTATCAACAAAACGGACAAGATCTCCGGGTCGTACATTACTCGTGATCGTCGTCGTCGCCATTAAACATCGAAAATCCATTGCTGGGTAAACTCCTCCTCCGAACAACACGATCTTCAATTACATGCATCGTGTTGCTTCTACTTGTTTTCTAATATCGTCTGTCCACCTTGCATTAGATCGACCTTTCTCTCTCTTCTCTTATCTCGGAATATAGCATAGAATTTCCTTGGTCCATCTGTCATCCATTCGTTTTGCTATTTGTCCTGCGCATCTATATTTCATTTTTAATTACGCCCGTAATTACGTCTTCAGCAAAAGTCTCTTTCCTAATCCATTCGTTTCTATTCCTGTCTCTCTTGGCAGTTTCCATCGTACAACTTTCCATTGTACAGCAAGCAATACTCAGTCTTCTAAATATTTTCACACTTACTGAATAAATGGCGCAGCTCAGGTACGTATTTATTACAGTCTTCTGTTAGTCCACCCACTCCTCCTCCTTCTTTTTGTCCATCTCCCCCCTTCCCCCCTGCCTCCCCATCAGTCTCTTCCACTCCCTCTCTCTGTCCGCCCCTCCATCCCCCACTCTCTGTCCACTCCTCCTGCCCCTCTCTCAGTCCACCTCCTCCTACCCCTCGCTCTGTTCATTTGGTCCTCCCCCTCTGTCTATGAGCTCCTTCTCCCTCTGCCCATCTGCTCCTCCCCTTCTCTCTGTCAGTCTACTCCTTCCCCCTCTGCCCATCTCCTGCTGCCCCACTCTAATTCCATCTCTTCTCCTCTCACTTCGATCATCTCCTGCCCTCCCCTCTCGCTGTTCATCTCCTCCTCCTTCCTCTGTCTGTCCGTCTCACACTCTTTCCTTTCTCTGTCCATCCCCTCCTCTCTCTCCCCCTCTGTCCATCTCCTCCTCTGCCCTCTCCCATCTCATCTCCTCTTCCCCTTGTCTCTGTCCATCTCCTCTTCTTTCCTATCTCTGTGCATCTCCTCCTCTGCCCTCTCTCTGTCCACTTCCCCCCTCCTTCTATCTCTGTCGATCTCCTCAATTTTCCCCAACTTCGTCCATCTCCTCTTTCCTGTTCTCTGTCTGTCCACCTCCCCCCCTCCTCTCTCCGCATTATCACCCCCAACCCAATAGGAGGCTAGTGGTTCTTACCCCCACAGTATTTATTTCTAGACCGTGGTTAGTATGTGTACTACCTGTGACTGAATTCGTTTTTTCCCATGGCTTTCTCTGCATGCGCACATGACAAATTAATTTCACATATATTTAACTTCTTTTACACGTCTTTGTAAATACAGGGGAAATGATGTGTACAGTTTGTTACAAATCTCTAAGTGCTCTCGTTTCCAAATACTGGACGAATAAAGGATGGGTATTCACACTTCATGGGCTATGCTGCTTTTCACCTCCACTCCCAGCCCTTTGATAGGTAGATTCTTTCCAGGTAGTGATATATATGTCAAGTTTGGTTGAAATTGGTCCAGTGGTTTAGGAGGAGATGTGAAAAGAAAAACACACACACACACACACACACACACACACACACACACACATTTTTATAATATGAACGGATTAAAAGTCAAGAGTGACAATACACATTGATTTTAAACTTGATTTTGGAGAAAAATCGGAAGCTTTGTTTGAAAACATTATGGAGATTACCAAAACCAATCCAGGCGTTTTTTACTCATCTCTTTATTTCATTTCCTGATCGTTAGGTTGCTTTCAACTGCCCTAATTCCAAAATTTAGTTTTATAACTTTTTTGTATTTGTAGCTGTGTTTTTGTTGTATTCACCAATTCCTCTTCATGTCAGTGATGGGAATGTTGCAGGAAGAGAACCTCCCAAAACCGAATTTAATTGTTGTTATGAGATGGCTTGCTTGCACGCAGGAATTCTAAATCCTCCTCACAGGGCCGAAAAGAGATAGGCAACGGCTATGGAAAAATGATGGCAATATAGATTAGCAACAATCTACAGTAATTTACTAAAATGAGTTTTATGCACTGAAGAGTCAAAGAAACTGGTACACCAGCCTAATATCGTGTAGGGCCACCGAGAGCACGCAGAAGTGCTGCAACACGACGTGGCATGCATTCGACTAATGTCTGAAGTAATGCTGGAGGGAACTGACAGAATGGATCCTGCTAGGCTGTCCATAAACCCGTATGAGTATGAGCAGGTGGAGATCTCTTCTGAACAGTACATTGCAAGGCATCCCAGATGTGCTCAATAATGTTCATGTCCGGGGGGTTTGGTAGCCAGCGGAAGTGTTTAAACTCAGAAGAGTGTTCCTGGAGCCACTCTGTAGCAATTCTGGACATGTGGGGTGTCGTATTGTCCTACTGGAATTGCCCAAGTCCGTCGGAATGCACAATGATCATGAATGGATTCAGGTGATCAGACAGGATGCTTACGTACTTGTCACCTGTCAGAGTCTTATCTAGACGTATCAGGGATCCTATATCACCAACTGCACACGCCCCAAACCCTTACAGAGCCTCCACCATCTTGAACAGTCCCGTGCTGACATGCAGGGGCTATGGATTCATGAGGTTATGTCCATACCCATACACGACCATCCGCTCGATACAATTTGTAACGAGACTCGTCTGACCATGTAACACGTTGCCAGTAATCAACAGCCCAATGTCGGTGTTGACGGGCCCAGGCGTGGCGTAAAGCTTTGTGTCGTGCAGTCATCAAGGGTAAACGAGTGGGCCTTCGGCTCCGAAAGCTCATATCGATGATGTTTCGTTGAATGGTTTGCACGCTGACACTTTTTGATGGACCAGCATTGAAATCTGGAGCAATCTGCGGAAGTGTTGCAGTTCTGTCACGATTAACGATTCTCTTCAGTCGCCGTTGGTCTCATTCTTGCAGGATCTTTTTCCGCCGCAGCGATGTCAGAGATTTGATGTTTTACCGGATTCCTGATATTCACGGTACGCTCGGGAAATGGCCGTAAGGGAAAATCCCCACTTCATGGCTACCTCGGAGATGTTGTGTCCCATTGCTCGTGCGCCGACTATAACAGCACATTCAAACTCACTTAAATCTTGACAACCGGCCATTGTAGTGGTAGTGACCGATCAACAACAGCGCCAGACACTTGTTGCCTTATATAGGCGTTGCCGACCGCAGCGCCGTATTCTGCCTGTTCACATATCTCTGTATTTTAATATGCGTGCCTTACCAGTTTCTTTGGCGCTTTAGTGTATAACTTAATTGTAATAGGTGGTGTGTGGCAATAGTTCAGTTTTCATTTGCGCTGATCTGTCTTTACTTATGGTCTAGTTCCGAATCAAGCGAACGATAATTGCGATCACTTGTTGAATGTCTAGTTTGAATTTTCTTTGCGGCTTCCCGATGTACTGTTGATACTCCGGATACTATCTTGAGTGGAGCAGCGTGTCCGCTTATATCCGCATTTGGCGGATGGGTGCCCACTTGGGAACTATTTAAGTGACGTATGGCGGAACCATAAGATAGTCCTTTTTTTTGCTCCCTCTGTTATATGCTAGCCTTTTTAACTCAGTTGTACTTGAATACTAAGCAGCTCGGCCCTCTCAATGTATGGCCTCTCTCCGTATCTTCGGGAAGACACAGTGATTTTCGATGCTGTGATCGACGTTATGTAAGTTAAATTACGATTCATTTTCAACCGTACTTGCAAATTTCCAATAGTTGTGAAAGTCTGGTCTGCTCTACAAGCAACGAGAACTACGTTATGACTGAAATGAAAGGGGATCGTGTATATTTCAGTATTTCAGTAACAAGTACACCATCTTCGTTTTCCCTGGGGTCACTGAATCTTGTTTTGGCGGTATGGAAACGTCTTGCCTTCATTCAGTTTTGATTTTCTCACTACTCGGTTAAAGTCCACTGAAGGCTGTATCGTAGACGTGTATATTCTTCAGCAAACGAACAAAGGTTGAATCAATGGGTTTTATCTCTCATAAAGCATTTAGTGCAGATTTTGTTGAAACTGGGTCAGAAGCATTTCCACATCTATGAATCATAAGCGAAATGGTAATTTATACTCGCAGTTCCATTCCGTAATTTCATTCATGACTTGAAAAGGATCCAATGATGCTGTAAAGCTACTACGCCCCACTGCTTGATTACAATTCAATGTTTGTTCTATGTGGCTGGTAATTGTACAAATGAATGACTAGTACATTTTGGAGGGAAGAAAAATCAGAGTTTAACGTTCCGTTGACGCCGAGGTCGTTAGAGAGGGAGCACAAGCTTGGATTTGGGAATGAGGTCATATTCTTTGCAATAGTGCAACGCCAGCATTTGCCTTAGCGTTGGGAATACAGGTGAGAACGGCCACAGATGGGAATTAAAACTGCTGCCCTGTGTAGTGCGAGTCCGTTGTCTTACCACTGCTCAAAATCGCTTGGTTGCATTGCGGTAATGAAACTGTTAGATATATAGTTTTTTTGTGTCTTGATGTACGTTCGTGTTCCGATGCTATTTGTTATGATTTTATGCAAGAAGTGGACACGTCACAGCCACGTGCTCCTCGTCTAATTGTGGCTGTCGTCAACATAAGCCAAACCAGTGCGTGGTATGGCTAGTTTGGTAAAATATCGTAGATCACATGTGTGATATTTCGTCGTTGCGTGTTGCTGCCTGTAGTCACCCACCTTAGACTTTTGTGAGACTGAGAACAGCAGGGCCAAGAAAAGGCATCCACTTCCTATGTGCTATATTATAAGTGGAGTTGTTCCCACTCCCAAATAGACACTGCCATCTTGTCTTTATAAACATTGTCTTGATTAGAACACGAATTCTCTTTCCGTAACTGTATTTGCATGGTTTATTTATGACATGTCGTGTGTTCTACCCTTTCGTCATGTCCTACACAGTTTTCAAGTTATCGCTATTTTTACAGTTTTTCCGTGATTTATGGAAATTCGTGTTCTCTAAGCCTCAGTACATACGTGTGATACAGATCTAACATAATTTGTGGCGAGTCGCAGTTGCTGCTAGGGCAATAGTACGGTTTTTTTATTTTTCCTGTTCCAATTTTTTTCCTTTCATAAAGGCCTCACGGTTCAGTATAAATTATACCAGATTAGCTCCGTGTGTCGTAATATGGCAGCGCGCACGCCGTATTTTCTGGGATTTTTGCGTCCGTTTGGCAAGTTTGTCGCACATGTTGCAGCTTTCTGCTAGAGGTGGCGAGCTCCTTCTTTCTAGCTTACGCAAAGACACCGCTCTCGCTCGATTGCGGCAGCAGATCGTGCAAGCAGATAGCGGAAACAGGTCGCCTGTGTGGAAAAATTTGTCACTCGCGCGACGGCAAAAGTGGCCGACCCCTGTAATCATGCTGCTGCCCAGCTCCGGGAGACCAGGGCGCTTAAAAGAATTGCCTTGTACCACTCCCCGAATCTGCCGTATCAACTGTTGCGTTACTTTTGCATTCTTTGTTTCTGACCTCACGGGAATCATAAAAGAAGATTAATCGTCAATTCAACACACGAGAAATGAAAGGAGCCGAGCTGACTTGTTGAAGAAAAAGTATTTTCTTTGGAATTTGTAATTTTCTCCTTTTCTTCCTTCCTACCTAATGAAGTGTCGACTGCACGGTCATTTGAGACTCACCACCTGATTATTTTTATTGAAACGGTGGCCCGCAGGCGAGGTGGATGGAAGGGTGTCCGTGGGTATGTTACTTCAGTGGCTGTGCTGCAGTATCTACCGTCACTTAGGTGATCATACGTGGTTTTCCGTGCACCGGGGTTTGGGGTCGGATTCCTCGTTGATTAAAAGTACAACAATGGCACTCAGTTTAACCATATCGTAAATATCAAGCGGAATAGATGTTTAACAAATAACAGTTCTCCACATGAGAAACTATTGTCTCAAAAGATGGTGAGTGCTGCACGGAGGAAGAGGAGATTAGTACTGAACTTCCGGTCGAGAACGAGGTCGTTAGAGACGGAGCCACCAAATTACGAGCGTTCATATGGAGACAAAGTATATGAATAAAAATTACATAAACTTTCTCCCAATGAACTATTTAAGCCGGCCCCTGTGGCCGAGCGGTTCTAGGCACTTCAGTCCGGAACCGCGCTGCTGCTACGGTCGCAGGTTCGAATCCTGCCTCGGGCATGGATGTGTGTGATGTCCTTAGGTTCGTTAGGTTTAAGTACTTCTAAGTGTAGGGGACTGATGACCTCAGATGTTAAGTCCCATAGCACTCAGAGCCATTTGAACCATATGCTGCTGCCACAATGGAAACACTTCATTGTAAAATGAAACTAACTTACGCTAAGAACAACACACACACCCATGCCCGAGGTAGGACTCGAACCTCTAGCGGGAGGGGCCGCGCGCTCCATGACATGGCGGCTTAAACTGCGCGTCAACCTTTGCGTAAAACGATTTGATGACGATCGTGATAAATTTAAAGATGAGAAGTTCAGTCAGAACAGTACATACATCGTCCGTCAAAAAAATAAAATAAAATAAAAATCGCAATTTTATTCGTGGCGTATAAGAGAAGTCAGCGTTGTTGTATCACAAATTGTTGAACTGAGCATCTCTAAATCAGTTGTTCAAGAAATTCTTCGGAATGTTTTGAAGAACATAAAAGTCGGTGCGAAGTTTGTTCTGCACACCTTGACTCCCGAACAAAAACAATGACGCGTGGCTGCCTGTCGCGACGTGACTGAAACGAAAAACGCCGACATTTCTTTTTTAGAAAGAATCATCACAGGTAACGAGTCTCGGTGTTAGCAAATGTACAGTTCGGTTTTAGAAGTGGTTCAAAAACTGGAAATGCTCTATTCTCTTATCTTTGTGAGGTACCGGATGGATTAAACAAAAGGTTTCGAACGCTAGGCATCTATTTTTTTGCTTTAACTAAGGCGTTTGATTGTGTTGGTCACAGAAGTTGGACCATTCTGGAATACAGGTAGTAGCCCACAATTGATTCACTTCTTGAAACTTCCTGGCAGATTAAAACTGTGTGCCCGACCGAGACTCGAACTCGAGTTCGAGTCTCGGTCGGGCACACAGTTTTAATCTGCCAGGAAGTTTCATATCAGCGCACACTCCGCTGCAGAGTGAAAATCTCATTATGGTTCACATATTATTTAAACAACAGACAGCAAGGAGTCACTATCAACAGTGTTGAGAAAAGCTACGATGTGGGGTCTGAGTGGGGCATGGTTAAATGCGGGGTGCCCCAGGGATCAGTGCTGTAGCCACTCCTGTGCCTCATTTATATAAATGATACGCCCTCTAGTATCACAGGTGATTCTAAAATATTTCTGTTTGCTGATGACACTAGCTTGGCACTAAAGGATGTTGTGCCCAACATTGGCATTGTTTCGAACAGTGTAGTCCGTGCTAAATCACAATAACTCGGCTTTTTCCGTTTCTAACACACAATTCAACAAAGCACGACGTTTCAATTACGCAGAATGGGCATATGATTGGTGAAACCTAACAGTTAAAATTTCTAGGTGTTCAGATAGATAGTAAACTGTCGCGGAAATCCCACACTCAGAATCTTGTTCAAAAAATGGCTCTGAGCACTATGGGACTTAACATCTGAGGTCATCAGTCTCCTAGAACTTAGAACTACTTAAACCTAACTTATCTAAGGACATCACACACATCCATGCGAGAGGCAGGATTCGAACCTGCGACCGTAGCAGCAGCGCGGTTCCGGACTGAAGCGCCTAGAACCGCTCGGCCACCGCAGCCGGCCAGAATGTTGTTCAAAGACTTAATGCTGCCATTTTTACTATTCGAACGGTATCTGGTGTAAGTGATAGTTCTACACGAAAAGTGGTCTACTTTGCTTATTTTCATTCACTTATGACGTATGGTATTATATTTTGCGGTAACTATTCCCATTCTGAAAGGATATTTTTGGCTCAGAAATGGGCGGTTCGGGCAGTAAGTGGTGTAAGTTCGCGAACCTCTTGTCAACTTCTGTTCATTAGTCTGGGTATTCTAACAGTGGCGTCTCAATATATATATATATATATATATTGCTACAGTTTCTTGTTGAAAACAACAGCTTATTCCCAAGAATTAGCAGCTGTCACGCAGTTAATACTAGGCAGAAATCGAATCTGCATTTTGATCGCACTTCTTTGACTCTTGTGCAGAAAGCTGCGCAGTGTATTGCTGCATCCATTTACAATAAGCTACCACTAGAATTAAAAAATCTTAGCAATAATCCACGCACTGAAGAGTTTTCTCGTGGGTCTCTCCTTCTGTTCTGTCGAGGAGTTCCTTGAAAAATTGAGCTAATTCCTTTACATAAACTTATGGCTTGTCTCTTTTTCCGTTCATAAATATTTTATCTCATCTGTTATTAATTTTATGTTTTAATTTCATGTACTGACACGTTCCATGACCTTGGAGATTTGCTCCTCAGTTTGGTCCTATGGAGCTAGACGTGTAAAAGGAATGAATAAAAATAAACCTAAAACTAAATTTCAAAATGTAGAATGGGTCTGTGATGTTCCGCCGAGATAGAAGGTGCGAATGTGACGAGCTGTTGAACAACATCCCAAAGGACTTTTCTAACGGTTTCAACGTGCTTTTATGATCGCTCTGTGCACTGTGGGAGTGAATATGTAGAACACCTGACGCATTAAAACTACCACCTTAAATTTTCTTGATTTTTCATTAAACAGGTCTCGAAACTTTCTGGATTGACGAGGTACACTTGCCATTCTTCTAAGGATCGTAGATGTATTTGCCTAATTTCTCAAGATGAGACTTGAGCAACTGCATAAGGGCAATTTTGTTTTACGGTTAAAAAAAGTTGATAAACACAAGGATCTCAAAATGGTTCAAATGGCTCTGAGCGCTATGTGACTTAACATCTGAGGTCATCAGTCCCCTAGAACTTAGAACTGCTTAAACCTAACTAACCTAAGGACATCACACACACATCCATGCCCGAGGCAGGATTCGAACCTGCGACCGTAGCAGCAGCGCGGTTCAGGACTGAAGCGCCTAAAACCGCTCGGCCACTCCGGCCGGCCACAAGGACCTCAAACGGGACACTTACGGCGGAAAATCCTCAAAAATAACCTGAGATAAAACAAAAATTGTGATGCATTAGCCCTAAATTAGCACCTTTACTTGTTGGTTTTGACTTGACCTCGATGGCGAGGTGACGAATCGGCGACTAACTCATATTACTTCTCCTTTCCTGCACGCATAATGATTGTGATTTTCCCGTGAATATTTCGGTACTGTAATAAACGAGGGTCGCTATACAGTCGACGATAAGGCAGCATGCGGCTGTGCACTCAAACACTTGGACGAGAATTAAACCAGGTGTCAAGCAGTGTTGTTGAACGATCCATCACGGCATACGTTAGTAAGCTTTACGGAAACCACAAGATAACTGTTGTAAGAGTAACAGACGATGATTTGAATCCATATCTTTCGTAAATGTTGAGAATGTTACTATTCCTATCATTTACTTTCTTACGACAGACCGCGCTATTTGGCGATGTCATAAAACACTGGACTGGCTAGCAGTTCAAATCCTCGTCCGCGATTCCACATTTTGGTTTTCCATGATTTTCTTAGAGGCGATTGGCAGGATGGTTTCAATGGGCACGATCTAGATCCTTCCTCGTCCTTTTCCAATTCTAAAAGATGTTTCGTGTATAATGATCGCATCGTCGATGGTACCGGTACGTTAAAACTTCACTCTGCTCTTAGATGTACCATTCCCCTGGAACTACACTAAAGAGAAAAAGAAACTGGTAAACCGGCCTAATATCGTGTGCGGCCCCCGTGAGCACGCAGGAGTACCGCAACACGACGTGGAATGGACTCGACCAATGTCTGAAGTAGTGCTGGAGAGAAATTACAGCATGAATCCTGCAAGACTGTCCATAAATCCGTAAGAATACGAGGGGGTGGAGATCTCTGCTGAACAGCACGTTGCAAGGCATCCCAGGTATGTTCAATAACGTTCATGCCTGGGAAGTTTGGTGGCCAGCAGAAGACTTAAACTCAGAAGAGTGTTCCTGGAGCCACTCTGTAGCAATTCTAGACGTGTGGGTGCCGCATTGTCCTGCTGGAATTGCCCAAGTACGTCGGAATGCACAATGGACATGAATGGATACAGGTGATCAGACAGGGTTCTTACGTACGTGTCACGTGTCAGAGTCGTATCTAGACGCATCTCGGGTCCCAAGTCCCTCCAACTGCACACGCCCCACACCACTACAGAACCTCCACCAGCTTGAACAGTCCCCTGCTGACATGTAACGAGACTCATCCGACCATGCAACACGTTTCCAGTACAATGTCGGTGTTGACGGGCCCAGGCGTGGGGTAAAGCTTTGTGTCATGTAGACATCAAGGATACAAGAGTGTGCCTTGGGCTCCGAAAGCCCATATCGGTGATGTTTCGTCGAATAGTTCGCATGCTGTCACTTGTTGATGGCCCAGCATTGAAATCTGCAGCAAGTTGCGGAAGGCTTGCAATTCTGTCACGTTGAACGATTCTCTTCAGTCGTCGTTGGTCCCTTCTTCCGGCCGCAGCGATGTCGGAGGTTGGATGTACTACCGGATTCCTGATATTCACGGTGAAATGGTCCTACGGGAAAATTCCCACTTCATCGCTACCTCGGAGATGCTGTGTCCCATCATCTGTGCACCGAGTATAACACCACGTTCAGAGTAACTTAAATATTAATAACCTGCCATTGAAGCAGCAGTAGACGATCTAACAACTGCACCAGACGCTTGTTTTTGCCGACCGCAGCGCCGTCTTCTGCCTGTTTGCATGTCTCTGTATTTGAATACGCGTGCCTATACTAGTTACTTTGGCTCTTCAGTGTGTATGAATGTGTGCTAGTGTCGCATTTCTGACTACATGTCACACTGCATGCTATAAACAGACGGAATGAGAATAACAAACGAAGAACGGATGTGGTTTCAATAATGTCTCTGTGATGCGTCCCATAGGAAAAATCAGTCACTGTGTTATCTCCGCATGATGAGCTCTTCGGCATGTGTCAGTTCAGTCGTCTGAAACGCCCAGATCTACGAAATAAAATTCCTTTCCCAGGCCTATCTGATTATATCCAGAGTTAATTAAAAACTGATTGTCATGGCGCGATACTGCGGCGTACGAGATTCGTCGGCTTCCAGCGGCAAAAAAAGCGAGGGCCTTTTAGGCGCGGAGGCCGCAGGAAGCAATCTCTCAAGTCGCCTTGTCCGTAAAAAACAGTTTCTGCACTTTAATTTGGAGCGGGCTGGGGACGAGCACGACAACTTGTTTTGCGCTCGGGCTGTCGCTCAGCGGCATTCCTGGGGTTCATGTGTCACTGCGGCCGAGCTTTACAAGCGCTTACTGTAACAGGTGAGGGCAGGTCCGCGCTTCTTCCACGACGACTGTGTCACCGATATTGCACACGACTGTACCTCTTTAGTGCCGACGTTAATTACCCCAGGTTGGTACCATTCGATGCTACACTGTCCTGTTAGTGAGGTTCTAACTTCAATAAAGCTAGTGTCGTTGCAGTTATCGAGCTAGATGGTGCGATGGTCAACACACTGGTCTGGCTATAAAGAGGAGCCGGCTTCAAATCCATCTTCGACCAGCGTGATTTATATTTCCAGGATTTCCCCAAACGACATGAAGTCACTCGCTGAATTGTTCCTTCGAAAAGACTACGATCGATTGATTGCACCGTATTTGTCCACTCTGGGTATGTGTCTCAACTCTAACGATCTTATCATCGAAAGAGCGTCAAACCTTTATCTTTCGTATTCTCTTTAGCTGCATTTCGACATTCTAGATTAAATCTTCAGGTGAGATATACTTAAATTGCACCAGTTCTGAGAATTCATTTAATTGAGCATAAACAGTAAGCTACAAAAGTGTTTAAACAATTCTGTCCTCAACTTCAAGATGTTTTGCTTGGTACTTCGTTTAAAGAATGGAAATTCTGAGAAAAATGAACGCGCAACATCTACTTTCCTAAACATCTGTATGTAGCCAGGACGACAGTTGCAGCACTGAAAGTCGCACTTGCAACCCCTGTCAGAAGCAAAATAATGCAAAGGAAGCTCCTTAAGCTAATAATCGTAGGGTGAGTTGGAGTTCCAAAACCACACATCAGCGACGCAAATGCCGGTAACGAAAACTAACGAAAACGTGGTGCCGAAACCATAAAATCTGGACTATAGAGCAATTTGTTTCTTTATTAACATTACAGAGTTACCCACAGCCTTGGTAACTATGGTGGGCCATTTGCTACTAAAAATTAGTAACAATCTGCAGAGACAGATTCTTCGTCATCTTCTATAGCTTCTCTCAGTACTGTTATTTTTCTCGTCTTTTACATAATTACATTATTAATTTTAAAAAAGTGACACACAAAGTACATTCTGTGAAAGAAAACATTTTTACTATATTCTTAAGAAGAAATTATAGAAGAAAAAAAGATTTGGATAGTAAAAGAGGTCCCTTTACCTGGCTATTTCAATTGAGAGGGCTTCGGTAAACACTTAGAGCCTGTCTTACCTGAATTAGCACATTCCATTCTACTATGTTTACTACTGTCTGTATGTCGTGAGATTAACTCTATGTGGTTTGAGTATGAGGTTTAACAGTGCTACTTGTTACACTCGTGCAATTACTTCCTCCATTTGCCCGCACCATTAGCAGGAGAGGAGCCTCGTATTCTCGAGAGGCGCTTCTTATCTACAGGGTGAGTCACTAGCCATTGCCAACTAGAATAACTCCGAAAGTATGATAGTAGCTGAAAATACATATGTTTTGTGTTGAGTCCGCCTTTAGCAAAACACATTTTCTTTTGTCCCAGACATGTTTCACTGCAGTTGCAGTATCATCCGTGGTTTTCTTTTACTTTGTGGCTTCTTACAACATGGTGAGGATTATTTGCTGTATTACGTTTTTTCAGTGTCTGTTTTTCTTTACAGTTTGTCATATTTTCTTTTTTCCCTCATCTTCTTCACTGACAAGTTCTTGACAGTGAAAAAAAAAAAACAATGTCTTTTACGAATCCCCATTAAAAAAATCCATAGGCGTCAAGTCTGGCGGACAAGCCGGCCACGACACATCTCCTCCGCGTCCAATCCAACGATTTCGGAATTGTCCCTGCAACTCATTTCTAGCCATCAGCGAAAAATGTGCTGAATGTGGTCTACTTCCTACCATTAAGATTTCCTTCGATGAAATAGGGGCTATAATTTTGTCCTCCAGAATCCCACACCATACATTCACCGACCACGGTTTTTGGCGTGCAACTTGCCGCAGCCAACATGGATTTTCATTTTTCCAGTAATGCATGTTATGCAAATTAACATTTCCAAGGTTCGTGAATGTAGCTTCGTCAGTAAACAAAATCAAGTTAATAAATGTGTCATCCTTCTGAATCTGAAGTTGAGCCCATCACCAGAATTCAGTGCAACGCATACAATCCGTACCAGTTAATTCTTGGTGGAGACTGATATGGTAAGGATGGTATTTATGGCGATGCAGAACACGAACAACACTGCTGTGGCTCGTGCCAGATTCCCTTGCGATTTGACGCGAACTAACACAAGGATCTCGAAACATAGTGGCAAGAGTATCAATTTGAGTTTACTCGTTAGTAACTTTCCCTTGCCGGATATGTTTCCGATGCGCTGAAGATCCAGCTGTTCTCAATTTATCATACACATATTTAAATATACGACGTGTAAGGTGAGTACGTTGAGGATATCTTTCACTGTATAAGCCCCTAGCTCTCACTGAATGTCGTTGGCATTCTCCGTAAATGAGAAACATATCAACTTGTTCTTCGAAGGAATACATCATCCACATTCACTTGAACCAACAATACTTCAAATGGCTCTGAGCACTATGGGACTTAACATCTGTGGTCATCAGTCCCCTAGAACTTAGAACTACTTAAACGTAACTAACCTAAGGACATCACACACATCCATGCCCGAGGCAGGATTCGAACCTGCGACCGTAGCAGTCGCGCGGTTCCAGACTGAGCACCTGAACCGCTAGACCACCGCGGCCGGCCAACAATACTAGTCTTACCGTTCCTATTAGTGTTGTACTGCGAAACCGTCGAATGGTATTTACATGTGAGTGACACGTTAGATGGATACGCCGTATTCGGTGAATATTTACTGTTTGCACGATATACGAGAGAGAATTGTCAGAGCATGTGCTTCGATAAGTGCCGAAGTGATAAGGATACCACTGAATTCATGATAAGAAGATTGCATCACTCTGTTGATACCAATGGTCATCACTTCGAACACCTTCTGTAAATGGACGTTCATGCCACCTTTTTGACCTTCGTTGACCTTCAAAGGCCTTACTGTTACATATCATTGGAATCGTCTCGATATTTGCTATCAGAAAATAAGTACCAAACTATAGCAGCCCATTTTAAAAAAAACTAAGTTGACTTTAATATCTCTGATACGACCCCACCTAGCAACAAAAAACCAGCGTTATATTATGGCCCCCGTTGTCCCATGTAACATTTATCCCACAAACTTTTCAGTTACTCATCTTGAGGTTGAAGTTCTTTTGTCTGTGTTTGCTTTAACAATATATATGTTTTTGGGTGGGGTTCGCCTTTAGCAAAACACAATTTTTTTTTCTGTACCAGACATGTTTCATTGCAGTTGCACCATCATCGGTGGTTTTTTTTTTATTTTGTGGCTTCTTACCACAAAGTGTGGTGTTCTTGCTGTATTACGTTTTTGCAATGTCTTTTTTCCTTTACAGTTTGTCATATTTTCTTTTTTCCCTCATCTTCTTCACTGTCAAGAAGAAGGAATTGCTTATAAAGTCGTTCCAACTATACCTGAAGATATGCGAGAGAGAATTATCACAGCGTGTGCTCCGATAAGCGCCGATGTGATAAGGAATACCACTCAGTCCATGATAAGAAGATTACGGCACTGCATTGATACCAATAGTCAGCACTTCGAACACTTTCTGTAAATGGACGTTCATATCACCTTTGTGACCTTCGTTGATCTTCAAACACCTTACTGTTACACATCACTGGATTCATCTCGATAGCCTCTATCAGAAAATAAGCACCAAACTGTAGAATCCTATTGAAAAAAACCCAAAGAAAACAAAGTTGGCCTTCATATCTCTGAAGCGACCCCACCAAGCAACAAAAAACCAACGTCATATTATGGCTTCCGTTGTCCCATGTAACTGTTGTCCCATAAACTTTTCAGCTGCTATCATACTTTCGGAGTTATTCTAGGTGGCAATAGTTATTGACTCACCCTGTATATTGTACAGGGTGATTCAAAAAGAATACCACAGCTTTACGAATTCAAAACTCTGCAACGACAAAAGGCAGAGCTAAGCACCATCTGTCGGCGAATTAAGGGAGCTATAAAGTTTCATTTAGTTGTACATTTGTTCGTCATTTCAGCCAATAAAGTTTTTGGTCCCTTTTTCTTCGAAGGTGCTACTGTAACTGGACTACAGTACCTGGAGATGTTAGAGAATTGGCTGTTCCCTCAGCTCGAACAAGAAGCACAACAATTCATATTTCAGCAGGATGGAGCGCCACCACATTGGCACTTATCTGTCCGTAACTACCTGAGCGCCAACTACCCGCCCGCATCTCGTGGTCGTGCGGTAGCGTTCTCGCTTCCCACGCCCGGGTTCCCGGGTTCGATTCCCGGCGGGGTCGGGGATTTTCTCTGCCTCGTGATGGCTGGGTGTTGTGTGCTGTCCTTAGGTTAGTTAGGTTTAAGTAGTTCTAAGTTCTAGGGGACTGATGACCATAGATGTTAAGTCCCATAGTGCTCAGAGCCATTTGAACCAGCCAACTACCCGAGGCGATGGATCGGCCGCCAGGCAGCCCGTGACAGAGCACTTCATCACTGGCCTCCAAGAAGCCCTGATCTTACTCCCTGCGATTTTTTCTTATGGGGGTATGCTAAGGATATGGTGTTTCGGCCACCTCTCCCAGCCACCATTGATGATTTGAAACGAGAAATAACAGCAGCTATCCAAACTGTTACGCCTGATATGCTACAGAGAGTGTGGAACGAGTTGGAGTATCGGGTTGATATTGCTCGTGTGTCTGGAGGGGGCCATATTGAACATCTCTGAACTTGTTTTTGAGTGAAAAAAAACCTTTTTAAATACTCTTTGTAATGATGTATAACAGAAGGTTATATTATGTTTCTTTCATTAAATACACATTTTTAAAGTTGTGGTATTCTTTTTGAGTCACCCTGTACTTTCGTGTTTGTATAGTTAAGTTTTATGATACTAGATATATATGTTTATGTACAGTATAATAAATTCACATGTTTTACGGTTTGCATCTTATACAGAGAAATGAGTTGTGTAGCCTACCTTTCGAGTTGCACTCTCGAGTTTGCAGTTATTACTACTAGCAACTCCTCATCATAGGCCATTATGTGCCCTTCACCTTATCGTGTTCATGTAGATTCTTTTGCCGCGCGGAGTGGTCTCGCGGTTAGAGGCGTCATGTCACGGATTGAGCGGCCCCTCCCGCCGGAGGTTCGAGTCCTCCCTCGGGCATGGGTGTGTGTGTTGTTCTTAGCATCTTCTCTTCTTCGGTTATCAACCCACAGGTTGGTTGGCAGCAGCACGCCATTCCGTTCTTTTGTCAACTTTCTTCTTCATATCTGCATAGGTCTGGCACCCGATGTCATTTATTACTTGTTGAATGTAGCTTAATCTAGGTCGTCCTCGGCGAGTTCTTCCTTCAATGATTCCTTCTAATATTCTCTTAATGAAATTGTTATGCCGTAAAATGTGACCTATGAAGGTTATTCTTCTTTTCTGTATATTTCGCCAAAGAGATCTGTTTTCTTTCTGTTCTTAGCATAAGTTAGTTTAAATAGGGACCGATGACCTCAGCAGTTTGGTCCCTTAGGAATTTACACACGTTTGAACATTTGAACATCTAGATTGTTTACGAGCGGTTCTACCTGTATGGAAAATATCTCAGAAAACTGGCCCACAGATTGAGTCTTGTGGACATCCTTTTGTTATTTTCTTGATAACCTTTTGTGTTTCTGCTTGGCATTGCACCAACTATCTTTGCAGATGTGTTATTTAATTTTTCTGAGTGTACCCCATCTGGACCGAGGCTCTTCTTAATGTTTAATCGTTAACTGCTAACGCCACTTCTTCTCCGGCCAATGAGACTGTAACGGAGCCATTTGTGTAGGTCTCGTCCATTTGTATTCATAAATCTGTGTGATATTTCTGGTCATCAGTCTTTTCGTCAGCAGGGAGAAGTTTATTCAGTAGGTACTCAGCTTAACATCTCCTTATCCCTGTAATAGCGCCGTCTGTGTGCCTAAGAGTTGACAGTAGTGTCGGCGTCTTTACCTTATCTGTTTGAAACTTGAATGTTTCCCACCGTATATTGTTTTGTAGCTGAGTTTTGACAAAATTGTTTAAGTGACCGTGTCTGGTCTTGTACAGTTCGCTATTATATTTAGAGCTATAGAAGCAAACAATTTGGTCAGATGAATCGTGTTTCACACTGTTTCCAACTTCTGGCCTATTTTACGTCCCAAGAGTGAAACACAGGAGTTAGGCGATGATTTTGGCAGGCATATCGTGGTAATCCATGAGCTCCATGGTTGCCCTGCGGGATCGCAGTATTGACAAGGATTATGTGACCGTTATGGCTGATCAGGTCCTTTCAAAGATACTATGTTTCTTCCCCAATAGTGATGTTATGTTCCCCTGTTCACACAGCCCGCATCGCCGGGACTGGTTTCGTGAACACGACGATGAATTGTCACGTCTCCCCTGGCCACCTGTCATCACATCTCAATATTACTGACTCTTTGTTGTCTACTTTGGGGAGAAGGGGGTGTGATTGCTATCCACTTCTATCATGGTTCCTGAATTTGTGACTATTTTGCAGGAAGAATAGAATAGGATTTCCTTGAAAACCGTACATGACCTGTATTTATCCATTACGAGACGGGGGAACCTGTTTTGAACTCAGACGGGTTTTGCTACACCATATTAGACGTGGTAATGTGTTGTCGTCCACCTTCTCTATTTCAATATCGGTGACACAGTAGGTCATTCTTGTAGTGAGGACAGCAGTATTCAGTATCTGCATAAAATCTTACTCCAATGAGTTCCATCTGCCCTAGTCATAAGAATTCAAAATTGCCTACTTCACTGATTGTTTGACCACTATCAGACAACAAAATTTCGCTTTTACAAGAGTTCCGTGTTAAAACTATGTGCATTTCGTTTTGTTACAGTTAGGCATTAATCTTTTCTCTGAAAGCCACGTGCTGATGTTACTGACTACTCTGTTAGCTACATAATTTATGTTACGTTCCAAATCTTTCACAATAACACGTATGTCATTTGCAAAGAGAAAAAATTGTGTGTTATTTGTCTTGTTTAGCAACAGATCATTGATATCAATGCATGTGATTTCAAAAGTATCCAGACACCTCGCTGAAAATTACTTACACGTTCGTGGCGCCCTCCATCGGTAATGCTGGAATTATATAAGGTGTTGGCCCACCCTTAGCCTTGATGACAGCTTCCACTCTAGTAGGCATACGTTCAATCAGATGCTGGAATGTTTCTTGGGGAATGACAGCCCATTCCTCAAGGAGTGCTGCACGGAGGAGAGGTATCGATGTCGGTCCATTACAGGGATGTTATTGTCGTGTAAGCACTTGGCCACAGGCCGTGCAATGTGAACAGATGCTCGATCGTGTTGAGAGAAGCAATCGCCATCCCCGAATTGCTCTTCGACAGTGGGAAGCAAGAAGATGCTTGAGACATCAGTTTTGGCCTGTAGTGTGATAATGCCACGCAAAACAACATGGGATGCAAGCCCCCTCCATGACAAAACACGACCACACCATAACACTACCGCCTCCGAATTTCACTGTCGGCACTACACACGCTTGCAGATGGCGTTCACCGGGCATTCGCCATACCCACATCCTGCCATCGGATTGACACACTGTGTACCGTGACTCGTCACTGCAAACAACGTTTGTCCACTGTTCAACCGTTCAATGTTTATGCTCCTTACACCAAGTGAGACGTCTTTTGGCATTTACAGGCGCGATGTGTGGCTTATGAGCAGCCGCTCGACCATGAAATCCAAGTTTTCTCTCCTCCCGCCTAACTGTCATAGTACTTGCAGTGGATCGTGATGCAGTTTGGAATTCCTGTGTGATGGTCTGGATAGATGTCTGCCTGTAACACATTACGAACCACTTCAAACTGTCGGCGGTCTCTGTCGGTCAACAGACGAGGTCGGCCTGTACGCTTTTGTGCTGTACGTGTCCCTTCACGTTTCTACTTCACTACCACATCGGAAACAGTGGACCTAGAGATGTTTAGCAATGTGGAAATCTCGCGTACAGACGTATGACACAAGTGACACCTAATCATCTGACCACGTTCGAAGTCCGTGAGTTCCACGGAGCGCCCCATTCTGCTCTCTCACGATGTCTAATGACTACTGAGATCGCTGATGTGGAGTACGTGGCTGTAGGTGGCAGCACAATGCACCTAATATGAAAAACACATGTTTTGGAGTGTGTCCGGATACTTTTGATTACATAATGTATATTAAGGAACGATATGGATCCAGAACAGAACCCTTTGGCATCCCACACTTTACATGATGCCAGATACATGGAAACCCTTTTCCTGTTTGTGAACACAAGATACTAATCTTCTGCTTCCAACTTTCCAGTTGTAAAGGAAACCATTGTTGAGCTTCTTCCCTAATCCGATAATGTCCTACTTCAGTAGAAGTTTTGTATGGTCCACACAATCAAACGCTTTTCTTACATCAAAGAAAACACATACTGTCCTCAACTTATCGTTTAGCACTGCTCGTGTCTTACACACAAAATAATAAATAACAATTTTCGTGGATACAACTTTCCTAAAGCCAATCTGAGAGTTTGACAACAAATGATGTGTACAGAGATGTGCCGCTACTCCCTATATATTGCTTTCTCAAAAACGTTCGAAAGCACTGCGAGCAAAGACACGAGTCGATAATTGTCTAGAGCGGTAAGCTTTGTGCTTTGGGCCCATGTGGAAATGAATGTCCAAGAAATCGGTGAGACAGCTTTTCGTGAATGATCATACACAATGTAAGGCTACAGAATAGCTAAAGCTGGTTCACCATATGACCAACAGATGTCAGGAGCTTGCATACATGCTACAGTTTCAAAATTGATGACGGTGTACTTTAGGCTCCTGTGATTCTCAGCACCTCAGTTGTAAAGTATACTGTATGTACAAGGATGTAAGATTCATATAAATCCAAGAACATTATTTTCACTGGAGAATCAGTGAGATTGTTTATATTGGAATCCCCACACAAAATTACCTTTTTGTCTCTCTTAAGAACAATATGTCAGGTTTGGAGAGGAAAACCCTGTAGCTTGAACTGGGGCATCTGTAGAGATCTCCAATGAAACACATTTTCCCTGAAAATTCAATCTCTCCTGTATAATCTTCACATATTTGTTCTTTAAAATGTCTTGACATATCAGCTGTCTTGAATGAGACATTACATTTAGCATAAATGGCCACGCCTTCCTTCTTCAGCGAACTCTCTTCGTAGAAATCTGGTAAGACGTACCCCACCAAAAGAAGCCTTAGTATTTCTTCACCACGTTAATGATGCTCTGCGATACAGATAGTGTTAGCACCAAACCGTGTTAACAGTTGATCTATTTTGCCTTTAATTCCTCTAATATTTTGATTAAATAAGCTTACTGCACCTGCTTCCAGAGTCAATAAAATCTTTTTGAAGCAGAGATCCCTCCTATGTGACTTCATCCTGAAAAAGGTCTAGGCCTTCTACTTGTTTTCACCAGAATCTGGTGGCCTTGGGTGAACCTAGATCCACCAACAATCCCTTCCAGTCCTATTTAAGTGTAGGCCGTTTCTAATATAGCCATATCTATGGATACTCTCAAATGGCAGCACCGAAATGTGTGCCTTATGAGCAGTCATCAGCGCCCTCTGAAGTCCTTCAAACCGCTGTCAAAATGGGGTTCACGAAACGCCGAAACAGCAGTACAAAACGAACATTATTGGCCCGCGTTTGAGTAACAGTTCTGCCCAAGATACCGCCTCTAACTGATAGTCTTTAATAAAATCCGTCCACATTGTCTCCAAGTCCTCTATCATTTTACTGAGCCCAGCGCCTGGCCTAAAGAAGCTGGTGATTAGGTACTCCTTCCTTAGAGTCTCCTGCAACTGTGGGCTTACACCGCACCCATGACTGCTACCTAGCGGCATAATAGTCCTCCCCTTCTTAATATTACTACATAACATCGAATTCCTAACAACGTTGGATGACTCTGCACAATATCGGCCCTACAGCTACTGTACGCTGCTCTCCACATAAGTCTGACAGCTAGCTAGACTTGTTATCAGCATTCAAAATGGAAGTATCGGAGCGTGTTCTCTTCCTTATGTCATTACTGCCGGTTCCCACTTCTCCAATCTCTTCCACCGTAGCCTCTTCCGATCTCGTCTAATATCCTGTAAGTGTTCCAGAAATACGCATGTTGTTTCACTTCTTGCTCCAGTTTTAGTATATTCTTATTAAACGTCCTGCAGCTGCAGGAGAAAGCCTCGCTATATTCCACAGTTCCCACGCTAGATTCACCCCTGTGAAACCACTTGCTACGCAATTCATAACCTGTCCCACAACTCACTAACCTACGAAAATTTGGGTACTTCTCACTCACGGTAAAATTTTACAATATATTTAAACAAATACAATGAAATAACAGAACAGTCCACACGACCAAAAACCACATTACAAACTACCACTAAGCCCTCTCTTACTAAAATACGAAAGCTATACAAAAGTATGCAGCGTAACGGCATCGTCGTAGTGTAACACCGGTTCCCGTCAGATCACCGAAGTTAAGCGCTGTCGGGCTGGACTAGCGCTTGGATAGGTAACCGTCCGGTCTGCTGAACGCTGTTGGCAAGCGGGGTGCACTCAGCTCTTGTGAGGCAAACTGAGGAGCTACCTGATTGAGAAGTATATATATATATATATATATATATATATATATATGAAAGAAACTAATAAGTATTTCAAACAGAATGCCTTTGAATTTCTTCTTTGTTTCAATTTATTGGCTTTCTGGCCATGCCCATTCAGCCGTCTCAGTGGGGAAAAGTTAATGATGACGTTACGAATGCAGGACAACACAACGCCCAGTTCCTAATCGGAGAAAAATCTTCGACCCTGCCGAGAATCGAATGCCGGCCCCTTTCCTTACCAATCCGCTGCGCTGACCGCGCAGCTACCAAAGTACTTATTATTCATTGTTGGGATGCTCGCGAATTGACGCCTTGCTCTGGTCTACAGGCGGAAGCCAACACGGAGAAGTACACAAACACACAGACGCGCATTGCAGGTACGTTCTGCCTCACAGATGCTGCAAATTGTGTTACAGCCGATTTCCGCATAAAAGTCTCAGTAACAATATGAAACAGCAGCTGTTTGAATAACGTTGTGTCGGCAGCTGCGGGAGTCAGCACCGACACAAACAAGGGATGAAAGAAGCTGCGATAGCCGGTGGCAGGAATCCAAAATGATCTGCACTTTCCAATTAATAGAACACATTTTTAAAAAGAAAAGAAACGTAATTTAACTTCTCGTTATGAGGTGTCTTGCGGTGTTTCCTGTGCCTTCTACATGCAAGTACTTTACGCTATAACTACTCTCAGAACGCATGCTACGTATCGTCTTCCTACTACTCGGTACTGATGATCTCAAAGTCTGCGACCGAACTGGGCCCCGACCAGATATGGGCGGCTGGTTAAGTCAGCGTTGACAGGGGGCGCTGAACTCTCTCTTCCTGGAGGTGTGGCCCTGGCCGCTGTTTCCATTGGCGCGCGGGTCACCGCCTTCTCGATGCCGTTTCGCGGTGCTGCGCTGGTCGGCGTGTAGTCGATGCTTTACGACTGCATAAATAAGACATACAAAATATCACAGTTTGAAATGCTCAGTCCGTTCATTGTCAAATTTCAAGTGGAAAAGGCTATGCTGAGCTAATTACAGAAAAAAGTAGTTATTCGAAGGTTGCTGCTATAGTAGCCTGGACTCCGACAGTATTCGTCATTTATAGTAAGAGTGTCAACGTGCTTAGGAACATCAAGCGCCTGCGCAGCGTTGCTTTACAGACATTGACGACAGTACATCTGAGTCAACATTATGTGGCTATTGCTTTCACCTGTCATAAGGTTTGCTGATAATTCATAATAAGGGTTCCC
Source organism: Schistocerca serialis cubense (assembly GCF_023864345.2). Classification (NCBI taxonomy): domain Eukaryota; kingdom Metazoa; phylum Arthropoda; class Insecta; order Orthoptera; family Acrididae; genus Schistocerca; species Schistocerca serialis. The sequence continues at coordinate 140,259,781 of NC_064640.1, read as the reverse complement.
GCCAATTTTACAGTAGAATGCACACGAGTAAGGTCAGAGCTTCTTAAGGAAGGATGTGTATTCTAACTACCTTAAAACATATCTGTATGTTCAAGAAATAATGTTAGGTAACAAATTGTTCAAATAAATAACTTCAAAAAATGTTCAAGTCACCATTTACATATCAGCATTACGCAAATCGTTCTGTTTCACACCTCTTCGCACTGCTGCTCTCAGATATTTGTATGACTTGATTGCTGCTGTTGTGTCTCGTTAACGCTGTAATAAAAAGCTGCTACAACTGAGCTTTAAGTGAAGCGAACGACTGAGTATTCAGTTTAACATTCATCTGTAGTTTGGATGGGTTGCGAGTCTTTTTTAGTGACAAGGCCACTTCTAAGTGCAGCGACATGACCTGCAGCTTTAGGGGTGTCACGGCGTAAAGTGAAGCGCCGGCACGCCAGTCGGGAACGAGAGGGATGGAATGCCTGTGAGAAGAAGTCAGCCAATTGCACGCTGACGAATCCCTCTCCAGGACGACAACGCGACAGCAGAGGTCCTGTGCGAAAAGGACGAAAGCGCCGCGCAGAACTGGTCGCGGCCCAGTTCAAAAATGGTTAAAATTGCTCTGAGCACTATGGGACTTAACATCTGAGATCATCAATCCCCTAGAACTTAGAACTACTTAAACCTAACCAACCTAAGGACATCACACACATCCATGCCCGAGGCAGGATTCGAACCTGCGGCCGTAGTGGTCCCGCGGTTCCAGACAGAAGCGCCTAGCACCGCTCGGCCATCCCGGCCAACTGCGGCCCTGTTGAACAGTAGCCTTAAGACTAGCGACTTGCACAGAAGCGTCAAAGCTCATTACTTCGCGTGTACACTCTGTGTAACAGACTTGGAATTGTTATACTGAAGAGATTTCTTATTTTGTTTGTCACCCTTTGCTTGCGGCACATCTGTGTAATACAAAGTTAAGTATTGTATTTGTTCATTTTGTAATAAAACTCATTAATACGATTTATTTGAATGTTGTCTTGCGATCCCAGAACGCAGGTTTCCTAGACACCCCATATTCGACAACTAGGCAGGATTTAAATTTTCACAACCAGTGAAAATTGGGATGTCCTCGAAGCAGAAGTAATACAAAATTCCTCTACATTTGCATCCCTCTCTGTGAGCCACTACGAAGTGCATAGCACAGGGTGTTTCCCAATGTACCATATATTAAGATTTGTAGCCATTCGTTTCACGTACGGAGCTACGGACGAACGACTGCGCAAATGCCTCTGTGTGCACTGTAATTAGTCTAATTTATCTTTACAGTCCTTGTGGTAGCGATATGTAGGGTTGTAGAATTTGCTTGCTTAATATTGTTTTCTATACTTTTGTAAGTAAGCTTTCCATGGGTAGTTAACATGATTATTCAGCACTGTAAGGTAAGATTTTTCGGAACTGCTACGAAGTTCTCCCGTGAATCAAACAACCCCTTCACCATACGTGCTGTCCTTCGCTTTCAGTATGCCCTCTCGACTCGAGTTGAGGGGCATGAAAAGGGAGCAGTGGTTGGGAAGGGAGTAAGACAGGGTTGTAGCCTCTCCCCGATGTTATTCAATCTGTATATTGAGCAAGCAGTAAAGAAAACAAAAGAAAAATTTGGAGCAGGAATTAAAATCCATGGAGAAGAAATAAAAACTTTGAGGTTCGCCGATGACATTGTAATCCTGTCAGAGACAGCAAAGGACTTGGAAGAGCAGCTGAACGGAATGGACAGGGTCCTGAAAGGAAAATATAAGATGAACATCAACAAAAGCAAAACGAGTATAATGGAATGTAGTCGAATTAAATCGGGTGATGCTGCAGGAATTAGATTAGGAAATGAGACGCTTAAAGTAGTAAATGAGTTTCGGTATTTGGGGAGCAAAATAACTGATGATGGTCGAAGTAGAGAGGATATAAAATGTAGACTGGCAATGGCAAGGAAAGCATTTCAGAAGAAGAGAAATTTGTTAAAATCGAGTATAGATTTAAGTGTGAGGAAGTCGTTTCTGAAAGTATTTGTATGGAGTGTAGCCATGTATGGAAGTGAAACGTGGACGATAAATAGTTTAGACAAGAAGAGAATAGAAGCTTTCGAAATGTGGTGCTACAGAAGAATGCTGAAGATTAGATGGGTAGATCATATAACTAATGAGGAGGTATTGAATAGAATTGGAGAGAAGAGAAATTTGTGGCACAACTTGACTAGAAGAAGGGATTGGTTGATGGGGCATATTCTGAGGCATCAAGGGATCACCAATTTAGTATTGGAGGGCAGCGTGGAGGGTAAAAATCGTAGTGTGACACCAAGAGATGAATAAAGGATATAGGTTGGAGTAGGTACTGGGAGATGAAGAAGCTTGCACAGGATAGAGTAGCATGGAGAGCTGCATCAAACCAGTCTCTGGACTGAAGACCATAACAACAACATGCCCTCTCAATCCTATTTGATATAGATCCCACATCAATATCCGACGATGGGTTACACTAGTGTTTCGTAAGCAATCTCCTATGCAGACGGACAGCACTTTCCTAGCATCCCACCAATGAGATGACGTCTGTCACCTGCTTTATCTGCGACTACGCCAATGTGATCACTCCATTTCATATCACCACAAACCGTTACACAGAAGTATTTGTATGAGTTGGCTGATTCCAGCTATGACTCAGTGACAGTTTTGTCCTAAGTCACTACGGTTTTCCGATTTATGAAATTATGAAGGACGTAAAGCAAGTTGTGTCATATCCACCATTTAGGAATTTGATCAAGACCTGACTGAACATTTGCACAGCTTTCATCAGGTAGTATTTCGTTATAGACCACTGCATCATCTGCAAAACTGTCTGGGGTTGATATTAATATGGTCCGTCAGGTCTAATACACAATATGAAAAAACAATACTCGCGGCACACTTCCTTGGGACACGACTGAAGTTACTTCTGTATCTGTCGATGACTCTCCATCTGAAATAATACGCTGCGTCTCCTCTTCCGAGAAATTAAGAAGGCGAATTATTGGACTCCGCCAGTACGGAAATCTGCCTTGGAGGTCGTTCGCTGCCCTAATTGATCGGCAGTGGGTCTGGCGGAGGACGCTGCCCGGAACTGGTGGCCGCCGAGTTCGCGGCTGACGTCACGATGGCAGTGGCAGCGGGCACCATAGCTTGCGGCGACGCGGGAAGCCCAGGCGAGAACGATGTGGCCTCCAAGTTTCCAGAGGACCATCTGCCCCTCCTGTAGCTTACAGTCTGTCGTTTCTTGAGCCTATCAAGACACAGAGCATATTCAGACTTAATTTATCCGATAGCCTGTTATGCAGAAACCAGAACGTATTCACCGTTCAGTGTGACATGTTTTCCTAAGAATGAATAGGGTGAATGACTTTGCGGAAACTCCGCATGAAGAAATCTACATTTTGGCTGTTAACCGTTCATTTGGCACACGCAGAAATACTTTGAAGAAAAAATATTAGGTTACTGAAATCAGATGTATATCGTCATGTGAACAATTTCAGACACGTTTCTTCAAAATAGATAATGCTTTTGCCACTAAGTGTGATGTCCATAAAATGCTCACTGATGCTACGACATCAATACTAGAATGTGGTCGTGTGACTGAAAAAATGGTTGAATTTTGCGCTAATTAATGTGAAACGTCTTGAAAAATTTCTTTTTGGTACAAAGCTCAGAACAGGTCCATATTTACCTGATTTAGTGTCGAATACCCCTGCACGTATTCTGTTGTGCCTCATATGTTGCTCATCTACAGAAAACAGTCATATCGTACGTCTGCTTTGCTCTCTTGTCTCGGACTCATAGTAGTACACCCAGCACTAACCCATGCTGATTAGGCGGCTAAAGAAGTCACTAGGGATAGAAAATAGCTGACCAGTTAATATCTATACCGGTATTTTTAGTTTTGATGGTTCAAATGGCTCTGAGCACCATGGGACTTAACATCGATGGTCATCAGTCCTCTAGAACTTAGAACTACTTAAACCTAACTAACCTAAGGACATCACACAACACCCAGTCATCACGAGGCAGAGAAAATTTAGTTTTGAATAACCGGTATTTTTCGATATTTGTTTGGTCTCGTTCATAACAGCTGTTTTTTATTTTTCACAAAGAACGGAATAAGAAAACCAGAATACCAATTACCCATAATAACAGCGCTAGAATTTTTTGTTTTTAAGTAAACCTTTTCTCAAATAGGAGTAATTTTTATCCATAAAATTTGCACTGGTTTGAAATATTGCTAGAAACGAACCAGCAACACATGGCGCAAGAACTGGTGCAGCATTCCTCAGACACTAATGTACCTATCACCGTGCTTTGTGGCTTACGGTACGCGTGTACATGCAGTGTACAAGACTTGCCCCCACCCGGTCTTTACGGTAGTTCCTCGCTGTAGTCGCAGGTCATCCGCTGTACTGCAGAATGGTACCGACCCTAGCCTGCAAATATTTTTACGAATTGACGCAGCAGTGAAGTACAATACTTCATTTGCCTTAAAAGATTAATGATTTGTCTGCCATTTCTATGAAATAATAAACGAATAAGAAAATTATGGTAACAGTAACAAGTTAAAAACTTACAACCATTCATTCATAGTATACAACAAAAATAAAAAGTAGCTGACAAAAATAAAAAGTAGCTGATTTGCTGCTTATGTCTACATATTATGCCTTTATCTGCCTGTAGCCCTTGAAAACTGACAAATTAACACGTAAAACAGAGTCCTTCAACCTCATTTTTCACTCTTTAGCGCTGGCCGTTCGTAATGCCCAAAGAGTGGTATGATCCCCGATTACAACACGATTTTTGAGCAAAGTTTCAAAAAATTGGAAGAAATAGGAGAATAGTTGTGATTTTTTTGTAGTATTCAGCCAGCAGAAAAGTAGCGAACCGTGGACGGACCAAATTTTCTTTTATTTGCCCATTTAATTTAATATTTGATTCTTTGCATATTGCAACTGAGAGAGTCAAAATTTTTCAGTCTTTGTTCGATTTCATTGTTTATTACCGGAAATAATTGGAATAAAAACAGAAAGTGCTATTTCAGAAACCGATTACTTGGAGCGGTTTTAACAACCGGCTTAGTCCGTCGTGCAAAAAACCGAAATCTGGTTGTTTGTGCTATAACAGTCGTCCTTACCTGACACAGCTGCAACAGGTTCACTGCTGCCTTATTCGGGCGAGCTTTTTGAATGCCTGTCTGCAGACGCAGAAATCCGCGCTCAGCGGTATTTGTCATGTTCAAAATGACGTGGTGGGTGTTGGTGACCGATCCATGACTGGTTTTCACTTGTTCCGCTATCGCCTCATTTGCGATCGCCGATCTTCGAGTAGCAGGGCCCCCGTTCCTCTTGCGATTGCCTATTCTTCACAGAGAAACGGCCTGACCCTTGGTTCTTCACAATTCAGACTTCTCTGTCGACACCGGAAGAGGCCACGTCACCTAAAACTACTGTGTTATATGATGGTGTATTGTAGCAATACGCTTCCACCAAATCAGCATGGACTGCTGCAGCGTTGTCCTCCCTCAAATGCAGAAAACAAATTCCCGCACTGTATTACATTTTGTCGTGACTCCTCTTGCGCCTTGCTACGCTACTGTGGCGCGTGGATGTCGATGTGTCCCAGGTCTGTAGACATGTACCGGCAAACAAACAAAAAATTAATTAACATTATTGTTTCGAGGTAGTAATTAAAACTTTATGACAAGCCCTCGTAGTTCCACGGATTTATACTGCCAGTGCAATTTTATCATCCTGCCTTCTTTTATATTCTCTAATGCTCCTTATCTATGCGACCTCATGTGAGCTCCGCTTTCTTTACGCGCGGCTGTTGCTTGGTCTGGTACACTCTGGCGCCACATTTCTCGGCCAGAGAGAGACATAGATAAAGCAGTTTAGTAACGAAGAACGATAAGGTTTAACGTCCCATCGACGACGCAGTTTAGTACCTTACAAGAATAGCAATATGTGTTTCTCATTTCGTTCGCGCACACGCGAGCGCCAAGTGTACTACCCTATAAATTACAGTAAAGCTATATTCACGACTGTAGAGACTGTGAGTATTCATCAAATGAGATACTGAAGATGGTTTTGCTATATGGGCAGCAAAATAACTGACAACGGCCGAAGTAGAGAGGATAAAAAATTCAAACTAGCAATAGCAAGGAAAACATTTTTGAGAAAGGGAAATTTCTCAGCGTTTAATATAAAGTTAAGTATTAGGAAGTCTTTTCTGGATGTATTTGTTCAAAATGGTTCAAATGGCTCTGAGCACTATGGGACTTAACATCTGTGGTCATCAGTCCCATAGAACTTAGAACTACTTAAACCTAACCAACCTAAGGACATCACACACATCCATGCCCAAGGCAGGATTCGAACATGCGACCGCAGCAGTCGTGCGGTTCCGGACTGAAGCGCCTAGAACCGCTCGGCCACCAGCGGCCGGCATTGTATTTGTCTGAATTGTAGCCTTGCACGGAAGTCAAACGTGGACGATTAACAGATAACACAGGAAGAGAACAGAAGATTTTGAAATGGGGAAGTACAGAAGAATTTTGAAAGTTAGATGCAGTGCTTGAGTTGTGACGGTTCCCACAGGCACCTGTGACGGAGAAAAATGAGAACCAAAGATTTTAAGATGTTGTATTTGTACTTTTAAAATGCCCAGAAAAACGTTAAAGTAACGTTCAAAGAAGTCTGAAATTCAAAACACTCTCCTTTCTCCTCTCCGCTCCCTCCCCCCCAACCCCCCATCCCATGAAGGTCGCAGTACCAGAGATCTTCTTCTTCTTCCTTTTTTTTTATACTAATGAGATACTGAATCGAATAGGGGAAAGAAAACAAATGTATAACCTAAGCCGACTAAAGGAAGGGACCTCTTGATGTGATATATCCTGAAACAACAAGGAATCGTCAGTTTGGAAATAGATAGAAGTGTGGGAGAGTAAAAGTGATAGAGGGAGAACAAAGCTAGACTACAGTAATCAGATCCAAGCGGGTGTAAGTTGCAGTAGTTATACAAAGGTGAAAAGTCTTGCACAGGGCAAGTAGCACCCACAGTCGCATGAAACCAGCCTTTGGACTGAATATCACAATCACAAAAACAGCACTGTGTACTTACAAGGTTTAGCTCTTTACTTTTACAGATTACTTATCTGTTTCAAACAGCTCGTGACGGAACTTCTTCGCATTTTATTTTGGGATAGTGACGAAACACTAAATAGACTTCTGTCGATGTGATGTGATGGCTTGATGGACGAAACTGAATCATGAGCGTCGTCGCCTCTCCTCTCGAACATTGTTCCTTAATAGGATTATACAGGGTGATTCAAAAAGAATACCACAACTTTAAAAATGTGTATTTAATGAAAGAAACATAATATAACCTTCTGTTATACATCATTACAAAGAGTATTTAAAAAGGTTTTTTTTCACTCAAAAACAAGTTCAGAGATGTTCAATATGGCCCCCTCCAGACACACTAGCAATATCAACCCGATACTCCAACTCGTTCCACACTCTCTGTAGCATATCAGGCGTAACAGTTTGGATAGCTGCTGTTATTTCTCGTTTCAAATCATCAATGGTGGCTGGGAGAGGTTGCCGAAACACCATATCCTTAACATACCCCCATAAGAAAAAATCGCAGGAGGTAAGATCAGGGCTTCTTGGAGGCCAGTGATGAAGTGCTCTGTCACGGGCTGCCTGGCGGCCAATCCATCGCCTCGGGTAGTTGACGTTCAGGTAGTTACGGACAGGTAAGTGCCAATGTGGTGGCGCTCCATCCTGCTGAAATATGAATTGTTGTGCTTCTTGTTCGAGCTGAGGGAACAGCCAATTCTCTAACATCTCCAGATACTGTAGTCCAGTTACAGTAGCACCTTCGAAGAAAAAGGGACCAAAAACTTTATTGGCTGAAATGGCACAGAAAACGTTCACCTTAGGCGAGTCACGTTCATACTGAGTTGTTTCCCGTGGATTCTCAGTGCCCCATGTACAGACATTGTGACGGTTGACTTTCCCGTTAGTGTGGAAAGTTGCTTCATCACTAAACACAATCTTTGAAACGAAAGATTCATCTGTTTCCATTTGAGCAAGGATAAAATCACAGAAATCGATTCTTTTAATCTTATCAGCTGCAGATAGTGCTTGAACCAATTTCAGACGATAAGGTTTCATAACTAACCTTTTTCGTAGGACTCTCCATACAGTTGATTGTGGAATTTGCAGCTCTCTGCTAGCTCTGCGAGTCGATTTTCCTGGGCTGCGAACAAATGCTTGCTGGATGCGTGCTACATTTTCATCACTCGTTCTCGGCCGTCCAGAACTTTTCCCTTTGCACAAACACCCATTCTCTGTAAACTGTTTATACCAACGTTTAATACACCACCTATCAGAGGTCTAACACCATACTTCGTTCGAAATGCACGCTGAACAACTGTCGTCGATTCACTTCTGCCATACTCAATAACACAAAAAGCTTTCTGTTGAGCGGTCGCCATCTTAGCATCAACTGACGCTGACGCCTAGTCAACAGCGCCTCAAGCGAACAAATGTACAACTAAATGAAACTTTATAGCTCCCTTAATTTGCCGACAGATAGTGCTTAGTTCTGCCTTTTGTCGTTGTAGAGTTTTAAATTCCTAAAGTTGTGGTATTCTTTTTGAATCACCCTGTATATGATTAATCAGTGTCCTCTACAAACCTCCTAAATTAGGCAGTTTGGCCTGTTGCGAAGCTGCCCTCTCAACTTTCGAATCTACATATGAGCATACACTTCCAGCCACTGACATTAACATAATTTCCCGGATAACAGTACCTACAATGTGAAATTCAAGCGTATACTTTCTCCTTCAACTCTGACGCTATTTTAACTTATCCCAACCCATCACACGGCCATTAGTCACACTATCATAGATCTGTCTGCAACGAAATTCACAAACAGGGTAATTGGTATCTCTGCACTAGCTTGTCTATCGGCAACGTAGTTTTCATGACTTCGTCACTAGCTTGTTCAAGAAAGAAACTACAGGTGACTGCAGATACAGACTTTAAACGCATCGATGTACTTGAACTTGCAACTGAGGTTCAAAAAATTGTTTGAGAAACGACATCTGTTTTCTTTCCCGAACGTAAACGAAAAACTTCATGAATCAATTAACAACCTTGCTCAACAGTATGACAGATATGTTCCCGTAAAGACAAGGCAAGGGAGCAGGAAACCTGCACCTAGGTTAACAGGTGAGCTAAATCACCTCATGACTCTCAGACACTCCATGTAGAGCATATAAACTACGCACTACGTCTGGAAATCGTATTGCTTACAAGGAGAAACGGAACAGAATCAGAGAAGCCGTGAGATACGCCAAACTCATGAATTCCCATATATTAACCGACAATAGACACAGACCAGTTGTCCTATGGAAAAACTTGCGAGGTCTTGGATGAAGGAAAGTAAAAGCTGCAGCTGTTATCATTGTCCCAGACAAGGAACTGAATCGGTGCTTCGCATTATCTACAACCACAGATGAACTGCAAATGAAACAGAGACTTACTGATTATTTCATGGGGATAAACTACGATATCCAAGAAAATTTCCGTGGTAGGCATGTTATTGCCAGTACTATCAAAGAGTCAACCGACCGTATCGGACCCGGCATCTACTGGGTACAAGTGATAAAGTTTATTATTGACCCACTACGGGATGACCTAAAGCTTGCCGTGGATAGACAAGAGGCGACTGTCATGTGGTGCTTAGACGTGAGCAAAGAATTGGCACTGTCGACTTCGACATTTTGCTTGACAAACCTTCCAGTCTAAATTTCTCTCTCACTGCACTGCAATGCTGTCGCTCGTACCTAACGACTCACAAACAATGCGTCATTCCTGGAAACATAAAGTCACAATGGAGACTTATACACTTTTCATAGTATATCAATTATGAGCCACCAGCTTTGTCCTACTGTAAATACTACTTGTATGCTGATGACCTCCAGTTTCATCTAAGTGCAAAACCAATAAACTGAAGACAGCTATCGAGAATTTCAGTGCTGATCTGTGTTCGCTATGAAAATAGGCACAGAATATAAGGTTAACGTTCAACCCATCCAAAGCTCAAGTGGTCACGGCTGGTAATTACGTTGAAATATCAAGAATCCCTACACTCTTTATACCTAAATGGGATAAGTATAAACTATTCTCCCGCAGCAAAGAGTCTGGGAGTAATAACAGATGAAAAGCTAAATCGAGCTCAGCACATAGCTGCAATGTCGAAGAAGACATCATCTCCACCATGACTTTTGAAAATATAAAAAATTCTTCCCTTTTGACCTGAAAAAGTAAGCTGTACAAACGCTTATACTTATAATTGTTGATTACGGCAATGTCATCCTGCAAAGTCTTTCTCAGGACAGCTCACAGCTCCTGGAACTGGACGATGAATGCCTGCGTTCGACATATCTGTGACATTCGATCCTTTTATCATATTAAACTAATTTATTCACAGCTATCCTGGCTAGTTGCAGACAAGAGCAGAGATTTCCAGACTTTTTGTCTCCTTAACTGTCTCAACAACGTACGCTGTTCTTCTTATCTCTCTTCGATCTTAACGCTGTTATCTGAACAACAGAGCAGAAACAATCGTTCCCATCAGAGGAAAAGATCTTCTGTCCCTCTCCATCACTCACCCGCTTTCTCAACGGCCTTTTCGGTAGCAGGAACCTCACGCTGGGATGATCTCTCTTATATCAGGAGACTGAATAACAGCTCCAACTTCAACAGCCAGTTAATGAATTACCTCCTAAAACAACAATAATGTCTACCTTTTTTCCTGTATGCACTCGTTACCCGATTACATCCTTCTTACCAACGAGAGTTTCTTCATTTCCCGACGCTCTAGCTGGCGCAGTCTATCTAAGTTTTTCTCCCTCAGAACTCGCTAGGTCAGAAATTATCACTTTTGTTCACCTATAAATACCTTTGGAGCAGCCACTATGTACACCTGCATCTACGTACATACTCCGCAAGCTACATGGCGGAGGGTACCTTGTACTGCTACTATTAGTAATTTCCTTTACTACTCCATTTCCAGATGGAGGGAAGGAGAAACGACTGTCTTTATGCTTGCATACAATCCCTAATTTCTCTTATCTTTTATTTGCGGACTATATGCGAAATGTACGTTGGCGGCAGTAGAATCATTCTGCAGTCAGCTGCAAATACCTGTACTCTAAATTTTCTCAATAGTGTTTCGCTAAAAGAACTTCGTCTTCTCTCCAGGGACTGCCATTTACGTTCACGAAGAATCTCTGTAATACTCGCCTATTGATCGATCCTACCGACAACAAATCTAAAAGCCCGCTTTTGACTTCCTTTAATTACATCGGGTGGGGATCCCAAACACTCGAGCAGTACCCAAGAATGGGTCACACTAGTGTTCCATACTCGGTCTCCTTTACAAATGAACCGCACTTTCCCAAAATTCTCCCATTAAACCGAATTCAACGTTACTTATAGACATTTAATCGACATAACTGTGTCAAGCAGCTCACATTAATACTGTATTCGAGCATTGCAGCATTGTTTTTTTCTGTTCATCTGCATTAACGTACATTTACCTACATTTAGAGCGTACTGCCACTCATCACACCAAATAGAAACTCTATGTAACTGTATCTTGATACAGCCACAACGACGACAATTCCCCGTATACTGCAGTGTCATAAGCAGTCAGTCACAGATTGCGCTGCTCAACCTATCCGGCTGATCATTTATTCCATGCGGCACTCCTAAGGATACTCTACTCTCTGAAGAACACTCACCGTCAAGAACAATGTTCTGGGTTCTATTACTTAAGAAGTGTTCGAGCCACTCACATACAGGGTGATAATTATTGAACTATATGAAATAAAATCGGGATAACCTCTGAAAGTTTTGGGTTAGGACGTTCAAACTGCACGGTTGTCCATGGGGCATGATAGGAATTAGTATGCGCATGATGGTTTAGTATAGCGACGAAGCCCAGTATACGCAGAAGAACATGGGAACAGAGCAGCCGAGCAGCATTTCGGCCCTCCAGAAACAGAAAAAAACCATTCGCGAGTGGCTGGATATTAAAGAAGAACAGGAAAAAAATAGGAAGACTAAACGTGCAAATAGAGGACTGAATGCAAAGTGGCCAAAACTAGAAGATGACGTATCGTAATGGATTCAAGGACACCGTCAAAATGGCATTAATACGAATGGAATTTATATGAAAATGATTGAATTACACGCCCGTAAGCTAGCGCTACAGTGGAACTTAAGGACTTTAATGATGGAGTTGGTTGGTTCTACATGTTTATGAAGCGTCATGGACTTAGCATTCGAACCAAAACCGAAATATCTCAGAAAAAGCAGCAAGAGTATGAAGAAAAAACTATTATGTTTCCATCAGTATCGAAACAAAGCCAGAGTGGAACTAAGCCAAAAAGCGAATATAGACGAAACTCCTCTGACGTTTGATGCGCCGAGTAACAGAACTATTGCCATAAAAAGTGCTAAAACTGAAACTATAAACACGAGTGGACATGAAAACGTGCACTACACTGTTATCCTTTCATGCTGTGCTGACGGTACTAAACTTAATCCATCGATTATTATCATTCTGAAATACCACCAGGTGTTGTTGTTCACGTACGTGACAAGGGCAGCATGGACGAGGCTGGTATGAAATTATCGATTAACAGAATGTGGGAGAGAAGGAGAGATGCTTTATTGAAGAACAGTTCTCAAACAAATGTTCAAATTTGTGTAAATTCCTAACAGACCAAGGTCGTCGGTCCCCGGACTTACATACTACTTAAACTAACTTACACTACACACCACTCGAACCTCTGGCGGGAAGGGCAGTGCAATCCGTGACATAGCGCTTCAAACCGCGCGGCCGCTCCATGCAGCTGAAGAATAGTTCTCTTCTTGTGCTAGATCAGTAGTCATTTGGAAAATTCTATGAAAAGGAAACTGAGACAAGGAAATACATTGCTATTATTCTCGGAGGACTTACTTCGCAATTTCAACCTCTCGATGTCTCATTAATAACCCATTTAAGTGTATATGAGAGAGGAATGGAACAAATGGATGACGGATGAAACCCAACATGAATTCACGCCGAAGGGAGCTTTAAAACCACCTACAATCAAACAAGTGTGTCAGTGGACAGAACAGTCATGGTCTAGAGTGAGAGAAGACATTATTGTTAAATCTTTCAAGAAGTGCGGCGTAAGTAACACTCTCGATGGCAGTGAAGACTATCTTACATATGAAGAGGACAACGACGACCAAGAAGAAGAAGAAGAAAGTTCAGATGAAGATTTTCAGGGATTTTAAAGGTCAGTTAGGTTTTATAAGCTAAGAATTATTTTAGTCAGTATTTTGCAGTCTAATAATAGAAGTTGTAAAAATGTTTTTTATTTGGAAAACTGTTTAAAAATTAAGGTGCGCCTTATAGTCCGTAGCGTCTTACAGTCCGTAAAATACGGTAAATGATAGCGTGCGAGAGCGCTCAGCCTTTGCCTCGGATTCGATCTTTACTACCATCCCATAATCAAGTTTTGTATCTCTCTGTTGTTGGATTTTAGGAAGCCAAATAAAAGAGACGTTTAGCGACACATTCTCTGGCGCGCCACATGAATCTGACCGGGCTAAGGGCTGACTGAGCTCGGAAACGGCGCAGGATATAGAATTTTCGTCTTAATTGTCATTCCTCTGCGCAACCTACCCTGCAACACCGTTACGAGCTTTTCAGACTGTTTCTGACCTCCCTGTATGTGGCCCAAGCGTGTAGAAAGTTTAGAACCAGATATACAGAGCATCTATGGGCCCTACAAAGAAACAGCTCCCTCTCAACATTTGCAGACCATGTAGCGGTACAGAATCACCACCCAAGAAAATCAGAAAACAATGTGAAAATTCCTTGAACTAGCAATAACGTGCACCAAAAGTTAACCACAGAGGATAATAATCATAAACAAAAATCAGCAGCCCAAGGAGAAAACGCACTAAATGGGTGTCCGAGGAGGAATGGACATTATTCGGGGATATGACGGGAAGGACCATTCGAAACAAAAAGTCTAGTAAACATGGGCTTTACAATGCGTACCTTCAAAGCAAGTTCTTGAGATACGTATTTCATATTTTTTCTTGTTTTATACGATATTGCAATGCCTGTGTTATTCTGATGACGACGCACTGCGGCGACGACAGCCATTACGAAACTCACCACATGAATTCACAACTGTGAATAACGACTACTATGCGGAAAATGCGGGTTCGAGTCCCGGTGTGGCACAAATTTTCATTGTCGTCATTCCTTTATACAGCTGATGGTAGACGTTATTCTCAATTACGAATTCATCTCTGGAGTTTTCTTGGTTTGGTCCATACTACCGCCTCCTAAAATATGGAAAGCAAAGAGCTTGCAGTACAAGAGATTTGTTTAAGAAATGCTAATAGCTCTTAAGGTATGCATTTTTGAGCCCATGTTTATCAGAACATATTGCTTCGAACGATAGTCCCTGCCACATCACTGCATACTGACGATTCCTCGTGGAAAATCATATATATGACTGCACTCTTGTACATTCTCTATAGCTCTGTGTCACTGCCACCACACATGCAGTAAAGATCCTGGATGTCAGTAAAGACTTTGAAATAATCGCGCCACCCTTCAAATAAACACACAACGAAACAAATTAACTGCAGACAGCCGCCATAACACCATAGATGACGACTGAAACCGACGGTTTTGTGACAAAATAAGTAAAATGTGTGTGAATTCATCACAGCTTCCGTTATAGATAAAATGAGTGTCCTAACACGTCGAAAATAGCGGGAAAAAAGGACAGAGAATCAATACTTTCAAGTAACAAGATAAGTAACACGATTCTCAATGTAATAGACGAGAACCAGAAAATACAAATCGTTTTGTTTGCTTGCAGATGACATGTTACAAGAAAACCTTTGGTAATTGTTTAACTATCACATAAAAAACAACTTTTTACCAACATATTTGGCATGTGCAAAACGTATAAATATTTGTTCCCCAAACCAGTATCTGGTGACTATTTTCTCTGTGGTATAAACATGCAATATTTATTACTTACGCGACATTGTCGCGGTTCCTCTTGCACTTTGATGATTGTCCTCAGTGTTGACGTACTGACTGAAAATTGGGGATTGTAGATTCCGACACTGACTACTGCAAATAAGGTAGCCGACAGGTGCACAGTTGTGTTTCATAGTACTTTAATCTCACTGTTCACAACCCCCCCCCCCCCCCCCCCAATAATACACAGTTATATGGCCAGTGCACTATTGTTTAACTTGCGATAAGCCTCATTAATAGTTTGAGGCGAAACCCCACATACTGCTACAATAGTTTACTGTTGAACATCTAGGAGCAGTAAAAACATAACCACAAAGTCCACAGTTCTTGAAGAATAATCAGATACGTATGGAGAAGTCACTGTCATTGGTTTTTGCACACGGCCTAATTTTTTAACAGTTCAATTGAAGCATTGTTGTTGTTCTAAGCAGCACAGGTTACTCGTCTGAAACTTGGCCGTGGACTGATTGTCTCTTGACCAAAAATTGGGACCTTATATATCATCACAATAATAGGTGCTGAAACTACACATTGTTTAAAGTTAAATTTACAGAAACTACGATTAAAACTTAACTCATTAAATTACCTAAATACATCGAAACATTCCGTCTTTTTAACAGTTTCTTCTACCACAAGAGTTGAAACGTCCCCTTTCAACAATTATACATGACTGTCCTTAAACTGACAGACAATATTTTTAGCGCAACGCAATCTGACTATGTAAGTAGGCTGTTTAGGTTTTTTTATTGGTAACGCCACCTCTGTATGAAAATCACTGGCTGTGCTGTGTGCAGTCTGTGGCTGCTTTGCATTGTTGTAATACTCGCCATTGTAGTGTTGGGCAGCGGCAGCTGGATGTGAACAGCGCGTAGCGTTGCGCAGTTGGAGGTGAGCCGCCAGCAGTGGTGGATGTGGGGGGAGAGACGGCGGAGTTTTGTAATTTGTCATGAACTGCTATATATATTATGACTTTTGATGATACTAAGGTAAATACATTGTTTGTTCTCTATTAATATCTTTCATTTGCTAACGATCCCTATCAGTAGTTAGTGCCTTCCGTAGTTTGAATCTTTTATTTAGCTGGCAGTAGTGGCGCTCGCTGTGTTGCAGTAGCTTGAGTAGCGAAGATTTTTGTGAGGTAAGTGATTTGTGAAAGGAATAGGTTAATGTTAGTCAGGGCCATTCTTTTGTAGGGATTATTGAAAGTCAGATTGCGTTGCGCTAAAAATATTGTCTGTCAGTTTAAGGACAGTCATGTATAATTGTTGAAAGGGGATGTTTCATAACTTCCGAAATGCGCTGTGTTATTATTTTGTGGCTGTTCCGTATTTCTATGTCCCTCTTCCTGTACTGGAGCGCAAGTGTCCTCTGAAATATGTAATTCTTGTATTACCTGTGTCAGCTGATCTTGTACTTCCCGGATTTCTCTTTGGTGTTGCGTATTAATTTGATTCAGATTTTGTTTCAGTTTCCTAATTTGTTCGCACTCTTCTGTGTCATTAAAGACTACCGGTTTTGTGTCATTCAGATTATCATCTACCTTCGTAGATAAATTAGTGAACTGATCCGAAAGTTCGGCTACCTTCTCCGATAGTGTACTTATTTCCTCAGTGTGTTTTTCTGAACCAAGTTTCAGAGTATCTACTGTGTCCTTTAAGTTTTCCTGAGCTTTTGCAAGTTGCGTAACCGAATCGGTAGATGCAACTGAGTCAAATTTAGCTTGCAAGGTCTCATGATTTTCGTGAACAATAATTTGCAGTTCTTTTATGGCTGCTTCGTGATTCTGTAATGCATTTTCATGCCGCAAAAAAATAGGTTGGAAATGCTCACAAATTTGTGTTTTTACGTCATAACAAACTTTTTGACATTTCGATTCGATGTTATGTAGCTCAGTAGTTAAATCTTCACACGTTTGTTCAAGAGTTTGTTCCAATGAGTCTAACTTTTGAAGCTGTTGCTGTGTTTGTCTCTGGTGTTTTTCCATTGTATCTAACTTTTGAAGATTTTGTTCCATTGTGTCTAACTGTTGCTGTGTTTGTCTCTGGTGTTGTTCCATTGTGTCTAACTTTTGAAGCTTTTGTCCCATTTGTCTCTGATTTTGTTCCATTTGTTGCATTAATTGCAATAATAATGTATTAGTGTCTGGAATCTGTTTCTCTATGCTTTTTGGCAGTGCATTTTCACCGGCAACATTCACATTTTGACAAGCAGAAAATGTGTCTTGACTCATTTGAGAAAACGGTGAGGACCCAAAACCTAAGTCTACAGTATTTGCAATATTGTGTTCTGTCATTTCGGATTCCTGAGGCAAGCTGTTGCAGACCGATCGATCGATAATGCTTCCCTGTTCACTAATTGTTTCACTTTCTACACCATTGTTTGCAGCTCGCTCCATTTCCCTATGCACAATTACCAAATTACTACTTTGAACATCAGTTAATTCATTACTCGGTGGCGCTAACACACTGCTTTCGTTTTCACTGTCATTTCTCAGTTTACTTTGGAGCCTAGTATTACGTTTTTCACAAGCCTTTATTGTCACAATATTTCACACGATAACACAGAGAAGCACAATTTGAAGAGCAAAAATAAGAGAACACATTAACATAGTACTGAAAATAATATCTCGTTAATTGCAAGCGCAGCAGCGAAATACTTGGTGCAAATTAACATGCATGCCACAACAACAATGAAAGACTGCAACTACAAAGGAGATTCTCTCTACAATTACGCGCTAGCAATAAACAATAGCTACACTAATTACACAAACTACAAGAAAAAAATCAGAAGATTCCAGTGAGGTATCCTCGGCTAAGGGTCGACATATGAAACGTCCCCTTAGAAAAATTATACATGACTGTCCTTAAACTGACAGACAATATTTTTAGCGCAACGCAATCTGACTTTCAGTAATCCTTACAAAAGAATGGCCCTGACTAACATTAACCTATACCTTTCACAAATCACTTACCTCACAAAAATCTTCGTTACTCACACTACTGCAATACAGAGAGCGCCACTACTGCCAGCTAAATAAAAGATTCAAACTACGGAAGGCACTAACTACTGATAGGGATCGTTAGCAAATGAAAGATATTAATAGAGAACAAACAATGTATTTACCTTAGTATCATCAAAAGTCATAATATATGTAGCAGTTCATGACAAATTACAAAACTCCGCCATCTCTCTCCCCACATCCACCACTGCTGGCGGCTCACCTCCAACTGCGCAACGCTACGCGCTGTTCACATCCAGCTGCCGCTGCCCAACACTACAATGGCGAGTATTACAACAATGCAAAGCAGCCACAGACTGCACACAGCACAGCCAGTGATTTTCATACAGAGGTGGCGTTACCAATAAAAAAACCTAAACAGCCTACTTACAGAGTTAGACAGAATTATTTGTTTAAGTCATGAAATTAACAAATATCATTACGTAAACAGTATTTTTGACAAAACTATTAATTACTTTGGAATTAATTCAGGGCTGGTTTTGCTAACGTGTCTTCGAATAGAGCTAAATAGATACTTTAAGATTACTAGTATGTCGTCTTCCAAATGTTTATAATTAGTATTGTCGTGTCACCGCCAGACACCACACTTGCTAGGTGGTAGTATTTAAATCGGCCGCGGTCCGGTAGTATACGTCGGACCCGCGTGTAGCCACTGTCAGTGATTGCAGACCGAGCGCCACCACACGGCAGGTCTAAAGAGACTTCCTAGCACTCGCCCCAGTTGTACAGACGACTTTGCTAGCGAGGCTACACTGACAAATACGCTCTCATTTGCCGAGACGATAGTTAGCATAGCCTTCAGCTACTTCATTTGCTACGACCTAGCAAGGCGCCATTACCAGTTAATATTTTTATTGTAAAACATGTACCGTCAAGAGCGATGTTCACCAATTATGGATTAAAGTTAAGTATTCCAGCAGCAACGTACCTTATTGGCTATATTAATTACATTGTCCTGTTCCAGACCTCACGCCAGTTTGCGTGAGCTTAAACGCGTGCCTTTCGGCTTCCTCCAAACTCCGTGAATTGGCTCCTGCCAATTCACAACAAGTAAATTCCATAAGCACTCAGTTTGATTCCAAGCCGCTTGCGAGGGTACAGTGTCAAAAGCCTTCTGCAACTCTAGAAATACGGAATCAATTTGAAATCACTTGTCAATAGCACTCAACACCTGGTGTGAGTAAAGAGCTAGTTGTGTTTCACTAGAAAAATGGTTCAAATGACTCTGAGCGCTATGAGACTTAACATCTGAGGTTATCAGTCCCCTAGAACTTAGAACTACTTAAACCTAACTTACCTAAGGACATCACACACATCCATGCCCGAGGCAGGATTCGAACCTGCGACCGTAGCGGTCGCGCGGTTCCAGACTGAAGCGCCTAGAACCGCTTGGCCATAGCGACCGGCGTTTCACTAGAACGATGTTTTCTATATCCGTTTTGACTGTATGTCAATCGGCCGTTCTCTTAAGGTAATTCATAATGTTCGAACATAATGTATGTTCCAAAATCATGCTGCGTATCGGCGTTAATGACATGGACCTGTAATTTAGTGGATTACTCCAATTGCTTTTCTTGAATATTGGTGTAACATGTGCAACTTTCCACTCTTTGGGTAAGGATCTCTCGTCGAGCGAGCGATTGTATACGATTGTTGATTGCGACCACGTCTAGAGTGATGCTACAGGATTTGCAGTAAGCATCAAGTATGCGTGACAACAGTCATAGAACAGAATCAGATGCGTGCTGCTGGTATCGTAATACGTCGGTATGCTCCATACGGAAGAGTAACAGAAATCCTCAGGTAACTAACTGGGAAATTTTGCAGGAAAGGCGACGCTGTTCACGTTATAATAACGTATTTTTCACGTCGTTTAATGTGGAGCAGCGTGGATGCTGGCAGATGTTCCAGGATCTCCTCGTGTAGCTAGAGGGGTGCTCGTTCTTTTGGTTTTCCGTTTGCTCGCTGAGGTCACGGCTTCCTCTTTCTAGCTGTTAGGTAGGCAGCTGCGGTGCTTTATGAGCACGCTAATTGCTCAGCTAGAGAGCCGTGCCGCTTGTAGGCCATACCGACTGCCTACACAAGTGGGCTTCAGGAGCTCCTCGCAAAATTATCGGTGCGCTGTTGTGCCTATCTACTTCCCACAACTACGCGCGTGTTTCGCAAGAATAAGCATATGCACTGGATCGTGAAGTTTGTCTCACCCACCTACATATTGGGATTCAGTAGGTGAAATAAAAGCGTGTATCAAGAACTTAAGCCTGGCGGATTTGTAGCCCTCAGAAGTGCTTCGAAACCACCGTTGTATACTGAGGCGTTAACTAGGATATGCTGAGTTGTTTATATCGATATAATCTTTGCTACGAATAGAACGGGAACTCCCTCCACGAGGTCAGAATGACATACGTTGGAGGAATATAAGCTGACATATCATCAGCTGCTCCTGATGACAATGATTGTGGAAGTCGTCGAATGTCTGAGTGTTGTATTTAAATGTGGTGAAGCAAGAGAAGCGATAATATTTTCTACTCGTACTTATAGCAAGTAGCCTGCCATCAACCAGTGAGTGGACTGAAACACATTTTAGACCTTCACCTGTGTTTGTAATCTGCCAGCCACCTTACGGTGTATGGTGGACGATACTCTGTAGACCACCATCAGTTTCGCTACTTGCTGCTCGAACTGTTAATGGAGTACGGAAGAATGGTAGCCTAAAACGTGTTCGTTGCCATTTCTTGGAACGTACTCTCACAGAATTATAACATGAAACCACTCTGTGATGCACATCGCCTCTCTTGTATTCTTACCACCTTCCAAAGTAGTATAATGAATATCTCCGTAAAACACTCGTATTTACTGAACGAAACGGAGACGACAAGCGCTGCTCTTCTTTTGATTTTCAACATCACCTCTATTCATCCTTCCTGGAAAAGGCTCCAGACTGGAGAACAGAACTCAGAAATTTGTCAAACGAATGCAAACTATTAAGAACATATTGTGTTGGCGAATAAAGAAAACGTAACCATAACTACCCCTTGTAATACATGTGCTTTGTTATAAATCGAAATTACCCGATACAATCACGGAAGGAAAACAGCACTCTGAATTTTAGTGAACTATATGATGTACTAGTACTAGAAGATAGGACAGAGCAATGCGGAAAAAAGCAACGAAAAATGATTTTCATTATAATTCCAGCGAATTATGTACAGAAAAATGACTGAAAATTCCTACCAGGTTTCAGCTCTGGAAACTTATTTCAAAAGCATTATCGTTATTATGAACATGGCATGTAATTATTACTACTGCATTTCCATTTCCTGTATGTTACATAGATAAAGCATAAATTTTAATTCCTATTAAACTAGTAGTGAAAATTATTATTGTTTTCCCCAAAAACATTTGACACTTCCTATACGGATATTTTGATATTTCTTCCAATATCGTAAATTTACCGAGACCTTTGCCATCGATACTCACTCTTAAAATAACATCGGATGGTCCTTAGATGTAAGGTTTCTCTTGCAAGGTAACACGTACTGCTAGACCTGTTCGTAAATCTTAACGCGAAAAGCGCTTAAGACCGTCCGTCTGGTGCACCGACAAGCGTGTATGTGGTTACTCGCTATAGAAGAGACTGAGCCAATGAGAATTCCCGTAGGTGAGAAACAAGTTAATCATTCTACAGGCATGGCGCTAATTGTCTAAAGGGTTTAGATATTTAACGAATTTGGAGAGTTGGCTATAAGTCATGAAATCGGGCAACTAGTCGATGAGCCTCGTAGAGGGTGACTAGCTAATCAGCAGCTGTGACTTTCGAAGTCGAGAATACAGTTATGTAGACCAAACTGGAGGTATTTCTCAACATTTTTCTGACGGACCAGGAGGTTGTAAGGGGATGAAGTGCGACTCGAAGAAACAGACTTCGCTAGTTTTGTGAAGCGACTGGTACATATCGCCTCACGATTCGGCATCAGTTCAGTTACATTTAATACGTAAACAAAAGCGAGCAATAGAAACCTTTACTATGATCACCTAAAGGGAGCGAATTCCGGTGCACTTTTAGCTTACTGTCCAGTTTCGGCAATAAGGCTTTCACAACGACTCAGGACAGGATTAGGCAGCCACTTGGAAGATGGAAGCAACGAAGATAGATTAGAATTTCGCTTCCCGTCGACATCGAGATCATTATAGACGGAGCACAAACTCAGAATATTTCAAACCGAGCGAGGTGGGACTACGGTTCAATTCCGCACCCGGACATCCAGACTCCGGTTTTCCGCTATTATCCTAAAAATGCTTCAGCCAAATGCCGGGCTGGTTCTATTTTCAAAGGAATCGCCCCGGCATTTGCCTTGAGCGATTTAGAGAAATCATTGAAAACCTAAATCTGGTTGGTTAGACGTGGATTTGAAACGTTGTCCTCACGATTGTGAGTCAAGTGTGCTGATCACTGGAGCACCTCGCTTGGTACAACCACTTGGGAGGCAAGTGGGGAGGTCCGTTTCCCGAATTCTAAAGAAGTTCTTGGTGCAAATCCAGGAGCGCGTAAGCCTTCTACTGCAAACTTAAGATGTGGCAAGTGTCTATTCAGAAACAACACTGATTTTTGCTTCTCTTGCTACGTAAGAAAATTCTTAACCATCTCTACAAAAATCTGACAACCCTTTCAGTTTGTTGCCCCTACTACTAGATATTCCATGTGCAATGCTCACCAACAGAGAAGGACTGCCCAGACGCGGTACCAACCTGATAAAGAGAAATATCCGTATTTGCACATCCTGACAGTGAAATCAGAAATCTTCGCAGCTTTCACATCAGTTTCAAACAACAAGACACATTCACGTTTTTTTACCCTGGGAAAATGCATTCTGTAGCCTCTCTATAGGAAATTTGAGCAGTTTGTCCAGAAAAAAATGGCTCTGAGCACTATGGGACTTAACATCTGAGGTCATCAGTCCCCTAGAACTTGGAACTACTTAAACCTAACTAACCTAAGGACATCACACACATCCACGCCCGAGGCAGGATTCGAACTTGCGACCGTAGCAGTCGCGCGGTTCCGGACTGAAGCGCCTAGAACCGCTCGGCCACCGCGGCCGGCCAGTTTGTCCAGCTCAGAACGTAGAAAATATAATTTTTATATCATCGCTTCCTGCTTTCCGTATCATCCTGATTGGGATCCTCTCTCTAGTGTTTGGAAACGCAAGTTTCACTTCTGCAGAAGCGCAAATAGCGTGAGGTGTTATTTACATTTCTGTCCTCATTCCGAACTGCCCGCATTTAACTTATTCATTTGTGGGTTTAGAATCCAGAGTTCATTGTAACTGTATTTCTTTTGTTAATTTAAAATCATACACTGGCCAGATGAGGAAATATTTTTTCTTCTGCCAGTCTTCCGAATAATTTCAGTCAAAGCTCCTCTTAGTATTCAGTTTTTTAAGAGTGACATTTAAGTAATACATCATGTTTGTGATTTTAAATACGGGATATACGTTTTTGTAGTTGTAAACTCGACTTACTTTTGTGAACACAATTTCCTACTACTTCTCCTATGGTTACTTCACCCTTATCCAATAAATATAAGCAGGTGTACTTTAAGCTGATGTTTCACTGCGATGGTGTTTCCATCGTGCGTAGTGGTCAACTAATAAATACATTAAAATATGCTATGCAGATATGGTGACGAGTGTCAAGAGCTCGCACGTATTGTGACAGAGTTAAACTGAGTACAGTCTGATGACGTATAGAATGGTATGCTGAAACGTGATGACTCCGAATTTTGATGTGAAACCACTTAAAGCTTTTTAAATAAAACAATCATTATTAACATACTGCAACTTCATTCTGCATGTCTCCACATTTATTTCTCAACATAGTCACCCTAGTGACGAACACGTTTCTCCCAACGAGTGACCAGTTTTCTGATACCGTCACTGTAGAATGTTTCACTTCAGTGACGGAACTACAAGCTGACCTCTGCTTGCAAGGCTTCATCACTATCAAAGTGAAGTACCCGAAGGTGTTCTTTCAGTTTTGGAAATAGATGAAAATCGAATGTGGCCAAGTCGGGACTGTATGCAAGATGATCGATGGCAGTGAAGCCAATGCGTCGGATTACTGCAGATGTCGCAGCGCTCGTCTGTGGTCTGCCGTCGCCATGCTGAAGAAGAGGGTGGTCCATGTGCCAACAAAATCTCCGAACTCGAAACTCTAGTTCAGAACGCTGTTTCTCACGCAGCGACATAGTTGCGTTACACAACGTCAAGTTCTCTTCATCTTCCTCTCCTTCCTGAAACGTTTCTGCTTACGTCTTCTAAGCTTTTCTTCTCTCCCACAGTATGTCATTCAATATCTCCAACCACTGCAGTCCTCTTCGGTCCACATCATCCTTTGCCTGCTCTCTCCATCTTGTCTGTAGTCTTCCAATTGGTCTTCGTCCAGGCTCTGTCCATTCTAGGGCTCTATTTGGAAGTCTTTCTTGTCCCATTCTTTTAATGTGGCCAAATAATTTAAGCCTATTTCGCTCCACAGTTTATTTTAGGGGATTGATCTTAAGGGTGTTTCTTATTGTCTCATTCCTTATCCTGTCCCTTTTCATCTTAACCAGGCTGCAAAGAGCATCTCTTTACCTTGTATTCGGCTCTGATATTTCTTTGTCCAGGCCCAACATTTTCAGTAATAGGTCAGAACTGGCAGATAATATGATTTGTGCAACATTTCTTTTTGTTTGTTTCCGGGCGCAAAAGCAACTGAAGTCACAAGCGCCCATGTCATAACCTTAGAACACTGAAGTTAAAAGCGACTACTCGTTAAGCGCAGCCGATGGAAAGAAAGAGAGCTAAGACCAAGGACTTCCACTTGGAGAAAGGTCCACAAAATACACCGTACAGACGGCAGAGCTCCCGAAGTAAAAGTTGAATGTCCTTTGCCATATTGTAAGACGAATAAAATGTAAACGCGGTCGACGTCCCGCACATCGTTCGCTACAACGGCCGATAACTGAGACGGCAAACATACACTAGAACGTAAGTTTCCAGGGCTCTCGGGTGTCCAGCTGGATATGATCGTTGAAGTCCAACTTCAACGATCGCATCCGGCTGGACACCCGAGAGCCCTGGAAACAACACATACGCCGGGAAAGCCTCTAAGTGGTTAATAAAAGGGCATTCATTGAGGAAATGGCGAACGTCCAAAAGTTGACGAGAATGAACATGTAGTGGTGGTGGATCACCACCTAACAAATGACGATGGCTAAAGCGACAGTGTCCAAAACGCAACCTCGCTAAAAAGATCTCCTTGCAGCGAGAGGACCGAGAGGTGGTCGGCGAAGCCGCTGGGAGAGGTTTAATTTCCCGGAACTTGTTCCCATGAAGAGAAGACCAGTGGTGATACCAAAGTGATACCACCTGCCGACAGACGACAACACGCAGATCATCTGAAGGAATGGAAGATGGCTCTGAGCACTACGGGACTTCGACATCTGAGGTCATCAGTCCCCTACACTTAGAACTACTTAAACCTAACTAACCTAAGGACATCACACACATCCATGCCCGAGGCAGGAATCGAACCTGCGACCGTAGCAGCAGCGCGGTTCCGGACTGAAGCGCCTAGAACCGCTCGGCTACAGCGGCCGGCGGAATGGAAGAGCTAGCGGGCCGAGGTAGAAGACTGCAGCCTTGGCAGCAGCGTCAGCAGCTTCGTTTCCCGTCAGACGGACGTGGCCAGGAGCCCATATAAATATCACAGCGGCTCCCTCAACAGTTAGCAAGTGGAAGCTCTCTTGGATCAGTTGCACTAAAAGATGGCCTGTGTGCAGCGCACAGAGGCTTGGAAGGGCACTCAGAGAATCGGAGCATACAACACAACTAAAAACCCTTTGTCGCCGGATATACTGCGTGGCCTGATATAGTAGGAAGAGCTCTGCTGTAAATATTGAGCAGCGTTCCGAAAGCCGATATGGAAAATGGTCGGTGCCGGTGACGAAGGCACACCCGACACCACAATCAGTCTTAGAGCCGACAGCATGTCATTCTCAATGGAGAGAAGTCTTCCGAAGTAAGAGTGATTTCAGGTATTCCGCAGGGGAGTGTCGTAGGAGCGTTGCTATTCACAATTTATGTAAATGACCTTGTGGATAACATCGGAAGTTCACTGAGGATGTTTGCGGATGATGCTGTAGTATATCGAGAGGTTGTAACAATGGAAAATTGTACTGAAATGCGGGAGGATCTGCAACGAATTGACGGATGGTGCAGGGAATGGCAATTGAATCTCAATGAAGACAAGTGTAATGTGCAGCAAATACACAGAAACAAAGATCCTTTATCATTTAGCTACAATATAGCTGGTCAGCAACTGGAAGCAGTTAATTCCACAAATTATCTGGGAGTAGGCATTAGGAGTGATTTAAAAAATGCCGCGCGGGATTAGCCGAGGGGTCTCAGGCGCTGCAGTCATGGACTGTGCTGCTGATCCCGGCGGAGGTTCGAGTCCTCCCTCGGGCATGGGTGTGTGTGTTTGTCCTTAGGATAATTTAGGTTAAGTAGTGTGTAAGCTTAGGGACTGATGACCTTAGCAGTTAAGTCCCATAAGATTTCACACACATTTGAACATTTTTGATTTAAAATGGAATGACCATATAAAATTAATCGTCGGTAAAGCACATGCCAGACTGAGATTCATTGGAAGAATCCTAAGGAAATGCAGTCCGAAAACAAAGGAAGAAGGTTACAGCACACTCGTTCGCCCACTACTTGAATACTGCTCACTGGTGTGGGATCCGTACCAGATCGAGTTGATAGAAGAGATAGAGAAGATCCAACGGAGACCAGCGCGCTTTGTTACCGGATCATTTAGTAATCGCGAAAGCGTTACGGAGATGCTAGATAAACTCCAGTGGAAGACTCTGCAAGAGAGACGCTCAGCAGCTCGGTACGGGCTTTTCTTGAAGTTTCGAGAACGTACCTTCACCGAGGAATCAAGCAGTATATTGCTCCCTCCTACGTATATCTCGCGAAGAGACCATGAGGATAAAATCAGAGAGATTAGAGCCCACATAGAAGCATACCGACAGTCTTTCTTTCGACGACCAATACGAGACTGGAAACTCACAGCGATAGGTCGAATCCGGGGTAGTTTCCTTAGGAAGCTAATGAAGTCCAAGATTAACACGGGCCGCCTCATGAAGCCAAGGTTGCGAAGGGTTGACACCTATCTGGAACGTGACAGGTGGCGTGAAGTTAAGCTGCCGGAGCAAAAGCCGAAAGCCAACTCCGGGAGTTAACAGAGAAGAAAGACGCGGCCCATACTGGCGGCCAAGGGAGTCGTCGAAAACGGAGGCTTAGGATAGGTGGCCGGACATGGCAGACAAACGGCATGCGTATCTGCTGAGGAGAACATCTCGACGGTATGACAGTGGTAGTTCGGCAGCCTCTGCATAGAGATACTCAATTGGGCAGGTATTTTCCAATTTCTAATTCTGTCCGATACACCATAATAAAATTTTGAACATTTTTCAATTCTCCCCGAAATTTCGTCCTTGACGTTACCTTTCTTGATTAATTTTAATTTACTTCCTAAAGACTTGAAAGCATCTACTTCAAACTTACGTCCTCAATTTTTCCTGCTGATTTTCAATATTTCACTTTTTGTTAAGCTTATTTCCATGACTGCTTCTTTAATTACTCGTTTCCAGGTATTTGGCTGTTCTTCCAATTTCTGCTCATTTGCTTCCCAAATCATCATACCGCCTGCATATCCTATGATTTCCATATATCTGCTGTTGACCCTGAGAGCAAGCTTTCTTGCCATCTATTATAACACAGTTCAGGCATTTGTTGTACATATTAACCGCTACAATTCCGTGCCCTCTAGCGGCAGACTGCTGCAAATATGTAGGCATGTATAATAAAGATTTAGAATGTTAATAACGTTTTTTAATTAAAAAGCATTAAGAGTTTTCACTTAAAAAATAGGAGGCATTACTTTTCAGCATGCCCTCGTATTTCGACCCCTTCAAGTTTGTAATTTGACAGATAACCTGAGTGGGTTGTTTCATGCGACCTCTGTTGGGATGCATACGTACAGGGTTATTACAAATGATTGAAGAGATTTCACAGCTCTACAATAACTTTATTATTTGAGATATTTTCACAACGCTTTGTACACACATACAAAAACTCAAAAAGTTTTTTTAGGCATTCACAAATGTTCGATATGTGCCCCTTTAGTGATTCGACAGACATCAAGCCGATAATCAAGTTCCTCCCACACCCGGCGCAGCATGTCCCCATCAATGAGTTCGAAAGCATCGTTGATGCGAGCTCGCAGTTCTGGCACGTTTCTTGGTAGAGGAGGTTTAAACACTGAATCTTTCACATAACCCCACAGAAAGAAATCGCATGGGGTTAAGTCGGGAGAGCGTGGAGGCCATGGCATGAATTGCTGATCACGATCTCCACCACGACCGATCCATCGGTTTTCCAATCTCCTGTTTAAGAAATGCCGAACATCATGATGGAAGTGCGGTGGAGCACCATCCTGCTGAAAGATGAAGTCGGCGCTGTCGGTCTCCAGTTGTGGCATGAGCCAATTTTCCAGCATGTCCAGATACACGTGTCCTGTAACGTTTTTTTCGCAGAAGAAAAAGGGGCCGTAAACTTTAAACCGTGAGATTGCACAAAACACGTTAACTTTTGGTGAATTGCGAATTTGCTGCACGAATGCGTGAGGATTCTCTACCGCCCAGATTCGCACATTGTGTCTGTTCACTTCACCATTAAGAAAAAATGTTGCTTCATCACTGAAAACAAGTTTCGCACTGAACGCATCCTCTTCCATGAGCTGTTGCAACCGCGCCGAAAATTCAAAGCGTTTGACTTTGTGATCAGGTGTCAGGGCTTGTAGCAACTGTAAACGGTAAGGCTTCTGCTTTAGCCTTTTCCGTAAGATTTTCCAAACCGTCGGCTGTGGTACGTTTAGCTCCCTGCTTGCTTTATTCGTCGACTTCCGCGGGCTACGCGTGAAACTTGCCCGCACGCGTTCAA
The DNA here is from genome assembly GCF_023864345.2 of Schistocerca serialis cubense. NCBI lineage: Eukaryota > Metazoa > Arthropoda > Insecta > Orthoptera > Acrididae > Schistocerca > Schistocerca serialis. The sequence goes on along the minus strand of NC_064640.1, from coordinate 140,230,526 downwards.
CCGTTTCTTTGCTCACTGCAGGCCGACCCGTTGATTTCCCCTTACAGAGGCATCCAGAAGCTTTAAACTGCGCATACCATTGCCGAATGGAGTTAGCAGTTGGTGGATCTTTGTTGAACTTCGTCCTGAAGTGTCGTTGCACTGTTATGACTGACTGATGTCAGTGCATTTCAAGCACGACATACGCTTTCTCGGCTCCTGTCGCCATTTTGTCTCACTGCGCTCTCGAGCGCTCTGGCGGCAGAAACCTGAAGTGCGGCTTCAGCCGAACAAAACTTTATGAGTTTTTCTACGTATCTGTAGTGTGTCGTGACCATATGTCAATGAATGGAGCTACAGTGAATTTATGAAATGCTTCAATCATTTGTAATAGCCCTGTATATTCCTGCAATATCCGCAAGTAGTTTTCAGTTATTAAAAGCTGAAGTAGTTCCAGCTTATATAAAGATAATAAACCGTATTGTTTCGTGGAAACTGGAGTGTTTGATTTGGTGTGACTTTCATGGTTTTGAACGTTTTACACTGCTAACATTGCAGAGGAAGTTGGAAAGAAGCAGTTACATAGTAAGCTGCAATTGTTAGCATTTTATGTTTCCAGTTCTCCGGTTGAGTCTTGAATTTGTCTGCCTGCAATCGGATTGATGTAGGGTAGTGATGTAGCGTCTAATTTCTGACTCTTTTTACCTTGTCATGTGAGTTAAGGGGAGGCTGACTACTCTTATCAAAAACTGTGTCTCCAATGTAGTAGAGAAGAGAGCAGATCCGGATGGGGTGATTAAGAGTCCTATCGTGGACAGTGGTGCTATATGCCGCGTAGCGAGATCGCGTGCGTTAGAAAAGCCAGCAGCGCTCGAATAGCACCATGGGCGCACTTTCAGTATTCCTCGCTGTTAGCAAGAGAAGCGGAATGCTACACAAGATGTTGTAAGAGGACTTGCTGGAAAGTAACGACTCCGAAGTTTTTATTCTGTTGTCAACATCGGTTGAGATATTACATGTGATGCATATTATCCCGTCGACTTTGCCGCTTCGTTCGCGCAAGTTGTAACCTCTGGCGCCAGATGGCTCCGAAATATTCCGTTTAACATGGTGGAGTGTACTGTAACTAATGGAACTATGTCAGTGCGTGAGAAGCAGCGTGCTGTAATCGAGTTTATAAGCGCATAAAACTTGCCTCCAATTGAAATCCATAGAAGAATGAAAGCTGTGTGCGGTGATGATTGTATCGATATCAGTAATGTGCGACGTCGTTTTGTTCGTGCACATAATGTTGGAAATGGTGGTACTAACCTCAACGTATGTGACACATCGAAGTGTACGACCGCATACGATACCCGAGGAGACACATCGGAATCGGGCTGGTGAACTCATCAGAGAAAATCGTCGATTAACACAGACGCAGCTCTCATGCGACATATCACGAGAACATGTACTTGCCATCAGTGCGCAACTGCATAAACAGAAAAGTGTGTGCACGAAGGGTGCGTCGAATGTTCACTCCTGATATGAAACAGAAGGTCATCTGCCAACAACCTATTCTGCGTTTTCAGCGTGAGGGTGAAGGGTTCCTTAACACCACCGTGACTGGTAATGAACGCTTGATTCACCGCTTTCGTATTGAAAATACGAGAGAGTCAGTGGAGATATACCACAAAGGATCATCGACACCCAAAAAAATTCAAAACCATGTCATCAGCAGGCAGAGTCATGCTCACAGTGTTCTGGGGTGTCCAACATGTGGCGCATTTGGTATGTGACGTGGTAAGTATTGCGAGACCCTCAAAAATTGAAAGCACGAATTCGAAGCCTTCGTCCGCACATGGGCCACCCTCTCCTTCAGCAACATAGTGACAGACCACACACGAGCGCTACGACATCTGCAATAAAAAAAAAAAAAAACGAACTTTCGACAGAGACGATATCAAAAACCTGTCTCTCGTTGGGAGAAATGTGTTCGTCGCCAGGATGACTAAGATGAGAAATAAATATGTAGACATGATGAATGAAGTTGTAAAAATTTAATAACGATTGTTTTATTCAGGCCGGCCGGTGTGGCCGTGCGGTCTAGGCGCTTCAGTCTGGAACCGCGTGACCGCTCCAGTCGCAGGTTCGAATCCTGCCTCGGGCATGGATGTGTGTGATGTCCTTAGGTTAGTTAGGTTTAAGTAGTTCTAAGTTCTAGGGGACTAATGACCACAGATGTTAAGTCCCATAGTGCTCAGAGCCATTTGAACCATTTTTTTGTTTTATTCAAGAAGCTTTAAGAGTTTCCACATACAAAATCCGAAGTCATTACTTTTCAGCACACTCTCGTAACTTACACAGGTAAACGCAAATTAGAAGTGTAATAATCCATTGTAAGTCTATAGAAGTGAATCCAGACACCGCTGTAGACCTTGTTCGGATCTTACACAGTCGCACCATGTATCTTCAACTTAGCCGCCACTTACGAAATGTACTGATGCAGAGACTTCTTCATTCAAGAACGAGTGAATTCCAGATTCGCCAAGGTTTGCCAATTCCGGGGATGAGGATCGTAGAGTTTTGATTTGTCTTATGGGTAGCACATTCAGAATGAATGAATTCCAAATTCGCCGAGTTTTTCCCTTATCCGGGAATGATGATTATAGGGTTTTAATTTATCTTACGGATAGCGCAGAGTTCCAACCGCTTCTCCATTCCTTAACAAGATTGAAAACTCAGCATGCAATAGTCTAGGAGCTTCAAAGACATGTTTCCGGTACCTGAAGTGTCTTACCGGTAGGACTCAATCATGCCAATAAATACGCCCATGGAAGGTCCCAAGTATATAAAGACGAAATTTTCTTGTAAGCTTTCGCCCTGACTTTAGTGACCAGTACACAAGACATCGAAAGCCTTTTGCTCATTCATCGACACAACAGAGGCGTCAAAAGTTTTTTGTTTTGACACTACACAGGCCAATCGACGCCACTTACCAGCCAGTCTCTAACCAGTATTTTTTTTTATCAGAACACTGCAAGATTTATCACTTCATAAAAATCTATACCACTGTTCCATTGCCGGCCGGAGTGGCCGAGCGGTTGTAGGCGCTACAGTCTGGAACCGCGCGACCACTACGGTTGCAGGTTCGAATCCTGCCTCGGGCATGGATGTGTGTGAGGTCCCTAGGTTAGTTAGGTTTAAGTAGTTCTAAGTTTTAGGGGACTGATGACCTCAGAAGTTAAGTCCCATAGTGCTCAGAGCCATTTAAACCATTTGTTCCATTATTCAGTTTTTGGCAGAATTACAGATTTTCTATGGAGAGAAGTGTTTGTTACGTATTAGACTGGTATTTTTATTTCTTTTAGACTCAACCCGAGAATTTAGTTTTAATGGCGCAACCCACACGTTTATAAGTTTGTTCTGTGATTGTGTCTAGAAGACAAAAAAGGAATTGTGTAATCCATAGAAAAACTGTGCGTATAGAAGCATACGTTGACGTTAGGACGTTTCTAAATGGCTTATGGTTCCTACATATGGCACCTGTCTCCATAGCCGATGTCGCCGACGCACGCCTGCGCGTTGTAACCGTTTCGAATCATGATGATCATGGTGGCGGAAGAAATTTTTATCAACAGCGTTTGGCCAGCAAGGGGTGAAAGGTCGTGGTGTGAAGTTCACGATCACCAACGTTGTGCCGCTGCCCCAGATTAAACTTCAAACGTCGCCGCAGTGTCTCATGAAGTGAGTGTGGGTGACAATGTCAATGGTGATCAGAGCGTTCCGTGGGGACATTGATCCCCGCGGTCCGCTTGGTACTACTCGGCCGGCCACTGTGGCCGAGCGCTTCTAGGTGCTTTAGTCCGGAACCGCGCTGCTGCTGCGGTCGCAGGTTCGAATCCTGCCTCGGGCATGGATGTGTGTGACGTCCTTAGGTTGGTTAGGTTTAAGTAGTTCTAAGTCTAGGGGACTGATGACCTCACATGTTAAGTTCATAGAGCTTAGAGCCATTTGAACCATTTCTAGGGGACTGATGACCTCAGATGTTAAGTCCCATAATACTTAAAACCATTTGAACTATTTGGTACTACCCGAGAGGAGCATGCTGTGTGCTGACATCGGGTCTCAGACCATTAAAGTCATCACGCTGAATATATACACTTACAGAACTCTCACACACCGTGTGTAAACGGGTTATTGTGTGTGGCGGGGTAAAACTCTTTCTGATGCGTTGGCTGAACGACCCCACGGGAACATTAGCCATGTCATGCGACTTTTTTTTAATTATATTAAGATGGTTAACGTATGGTCAAAACCAGTCGCGAAATAAAATTAATTCTATAATGTATGAGTCTGCACGATCTCTCGGCGAATCTGATCTTGTTATTCGCTGTGTGTCAGAATAGTCTTGAGGCGATGTTTCATAAGGTTTCCGATTCGTAATCTTCAAAAAAGATTCTGTTGTACAATACTCTACAGGAGCTTCACCGTTTTACATCTGCGAAGGCGCCGAGATATGAGTAGTGGCTGGTTATCCTCATAAACCCTGTTACTGCAACTTATAACGAACAGCCATGGCTCGTAACAGGGGAGCCTGATACTCTACAGCTCCTTAAATAATAGCCTATTCTTCAAAGCAACAACCCTCACAGTTCTTAAGCTCCTGGCGATCGTAACTCGGATTCAGTCTTTGTCAATAGTTTATGATAGCCCCATCTAGTTACCACATTACCAGGACACGGACAGAGTTGGATAGGAGAAGTAAAAACCCTCGCATTGACGTGCTCCTTCACTTCCACTCAGTCATATGTTCAGCGTTGTCCCCATTGTGGTCTCTCGTATTGTCCTATGCGAAATCGTAGTCGTTACTTCGTGGAAGGGCCTTAACCATTGGCACTAAAGGCAGGAGTAAACGATATAATATTTCTCCCTACATTCATAAGTTTGTTTTCTCTGCGACGCATTTCGTCTTCTACGGTGGATAATTACATTTTTATGTCGGTAGTCGCAAGTAAATGCGAGTGGCAGCAGCTGCAGGAAAGGTAACGAGGGGTTTGCCGCGACTTTTTACGTTCTCTGCTGTTCTTGCTCAACGAATTATGCCTCCAAACGCACACAGTAGCACTGCCAACTTCCAGCCACAAAGAGACTAAAACTTTAATTATCCTACTGGAGATGGGAGAGTGATCATCGGGACTCTGAAACATCGTCTCCATTACGCCATACACACTGTTTCAAGAGTCTGTTCCGCGATATGCAACAGTTTTTATTTCAGGAGAGCAACATCACTATGGGTTTCATTGAAGTGCAATGTTTTCAGAAGTGTCCTTTCTGGTTCCTTAAGACGTTGAGAACACAGCCATCATTATTTCTCGCTTCTCGTTAGAAATTTGTGATAGTCTCCTGTCAACATATTACCCTAAAATGAAACCCGTAATCTGTAATTTTGTCCATTATTGTTTCCTTTGAATCTTCATCCGTACTTTGCAGACTTAAACAAGACAGACGACCGATTTGATAATGCAGAAAAGTACGAAGGTCGTTCAATAAGCAATGCCCCACATTTTTTAAAAAAATCTATTAATATACATAGAGAAACATCCTTGTTGGTGCTTCACATTTGATGTTTGTTGTGTGCGCCGGTGAAGCTTCGAACTGTTCTGGCAGATTTTTTTAAGAGGTGGAGCCCCTCCACGCCCACACCGGCATGATGGCCAACACAGTAGGTCTACGGCAATCTCTGCATAAGGGTTAGTTTTCACTAAAGTGAGGTGTCGCAGGATGTGGGTACTGCTATGTTTGCGTACGTCTGGTTAAGGCTAACCATTAATACGCGCTCATCTGGAGATAGATTGGGTCGAAATCGAACGAAGGGTAGCGGTTTGAAGGGCAGGGGAAAAAAAGTGCTAAGGCAAGAGCCAAGGGAAAAAAAACCTCTGCGATAGTTAGGTCGGGTGGTAAGAGCAGTAGCGGTTGTCTTGCTGCCTGCGACAGGTTGTGCAAGGATAGGCTTTGTTAGTAGTGGGTATCATACATGTCGATACCTAGACGTTGTGCGGCTGTACTGCTCGGAGGCTGGCGCTGGGTGCTGGTGTAGTCCTCGTTCAGCGTCAGCAACCTGCAACAGTTTGGTTTATTATCGATCTTGTGTCCGATAGGTCATATATCGAAAGCACAGTGTGAGGTAATGTTGGCGGATTGTTTGTGAGTCTGTGGGCGACCTAGTCGGTGTCCTTGCTGTGGCCTGTTGGTCGGTTCTAATAGCAGCTGGTAGTAACCAGTCAGTGTTGCTGATATGCAGGGGCTTGCTGACGTTTCTCGCTTTTTTGCGTATGTTAGTTTATCATAGGTAGCTATGCCCTAGCTAGCAGTGTCTTTGGCCGCTTGTGCTTCCACCTATGGTTGTGATCGTAGTTTCCCAGAGTGAGGATGAAAGGATTGTTCGAGTGTCTCGAGTTCCTGTATAGTCGTGTGGCGTGTTTTTTGAATACTTCCTTGAGGGTATCGAGGCGGTATTCATGGTGAAGTTCCACGGTGCGTGTGTAGCGTGGAGCGTTGCTAATGATTCGTAGCACCTTGTTCTGTATGATCTGCAGGCGGCGCAGTCGTGTAGGAGCGGCATATCCCCAGACGGGAGCTGCGTACGTCATCAGAGGTCTAATCAGTGTCATACATATGGACCTCGACACCCTCCTATTCAGTGTGCTTTCCCTGTTGAGCATTGGGTAGGGAGCTGTCTGAGCCTCGCGTGCGCTCTGGCAGATGGCGGAGCCGTAGTACAGCGTCAAAATGGCGTCTACATACGACTCACGCTACTAGCAGCGTGATGTTATTGAAATTTTGCGTGCAGAAAAAGAAACCGTGCTGAACATCTATAAGCGTTTGTGTGCAGTGTATGGCTATGCTGCAGTTGATAGGAGTACAGTTGGGCGATAGGTAAAGAAAGTTACAGCCTCAGGAAATGCAGAAACAAAGCTCCATGATCAGTGATGCTCGGGACCTCCTGTCACAGCCACTGATCCAGACATGCTGAATCGTGTAGATGCCATTATTCGTGCCGATCGGCGCACCACAATTCGACAATTGGCTCTACAGTTGTCTCTGGGAACACATCGCCAAATGGCGTGGAGGCCATTGCCTCACCCACTCTACATTCCAGATCTGGCACCCTCAGACTTCCATCTCTTTGGGCCGCTTAAAGAATCTCTACGGGGAACACACTTTGAAGATGACGAAATTGACAGTCATGCAGTGAAAACATGCCTGCAGGACAAGTGCTTTTACCAGCAGAAAATACATTTTCTCCCACAACATAGGCGTACGGCCATAGAACTTGATGTAGATTACGTAGAAAAATAGGACATGGACAACACATGTTGATGTTCGAAAAAATGGCTCTGAGCACTATGGGACTTAACTGCTGACGCCATCAGTCCCCTAGAGCTTAGAACTACTTAAACCTAACTAACCTAAGGACATCACACACATCCATGCCCGAGGCAGGATTCGAACCTGGGACCGTAGCGGTCGCGCGGTTCCAGACTGTAGCGCCTAGAACCGCTCGGCCACTTCGGCCGGCCACATGTTGATGTATGCTGTCACCAAATTCTGACTCTTAACAATAAACACGTTCTGAGAAAAAAATATGGGGCATTACTTATTGAACTTGTACCACTGACTTTTAAAACCTTTTTATTTGTGTAATCTGAATGAAGTAAATAAGCGTCAGTGATCCTCATACAATGACAAGCTTAGTTGATCTGCCAGAACAAGCTACCAGGTGGTTGTAATTAAAGTGCAGCTACTAACGGAGGTCCATTGTGAGCTGCAATTATCGTATGGCAGCGGAACTTGGTAAATATGCTAATTCGTTAATGCGGAACCTATTTACCCTGAAAAAATAAACTACTTCCAGTTGTGGCCACCACACTGTCTGTATGACCGTATGCCATCTACGCTGTCATTTGACAAGCGATAACGTGAGTGAAAGAAATTGCTATCGAGAAGAGAGAAACTTGTTTTATGTGAACGGCAGCAATTTAAGTGCTGCATTGATAGAGTACCGCCCACTGAAAGGTCTGAGCAGTGCCCAGGCGTCATTAAATGATTTAAGGAAGATGATAACAAAGGCTTAAAACACGGGTGAGCTACCCCGGAGGAAGTTATGTTGCTGTAACTCATCATGCAGCACGCGCCCTGGGTAGTGTTAGTGCCCATGCAGTGTCACGAGAATTGACAATTCCATGGGCAACAGTACGGAATGTTTTGCGGTTTATTTTACACTGGTACCCGTACAAGATCCCGACGGTGCTGCAACTGAAACCTCATGATCCGCAGCAACGTTCTGAATTTGCTCTTCAGTTTTCGTCACGGAGCGAAGTTGATGACATGTGGATGGTTATATTCTGTGGAGTCACGAGACACATTTTGCACTACAGGGTGCAGAATTAGGGGTACTGTCAAACAGCGTGTTGTGCACGAAGAGGCATTGCACTCGCCGTCTGTGATGAGTGGCGTGGATTCACGAGCACCTTTTTCTCGCTCCGCTCTTCTTTGAAGAGAATATACCCAGAGGGCCTGCCAGGTATACCGTGAAGTCCTCACGTTATCGAAACCTCATTTTACAGTGTGTGAGTCCTGCCATGGCAGAGCGCATCTGTGTCGAAACCACCGTATTCATACAAGACGGGGCAACACTTCATGCGGCTCGCCAAGTGAATGCAGCCTTACACGAACGTATTTCCTCTGGAGGTTTTCCAGATGCATGGCCTGCAACATCACCTGATGCGAATCCATATGAATTTTGGCTATGAGGATATCTAAAAGAGGGTATTTACAAGGGATACGGTCGAACTGTGCCCGAAGGCCAGTGTACAGAAACATGTTGCTCAGAGTCTACCAGAACAGCTGCGAGCAACTGTTGATCACCTCGTTTTACGGTCGCAGCATCTCGTTGACGTCGACGGTGTTCGTATTGAACAAATTGTGTTAGCGGCGGGTGGTAATAAAATCAACATTCTGCCTTTCTCACTTGTTTGACCTCTTCTAGGCGCTTCTGTCTGGGAGCACGCGACCGCTACGGTCGCAGGTTGGAATCCAGCCTCTGGCATGGATGTGTGTGATGTCCTTAGGTTAGTTAGGTTTAAGTAGTTCTAAGTTCTAGGGGACTGATGACCTCAGACGTTAAGTACCATAGTGCTCAGAGCCATTTGAATTTTTGAACCTCTTCTGCCCATGTCACGTACCTCTTTAAATGGCTCTGAGCTCTATGGAACTTAACATCTATGGTCATCAGTCCCCTAGAACTTAGAACTACTTAAGCCTAACTAACCTAAGGACAGCACACAAACACCCAGTCATCACGAGGCAGAGAAAATCCCTGACCCCGCCGGGAATCGAACCCGGGAACCCGAGCGCGGGAAGCGAGAACGCTACCGCACGACCACGAGCTGCGGACACGTACCTAATTCATTACATGTGGAAACATAACTACACGTCGATCTTCCATCCACAGCGCCACATTTGCATCTGGTGGGCAAAAATTGTAAGTAATTTTTTTCAGATTGAATCGGTTCCGCATTGGAATATCTACCACGTTTCACTGACATACTATAATTACAGCTCCACTTGACCTCTGTGAGTATGTGCACTTCATTTATAACCATCCGGTACAATATACACCATTTTAAAAATATTCATCCGTTTTCTAAAGATTGTCTTATACATCAGTGAAGACAGAAAATTTAGGTGGAAATGAACTTACGCGCCGTAACTAAAAACATACGTTCGCGCCAGTTGTAAATTGCCGGCAAGAAGGAAGCTGGTGTAGGGTTTAGCGTCCCGTGGACAAGGAGATCACTAGGGTCGTAGTACAAGTTCCGATTGTTTCAAGGATAGGAACGGAAATCGGCTGTCACAGTCTAGAGGAACCATGCCAGCATTTGCCTGGAACGATTTAGCGAAATCACAGAAAACCTAAATGTGGATGGTCGGACGTGGTTAGAACCGTCGTCCTCACGAATGCAAGTCCAGTGTGCTCACCACTGCGCAATTCCCTCGACGTCGCCAGTAGGTGTCTGCTCGGTGCAGCCATCCATCTCGCTCGCTCTCTGGTACATCTTTCTCTCCCCATAGCTACGAGAACATGTAGAAAATTTCACTTTTCGGTAGAACGGAGCACAGCCGCAGTGGCACCTTCAAATAAGAGCTTTTTTTCTCATAGACATATTGGTCATAAGGAGCATACGGAGCTCTCTTTGCACTTTGGTCTCAAAGGTGGGGAGCAGGCATTTGATTTGCGTAAGACTCCGTCTATGTGTCTCACACTGTAACAACTTTGGGTGAAAATGGTCACATAAGTGTGGGACCAGTCTGACTGTCGTCTGGACGTCTGCCGTGCCTCCGGTGCAAGGCACATTGAACATTTCTGAAAGGTAGATGCAAACTTTGATCCAAAAAGTAATTGGAAAAAGTATCCCAAGATTGTGTGAGCCTGCGTGTTAAACATATTGTAACACCCCACCCATCACTTAGCTGGTTTTGGCGTGTGTTCACCCCAACTAATTGACTAACAGATCAACAGAAAGTGCAAAACTGCCGCAATATCGGATAACGCAAAAAAGTAATATGGCCCTGTGACTCCTGATTGAACTGCAGTGGCAGTGTTGACATTAATTTTTTCAGAATTGATCACTTTTAATTAAAAAGGGGTGCACATTGATGTTATATTCAGCTATTGAACACCAGATGCAAATGTTGAACATAAAATTAATTAAGAAAGTGACTTGGGATTTCAACTACTTGATTGAAAACAGGTGCAGTCGATTAGCACAAATGTATTTAAACTCCCGACCTTCAATCATCACATTACAAGACTCTCCTATCAGGCAGTGGTAATAAATTGCGTTTGCGTGTAGTAAAACGCGATAACTCAAAAGTAATTCCTATCGACTGACCCAGGTGTAATGCGAAGTGCGAGAAGAATTCTACAATACACGGCGCATGAAACCCTCGTGGAAACTTTGCCGACGTGATCCAACAAATTAATCAGAGGCCGGAGCAGGCGCAATATCACCGAATACAGCATGGCGGAGCGGCGTCGTTGTGTGGTGCTGCAAGGCTGCGCTCGTCTATTCACTCCTAGCTATCTTGCTTGGTACATAGCTGAACCAAAACTTCCTATCTCCAAACTCAATCGTTCCATTTGCTAGGTCCTAAACTACAGAGATGCTCACTCTTTCTCAGGCAAGCTGAGTAAAGAACGCCACGTCTGCATTCTAGGCAATCTGGGAATGGAGGACCTCTACGGGGACTTCTCCCAGTCCGCTCTTCGCCTTGGTTTCCCCTCCAGCAAAATCACTTACGCCAATTGCAGCGCAAGTCGCATTAATTATGCGTCGCGTCCCAGCGCCGACCAATGCCTGCTCTGCGAAGTGAACAAATTCCCACAAAATTTCCCTTCCTCTCAACTTCTGCTATTTAGCTCCTGCCAGGCCACCCATCAAGGTTAGCGTCTGCACAAACACCAATTATTCCGGAATTCTGACTCCCAGGAGAGTACTCCAAATTCCTTGGTCCTACGTTCCCATCGGAGGCCGGCGTATTTCATTCTGTCGCTCTTCACCTGATTTACTTCAGACTCTGCAGACCGTTAATTCAGCGTGAAGTTGCTGTAGTCACGAACATGCATATTTTGACCTCTGTTGACTGCTCCACTGCAGCTTTGCGCGGCTTTCTCGCATGTTTCACTGAAAACGGGACGACGGACATTTATCAACAGGCGTACAAGTTCCCGGTACACCAGCATGGGGTCAACCACCCACTCACTGTCACTCATCTTAAGGCAGCTGGAGGCTGCGCCCCGTTACCGCATTCTCAGAGCTTGAGCCGCCCTAAGCTGTCTATTGTCGCTTCCCTTCACCGCTCCCCAGCCGCGCACCGCAGTCATTTCTGGGTACTTCCCTGGGATAAACTAGCCTCCAGTAAATCGATGCGTTTCCACAAAGTTTTCATGTCATGAGAATTACTTTAAAACCATCAATAGACAATGATTATTCCAATACGTCCATACTATACCATCTACAAGATGCATTGTGCCTTGTCAGTCATTTTGTTCAGCCCTACTGTTCGCTTAACGTGAGTTAGGTGATCTTTAATGACTTCATGTAAGGGGCATAGTTCTTGCCATCTTACAATATATGCTTTTAAAACTAATGTTTCGTTTGAAAATAAAAACTTTACAGCCCTATGCGTAATGTAAAAGTCACCCCAAGTTCCCATCTTCATTCGTGGAGAAAATATAGTCTTGGGAAATCGGATGAGTCTTTTTGAATCATCCCTTATTTGTCGTTGTTTAATTTACTAATTCTGACACTGTCTGTGAACCTACTGCTTTTTGAATAGTTGCATAGACTGTACTAGAATTAACAAATCCAAATGTCTCTGAGCACTATGGGACTTAATTTCTGAGGTCATCAGTCCCCTAGAACTTAGAACTACTTAAACCTAACTAATGTAAGGACATCACACACATCCATGCCCGAGGCAGGATTCGAACCTGCAACCGCAGCGGTCGCGCGGTTCCAGATTGTAGCGCCTAGAACCGCTTGGCCACCCCGGCCGGCCTAGAATTAACAAATTGCACTATGGTTATAACGGCCGCGTAAACGAAGCATTATTCGATACTACTAGAATGTCTGTGGCATTGGCTTATGTTGAAATATACTCTACAGTACCGTATACTAAGTTCCACTCAATAAACGTTGGCGACAATGTCACTATTACAGTGCATCAGTTGAAATCGAATGCATAAGGCGTGTCACGAAGTTAAAATGTTGACTAGCATACTTTGACAATGATTTTGAAGCAGTGTACACATAATAATATGAGAACGGTGTAAATAGGTTTTTAACAGTACAATGACCGAATCACATAGCAAAAATTAGGGGCACAATTTATCAAAAGTAGATACACTCTAATGGAAACAAAACTACGCACCTCGAAGGAATTACCCAAATGGAGTGGAAATTGGTAGGGGCGATGCACATGTACACACACACAAATGATGGGCGCAGCCCCGAATTCTCCCAAGCCCGCAAGGGTCTGAAAAACGATGGGGCGAATCCTCCCGTTTGAAGCAGGTGGCAAAGGAAAGCATATGAAGTTATATTAGAAGATGTAAAAATTTTTCGTGTGTACTGTATGTTTAAAACTTTTATCTTTTATGTTGTTGAGGTAAAGTCCAGCCGGCACAGCGCCAGCAACCAAGTCCCGCTCAAGATCACGCGCAAAGCGTGCGCAAGTGAATCAATATTTTTTGTTTAAAACATGGGAGGAGTAGGGGAACGAGACAAGGAGCATGGCAGAGATAATTATATTATTTTCTATAAAATAACATACAATGTGTCAGTTTGGGAGGATTCGGTCCTGTTACCTGCTCACCTACCTGGTTTCGGGAGGATTCGGGGCTGCGCCCCGAATGATTACACGTCCAGAAAACCTGCATGACTTATTCAAGAGAAAGAGCTTCACGTATTGAGCAAGTCAATAACGCGTTGGTCGACCTCTGGCCCTTATGCAAGCAGCTATTCAGCTTCGCGTTGTTTGACAGAGTTGTTGAATCTCCTCCTGAGAGAAGTCGTGCCAAACTGTGTCTGTTGGGCGTCAGATCGTCAAAATCCTAACTGGTTTGGGGGCCCCGCCTATAATGCTCCGAACGTTCTCAAGTGGGGAGAGATCCGGCGACTTTGCTCGCCTAAGCAGAGTTTGGTAAGCACGAAGACAAGCAGTAGAAAGCCTCGCTGAGTACGGGCGGGTGTTATCTTGCTGAAATGTAAGCCCAGGATGGCTTGACATGAAGGGCAACGAAACAGGTAGTAGAATATCGTCGACGTACCTTTCTACTGTAAAGGTACCGTGGATGACAATCAAAGAGGTCCTGCTATAGAAAGAAACGACACTCCAGACCATGACTTCTGGTCGTCGGGCTGTATGGTGCGCGATAGTCAGTTTGGTATCCCACTGATACCTGAAAGGATAGCCCTGAATCAAAGACTCGTGCAGCTAAAACGATGAAACGCGATTCGATCAGAAAGAATCTTTAAACTCAAGCCATCTCGTGGACAAGCTCGCCAGTTACATTGATCGGATGATGGGAGACGCTTAGGCTGTGCAGCAAGAAATCCTAAAACGTTGTAATATTAACACGTCAGCACTTGTTACTTCGGTGTTTATCATGCACATATTTCTAACGACAATTTAGTGCAATGGTATCCACAAGAAGTAATCGTTACGCTGAGCGGATTCATTCTAGGGTTACCAGAGATATGCGTCTGCGACGCATTCCCTTCATTGCAAACTTTGGACATGCGTCATTCAACAAGACTGTAGGAAGCGCGCCCGACACATTTGTTTATGTTCTCGATCTCTCGAGCTGATGCTTACTGACTGATTCACGCTCACTTCCATTAAGCAGCCTTAGGGATACAAAATAAGTAATGTTTAGTAAGTGTAATTCATTTGGCGGAGTCCGCAGCTCGTGGTCGTGCGGTAGCGATCTCGCTTCCCGCGCCCGGGTTCCCGGGATCGATTCCCGGCGGGGCCAGGGATTTTCTCTGCCTCGTGATGACTGGGTGTTGTGTGATGTCCTTAGGTTAGTTGGGTTTAAGTAGTTCTAAGTTCTAGGAGACTGATGACCATAGATGTTAAGTCCCATAGTGCTCAGGGCCATTTGAACCATTTCATTTGGCGGAAAGTAGGGGTTGTAGGGTTACTCTACTCGTGTGACGAAGTATTTTTAGGTGTTTGAGCTCTCCTGAACCAGACGTTTCACAGGTGGATGAGAAGTTACCTAGCGCTGATGATTAGAGGTTCTATGAGCTTCATTCCGGAACCGCGCTGTTGCTACGGTCGCAGGTTCGAATCCTGCCTCGGGCGTGGTTGTGTGTGATGTCCTTAGGTTTAAGTAGTTCTAAGTCTAGGGGACTGATGACCTGAGATGTTAAGTCCCATAGTGCTTACAGCCATTTGAACCATTTTTGATAATTAGAGAATTCTTTCCTAAACGAAAAACACCCGTTAGAGCTATACTTGATTATCGTACCAGATGCCATCTAGTTATTTTGGGCATATTGTGAGATGATGATGAGATTAAATTGTTTGTCTAAAGGGGAGAATAATATACGAAAACTTAAGTTACAAATATTCGGCACGAATATTTTTGAGGGTCTTGTATACTATACACACTATGTATTCAATGCAATCGCGTCAACAGCTGCGAATTATGAATAAAATTTAACGAAAATATGTCTACACTTCCACGTGACACCGCTTCGCTCTATCGACAGAAGAACCCTAACCAGAGTAGTAGAATGTCATTTAGCAATACGGATTAACTGTTCTCGCTTGTGTTTCTCAGTTTCCATTCTAATGATAATGAGTGCAATATTGAAAAATAATACGGTTCCAAATCTTAACCGTGTTATAATTCGACACTGTATCGTCTTTCTTGAGTTTGATTCTTGCAGTGGTGACCAAGCCAGCGTGATTAAAGTAGCGTGGCATCCGGAAGTGAAAGGCTGGATACAACGATTCTCAGGGCAAACTGACGCTTTTCTTGAAAGGCTTTACAGAGCACTTAAAAGAAAATTCTGAGCATCCTTCATTACTGCTTCATTTTCTAGCTCAAGGGTTCTATGCTGAAAAGTTAGAGAATATTTATAGCAAACGTATTAAGTTGTAGTTAGCGCGCCTCCTACTTTAGGGACCAGTGAACGTATCTTGCTGCTTCCTATTCTGCTTGGGACAGCTACAAAGCTGGTTATATTTAATGTACAAATTATTTCATGTAATATAGTCACACAAACCTTAGCAATCTATACGCATCTCAGATTTCGACTAGAATATGCACTGCCTGAAAAAAAAAATTAAAAAAAAAAGATGAAACGCGGAGAAGAGGAGGTGACGAAATGGAACTTCTTCGTTTGGAGGGTATGTAATGTTATTTCAAAGATTACGACTTGGCAATATGTGGCCATTAATCGTTATACGTTGCACCCCCTCTGGCCTTGATGCATGCACTTATTCTCTTATTCTGTTGTGGAGGGCGTAATAAAGCTATTACATCCTCTAGTGAGGCAAGCTGGCAAACAACTGTTGTAACTGGTATTGATATCCTGGATACTGCCACTAGGACGGAGTCGACGCCCGTATGGTCCCACACATGTTATATCAGGGACAGAACTGGGGTTATTGCTGGCCACTGGGTACATTAACATCTCGAAGACAATTCATACAGAGAAGTATCATGTCTAAACGAACATTGCCCCGTAGAAAAATGGCACCACGATTCTTTCGCATGTGAGGTAACATAAACTGATCAGCGAGAACATTATGACCACCGATCTAATATCTACATAAATCCGTCTAGGCGACAGCAGCCTCACCTGGTGAGGAATGATTGCTAGTCAGTCACGTGCACGGTGCATGTAGTACCAGTGAGCGGGCTCTCCGTGTGTGGAATAGGGAAGCCGCGCGATATATCTGAGTTTAACCGAGAAAAGATTGTGATGGCCCGGAGCCTCGGCACGAGCATTTCGGAAACTAAACGACCTGTCGGGTGTTAGAGGAGTGCTGCGATGAGTGTGTTCAACACGTGGCGAAACCAAGCTGAAAAGCACGTCCAGATATCATGGGGTTGGGCGGCCACCCGTCCTTGCAGATATTGGACATCGTAGCCTGGGTACGCTGGTAATACATGACAGACGCGAACTGTGGAAGAACTAACATCAGACCTTAATGCTGAGCAAAGTGCAAGTGTGTCTGAACACACAGTGCACCGAACACTCCTAACGATGGGTTTCCGCAGCCGACGACCTATGCATGCTGCAATGTTAACACCACGACATCGACAACTACGACTGAAATGGGCACGTCACCATCGGCAATGGACGTTGACGCAGTGGCAGAACGCTGCGTGGATTGATGAATCCCGATACCTTCTTCATCATGCTGATGGCAGGGCGCGAATCTCTCGTCTTCCAGCTGTACTGCGGGACGGAGTTAAGCTGGCGATGGCTCCTTTATGCTCTGGAGACCATTCACTTGGGCATCCATGGGTCCAGAGGAGCTCGTGCAAGGCACCATGACACCCAAGGAGTATCGTACAATGGTTTCAAATCACGTACACCCCTTCATGACGATAATGTTTCCCGACAGAAGTGGCATTTTTCAACAAGATAATGCGCCATGTCACAAGGCCAGGAGTGTGAAGGAGTGGTTCGAGGACCACAGCGGCGAGTTCTAATTGATGTGATGGCCCCCCATCTCACCAAATCTGAAGCCGATCGAACACATCTGGGATGTGATTGAACGTGGTGTCAGAGCTCATGGCCCCCTTCCCGGACTTTATGGACATTAGGTGACTTGTGTGTGCGGTTGTGGTGCCAAATCCCCCCCAGCGACCTACCGGTGCCTCTTTGCTTCCCTGCCACGACGCGTTGCCGCTGTTCTCCGTGGCAAAGGTCGTCATACCGACTATTAAGTAGGTGGTCATAATGTTCAGGCTGATCACTGTATAAGGATTCAGGATGCCCGTGACGTACCTTTGTGCCGTCAGAGTCCTTTGCGACTACTAGCCGTGACTAGAAGTCATACCCGATTGCTCCTTACACTATGACGCCAGGAGTAACACAGCTGAACCTCTCCGAAGCATTGGAAGAACGGGACCACTTCCCAGGTCGCAGCCGTACTCGACAACGAGGGTCATCGGGGGAAATGCAGACCAGCGATTCGTTGCTGGATACAGTTCGACGACATTAATCAGCAGTCTATGCTTCCCGATCACGGCACCTTTGTAAACAAAGCGTCCCCCCCCCCCCCCCCACCTTTTTTTTAACACCAGATATGTGGGATGTGGGATGGTGATTCCGGTAATTCCCTAGTCCACATATTGCAAGTCTCCGACCAATAGGGCAGGATGACACAGAATCTTCATTACTGTCACATCCGAACGCCCAGCCCCACAAACCTGGATGTTCCACTATCCAACCAAATGGAGACTTATAATTAGTCCACTTTTAGACTTCGTCAGGCGCTGTTAATGCTGCCTCAGAGGAGTTCGCGGCACCTCTGTGTTCTTCACAGCAGTCACTGAATATCTGACACTGTTGACAACCATCATATACTCTACTTGGCCAGGTAACAACGCTAAACACGAACAACACTTATGCACTCTGATAGACATTCTACCTGTTAGAGAGAATTGCACCTCTAATCATTTACATACCGATCCACTGTGTGTACGTGTACGAAGTTACATTGAGATCTTAAAATGACTTCCGGGTGCAACACTTTTTTTGTAAGGCAGTGCATTAGCTGTCTACAATCGGTTTACCAAATGTAACTATTACACTCTTCATAAAAGAATTCCGTTGTTCCGTTGTTTGTAGTATGAGAGCTTACTGCCAGTCACACATAGTGGGATTTGAACGGCGACGTAAATCTAGTGCTGCAGAATGATTGCTCCCAATATGAATAGATACTCTGCTGTAGACACGATGAGCAACGGATCTCGGCTTACTAACGCCACACATGGCACTAGAAATCAACAAAGAAGTAAATGTAGAGCCTTAGGTTCTAACCACAAAGCAGTTGTTCTGATTTACCTCATCTTAGCCATTCTGAATTTAGCCAGTGCACAGATAGATGACTGAAGAAGACGATTCGAACAGTTATGTTGACAGTCTCAAAGTGAGCCTCCCTCAGCTAGAGACACATGAAGATACATTTTACATTATTCCAAACTAACTCAAAGCATTTCCGAGGCCTCCGTAGGGTAATTCCCCATCCGAAACTATTCTGCATTAGGCATAAAGCCATACTGTAAGGTAGAACAACAGCTGACAGAAAGACTAAAAAATGTTTTCGTTTCTGCAATATGAGGCCAACAAAATTTATTATGTATTTACAACACAAATTGGAATGAGTGGCATAACACTAAGCTTTTGAAACAGGACCTGTGCTTCAACAGGTGAAGAAATCTGATACCTGATTCGGTAGCATCATATCGAACGACAGCACTTAAATATCGAAACAACTATGGTGCACAGACAAATGAAAAATTACGGGTCTCATGGACTGCCTTTTCTTTTCACGCGCCTTTTGCGAAACACAGAGCACTGTTTTATTCTACAGGTAACAGAACTGTGGTTACTGGGAAATTCCAGAGATTTGTTTCATTTCCTCTTTCCATTTTTCTGCTTTCTCTGTTTTTCTTTACATCTGGACCCCATCCTATGTCAGAAATCAGTGCCCCACTCCACCCGAAGAGTGCTCTCCGATAGAATTTAGAATCTCAGAACGGAGGGGACAATGACGCCGCATTCCTGGAACAACATGTTGATTGCCTCTTTGGCGCTATGCAGTGAACACGTCCTGACTATTAAAGATAGTGACGCGACTACAATTGAGTGACTTCGCGCCACCAGCAAGGAATTACCTCCATCTACAAGTGCTGCATTAACTTCCCACGGCAGAAACGCTTAGGAAGAATTTCCTCACGCATAAATTTAGTAACTTTTTTTATTGTGCCTGTGAAGAGAATCTCAACGTGTATTGCCTTGTCCAAAAACATCTCAAGTTGAGTGTTTGTCAAGGATTGGACAAGGTAGCGCGAAAGTCTGTTTATCAAAACACGAACAGTAGTGCAATGTACGAAATTTAATTGGAAGTATGTGAACCAAGAAATTCACTTCACTGAGGTTATGTCGTGTTTACTATCGGTAAGGACAGTCACCGCAGCGTCGCCGTGTCCAAAACTTAAATTTCGCGAATATTGAATGTAGTCAAAGCACTCCGATTGCCTCAACCCCACAAAAGAAGAAGAATAACTTGTTGAGTCAGATTCTAATGTACAATTCTAGAACAGAAGCAAACTCGTCTCGATCCCCAACTTACGCTAATTTTGAACTTAGCTTAAACACAATAATTGGTCCTGCATAATCTATGATAAAATATCCACTCTCTCACTTATGGCTGTCTCAGAATAAATAGAACGTTATGATAAGAATAAAGCAAGTGGGTCTGCATGCATCGTAAACGGAAAGTTAAATTCTTTCTAATTCCGAGCGTTTTCATTTTGCATGTAGTCATCTTTGCATGACTACCACCTCTTGGATCGTATCATGCTAATTGAAATTTTTCTTTCTAATAATATTCTATTATATCGACCCACATTTTGGCTCTCCTTCGGCAGGGCCTCTCACGTCTTAAGAATGTCTTTAAAGCAGAAAAATGTCGTGGTGATTTAAGTATGTGAGTTACTTAAGAATTTTATTTTGTTTCTTATTTCGTAGGAGCACCGTAACACCGACACACGATCATAGAACAAATCACTACATTAAGTGCATAATTATTAAATGTATTTCATAATGAAAATGTTGTGGCTCTCTCTCTCTCGAAATGAATAGCACTTTAAGTGAAAACGTGCACGAAAATCACTGATAATGTTGAATGAGTACGTGAAGTGTGCTTTCATGTAACGCGTACCCACAAATTTCTTAGCAAATGCCTTTCCGAGATTGACGTCTGAAATACTCCTCTGTGATACAGACAAGAGGGAGATTGAGACAATAATCAAATCACTGAAGACTAAGGACTCTCATGGTTATGATGGAGTGTCTAGCAGAATATTCAAGTACTGTGCTGCACATGTTAGCCCTGTATTTAGTCATATTTGTAATTTTTCCTTTACGAATGGTCAGTTTCCTGAGCGATTAAAGTACTCAGTAGTAAAGCCGCTTTATAAAAAGGGAGAATGGGATAATGTAGATAATTTTAGACCTTTTTCTATGCCATCAGTGTTTGCAAAAGTTATCGAAAAGGCTGTGTATGTAAGGTTAATTGATCATTTTATATCACACGATTTGCTATCAAATGTACAGTTCGGCTTTAGAAGTCGTTTGACAACTGAAAATGCTATATTCTCTTTTCTCTGTGAGGTACTGGATTGGCTAAACAAAAAGTTTCGAACACTTGGTGTATTTTTTGATTTAACAAAGGCATTTGACTGTGTTGATCACACAATATTGCCCCAGAAGTTGGACCATTACGGAATAAGGGGAGTAGCTCACAATTGGTGCACCTCTTACTTTAGCAACAGGCAGCAAAAGGTCATTATTCGCAATGCTGATAACGGCTGCGTTGTGGGATCTGAGTGGGGTACTGTCAAGTGGGGGGTGCCCCAGGGATCAGTGTTGGGGCCGCTCCTGTTCCTTATTTATATGAATGATATGCCCGCTAGTATTATGGGTAACTCTAAAATATCTCTGTTTGCTGATGACACTAGCTTGGTAGTAAAGGATGTTGTGTGCAACATTGACTCGGTTTCAAGTAGAGCAGTATATGACCTCAGTTTATGGCCTGTAGAAAATAAACTTACGTTAAATCACAGTAAGACTCAGTTTTACAGTTCCTAACACACAATTCAACAAAACCTGACGTTTTAATCTCACAGAACGGGCATATGATTAGTGAAACTGAACAGTTCAAATTCCTAGGTGTTCAGATAGATAGTAAGCTGTCGTGGAAAGCCCACGTTCAGGATCTTGTTCAAAGACTTAATACTGCCATTTTCACTATTCGAACGGTATCGAAAGTGAGTGATATTTCGAGACGTAAATTAGTCTACTTTGCTTATTTTCATTCACTTATGTCGTATGGTATTATGTTTTGGGGTAACTCTTCCCATTCTAGAAGGATATTTTTGGCTCATAAACGGGCGGTTCGGGCAATAAGTGGTGTGAGTTCACGAACCTCTTGTCGACCTCTTTTCACGAGTCTGGGTATCTTGACAGTGGCCTCTCAATATGTGTATTCCTTATTGTCGTTTCTTGTTACCAATATTAGTTTATATCCAAGAACAAGCAGCTTTCACTTGGTTAATACTCGGCAGAAATCGAACCTCCATTTGGATCGGGCTTCCTTAACTCTTGTGCAAAAAGGTGTGCAGTAAACTGCTGCATCCATTTTCAATAAGCTGCCACTCGAATTCAAAAATCTTAGCAGTAATCCACGCGCTTTCAAATCGAAACTGAAGAGTTTCCTCATAGGTCACTCCTTCTATTCTGTCGAGGAGTTCCTTGAAAAATTAAGATGATTCTCATTGTATTGCTGATAGCGTTTTCTTAAACTTATGGACTGATTTTCTTTCAGGTTCATGAACATTTATTTTTATCTGTTATCACTTTTTATGTTGTAAGTTCATGTACTGACACGTTCCATGACCTTGGAGATTTGCTCCTCAATTTGGTCCTACGGAACTTGAAACCAAAATAAAATAAATAAATAAATGTAAATGGCAAGAAGTTGAAAAAAAACCACATTTCACCGCAATAGTCAATAAATGAACTATGTTTTTATTTTGCTCGAGGAAAATGGTATCTACTTGATACTGAACTTAAAAGCGAAACACATATGGCTTTGCAATAAGTGTTTTAGAATTTGCGAAGATGGTATCTGAATTAATGAAGTTAATAATTAAGTTTTTAGGAATGAAGACGTCTCACCACGTTTTTCTTTTTTAAATCGTAGCCTGTGACGAGGCTGCCGGCGGACACAGCAGACGTCGACCCCCGACGCCGTGTGCCCGCCGCCAGCAAACACTTTGCTCTGTTCAGTACAGCATGCAGTATACAGTACCGTCCATTAATTTGAATTTTTCGATTGTGCTGACTCCGGTGTACAGGAAATGTGCTACAATATCTTGGTCAAAGTTTTCAGCTTCGTTTTTTGCAACTTTACACATAATCCAAGAATACACTATGACACACCAAAGATACACTCTACGGAACAGTATGGCCGTTGGTGGGCACGCAGTAGTCAACGTGTTAAATAAAGTTGCATGTAGCAATTACGCTGTAACTGCTTCTTGCGAGTCCTACCCAACTGTTACAGGCAACAATGAGTAGCAACTCACATTAAAGACACAGGCCACCCTTTGAAACTCGAAGACAACCTCGAAATTTTACATAAAACAAGAAAAGGTAAAAGAATGGTCATCGTGGAAGAAAAGGTAATTTTCATATATAACACAAAGCATGGAGATAACATTCTTAATTAGATAACCGAATTCAAAAACTTAAAATTCTTCAACAGCCTTAAGCCAGTTCTAACTCAATAGATTCAAGATTTGTCAATGTAAATAAATGACTTCAAACCTGTCAGTACCAAGAATATCGATACAAAACCTCGACAATCGATACTGACTCTCATGCTACAAGTCCGCCATCTTGAGTTACGTGTATAATGTTTACATGTATATCGAGGCAATTTGTGCAGTGAATCACGACGGAAATCAGCGGCACAATACAATGTGCAATAGTGTAATATTAATCAAGAGCTCCGACATTACACCAGTGATGCAAGTGAAGCTTCAAGATGGTGAAATCATAAGTGATCAACTGTCACATAAAATCCTTTCACGCTATTTTCGCAACACACAACTGATGCAAAACTATCTGCCCTCCTATGCAGGCTGTGATATCATACATAGTCAACCACAAAGAAAACAACCAGCGAAAGACATTCCTGACATTGATTTCTGGTCATCCACTGCCCCCCCCCCCCAAATGCCTCCCCAGCCACTACAATAACAAATCGACAAAGAGTTCTAGGTTAATCTAGTTCAAGACAGTTTATTTTTAAGTAACATTTCTCTGTATATATGTATAAACGCCTGGAGATGAACAGAACATATTCGAAACGCGTTGAATTATGTTACATTAAACATAAAACAAAAAATAAAAAAGTGAGTGGTAGCAGAAATTACAAATAAATAACAATGAGTTTGGAGGAAATACAGCACATGAAGCTACAAGATAATCTTCTCACCAAATCTCCTTTGCATGTTTGCATGCAGTAACTAGGAACGGGATGAGAACGTGTGTATAGAGAATTATTTGATACAGTTCTCGTAAAGTATGCCTCATTAGTCCCTCTGGCATGTGAGCTCAGTTTCGACGTCAGGTTTCTTGGCGTTCTGAAGTTTGAGGACAAGAACCACATAGGACTCATGCGGAATAGCCGGCCGCGGTGGTCTAGCGGTTCTAGGCCCTCAGTCAGGAATCGCGCGACTGCTACGGTCGCAGGTTCGAATCCTGCCTCGGGCATGGACGTGTGTGATGTCATTAGGTTAGTTAGGTTTAAGTAGTTCTAAGTTCTGGGGGACTGATGACCACAGATGTTAAGTCCCATAGTGCTCAGAGCCATTTGAACCATGCGGAATATGTCAATAGGCTGAGTAATAAATGGAGGTGTGGCTTTCTCTTCACAGCGAATTGCATAAATCCAACCAAGTACGCCTGCAACGCTCAGACACATGAAGAAAATTCGATCATTTCATTTGAGCTGGATCATTCGTTTATGTGAGTACATCAGAGCTGCTTTAAACTCAATTCTGGTAGTCCGTATTAGTGGTAGCGAAGAGGAATCATGAACCTGAGAATATTTCACGGATGCCCCAGATAATAAAGTGCATCGTAGTATTTGTTCCTTCTATACAGATGTATGTAACTTTCGAAAGCCAAAATATTGGTTTGGTGCATAAGTTCGTAGCGTTTTTTTTCATAAACACAACAGACACACCTAACCGAGACTTGAGTCATCAATAACACGTTCTCCTTCACTACTTACCACAGACTGCCAACGCTGTGGTAACTTTTCCATTCCGCGACTGTAGAAACCACGAGGTTTGGAGGCGAAGAACTGGTCTAGCCATGTTCGGAACGCAGTTCCATCTGGAAAGGAAGTTCGTTGTAGGTTGTGCGATATAGAACAGCAAAGGTGAAAATCTGAGGGTGCAATATCAGGTAAATAAGGTGGGTGCGAGATGACTTCCCAACCCAACTTCTATGTAGTGTTTTTTGTCAGTATAGCAGAATGCGGGCGGGCTTTATCGTGTAGTAGCATCACCTGACGCAATCTTTCCGCTCGTTGTTCTTCAATTACGTCTGCAAGACGTCTCATTTGTTGACAATTAATGCCAGCAGTGATGGTTACACCTCGGGGAAGCAATTCGTAGCGTACCGCACCGGCTATGTTCCGCCAGATGCATAACGTTATCTTCTGTGGATGCGCGCAGGTCTTTGTACGGGAAGTTTCTGCTTTGCTTGGGTTCAACCATTCCTTTCTTTTCCTTACGTTAGCATAAAAGACACCATTTCTCGACACCAGAAGCGTTACAGGAAAGGAATGTTTGGTGTTGGTCACGAGCCAACTGAAGACGTGAAAGCAGCGATGCAAGTGGCCATCCGCTGATTTTTGTGATTTAGACTCAGAGCATGCCGTACCCACACACCCGATTTTTGAACATTCCCTATTGCACGCAAATGTCGCACGATGGTGGAATGCTCACAGTTCTGCACACTTACCTGTTCCCATTGATGTGAATCATTATGGGTTAATGCGTTTGAACGATCTTCGTCAAATGCTGGAGGTCTTTCTGATCGTGGAGAGTCACTAATCTCAAAACGATCCTCCTCAAAACGAGAAAAACTTTTTCTTCAAAATAGTTCAAACGGCTCTAAGCACTATGGGACTGATCATCTGAGGTCATCAGTCCGCTAGACTTAGAACTACTTAAACCTAACTAACCTAAGGACATCACACACATCCATGCCCGAGGCAGGATTCGAACATGCCACCGTAGCAGCAGGACGGTTCCGTACTGAAAACTTTTTCTTGCCGTCCTGTGTCCAATGGCAATATTCCCAAATGCGAGGAAAATGTGTCTGGCTGCCTCTACTGCTGCTGAACTCATACAAAAGAATAAGTCGGAAATGTTCCGATTTCTCCATTTGGCACTCCATTTTCTAACGTCGACAATTCTACTAGCTATCTCCAAATGGCAAAATGATGATATGTAAACTCAAATACTAACAGTGAACTACGAATAAAAAAATGACAGTCTGTAAATGAACCCATAGCACACGGAACACCAACATGCAAAACAAAAGTGCTGCGAACTTATGCAACAACCTTATACACCTATCATGTTCCGCTGTTCGAAGGAGCATGAAAAATTCCTAGGCAGTCCAGCATCCACTAGTAACTCTTCTCTGAACATTCTTAATGTAAGTATGACAAATAACGGCAGTATGTTAGTCATTTTCTGTGAGTAAAAGCATTTTCAAGTGTACGTTAGGAATATTTTTTTTTATTTTTGCACTGTGTACATGTAGAGTAATTACTTCATTACTTAACATTAATATATTTCAATTTTGGAGTTGTTTAAGAAACGTGTCATTATCTTGACAAGAATATATTTTTGCTGCCTATTTTAGACGTCGTAGTGATTATTTTATGTGTGAACGTGAAATTTTGCGTCAAATTTAGGTATCTATTTTAGAAGCTAGCAAGTAGCTTCTTTACTTTAATACTGGCTGCGGTGAAATTCTCGAGCTAACACGCTTCTATTAAAAAGTTCGTGGTACATTGTAATTGTCATGTTGTCGTTATATATTTACGATTATGTTTCCGTTTATTACAGATATTAATCATTGTTTAACACAGCTGGAGATAATTTAATGATTTGCAGTAAAATAGTTACCATCACATTTCTTATGAAAATATATGATTCTATCTAAACTTCCTACTTATATATTCCTACCCAGTCATTTTAGTAATTTAAAATCCGGAAAAAAATAAATTTCTTCAGTTACTCAATTTTTAAACAACATGTGTAGAATGCTCTAATTGAAATTTCTGGAAAATATTATGAAATGACGAAGTCGTATGTTCATAACGGAAACATTTAGCATGTTAACAAATTTAGCACGATTTTAAAGACAGTTCTTTGTACGAAGGAGTAAACTCTGTAATAGAAGGCAACTAAAATACTTAATTTGTGTCGCTGACATTTGGATATTTTATTAACTACTGTTAAAATTTAATGTTTTGTGAAATCTAGTACAGGTAAGTTTTTTCACTTAACAAGAAAGGTATTTCAAATGATGAATATGTTGTCACATTTAAAACATTTTAAACTTTCGTTACTTCATTGCAAATCAAGATAAAATTAAAAGTGTAACAATATAAAAATATATACTTGTTATGTGTCTATCTAAGGAACGGTGTAAGACCGGAATTTGTGGTGTTGTGGTTGTGGATTGACCAGGATGGCGATGTGAACAGTGATGTGGACAAACTTGCTCGTGAATAAAATCAAGAAATGTCATTCCAACTGTTTAACTTACGGAGACTTAGCCACACATAGTTATGCATAATATTTTTTCATTTAAAAAGAAAACGAATTTAGAGACTTTATGTAGATAATGAAGCGTCTTTGTACAACAATCAACATGAGAACTGAGACAGGAGTTAAGTATAAAAGTAAATACACGTTTCCTACTCTCGAAAAACTTTAAGTGATATTGCAAAAATACTCGTTAAATATCTTGAATAAACTGCAATTACTGTTAATCCACGTAGAGCATCTGTCTCGTTTCGAGCATTAATTAAGTGATTCTTTTAGTTCTGATGTCTCCACTGTTAATATTTTGCCACACGTTTCTGGAAGTGGTTTCAGCATATCGCCTTTATTTGCAATATGATTGCTTTAGTGGTTCCACGTTGTTCACAAATCTTCAACACACGTAAAGCTGGAGACTCAAGTGCCTCATTTTCTTTCGAGTGTTGTACAGGAATCATACCGTAGAATTTGTTGCGGTATTCTTAATACCATTGTCCTGTCTAATATAGAACTGTTTTCATCTGCATTTATACTGAGCAAGCCACACGTACGTGAGCGCTGGAGGGTAAATCGTTGCCCACTGTTTTCTATGTAAACCTAGTATTATCGTATTCGTGCACGTTTGCCTCCAGTATATCAATGCGTCAAGTTTCCCATTATTCCTTCAGAGACATACAAGACTCTGATTCGAACCCAGTTTACAATGCACCCCCAAAAACGCACTGATTCACCTCTTATCCTTTTGTGTTAGAATTATTGTACATGTTTGGATTGCAACTCTTAATTTATTAGGTGTAAATTTAAAACTGTAAGAGAAATAAGAGAGCTAAACAATTTTCCGATACAGAAAAAATCATTTCTTTCATCACGAGCTAAATAAACAACATTAAACGTTCTTATACTATTTCTTACTGACTATATAACAAAACCTGTTTTGTCATTTTGAGCACGTAGCAAATGCTTTTGAAATAGCAGAAGCTGCGGTTAGCCGATACGCGGCTTAACTAAAGCTCAGTACTCGTATACAGAACTTCAGGTGTAACCTGATAGCCGCACTCCTAGGGAACAACTCCTACACTAACAGTACGTTGATTTGCATAACTAGTCAGGAGAGGGTGTTACAGGTCAATATTTCTCGAGATATTACACGAGATTCTCGAGACAAATTCTCGGCCTTAAAAGTAACTATGCATTTGAAAGCCACATCAAATTCCGAAGCAGGCCTGTACCCTATTTTTTCCAGCTGACGAAGCCATAGTAACCAGCTATGTGACAGAACAGCTAACAGTAACAAATAGAAGGTAAATAATGCCCCTCCGGAACCAAAAATGCAGGATTTATCGCAAAAACCAGGAGAATGCATTTTATTTACTTTTACATATTTCTCATCATTTATAGCTATTTGTATTTGTGCGTATAACTCTTGCGAACTGGAAAGTTTATGCAGAATAATACCTAGTGTTTTTCAAAGAAATGTTCGCTGAAAGATGGATTACCACCTTTCACTTTATAATGCAGCTTTCCTTCACTTTTTATCTCCAATTGCCTCTTTTCGTGGTGTGAGCGTAGCAAGACTGCTGCCATTTTTATTCTTGTCCCAAATATTGCACGGCAAGTTTGTGGGAGAGAAACAGGAGTGCACTCACGACTGCTACTAAAATCTATTCAATGTTCGCTCGAGTGCATTACATCGGGCAACATGTAAAAGTCAGCGATAGCGCAGTGCCGCCGAAACGTGCTGTGTTAAACGAATATGATGGCCGACGGCGCAGTCGGACCTTATGATTCGCGTCGCATTGAATCGCTACAAGCGTCGATTCCGGGGAACTCATTACTCGCAACATGGCCGTGCTTTCGACGGAGAGGAGATAGCGACTGCAAACAAGTATTCCGAACGGTACGCTGTGACGATCAGCAGGCCAACGCCTTCTGCAGACGTCGGTATAGCAACAGGAAGAACGGTTTCGCGGTACCACACTTGAGATGAAGACGTTGCATGTGGGGTCCGTTTCACCGCACGTTACACATAACGCGATCTTCTCGTACTGCATTCTCACGTATCGTAGTTTTTGTGTCCATTGCAATGAACCTTGCCATGACCGCTAAACACTTTTGGGCCCGTGTCCTCTCGTTGATTCTGGCAACTCATGATGGGGTCCCATTTGCATACAAATTAGTCTGGGGCAGAGAAGTCTGAGCAGGGATATTCTACTGCTGGTCCTGCCCAGCCAACGGTTAAGGGTTTTCTTTAATTTATTACTTATGATCAATCTGAAATTTTATCTAGTCGGTAACTACCACCACCACCACCAAGGGAGTCCTAAATATCGTTTACTTTATCATTTTTTGGTCTTTCCTTCTCATCCCGTCCGGTAAGTGTTCACTGACCCGGGGCTCCGGGCGACTTTTCCGAACTCTCCCCATTTCCTAAACCTCGACAGTCGTTTTCCTTCATCCTTCTTCCTTTCCCTTCAACCCTTTGCCAAAAAGAAGCTATTGGGTCCGAAAGCTTGCATATTTCTTTAACCCTTATATCTTTTTTTCTCCTGGCGCCGCTTGGTGAGTCGATTTTTTTCTCTCCCCAGATATATTATATTAACATTCTTTTTCAACTCTCCCACATGAGACGATGAATGAAGCTGGGACCGAAAAATTAAGAACATCTGTTATATGAGTAACCAGTTCGGCGCGCATAGCACTCGTAAAATCAAGGATATAGTATGTAATGTGAAATGAACCATATTTAGAGACCAAAGCTTTAGTAGTTTTATTAAAAAGAGTTGAAGAACAATCTATCTTTACAGTGCTTTATTTTTTTAAAGCTCAATTTCTACGAACAGGGGAAAAATATGAAGCTTAGGTCAGTCTTTTGAAAGACTCTGAAAAGTTATGATGGCAGACATTGGATTCCTCTTCAAAGCCGTAACCGGCAAGTTTCAATCACCACTACCGTTTGCTTTGGGAAATGGATCTAGAGAGCTATTGGACATAGCAAATTTAAAAGCCATGTGTTATAGGTCGTCAGAGTAAGGCCGAAGAAGTTTATTTCCATATTGATGCAGTGATTAACAAGCATTATTTCTAAATATCCTCTCAGAACTGATTTTCTCTCCAGCATCTTACTTTATACTGCATTTACTTCACTTTCTTCTTCCTTAGTTTCTTCCTTCTTCCTCAAATTCATGATATTGGTGCTCTAAAAGTTTACTATCAGTGTTCCTCTTCTTTTATACTGTCTTCTGATCAGCACAATACGCAGTCTGAGGAGTTGATGTGAACAGCTGAACCATGTCTGCCTTTTCCTCTTATTATCAGACATCTTAGAAACTGTACCTTTTAATGGCAATGCTTTCTTTCATAAAATGTAGATATAATAACTGAAAAACTGTAGAGTGATAGTTACGTCAGCTACTTTATGTCTGTTGCTAATATCAACATAGGTGATATCGAGCACATCTCGTGGTCTTGCAGTAGCGTTCTCGCTTCCCGCGCACGGGGTTCCGGGTTCGATTCCCGGCGGGATGACTGGGTGTTGTGTCGTCTTCATCATCATCATTCATCTCCATTACGGTCGGAGGAAGGCAATGGCAAACCACCTCCGCTAGGACCTTGCCTAGTCAGCGGTGCGGGTGTCCCGCATCGTACCCTACGCTCCTCGGAGTATGGGACGTCATCATCATCATCATCACTAAACTTCCACAGGTCTGTTAATACACTCACTCACATAGACAGAAGTGCAAAGAAAGTTTATATTTGCAAAACAGTATAATGTTCAATTCTCGATCTCACGCCCTGTAAAATGGCGTTACACAAAGAAAATTTATTCGAACTTACCTGACATTTTTCTTCAGCCAGGACAGAGATAAAAGAATAATGGACTAGATCAGAAACCATTCAAAACAATTACTTTCTTGCATTTCATTAATAATAAGCTAGGTGCTAGCGCTGTCATGTAGTGTCACTCCAAAAGCTCCAAGCTGACCGCATCAGTTCATAGTTGGAACGGATATTGCCTTCAGTCGATTAAGCACAGGGGCGATATTTGGCGAAAGCACCCAACCATCACAGTTGCATACATGTCGATATGTTGAGGGACCTTCGAGGCTCGTGCGCAAAATTTCATTGCGACATAGGCCGTATTAAACTACTGCGGGGCATCATGGAAAAACATGATATTCATGGCTTGCCGTTGAGAGTCTATTTTGGGGGGGGGGGGGGGGGGTTGTTTGGGGGGAGGAGACCAAACAGCGAGATCATCGGTCCCATCGGATTAGGGAAGGATGGGGAAGGAAGTCGGCCGTGCCCTTTCAAAGGAGCCATCACGGCATTTGCCTGGAGCGCTTTAGGGAAATCAGGGAAAACCTAAATCAGGATGGCCGGTCGCGGGACTGAACCGTCGACCTCCCGAATGCGAGTCCAGTGTGCTAGCCACTGCGCCACCTCACTCGGTGAGAGTCTGTTGGGTTTGCCTGTAGAAAAAGCCTTGGGTTAAGTAGTTTGGGCTGCGTGCTGTATGTGCCTGGCAGACGGTATTCGGGCCATAGGGGAATACGATATAAGGAACACATCTGAACAACGATATGTGAGGCTGGATCATTAGCAGATTAAGATCGGCTAGAGATGAGGAAAAATGAATCGGCAGTTACCTGTAGCGTCGTTTCATGGATGTGGAGATCATTCCTGTGGCAGGAAACACTCGACGGTCTCTCGAACATGATTGACAAGATGTAACAACCCAGTGCAAGGAACGTTATCTTGTATTAATAGCCCGAGACTCCCAACCAACACTACATCTAGTCTGGCTAGAGACAGTGAGTCCCATCGTTCTCCGTACGCTCGGCGAACCGTCACACGTATTTCCCTGTGATGGAGGTACCAGTGATTCGTTCACGGACAATTCCGACTTAAGACGTCAGCACAAAGACCGTGCATTCGAACGTTGACGTTGAGTGTGCTGACATTCTAACGTCATGGAGCTCCTATATAACAGGCTGAATCGTCCGTAATTGTTTTCTCCATCTCTGAGGCTTCAGGAGTGCTTATCTTGTGTGTGGTTAACCTTTTCACGCAACTTTTTACAGTATTTCTTATAAAATACTTGATATTGCATGTATGAAGTGAACCCAGCAGAAATTGATGTTTATAGAAATATTTAGACTGGCGTTTTCATACAACAGAAAAACTGAAATGTAATATTACACATTTATAGAAACGTTGGCTCGGGACTTGCATGATAGTTTGTAAATATCAAACGTAATGAGTTAAGAACTCGGTACCAACGTCTTCAAATACAGGTGTTATGCAGTAACAACATGTGGCTATTTATTAGTTTTGTCTGTATACAGCCACTTGTAAAAGAGGTGTTTATTTTTTATTCAAAAAGGTGTACTTTAAGAAATGCCGCATTTGTATTGTACAGAGATAGGGAAAGGTGTTTTTTTTTTTTTTTTTTTTTTTTTTTTTTTACAGTGAAACGGATTTTTATTAATAGTTTCATCTATCATTTAACCAGTATTTATTTTATGTACTTCATGACAGGTTTGCTGCTTACTGAGCTGTGGTAAAAACTTTATTCTTTGAAGGTTATGTTACTTGTGCAGGTTGCCTCACAATGACCAGTCCACTATAAAAATATCTGAATTATCACTCGTTCTGCCGTACCTATATAGGAAATGGGGCTAAGTATTATTCAGTTTGTGTATGTATGTTTATGACAAGACGTATAAATACATCAGAAATATTCCTCTTAACTTTTCAATTGCGACAGTATCTCAGGAATCGAAAAATTTTGAGACGAACTGCTTCAGTACAGTTTTCGACTGGGAAGAAACTCAGTTACATACAACTGGTTTCATATTTACAACTACTTTTACTACCGTATATGTACAATAGTCCGCAGTTCGTGGTTGTGCGGTAGCGTTCTCGCTTCCCACGCCCGGGTTCCCGGGTTCGATTCCCGGCGGGGTCAGGGATTTTCTCTGCCTCGTGGTGACTGGGTGTTGTGTGCTGTCCTTAGGTTGGTTAGGTTTAAGTAGTTCTAAGTTCTAGGGGACTGATGATCATAGATGTTAAGTCCCATAGTGCTCAGAGCCATTTCATTTACAATACACAACTGAACGCCGAATGGTTCCCAGTTGTCTCTCCGGCAGTCTATGTCCCATCTTTTTCTTCATTCAGGGTCACTAGGAAATCCAAACATACGAAAACCATTTTTGCAATAGTTAACGCATTTCACAGCTGAGCAGCCAACCATATTTACGACGAATTCTTCAACACATTTAATTAGAAATCTCCACTCGCATTGTGACTCGTGTTCAGTCTGGAACCGCGCGACCACTACGGTCGGAGGTTCGAATCCTGCCTCGGGCATGGATGTGTGTGATGTCCTTAGGTTAGTTAGGCTCAAGTAGTTCTAAGTTATAAGGGACTGATGACCTCAGATGTTAAGTCCCATAGTGCTCAGAGCCATTTGAACCTTTTTTTTTTTTTGTGACTCGTGTGTAAACAAGTATGAATATACTATACTTTGGGGTCAACACGGCGGACAGTTCAGCTCAGGTTATAAGAGTCTTACGGTGGAGGAAGCACGTTGGGGAGTCTTTGCGAGCGTTCAGACCAATATCTAGCATTTCAGGTAATCTGAAACCGCGTTTGAACGTATACCAGTGAGGTGGAAGAACGTCACCTACATCACAAGACTCCATGACAAAGTCCAGAGACGCCATATTAGCTTTCAAATGGCTCCGAGGACTATGGGACTTAACAAATGGTTCAAATGGCTCTGAGCACTATGGGACTTAACATCGATGGTCATCAGTCCTCTAGAACTCAGAACTGCTTAAATCTAACTAACCTAAGGACATCACACACATCCATTCCCGAGGTAGGATTCGAACCTGCGACCGTAGCGGTCGCGCGGTTCAAGACTGGGGCGCCTAGAACCGCTCGTCCACACCGGCCGGCTATTAGCTTTCATTTCAAGTCCATATTTGGTCGGTTTTGTATGATATATTCCACCAGAAAACCGAGGATCTCTCGAAAACCCGCTGTTAATTGTATAAAGCTATAGGAATCGTCATATTGGTGGTTAAACAGTTTTCGAATTGCAACTTGTGTGTTCAAAAAGTATTCCGTTTCAAGGGAACGGTACACTGAGGATCTATCAAAAACGCATTTTTCTTGGTTCAATTTGTTATAATTAACCGTCAGTTAATAACATGCACTTAGACGATAAAAGTCGTGGGACAGCGATGTGAACGTACACAGATGACGGTAGTATCGCGGACACGACATGTACGAGATGCATTCAAGTTCTAAGGCCTCCGATTTTTTTTCTCCGGACTGGAAAGAGATAGAAACATTCGCATTGTTTTAAAATGAGGCCGCGTTCATTGTCAATACGTCCCAGAGATGGTAGCACCGTACAGCAGGTGGAATTTTACCGACAGCGGCGAGAATGAGAACTGTTTTAAATACTTAAAATGGCGTTGTTTTCCTTACTTGAACAGCGTGCAATCATTCGTTTTCTGAATTTGCGTGGTGTGAAACCAATTGAAATTCATCGACAGTTGAAGGAGACATGTGGTGATGGAGTTATGGATGTGTCGAAAGTGCGTTCGTGGGTGCGACAGTTTAATGAAGGCGGAACATCGTGTGACAACAAACCGAAACAACCTCGGGCTCGCACAAGCCGGTCTGACGACACGATCGAGAAAGTGGAGAGAATTGTTTTGGGTGATCGCCGAATGACTGTTGAACAGATCGCCTCCAGAGTTGGCATTTCTGTGGGTTCTGTGCACACAATCCTGCATGACGACCTGAAAATGCGAAAAGTGTCGTCCAGGTGGGTGCCACGAATGCTGACGGACGACCACACGGCTGCCTGTGTGGCATGTTGCCAAGCAATGTTGACGCGCAACGACAGCACGAATGGGTCTTTCTTTTCGTCGGTTGTGACAATGGATGAGACGTGGATGCCATTTTTCAATCCAGAAACAAAGCGCCAGTCAGCTCAATGGAAGCACACAGATTCACCGCCACCAAAAAAATTTCGGGTAACCGCCAGTGCTGAAAAAATGATCGTGTCCATGTTCTGGGACAGCGAGGGCGTTATCCTTACCCATTGCGTTCCAAAGGGCACTACGGTAACAGGTGCATCCTACGAAAATGTTTTGAAGAACAAATTCCTTCCTGCACTGCAACAAAAACGTCCGGGAAGGGCTCCGCGTGTGCTGTTTCACCAAGACAACGCACCCGCATATCGAGCTAACGTTACGCAACAGTTTCTTCGTGATAACAACTTTGAAGTGATTCCTCATGCTCCCTACTCACCTGACCTGGCTCCTAGTGACTTTTTACTTCTTCCAACAATGAAAGACACTCTCCGTGGCCGCACATTCACCAGCCGTGCTGCTATTGCCTCAGCGATTTTCCAGTGGTCAAAACAGACTCCTAAAGAAGCCTTCGCCGCTGCCATGGAATCATGGCGTGAGCGTTGTGAAAAATGTGTACGTCTGCAGGGCGATTACGTCGAGAAGTAACGCCAGTTTCATCGATTTCGGGTGAGTAGTTAACTAGAAAAAAAATCGGAGACCTTAGAACTTGAATGCACCTCGTAAAAGTGCAATCCATTGGCGGAGCTGTCATCTGAACTCAGGTGACTTATGTGAGAAGGTTTACAACGTGATTATGACCGCACGACGGGAAATAACAGGCTTTGAACGCGGAATGCTCATTGGAGCTAGAAGCATGGGATTTTCCATTTCGGAAATCGTTAGGCAATTCAGTATTTCGACATCCACCGTGTCAAGTGTGTGCTGAGAATACCAGTTTTCAGGCATTACCTCTCACTGCAGTCAACGCAGTGGCCAATGACCGTCACTCAGCGGCCGAGAGCAGTGCCGTTTGCGTGGAGTTTTCAGGGCTAACAGACAATGAACCACAGAAATCATTGAGGGACGGACGACAGATGTATCCGTCAGGACAGTGCGATGAAATCTGGCGTTAATAGGCTATGGTAGCGACTCTCCTGGGCTCGTGACCGTATCGACTGGACCCTACACGACTGGAAAATCGTGGTCTGGGCAGACGAGTCCCGATTTCAGTTGGAAATTACTGATGGTAGAGTTCAAGTGTGGGGCGGACGCCACAAGGCTAAGTTTTCCACAAGGCTCTGTGCAAGCTGGTGGTGGCCCAAAACGATGTGAACTATGTTTACATGGAATGGACTGGGTCCTCTGGCCGAACTGAACCGATCATTGACTGGAAATGGCTGTACTCGTCTGCTTGGAGATCATTTGCAGCCATTCATGGATTTCATGTTCCCACAGAACGATGGAACTTTTATGGATGACAATGTACCATGCCGCCAGGCCAAATTGTTTTCGATTGGTTTAAAGAAAATTCTGGACAGTTCGAGAGAAAGATTTGGCCATCCAGATCGTCGGACATGAACCCCAGAGAACATTTAAGGGACGTAATCGAGAGGTCAGTTCGTGGACAAAATCCTACACAGTCAATATCGGCGGCTGTAGAGGCAGCATGACGCAGTATTTCTGCAGAGACTTCCAACGACTTGTTGAGACCATGCCACGGAGTTGTTGCACCACGCCCGGCGAAAAGGTGGAGGTATCCCATGACTTTTGTCACCTCAGTGTATCTACGATTAAAGCTTTCAGGAGGTGGTAAGATGAAAAGCATGGCTGAATGTCATTCATGGTCGGTGTACCGTAATGAACAGAGATGCCTAATTTTAAGGTAACCCGTGGGATGCTGCTGGTTCGTGTCTCACTGCATTCAATTGTTTTCTCAAATTCAAATGGTTCTGAGCACAAAAGGACTTAACATCTGAGGTCATCAGTCCCCGAGACTTAGAACTACTTAAACCTAACCAAGGACATCACACACATTCACGCCCGAGGCAGGATTCGAACCTGCGACCGTAGCAGCTGCGCTGTTCCGGACTGAAGCGCCTAGAACCGCTCGGCCATAACGGTCGGCAATTATTTTCTCACTCACCTTCTCGTTTTCTGATAGTTTCTTATGCTTACTCAGCAATGTTATAGCAGTATATTCTATGTTATGTAAATATAAGTGCGCTCTCTCTGAGGAGTGTTTTTGTAGTATTTGCTTTATCTACAAGGCAGCTTGCACTACTTGTATATTTTGCACTTTCTTGTTTCAAGTCTTTACATGTTCTAAATATTCTGCCAATGAATAGGAACAATGATCAAGTAAAAATGAGCTTAGGATTTTACTAAGAAGTGAGAATGATGAAATAATTTTTGTCTTATGTGGATAACTATTGTAAATTTTTATCACACTATTCGTAATTTGAGATTTATAAGCCGATGTCTTTACTGAATGAACATGGTACATTCCTTTTAGCGTTATAACATGTTCATTATACTGAAGTTTTTATTTATGTATACTGCAAACGGAAGCCGGCCGCTGTGGCCGAGCGGTTCTAGGCGCTTCAGTCCGGAACCGCGCTACTGCTGCGGTCGCAGGTTCGAATCCTGCCTCGGGCATGGATGTGCGGGATGTCCTTAGGTTAACTGGTTTAAGTAGTTCTAAGTCTAGGGGACTGATGACCTCAGATGTTAAGTCCCATAGTTCATAGAGCCATTTGAACCATTTGAACTATAGACGGAACAAGGTGACTAGCATGTTAACAGGGTTCAAATGGTTCAAATGGCTCTGAGCACTATGGGACTTATCATCTTAGGTCATCAGTCCCCCAGAACTTAGAACTAGTTAAACCTAACTAACCTAAGGAAATCACACAAATCCATGCCCGAGGTAGGATTTGAACCTGCGACCGTAGCAGTCGCGCGGTTCCGGACTGCGCGCCTAGAACCGTGAGACCACCGCGGCCGGCTGTGAACAGGGGAGGAAACTTGCGTTTTATTAGAGCTGACGTAGGAATTTTTGACCCGTACATCTAGTGAACAATGTTATTTTGGACCAGATACGGCTGAGAACTGTCGGTGAGGCGCGCTGCGTTCGCGTATACCACGTTGAGGCTCAAGTACTGTATGTACAAGCCTCATCGTTTCTGACCTTGCACCTGCACCCTGAACTAAGCACGCACAAATCTAAGGGCTGTCAATTCGACTAAATACCTAGGAATTACAATTACGAACCACTTAAATTGGAAAGGCCAGATAGACAATACTGTGGGGAAGGCGAAACAAAACTGGGCTTTGTTGGCAGAACACTCACAAGATGCGACAAACCCATTAAAGAGACAGCCTACATTACACTTGTCCGTACTCTACTGGAATACTGCTGCGCGGTGTGAGATCCTTACCAGGTAGGACTGACGGAGGACATCGAAAAAGTGCAAATAAGCGCGGCTCGTTTCTTGTTATCACGCAACAGGGGAGAGGATGTCACTGATATGATACGCGAGTTGTGGTGGCAGTCACTGAAACAAAGGCGAGTTCCTTTGCGGCGAGATCTATTTACGAAATTTCAATCACCACCTTTCTCTTCCGAATGCGAAAATATTTTGTTGATACCCACCTACGTAGGGAGAAATGATCATCGTAATAAAATAAGAGAAATCAGAGCTCGAACGGAAAGATTTAGGTGTTCCTTTTTCCCACGCGCCATTCGAGAGTGGAATGGTAGAGAAGTAGTATGAAAATCTACATCTACATCTATACTCCGCGAGCCACCTTACGGTGTGTGGCGGAGGGTACTTATTGTACCACTATCTGATCCCCCCTTCCCTGTTCCATTCACGAATTGTGCGTGGGAAGAACGACTGCTTGTAAGTCTCCGTATTTGCTCTAATTTCTCGGATCTTTTCGTTGTGATCATTACGCGAGATATATGTGGGCGGTAGTAATATGTTGCCCATCTCTTCCCGGAATGTGCTCTCTCGTAATTTCGATAATAAACCTCTCCGTATTGCGTAACGCCTTTCTTGAAGTGTCCGCCACTGGAGCTTGTTCAGCATCTCCGTAACGCTCTCGCGCTGACTAAATGTCCCCATGACGAATCGCGCTGCTTTTCGCTGGATCATGTCTATCTCTTCTATTAATCCAACCTGGTAAGGGTCCCATACTGATGAGCAATACTCAAGAATCGGACGAACAAGCGTTTTGTAAGCTACTTCTTTCGTCGATGAGTCACATTTTCTTAGAATTCTTCCTATGAATCTCAACCTGGCGCCTGCTTTTCCCACTATTTGTTTTATGTGATCATTCCACTTCAGATCGCTCCGGATAGTAACTCCTAAGTATTTTACGGTCGTTACCGCTTCCAATGATTTACCACCTATGGCATAATCGTACTGGAATGGATTTCTGCCCCTATGTATGCGCATTATATTACATTTATCTACGTTTAGGGAAAGCTGCCAGCTGTCGCACCATGCATTAATCCTCTGCAGGTCCTCCTGGAGTACGTACGAGTCTTCTGATGTTGCTACTTTCTTGTAGACAACCGTGTCATCTGCAAATAGCCTCACGGAGCTACCGATGTTGTCAACTAAGTCATTTATGTATATTGTAAACAATAAAGGTCCTATCACGCTTCCCTGCGGTACTCCCGAAATTACCTCTACATCTGCAGATTTTGAACCGTTAAGAATGACATGTTGTGTTCTTTCTTCTAGGAAATCCTGAATCCAATCACAAACCTGGTCCGATATTCCGTAAGCTCGTATTTTTTTCACTAAACGTAAGTGCGGAACCGTATCAAATGCCTTCCTGAAGTCCAGGAATACGGCATCAATCTGCTCGCCAGTGTCTACGGCACTGTGAATTTCTTGGGCAAATAGGGCGAGCTGAGTTTCACATGATCTCTGTTTGCGGAATACATGTTGGTTATGATGAAGGAGATTTGTATTATCTAAGAACGTCATAATACGAGAACACAAAACATGTTCCATTATTCTACAACAGATTGACGTAAGCAAAATAGGCCTATAATTATTCGCATCTGATTTATGACCCTTCTTGAAAATGGGAACGACCTGCGCTTTCTTCCAGTCGCTAGGTACTTTACGTTCTTCCAGCGATCTACGATAAATTGCTGATAGAAAGGGGGCAAGTTCTTTAGCATAATCACTGTAGAATCTTAAGGGTATCTCGTCTGGTCCGGATGCTTTTCCGCTACTAAGTGATAGCAGTTGTTTTTCAATTCCGATATCGTTTATTTCAATATTTTCCATTTTGGCGTCCGTGCGACGGCTGAAGTCAGGGACCGTGTTACGATTTTCCGCAGTGAAACAGTTTCGGAACACTGAATTCAGTATTTCTGCCTTTCTTCGGTCGTCCTCTGTTTCGGTGCCATCGTGGTCAACGAGTGACTGAATAGGGGATTTAGATCCGCTTACCGATTTTACATATGACCAAAACTTTTTAGGGTTCTTGTTTAGATTGTTTGCCAATGTTTTATGTTCGAATTCGTTGAATGCTTCTCTCATTGCTCTCTTTACGCTCTTTTTCGCTTCGTTCAGCTTTTCCTTATCAGCTATGATTCGACTACTCTTAAACCTATGATGAAGCTTTCTTTGTTTCCGTAGTACCTTTCGTACATGATTGTTATATCACGGTGGATCTTTCCCCTCGCTTTGGACCTTAGTCGGTACGAACTTATCTAAGGCGTACTGGACGATGTTTCTGAATTTTTTCCATTTTTGTTCCACATCCTCTTCCTCAGAAATGAACGTTTGATGGTGGTCACTCAGATATTCTGCGATTTGTGCCCTATCACTCTTGTTAAGCAAATATATTTTCCTTCCTTTCTTGGCATTTCTTATTACACTTGTAGTCATTGATGCAACCACTGACTTATGATCACTGATACCCTCTTCTACATTCACGGAGTCGAAAAGTTCCGGTCTATTTGTTGCTATGAGGTCTAAAACGTTAGCTTCACGAGTTGGTTCTCTAAGTATCTGCTCGAAGTAATTCTCGGACAAGGCAGTCAGGATAATGTCACAAGAGTCTCTGTCCCTGGCTCCAGTTCTGATTGTGTGACTATCCCATTCTATACCTGGTAGATTGAAGTCTCCCCCTATTACAATAGTATGATCACGAAACTTCTTCACGACGTTCTGCAGGTTCTCTCTGAGGCGCTCAACTACTACGGTTGCTGATGCAGGTGGTCTATAGAAGCATCCGACTATCATATCTGAC
Source organism: Schistocerca serialis cubense (assembly GCF_023864345.2). Lineage (NCBI taxonomy): Eukaryota > Metazoa > Arthropoda > Insecta > Orthoptera > Acrididae > Schistocerca > Schistocerca serialis. Next base: position 140,189,168 of record NC_064640.1, on the reverse strand, counting down.
CCACCTTTGATACTTAACTTAACCCAGATTATTTCACATTCGCATTCGCTAATAACTTCACTGGATATTATTGAATTCTTTGCTGCTATAAATACTCCTCCACCATTGGCGTTTATCCTATCCTTGCGGTATATATTCCATTCTGTGTCTAGGATTTCGTTACTGTTCACTTCCGGTTTTAACCAACTTTCCGTTCCTAATACTATATGCGCACTATTTCCTTCAATAAGAGATACTAATTCAGGAACCTTGCCCTGGATACTCCTGCAGTTTACCAATATTACGTTAACTTTTCCTGTTTTTGGTCTCTGAGGACGGACGTTCTTTATCAACGATGATAATGTCCTCTCTGGTAAGCCGTCAGGTATTTTATCGTTTCGCCCAAGGGGGGGGGGGGGGGGTCCCTCTAACCTAAAAAACCCCCGTGTGCACGCCACACGTACTCTGCTACCCTAGTAGCTGCTTCCGGTGTGTAGTGCACGCCTGACCTGTCTAGGGTGGCCCTACAGTTCTCCACCCAATAACGGAGGTCGATGAATTTGCAACCATTATAGTCGCAGAGTCGTCTGAGCCTCTGGTTTAGACCCTCCACACGGCTCCAAACCAGAGGACCGCGATCGACTCTGGGCACTATGCTGCAGATATTAAGCTCAGCTTGCACTCCGCGTGCGATGCTGGTTGTCTTCACCAAATCAGCCAGCCGCCGGAAGGAACCAAGGATGGCCTCAGAACCCAAGTGGCAGGCGTCATTCGTTCCGACATGTGCTACTATCTGCAGCCGGTCACACCCAGTGCGTTCAATAGCTGCCGGAAGGGCCTCCTCCACATTACGGACGAGACCCCCCGGCAAGCACACCGAGTGCACACTGGCATTCTTCCCCGACCTACCCGCTATTTTCCTGAGGGGCTCCATAACCCGCCTAACGTTGGAGCTCCCTATAACTAATAGGCCCGCCCTCTGTGACTGTCGGGACCTTGCCGGAGAATCGGCCACTGGCCCAACAGGCGAGGCATCCTGTGGTGGCTCGGAAACGATGTCATCACCACTAGGAAGCACCCCGTACCTGTTGGAAAGGGGTAAGGCAGCTGCCACGCGGCCAGATCCCACCTTCGCCTTTCGGCCAGGCACGCGCGAGCCCACCACTGTCCGCCATTCACCCTGGAGTGATGGCTGACCGGTAAGATGCTCACTGCCGGAAGACGCAGCGACATCAGGGGTTCCATGTGATTCCAAGGCCACCGAAGTAGGCATAGGTCTCACCACAGTTGCCCCAACGCCACTACGAGCCGACGCCTGCGCCTCGAGCTCGATGAGCCTAACAGACAAAGCCTCCACCTGCCCCCGAAGAGTGGCCAATTCTCCTTGCGTCCGCTCACAACAACCACAGTCCCTACACATGACTGTGTTTACCCTACTCTATACGGTGACAAATTCCCAAGATAATCTTCTGATGAGCTACTCTGATAATCAAGAAACACTCACTGAAATACGAGACGCGAAAACTACGCTAGGTTTTCCCAGAAAAACTATTTAAAAGCTAAGCGCAGCAAATAAGTACAAAAACGCTTTATACAAACAGTACTCGCTGCTGCTGGTGCTCTCGCTCTGGCTGTCACAAGACAACTGCTGATTCAAGTGACTAGTGGCTAACGGCCGCGAAACAAACAAAAGACGGTTTTAGGGCGCTTTCTGTTCTAAACGATCAAGAAAACACTAAGAAATCTAACACGAAAACTACGTAAAGTTTTATCAAGAACTGTTAGTTACTATGCAGAGCAGATAAACACAAATAGAATTCCTTCCTTAGTGGAAGGTCGTAAACAAAATGCAAAATAAACGCTTTATACAAACAGTACTCGCTGCTGCTGGTGCTCTCGCTCTGGCTGTCACAAGACAACTGCTGATTCAAGTGACTAGTGGCCAGGCACTTAAGTGTGAATTGCAGAGTAACCATGTAGATGTAGATGTAGAAGTAGACGTTCGAATGCACGATCCGAGTGCCGACGGTTTATTAGCCCGGAGCGTATGTCCATTTGGCAGACTCCCGGGACGTTACATCTCAGTCAAATTTGTAGAAAGACGCAGCCACTGCTCTCGTCTTCGCAGTCTCATGTCTGGAGAAGGTGTGCCACTGCGTAAATTTTTTGGAGAAGCTGTGACATCAGCTTTGTGTAGGGATGACATGGCGCAACTGTGAGCGTTTATCTTGTGCATGGGAAATTGGGTCCCACCTAGTTGACGACAATGGACCATCGCGTATGGGTAATCCAAAAAAAGGAAGGAAATTTAGTGATTCACTGTCCTGATGTAGTTAGAGACCCTGCTGATGAGGTAAGCGAGTACTGCAACATGGGGACACCGTGCGTCTAGAGTTGCCAGCGCAGTCCCTGGGTTTAAAGCGAACTGAACATGTATTATAAGCTCTGGCTTGAGTGGATGAAATCCTGACAAGTCCACTATGGGACACTGTATACGTCCAGCGGACAGTTGCCCAGCAGTGCGCCGGCAGGACCGCGAGAGCGGCCTGAGCTGGCGAGGCGAGCGCATCGCTGCTGTTGCCCGCTTCGCTTACTCGGCCGTTGAGAGCTCGTGAAGAGGTTTTCTGTGCTGTGGGCGCTGCGGAGAGCAAATTGTCGTGCGTTGTTTTGACAACGCGTGCAAATTGTCGTGTTCCGCGCCTCGCAGCATGGGAAAGAAGGGTGCGCAGAGGAAACCTGCCGCTACGAAGGGTCCTTCGGTTGTGCGACTCTCTGAGTCTGCCGACCGTGCAAGGAACTCCTGTGAAGACGAGTCGCGGCCTGTCCCCCCTTTGTACGTCAAGTGCAAAGGCGGGTGGACAGCGCTGTTCGACACCATGACGAAATGCGCTCGGAACGAGGTGGTCTACGAGTCTGTCGATACAGACTCGCTGATCTGCGTTCGAGCCGCAAACGTGGCCGACCACAGGGCGATCAAGGTCGCAGTGGCCGACCACATCGTCGACGCGCCGCCGGCGCGTGTTAAGGCACCTTCCGTAGGAAGGATGAAGACGACTAAGGCACTCCTCAGGGGGTTGCCTTGGTGCTGTGACGAGGCAGCGGTCCGGGAAGGGCTGCTGCGAGCCGGGTTTGGTAATGCAGCCGCAAGGTTGCACAACCGGACCAACAGGAAGAGGGCGCCGCTCTATGCCGTGACCGTGCAAACGGTCGACGGCGGGAGCGACATCTTCGACTTGCGGAAGTTGCTGGGCTTCCCGGTTACGACGGAGGCTCTCCCGACCGCCATGGATCCTCAGCCCCAGTGCTTCAGGTGCCAGGGCGAGGGCCATGTTGCGAAGTACTGCCGCAACGCGGCGCGGTGCGTCAAGTGCTCAGGTGAGCACGACAGCCGCGCCTGCGACCGCGGCAGCAACGCTCTGCCGACTTGTGTCCGGTGTGGCGGCCCGCACGTCGCCAGCTGGCGCGGTTGCGCGGCTTTCTCTAGCCGCAGCCGTGCCGGGGGCGGCGAAGCGGCCGCGGCCGCACCGACGCAGCAGCAGAAGAGAAGACGACGTCGGAAACGGCGTAGGGCGGAGAACAGCCCGGTGCAGCTGAGGGACGGCGCAGCAGCAGATCCACCTGCCAGGGGCGGGGACGGCCGCTCGGAAACGGGCCGCCAGGACGCAGCTCGCCCTCCCGCGAAGAGATGTGACCTCGAGCTCGGCATCGCCGTGAAGGAGGCCACAGCAGCCCTCAAAGCCGTAATGGCGGCGGAGAGGGCTGCCTTCGCAGCCGCCGTGGCTGCAGAGAAGGAAGAGGCCTTGAGGCAACTGCGAGCAGTCTTCGCCCAAGGCCTCAGTGCAGTCGTACCTGCGAACACTCCTGCGACCTCGCAGAAGGACGTTCGCGCGCCTGTCCCAGCGGTTGCCCCAGCAGCACCGCAGGTGAAAGGTGCAAAGAAGAAAACCGCCAGGGCAGTCTTCATCGCGCAAGCGTCGCCGCGCTGCCGCGCCGAACTTTTGTGTTACAGGGAGTAAGCCACTGCGGCCGGCCCAGGAGACAACGAGGGAGCCCAGCCGCGGCACCGGACTGACCCAGCGAACGACCACGCAGTACATAGGTAACGTTGCACGATACCTCACGCTAACCCCCCTCACCTTGCATGCTCTGTCGCAGCTAGCAAACCGCTACTGCTCTTACTTCCCGTCCTACTGTCGCAGAGGTTTTTTTCCCTTGGCGCTGGCCTTGGCACTTTTTTTCCTCTGCTCTTACAACCGCTACCCTTCGATCGCTTTCGACCACTACTATCTCCTGATGGACCATGTTAATGAGTAGCCTTACCCAGACGCATGGATAACATCACAGCCTGCATCCTGTGACGCCTTGATTCAAAACTAACATGCATACGGAGGTGACAGTAGAACTTTTGTGTTGGTCACCACGTTGGTGCGGGCGTGGAGGGGCCCCATCCTTAGTAGAAAAGTGCGCCGGCCGGTGTGGCCGAGCGGTTCTAGGTCTGGAACCGCGCGACCGCTACGGTCGCGGGTTCGAATCCTGCCTCGGGCATCAGATAGCGTACATTAACTATCTAAAGGCCGACTTTTTCTTGAAATCATACAGGATATTACTGAAAGACAGCCATGTCACTTGCGAGAAGTGTTGCAACTAATACAATCTGAAAGTATATTCCTTAGACTACGTCGTTGTGGTATAGAATAACAAGCCTGGAATCATCATCTCAACGTGTTTTGCTATATTCATGGCACTGACGATATCTAGTGTGAAGTTAAGAGTTGAGTTTCGCACTGTCGATGCCTTCAGAACCCATGCTAATTTCCATGAAGACGGCTACTTTGTTCCCGTAAGACATAGTGACTGAACTGTTCTGGTGTTCTGCCACAAATGGATGTGTGTGACACAGGATGGCAACTCTGTGCCTCAGTTCTGCTCCACTTTTCCGTCGGGATACCAAAAACCGGCTTAAAAAAGTAACCGACGAAGTTTCTCTTTGCAGTACAACTATTCCTTCTAACGCTGAGTGCTGTTCATTAACCTGTTCCACTTTATTCTGTACTTTTGTTGAATTTTATGGGTAATCGCAGATGGGCTGCGGTGACCCTAATCGAACCTCAGCAACGTGAGTGAGGACTTTAAACGGTGAAAATCATTGCTCCGCGCGGTCTTTGCGTACGATTACGAGCAACGTGTAATTGACTGGGACATGGGCGCAACATTGCAGACTTCTATGAGATAGCTGCCGTCCCACATGAACCTCTGCAATGCAGCTGACGCACCCATTTCCAACTGGGACACATTTCAATAGTGCGTTTTATGAGTCCATTTACATAGCCGATAGCAACAAAGTGAAAAGCGAGTTTGTCGACATCAGAGAATTTGTGTTTATGCTAGAGTTTCTAGTTAGAAACAGTGTGTCTATAAAGAGTCAAAATAGGTCTCTCTAAGTTCGGTAGTATGCCGCACATTTTAGCATTCTAAAAAGAGCTTCATTATTTCTTGTTTACCTTATTGAAACTAAGATACGACGTCTGCCAGGGCGACTGTTTTTATGCTGAAGCGTCACAGTTATTCGAGTTGTTATACGCTTCTTAGTCAACGCATGCGTTTTGTTTCACATGGTAGAAACATCGTCGGCTAGTTACAATTTTGTTAATCTGAAGATAAAGAACAATTCATTTATTATTCTATCGAAGCGGAATTATTTTGATTATTACGTTTTACTCATATTTTCGCCAGTTACGTAGAAATATACCACGTAAACGACATTTCACAGTCACAGAAGGCATTGTCACCGATTTTCATGCGTGTTTGTCATTTACGTGTTATACGTTTTAAAATACGTTGGTGAACTCAATTGAGTATTTGGTTATTTTCACTCATCTTTTCAATCACTGTTTGACAGGTTACATTTCTGCTTCTAGTATACCAATCTATTATCTAGATTTTGTGTCTTGTCAATTCCAGAACGTCTGTTCTAAGTCAGGCTGCCTCTTAATTTTCACTTATCTTACTTCTGTATTTCTTTCATTTCTTGCTTGTGGTTGCGTGTGTGTGCGCGCGCGCGCGTGTGAGAGTGTGTGTGTGGGGGGGGGGGGGGGAGGGGGGGGGGCGGGGAAGGAGTTGGACGACGATTGTCTATAAATAAAGCACCACCATCCTTCAGTTAAAAATGTTCCATTTGCTTGTTGCGTTAACCGTGTTTCAGACCAGCGATTGCGAGTTAGAATGTAGGAAAGTGCACTAAAGTAAGTTCGGATTGATATCCTTGAGTAATAGTACATGCTGCTCTTCGACGAGATAGTCCAGCATCTCAAAAAATCTGATTATTGATAAAAGCTGACTAGATGCTTAAACAGAATGAAGAAACTCGAAAAGGAATTAATTCCTATCGGACTCCGAAGTAGAGATGTAAATGGGGAAAAAAATAAAAAAAAATAATCCCAGGCATGTGGAAGCTAATTGGAACAATGGGGGACAGTAATAAACTTTTGATAGTGTTATTATTTGTGTGTGTGTGTGTGTGTTTGTATGTGTTTGTATGTGTTGGTGTGCGTGGGAGTGGGTGGTGGGGGGGTTATGCCAGCCAGCGTCCAAGGCCGTTATGGACGCTGCACAGCGCAGTACAAATCCCATTGCCTTATGTGTAGTACGAGGTACAGTACCATCGTGCCCATAGAGTGCATAAAGGGGCTAATTGCCATCGGTGTACCATGTGTCAGACTGTGAGGGACGTGGTCGATTTCGTAAGCGTATCGACGCGTTAAGTCCTACTGGTTTTCCGACAGTGGCAGATATCTTAAGCTAAGAAGAATTCGTGTCAGAATTGCAGGCGAAAAACGATCATACTGGATCACGACCATGGGCGTGGCTAAAATCAAGTTGCAGGAAATGCACCCGTATGTTAACGCCGGTCTTTCCTAGTACTTTAAGAATCAATGTGTGGAATCGATTGCATCGCATAGCACAGTTGCACGCGCAATACACTTGCCCTTTCCCGTCGAGAATATTTCTCGCTTATAATGGTCATAGAGTAGCTAAGAGTAGACATTGGAGAATGGAAATATGCTACCTTATGGAACGAATCGCGTTTCGGCCAATAAACAAATAATATGCGATATTCTAGCGCAAGCTAGATGCAGAATAATATATATTGGCGATGATTTAAACATGGAAATACGTACATAAAGTGAAACGGCCAGTGTCTTCTATCAGAAAGTCCACATTGAGCTGATTCGGTTTCGATGCTTGCCGTGGAGTTAACGAAGACACTAACAGTACCGGACCTGTACGCTACAATAACAATCTCCGTGTCTACCGGAAAAAAACTGTGTTTAGTTGCCACGAGAAACATACCTGAACAATAAAAGCCGGCCGCGGTGGCCGTGCGGTTCTGGCGCTGCAGTCCGGAACCGCGGGACTGCTACGGTCGCAGGTTCGAATCCTGCCTCGGGCATGGGTGTGTGTGATGTCCTTAGGTTAGTTAGGTTTAAGTAGTTCTAAGTTCTAGGGGACTTATGACCTAAGATGTTGAGTCTCATAGTGCTCAGAGCCATTTGAACAATAAAATTTCAAAACGGGCCTGATAAGTCACTGGGCTTCGGTTCGACCGAAAACGTCAGGAAATACACAGAACTACATTGCGAAACTGAAGAACTATGTCGTATCTAAAATTTCGTCAACTCCATGCCACAGGGAGTCGCAGCTATTATGATGAAAATAACGAAATTTTCGTTCAATGATCTTTTGATACTCTTACTTCTGCTGCCTTTCACCTGCCTAAATTTTCGTTCAATGAGCTTTTGATACTCTTACTTCTGCTGCCTTTCACCTGCCTTACGGAGGGTTAACGTTTTTGGTCAGTGTCTTCCATTTAACCCATTTCTTTCTGAGACTCTCCCTTAGTTATTTTCCTTCTGTTAGTCATCAATACAGTTGACGTACCATATACTTCATCTTACTCTTTTCCTAGACCCTTCTTATATGGTGAATCTGACCTCTTCTTATGACTTACACATACCACTATAGTGTTCTCTTCTGGACTTCAAACATTTTCAGGTTATATAATTCGGGATTCTGTCCCTTCTATTGATTTCAAACATAAATCTTAGCATCTCATCTACGTCTCGCCTCTTGCACTGATTTTCAGTAGTTGCCCATGTCTCTATTCCGTACGGCAATGGTGGCCTCACAACTGTCTTATTGTTCCCATCCCTGTCTTCGATGTTTATGATTCTATCAAAGAGAATTAGAGAAAATCTTTTCCACTCCCTTCATCCGGCTTGCATCCGCCTTGCCACGGTTCGCACGGTGCCCTCCGTCGTTGCTTCGAGTCCTCCCTCGGTCATGGGTGTTTGTGTTGTCCTTAGCGTAAGTTACTTTAAGTTGGATTAAGTAGTGTGTATGCCTAGGGACCGATGACCTCAGCAGTTTGGTCCCATAGGAACTTATCACAAATTTCCAATTTCCAGCTGGCACCGTGTGACTACTTACCTCAGGTTCCGGACTTCCGTTATTTTCCACAGTTCACTCGAGGTGCATAAAACAATCTACTCTCTGTAAACTATCCTCGTTCATTAGGACTGTTCCACCTTCGATCATCAGATACACATTCTGTTTTCCTGTCACTGATTTTAAGTCCTCTTCCCTCCACTAATCGTCTCCCAGCGTTCCAACTTGCACCTCACACCAATATTGTACCATACACTCATTAATACGGATTCAAATTGTTTTCTAGAACGCGCTTCCTGTATTTATATTTTCCTGGAAATGGCTTCGTATAACACAATGAATTTGATTATTCTCCTCGACTTCCAGACAGTATACTCGAGGAAGAATTTCATGTATTCACGGCACCCTGTGATTGGAAAGATTTAGCAAAAGTCCCATAAACTACGAGGTCATTAGATACGGAGCATTGGCCACGACTGAGGGAGAGTGGGGAAGGAAACCGACCGTGTCCTTTTCAAAAGAACCATCCTGGTATTTTCTTCTATACCATTTATGGAAACCACATACGACATAAATCTGGAGGGCAGGACTGGAATTTGAACCGCCGTTGTCCCGAATGTGAGTCCATTTCCTTTTCACTATACTACCTCACAAGATTTATGATAAAGAATGTGCCGCTGACAAACTGGTTTCCTAAGTGGAAGACCCCATCAGGGTATTTCTTTCGATCTTCGAGGTGTGGTATTCAGCACTTTCATACTATACTCGAATCGGCGTAACAATGAAATTACAACAGAAAACACGAGAAAATTGTAGACTGAAAGTAGTAGGTAGCCTATCATTCGATAGAGAGACAGAATTCTAATTTTAAGAATAAGAGGGGAACGTAAACGCTCGTTGCCAGGGTTTCACGTGCCGCATCAAAACCATTCAGATAGCGCTGTTCAAACCCCACACACTAAATGGTTCTGTGATTACATCTCGCTCGGAAACTCTTGTGCATTCAGGTGATACAACTTTATTAAATATTAATGTGCCCTAATCTAACGTGCCGATCAAGTCCAAGTATATCGAGTTTTCTGTTTTTCCAGTTTATCGTTATTTCATGGGCTGGAAAAGTATAAAATATCTTCATGTTTTTCAAAATTGTGAAGACAGGCGGTTGTTCATTGGAGATTTTAAGTAAAATATTGTTGGTTTTTTGAAAATACACTCAGCGTACAATAGTCTTAATAAAAACGGAGAACTTTACTGGAATTGAAGGAAGTGAGCAGTAGGTGAGAAGGGTTGTAGGAGTAAGTGTATTTTGAAAAGCAATGGAAGAGTTGGGGAGAAGGACCCTGGACTAAGCGTTTTGCAAGGGAGGATGAAACGATAGGGTGAGTGGTGTCAAGTTCGCTGGCAGTGTAGGAAATCTGAAGATGATCAATGTAGGAAAGGGTAAATTAATAAGGTAATATAGAATATTAGTGGAGAATGGGCGACGGATGAGGAAGACAAGGCGAAGTGGATTGTGTTGGAGGTTTTGGAGGTATTAGTACGAGTTTGATGGAGAAGAAGCCTAGGCGACATTGACATAAGAGAGGATTGGTCATGTTGGGGACTGACATTGAGGAAACATTGGTTGCACCAGAAGATAACCTCACTGAGATGGTGTTTAAGGGGTAGTTTGGATTTCTCGTAGGCGGTGTCGTTGACCTACAAGAGGACGCACAAAGAAGGAAGTGGTTGAGACACACAGGCAGTGTGGGGATTGCACAAGAATGGAGGAATGACAGAGGAATGAGAAACACCCACAGTATGACGGAAGATCCATGACTTAGTACCGTTTTTGGTTACACAGAATCGGCAGTTGGATAGCAATGAGAAGTATGTAGGACGTCAGAAAGTAAGTTACACATATCGTCTCACGCTAAGACCATTGCGCAACAGTAGTAGAACATTGTCAGAAGCGGGAACATATTCCGGGTTTCCCACAGGCACAGTTCTTCTGCGGTACAGATAACAGGTGCACTAGAGTGTGCTAATGAAATACCGCGCCAAGTGTAAACATAGTCCAGCGTTGAAGTTAAGTGTGTGTTTGGAGCCCAACGGTGAGGTTATCAACACCCTTACACTCGTTAAACCAAACGAATGTGGATAATATCGCTAAACTTGTTGCACACAGTGAGGAAGAAATCTATAAAATGACACTCATTCACTCACTCCCACCTCACTCGCGTTGAGCCACATAATCACACTATCTCACACGTCTGAGGATAACTGAGAAAGGATGGAAGGTCCTACACCTGGGATTAAAACGGATGTAAAACTATAGACGAGCTGGAAGAAAGACACAGGGACATGTAACTGACTCACCACTTACAAAAAATGTGTGTGAGTCAGTCACCCTGTTAACACATTAAAACATTTACCTAAAATTTTCTGGAACAAGTTGGAAACATCACGAAACCTTGAAAGCTGCACTGCATTCGTTTGAACGTTACGTAAAATAGTGGGCAGATCTGCCGGCAAAACTGCCGGCACAACTGCCTCTGCCCTCTCACCCGAAATTACACGATTGGCCATTAAAATTGCTACACCACGAAGATGACGTGCTACAGACGAGAAATTTAACAGACAGGAAAAAGATGCTGTGATATGCAAATGATTACCGTTTCAGAGCATTCACGGAAGGTTGACGACGGTGGCGACACCTACAACGCACTGACATGAGGAAAGTTCCAACCGATTTCTCACACACAAACAGCAGTTGACCAGCGTTGCCTGGTGAAACGTTGTTGTGATGCCTCGTGTAAGGAGGAGAAATGCGTACGATCACGTTTCCGACTTTGGTAAAGGTCGAATTGTAGCCTATCGCGATTGCGGTTTATCGTATCGCGACATTGCTGCTCGCGTTGGTCGAGATCCAATGACTGTTAGCAGAATATGGAATCGGTGGGTTCAGGAGGGTAATACGGAACGCCGTGCTGGATCCCAACGGCCTCGTATCACTAGCAGTCGAGATGAGAGGCATCTTATCTGCAAGGCTGTAACGGATCGTGCAGCCACGTCTAGATCCCTGAGTCAACAGATAGAGACGTTTGCAAGACAACAACCATCTGCACGAACAGTTCGACGACGTTTGCAGCAGCATGGACTATCAGCTCGGAGACCATGGCTGCGGTTACCCTTGACTCTGCATCACAGACGGGAGCGCCGGCGATGGTGTACTCAACGACGAACCTGGATGCACGAATGGTTAAACGTCATTTTTTCGGATGAATTCAGGTTCTGTTTACAGCATCATGATGTTCGCAACCGTGTTTGGCGTCATCACGGTGAACGCACATTGGTAGTGTGTATTCGTCATAGCCATACCGGCGTATCACCAGCCGTGATGGTATGGGATGCCATTGGTTACACGTCTCGGTCACCTCTCGTTCGAATTCACGGCACTTTGAACACTGGACGTTACATTTCAGATGTGTTACGACTCGTGGCTCTACCCTTCATTCGATCCCTGCGAAACCCTACATTTCAGCAGGGTAATGCACGACCGCATGTTGCAGGTCCTGTACGGGCCTTTCTGGATATAAAAAATGTTCCACTGCTGCCCTGGCCAGCACATTCTCCAGATCTCTCACCAATTGAAAACGTGTTGTCAATGGTGGCCGAGCAACTGGCTCGTCACAATACGCCAGTCACTGCTCTTGATGAACTGTGGTATAGTGTTGAAGCTGCATGGCCAGCTGTACCTGTACACGCCATCCAAGCTCTGTTTGACTCAATGCCCAGGAGTATCAAGGGCGTTATTACGGTCAGAGGTGGTTGTTCTGGGTACTGATTTCTCAGGATCTATGCATCAAATTGCGTGAAAATGTAATCACATGTCAGTTCTAGTACAATATATTTCTCCAATGAATACCCGTTTATCGTCTGCATTTCTTCTTGGTGTAACAATTTTAATGGCCAGTAGTATAAAACACAGTCTAGTAAAATGTGGCGCACAGTGATCTGCACGTCGCAATCACCACACATTGGAAGGTCCTCCCGCCAGGGCAAGAAACCATGCGTCAGAGGACTGTGGCCTATGCGAAGACGAGTGAGGAGGACCTCATTCCGTCTTGGTACGCAACGGCCGCGAAGTGGGTTGCACGAGACACTGCTTGTCATCTGTCACTTCCAGTCAGTCATATTCCCGTCGATGCATGACTTCCTACCTCAACAGCAAGGTGATAGCATCAACGGTGATGGCATACTGAAAGAACTGAGAATCACGACACGCCTCCTTGGTTGCTATATCCGCCCTTTCATTCCCCACAACACCCAAGTGCCCTGGTACGCAGCAGAAAGACGCCTCCTTCCTCGTCGTTGTAGTTGGAGGATGGCGTCCTGGAAATTCTGGACTACTTAATCTGCTGGGTCCAAGTGTTGAAGAGGGAGAAGGGCACTCAGAGAATCAGAACAGACAATGAATTTAGCACTCGAAGCACATCTCATCCGTTCCTGTGCGCGCGAGGTCGCATATAATTCCGGGTCGGACACTGTAAAGTGTCGAAGTAGTTGGACTTTCAGGAAACGGACAGGAAAAACAACAGAGCAACAAAAAGAATACCCATGTTTCAATCCACCCATTAAGATACCTGCGGAAATGTGGTGCTCACATAAAATCTCATAAAAAGATTTTTTAAAAACATATGTAGGAGTGCAATCTCTCCTATACTGCACAAAATCTAAAATTACTCTGGGCTTCTCCAGTAACCTGGGTGGCAGACGGTTAAAACCCTGGATATGTGGCTGTAATCCACACCAAGTGACTTCGGCACATGCCGCACGCAGATCCCAAATGGACATGTGGCTCCTGGAAGATTGGAGAAAAGGCGGTCCAGAAGTGCACCAGTAACAGTATGGTACGCGGGTGAATTCGGAGCTGTGAGGAACTTACATGTTTGGCGGACCGTGAGGACTTTCGATTGCTGAGTGGCACTCACCAGTCCTCCAAGGTAAAGGTTGCTTCCTAAGATGATCTGAGAACTTTGGGATGGATAAGTCAGCAGCACGCTGGAGTCCTCATGTAATGTGGCCCACCCATTCCTGGACACTGTCGCTGTGTTCAAACATATCCAGCTATTCGTACAGCCTCCATTTAGCCCTACTGACCAAACATTTTGGTGGATTCTCTTCAGGGACTGCTTCATCCAGTAGATGAATACGGAGTGGGAAGTGGTCACTGGAATGACGGTCATCAACGACTTTCCACTGAACGAAGCCTGTGAGGGCTGAAAAGCAGCAACAGAGGTGGATGATGGCTGAGAAAGACCCAGTAGCAGCACATGAATGAGTTGAAGGACCTGTATTGCGGATGCAGAGCTCATGAGGCGTCATGAGGCTCTACAAAACCAGACCCCAAGGGCAAGTAGAAGTCAAAACCCGCAAGACATGATGGACATTGAAGTCTCCTAGTAAGAGAAATGGTCAGGGAAGTTGTTCCATGAGATCTGTGAGAGCCTCAGAGTCTATTGCATCTTGTGAAGTTAGATACAGTGAGCAAACACTGATTCTCCAACACCCGTGAATGTCAACGGCAACTGCTTGCATGTCAGCCGCCAGGGGGAGACCATAGGAGTTGTCCATGTTACTGACAATCACACTCACTCCACCCCTTGGCCCTTACCCCAGTCAGATCATCCTCGCGATAGAGCGTACAGCCCTTAGTACAGGGGCATCAGACGCTTTAACATGTGCAAACAAGAGTAGACGGTGTGTTCCTGTGTTAGGTGTTTCAGTTCCTCCAGATGTGTCCTGAACTCATTAATGTTCCACTGTATAATGGGAGCCATGCATCGTGGGAAGAGCACTTGCAGCCTGATTTTCTGAATGGGAGGGGAGCACTTAATGGGTGGAGGCACAGTCTTGTGGCCAGATGATTGCCCCAGTCCGATATCAAGGTCCATCGTCTATGAAGAAGATTCGAGAGAGACGTCAGAGAGGATAACATCGACATCGTCAGACTGTGTATTTTCTGTCTCTGTCAGTGGGCGATTCTTCTCTTCGACTTGGATTCTTCTTGCCTGAGGAGGCTTCGGAGGGAAACCATAGAAGTGGTAATGGCAGTGCTGGATAGTGGACAAGACAGGATCTTTGGAGGGACAGGGAGTTCTGCAATGTCAAAAGTCTGAAGTTCTGGGGAGAGGGCAGGCTTCGAAGTCACTGCAGCAGCACAAGTGGATTGCCAAACACAGATACTAGTGCTGACACTAGCAGCCTACGTTTGTATAGCGGCATTGGTTTCCTGGACTGGCTGTTCTAGAACGGAGGCAAAGGAGGCAGCGAATGTGGGTGGCTGCACGGCCTTGTATATGTTTTTGGCTTCACAATATGGAATGCACTTCGTCCTCTTTATCTTCTGGATCTTACGTTCTTCAAGAAAGACGCTGAAGTCCCTACTCAATACAGGTTGATCCCCAGAGCAGCTGACACACGTCAGAGGAGAGGTACAACCAATTCCGGTGTGAGCAGTTTTACCACATTTGCCTCAAGCAGTTTCCCATTACAACAAGAATAGTGTGCCCGAAGTGCTGGCATTTAAAACAGCGCGTCGGATACGGGAAATAAAGCTGTAAGCTTAGGCTAGGAAACCTGCCTTGACGTGATCTGGAAGTTTGCTGCTGTTAAATGTAAATACAAAAGAGTCTTGACAAGATCACCTTCCACCATTTTCATAATGTTTTCCACAATCCACAATGCCTTCCTGGGACCACCCAGCTTTTGGTTTTTTTCGGGGAATGTAAACTGGATCCCAGCAAGTCACAACATCTTTGCTGCAGTTGAAGGTGTTGTGCAGTTCGGTTTCAGTTGCGTACTCACCGAGGCATTGAGCTTTCTGGCCCATTTTGCAAGCACTTGGCAGTTTTTAAAATTCCTGCAATTCCCTCTAAACCTTTTTGTATATATAATGGTGAAACTTTATTGAAGCTACCCTCTTTCCGTTTGGCTATGATAAACATATTCTGACAACCAGCATGCGTTCTGTTACTGTTAACTGGAGGACTGGCTACCTGAGCCCTCTTGTTTGATTGGGTGTTGGTACCTTCCAGCGGCCCGTCCCCCCTCATGCCTATGTAAACCTTGTACAACTGAGATGCGGCAGGTACCCAAGAGATTGCCCACCAACGACTGTTCCGCCTCAAAAGCCACGTATATCGTCAGCGCACAGCACATTTTGAGATTGGGGGTGCTTTATAGAGGTTTTTACCATCCTCGCGATCCGACCGGCCAAGCCAAGATCCCCGTTCCCTGTGACACACAATTTTCCACTGTCGCGCCGCACAGTGGTCGCTGAAGCATGCCCAGAGCTTACGGTGACAGAGGACTGGCGGCGCTTACCAGTACTCAGCTCAGAAACCTCGAGGTCGCCTAGCCCGTACCCAGAAAATGAATGCTGAGCCGCCGGCCGGAGTGGCCGTGCGGTTCTAGGCGCTACAGTCTGGAACCGAGCGACCGCTACGGTCGCAGGTTCGAATCCTGCCTCGGGCATGGATGTGTGTGATGTCCTTAGGTTAGTTAGATTTAATTAGTTCTAAGTTCTAGGCGACTGATGACCTCAGAAGTTAAGTCGCATAGTGCTCAGAGCCATTTGAACCAATGCTGAGCCCCTGAAGGCGCGTTGGAGTAAGCGGGGCAAAACAAACTACACTCAGGTTTGCCATTAAATTCTGGCGGTATTTCGACCAAATGCTGCGCAGTGTCCAGCCATAATGAAGTGTTACCAACAATTTGACCAAAGCTGCTCAGACATGGGTGATGCTGATCCGGGAGGAAGGCGACCGACATGGATGACAGACGGTGTCCGGACAACCGAGTAACTTATTCTTAGCAATAGTAGAGCGACTATGACGGATATTGCTCGGCAGATACGTATCTCAATAGGCAGTACTCATTCCATGGTCCGAGGTCAGATGCAGTGCCGGATATTGTACTCAAGCTGGGTTCCGCGATCACTAACACCTGCATACAAAGGCGAAAGTTTTATAGAGTCTCAGGAGTTACTCCGTGGAAGGCAATGATTTTCTACGCTGCATCGTTATGGGCGATGAAACATGGGTCCATCATTTTGTAACTGAACCGAAGACAACGGCTATGAAGTAGACACATGTATCCTCGCCTCTGAGGAAGAAATGCTAAGTTCCGCCATTCCGTCACGGCCACGGTTTCTTCGACTGTGAAGGAGTTGTGTACAGAATGTTTATGGTAAAGGACCCAACCATTAATTCCGATTCACAATTTGCAACACTGACAGCACTGCGGTACGTCAACGTGGAAAATTAAACAAAGACATTTTTCTCCAGCACGACATTGCAACACCGCGTTCGCCACGCATAACACGACCTTTGCTTCAAGGTTTTCGATAGGAGGTTTGGAAGCATCCTCCATATAGTAGAGAAATTGCGCCAGGCGATTCGATCTTTTCGGTAAACTGAAAGAACATCTGGGGGGGGGGGGGGGGGGATGCAAGGAAGGAAGGAAGATTAGCGTTTAGCGTCCCGTCGACATCGAGGTCATTAGAAACGGAATACACCCTCGGATTGCTTCAAGGATGTAGAAAGAAATCGGCCGTGACCTTTGTAAGGGCCATTTGCCTGGCGTGATGTAGAGAAATCACGGAAAACGTAAATCGGGATGGCGAGACTGGGACTGACTGGGATTTGAACCGATATCCTCTCAAATGTGAGCCCAGTCTGTTAACTACCGTGCCACTCCGCTCGGTCTGGGAAAAGAGATTTTCCAACGATGAGGACGTTCACTCAGCAGTTTTCGAATGGCTCCGTGACCAAAGAGCAGATTTCCATTTTCAAAGAATTAAACGTTTGGCGGAACGATCTGATCGTCTTTTCTACATCTACATCGACATTTATACTCCGCAAGCCACCCAACGGTGTGTGGCGGAGGGCACTTTACGTGCCGCGCGCTCGAATCTCTCTAATTTTACATTCGTGATCTCCTTGGGAGGTATAAGTAGGGGAAATTCGATACCTCATCTGGAAACGCACCCTCTCGAAACCTGGACAACAAGCTACACCGCGATGCAGAGCGCCTCTCTTGCAGAGTCTGCCAGTTGAGTTTGCAAAACATCTCCGTAACGCTATCACGCTTACCAAATAACCCTGTGACGAATCGTGCCGCGCTTCTTTGGATCTTCTCTATCTCATCTGTCAACCCGACCTGGTACGGATCCCACACTGATGAGCAATACTCAAGTATTGGTCGAACCAGTGTTTTGTAAGCCACCTCCTTTGTTGATGGACTACATTTTCTAAGGACTCTCCCAATGAATCTCAACCCGGCACCCGCCTTACCAACAATTAATTTTATATGATCATTCCACTTCAAATCCTTCCGCACGCATACTCCCACATATTTTACAGAAGCAACTACTACCAGTGTTTGTTCCGCTATCATATAATCATACAATAAAGGATCCTTCTTTCTATGTATTCGCAATACATTACATTTGTCTATGTTATGGATCAGTTGCCACTCCCTGCACCAAGTGCCTATCCGCTGCAGATCTTCCTGCATTTCGCTGCAATTTTCTAATGCTGCAACTTCTCTGTATACTACAGCATCATCCGCGAAATGTTTTACAAAGACTTGATGACTACGTTGAAAAGTAGTGTTAAATACATTAGTCACTTCGAAGTGTAATGTTGCAGTCAACAAAAGTTACTCACTTTCGTCCATAACTACACAGACGGTAACGCGGCAGTGGAAGAACATCGCAGCTACAATGTACTGCAGGTAACTAGGCTTCGTTTCTATGCCAGCTTGGCGGCTCGTTTTGCAGAAATAGTGTACTCGTTAAACGAGAGATTGTAGAAGCGAGTCAGGGGAAGCCGGTCGGCAGTAAATCGCAACATCCCAGCCTAACGCTTTCTCCCGCAGCTGCCGCACACACAACGCCGCTCCCAACAGATCAAATTTGCCTGCCTTCATTCGCTTGCAAACCGACCTCGTATTTTTCACTATCACATATGACGCTTCTTGTAAGCACCGTCATAAGACTGTTAGCCTACTGCAGTCTTCCATATAATTCTGGAAAATTCGGTGATTGCGTCCTAAGTATATTCAGCCGAATAAATGGTATTTTCTATGATGTCAGAAACATCTTACTTGAGTTTAAAATATGTACAGGGTGTTTCAAAAATGACCGGTATATTTGAAACGGCAATAAAAACTAAACGAGCAGCGATAGAAATACACCGTTTGTTGCAATATGCTTGGGACAACAGTACATTTTCAGGCAGACAAACTTTCGAAATTACAGTAGTTACAATTTTCAACAACGGTCTGGGAAACTCTATAGTACGATATTTTCCACATATCCACCATGCGTAGCAATAATATGGCGTAGTCTCTGAATGAAATTACCCGAAACCTTTGACAACGTGTCTGGCGGAATGGCTTCACATGCAGATGAGATGTACTGCTTCAGCTGTTCAATTGTTTCTGGATTCTGGCGGTACACCTGGTCTTTCAAGTGTCCCCACAGAAAGAAGTCACAGGGGTTCATGTCTGGCGAATAGGGAGGCCAATCCACGCCGCCTCCTGTATGTTTCGGATAGCCCAAAGCAATCACACGATCATCTAAATATTCATTCAGGAAATTAAAGACGTCGGCCGTGCGATGTGGCCGGGCACCATCTTGCATAAACCACGAGGTGTTCGCAGTGTCGTCTAAGGCAGTTTGTACCGCCACAAATTCACGAAGAATGTCCAGATAGCGTGATGCAGTAATCGTTTCGGATCTGAAAAATGGGCCAATGATTCCATTGGAAGAAATGGCTGCCCAGACCAGTACTTTTTGAGGATACAGGGAAGATGGGACTGCAACATGGGGCTTTTCGTTTCCCCATATGCGCCAGTTCTGTTTATTGACGAAGCCGTCCAGGTAAAAATAAGCTTCGTCAGTAAACCAAATGCTGCCCACATGCATATCGCCGTCATCAATCCTGTGCACTATATCGTTAGCAAATGTCTCTCGTACAGCAATGGTAGCGGCGCTGAGGGGTTGCCGCGTTTGAATTTTGTATGGATAGAGGTGTAAACTCTGGCGCATGAGACGATACGTGGACGTTGGCGTCATTTGGACCGCAGCTGCAACACGGCGAACGGAAACCCAAGGCTGCTGTTGGATCACCTGCTGCACTAGCTGCGCGTTGCCCTCTGTGGTTGCCGTACGCGGTCGCCCTACCTTTCCAGCACCTTCATCCGTCACGTTCCCAGTCCGTTGAAATTTTTCAAACAGATCCTTTATTGTATCGCTTTTCGGTCCTTTGGTTACATTAAACCTCCGTTGAAAACTTCGTCTTGTTGCAACAACACTGTGTTCTAGGCGGTGGAATTCCAACACCAGAAAAATCCTCTGTTCTAAGGAATAAACCATGTTGTCTACAGCGCACTTGCACGTTGTGAACAGCACACGCTTACAGCAGAAAGACGACGTACAGAATGGCGCACCCACAGACTGCGTTGTCTTCTATATCTTTCACATCACGTGCAGCGCCATCTGTTGTTGAAAATTGTAACTACTGTAATTTCGAAAGTTTGTCCGCCTGAAAATGTACTGTTGTCCCAAGCATATTGCAACAAACGGTGTATTTCTATCGCTGCTCGTTTAGTTTTTATTGCCGTTTCAGATATACCGGTCATTTTTGAAACACCCTGTAAGTAACCATAAAGCCGATTCCTTGTGCATTCACGTATTTTTAGTTTCTGTCTAGGAAACATTATTCCTTGTGATCAGTACCATCATTACGTAAAGACAGGTGTTTGAAATAATTGCGTAGGCTTCTGCGGTAAAGATCAGCTGACATCAAATTTTCTGGGTATGGTAGCCTCTCATATTACACTGAAAAGCCAAAGGAACTGTCAAATCTGCCTAATAACGTGTAGGTCCCCGCGAGCACGCAGAATTCCCGCATTACGACGTGGCATGGACTCGACTAATGTCTGTAGTAGTACTGGAGGGAATTGACTCCATTAATCCTGCAGGGCTGCCACAAATCCGTAACAGTACGAGAGAGTGGAGATATCTTCTGAACAAATTGGAAATTTGTGGTAAGGTCTTATGGGACCAAACTGCTGAGATCATCTGTCCCTAAGCCTACACACTACTTAATCTAACTTAAACTAACTTATGCTAAGGACGACACACACACCCTTGCCTGAGGGAGGACTCGAACCTCCGACGGAGGGAGCCGTGTAGACCGTGACAATACGCCATAGACCACGCGGCTACCCCGCGCGGCTCTTTTCTCTTCTGTACAGCACGTTGCACAGCATCCCAGATATGCTCAATAATGTTCATATCCGGGGAGTTTAGTGGCCAGCAGAAGTATTTGAACTCGGAAGAGTGTTCTTCAAGCCACACCTGGACTTGTGGGGTGTGGCGTTGTATTCCTGGAATTGCACAGGTCCGTCGGAATTCACAGTGGACATGACTGGATCAGGTGATCAGACAGGATGTTTACGTATGTGCCACCTGTCAGAGTCGTATGTAGACGTAACAGGGGTCCCAAATCACTCCAACGTCACAAGTTCTACACCATTACATAGCCTCTACCACCTTGAACAGCCCCTACTGACATGCAGCGTCCGTCATGAGGTTTTATCCACAACCGTACATGTCCATCCGCTCGATAGAATTTGGAACGAGGCTCGTCCGACCAGGCAACATGTTTCCAGTCATCAACCCTCCAGTGTCGGTGTTGACGGGCCCAGGCGAGGCGTAAAACTTTGTGTCGTGCAGTCATCAATGGCACGGATAACATCACAGCCCAGCATCCTGTAATCCACTTATTAGACAACTAACATGTTGACGGAGGTGACAGTAGAACTTTTGGTTTGGTCACCACGATGGTGAGGGCGTGGAGGGGTCCCATGTCTATACAAAGAGTACACGAGTGGGTCGTCGTCTCCGAAAGCCCATATCGATAATGCTTCGTTGAATGGTTCGCACGCTGACACATGTTGATAGCCCAGCATTGAAATCTGCAGCAATTTGCCGAAGTGTTGCACTTCTGTCACACTGAACAATTCTCTTCAGTCGTCTTTAGTCCCGTTCTTGTAGGATGTTTTTCCGGCCGCAGCAATGTCGGAGATTTGATGTTTTATGGGATTCCTGATATTCACTGTATACTCGTGAGATGGTAGTATGGGAAAATCCCCACTTCATCGCTGCCTGGGAGATGCTGTGCCCCATTGCTCGAGCGCCGACTATGACACCACGTTCAAGCTCACTAAAATCTTAATAGTCTTGATAACCGTTTTCTTTCGGGCTTCAGTGTATATAACAACGTTTAGGCGACTGATACAGTGGCCTTCGTCTGAATCTACTTTTATATATCAGGTGCGATCAAGAAGTTTCCGTTCGAAGGTCGTATTTCGCAGAATTTGTATGCCAATGAGGCAAAATTGTCGTGAGCATTGAGGCGATCACATCGACACACCATGTTGAAGATACCCGTTTGGAAAAGCACCGTGACCTGCTGCGTGAAGAAGTCCGTGACTGCGTGCTGCACATCCTCGTCCGACAGGAAGCGTCAGCCCTTCAAGGCCTGTTTTAAGACACCGAAGGCGTGAAATCTCTAGGAGAGAGATCACGACTATAGGTCTGGTGCTCGAATGTCTCCCACGTGAGATGGTGTAACTTCTGCGTTACGACATTTGAAATATGGGCAAGTGCGTTATCATGAAGCAGCAGGACTCCTCCTCGTAGTTTTCACGGACGTTTCGCCTTAATTGCACGCCGTCATTTCACTAGCGTTGCTCAGTACCGTTCCCCACTGATGGCGACTCCAGGTTCCATGAAATCATTGAGCAATGGGTCCCGGTAATCAAAGAACAGGGCGAGCATCACTTTTCCAGCAGATGGTAATGCTGGACCACATCGCTGGTTTTCGACAGATCAGCTGCCCCATGCACACTCTTCATTCTTCGATGGATGACTATCAGTGTTTGTCCTTCGGCAGACAAGAAAAGAATAACAGCTCGTGGTACTCTTTGGACGCATCTAGTAATAAAGCCACTACAGTTCACGTTTCCACATTTATCACAATCTTCACGGGAAGACCCGAAAGACACGAATTCCAAACTGATCCCTTGCCTACACACGGTGCTTATATACCCGCATCGAAGTCGCGCTACGGTGCATACACGCTGCAACAACGCCCTCATACTGAAACTTTTTGATACCATATCCAAAAAACTTATTTGACTTATTAAATACCCTTTTGGTTGGAATCTCACTAAGAGGCTACTATCTGTTTCACCTGCCACCTGTCGAAAGGAGGCATGGATTTTATTAGATTACTGCCGAGCGCGGTAGTGCACACAGAAATTGCATTCTGAGGGACGAAGGTTCAAACCCGTGTCCGACCATCCAGATTCAGGTTTACCGTGATTTCCCTAAATCGCTCCAAGTAAATGCCGGGATGTCTCCCTCGAAACGGCCGATTTCATTCCCCATCCTTCCCCAGTCCGAGCTTTTGCTCCGTCTCTAATGGTCTCGATGTCGACGGAACGTTAAACACTTATCTCCCCCTTGTTAGGTTACTTAATAGGAAAGCCAACGTTCTTTGTTAGGTTACTTACTAGGAAAGCCAACGTTCTTTGTAGGAGAAATAAAAGCGCACTCGTGAATTCACGTTATAATTGGAGCACTCCGCGAACCGTTGAAACGTAAGAAAACAGGTGAGCGAAGAAAGTTTCACAGCAAACATTACAGGCGTATTTCATCCATGTATCTGTAATTATGGTTGGTTGGAGGAATCGTCGCAACTAATACGGAAATCACAGTCTGCAGCGGAGACCGCACTTCGTTGGGTGTGAAAAAGGCGAACGATACGGTTACGAGAAATGATGATGGAAAAAAGCAGTGCTGAAAACAAATGTTCTTGATTTTGGGGATCAATCACTAGGTTTTCATGAGAGTCAACTTGAAGAAGAAGAAAGTCGTACTTCTAAAATTGATTTTCGCTAGGACTATCACGTATTGGTTTTCCAAGTGTCATCTGCTTTACAGGATTGATGCTTGTACACCAGCTGTTTCGATTTCACCAGCTCGATAAAGTGAGGTTATCAGTATGTAAGTAAAGTTTTTAATAAAGGGAGAGTACAATTTCCTGGCCATATCAATGAACTTTTAAGGAGGTGGAGAAAGACGAGGAAATTGTTAAAGTAGAGAAGTTTAAAAATATTTTAATAACAGTTAGTGCGTGTGAAAGTTTTATTATCCGATAACGAAGGTTACGGGCGAAACGTACGTAGTCATCGCACGTGAAACATTATTGCAATCCAACGTTTCGGAGACTAGGAACGGTAGAAAACTACCGAATGAGTAGAATACATTTTAATTGGTAAGAGCTGTAGATAGGGTGATACAGGGCCACGAAACCATGGACCTAAGCTCATTGACTGGAAATGATTATGTTCGGCGACTTGGAGACCATTCTGAGCCATTCATGGACTTCAAGTGCCCGAACTAGGATGGAACTTGTTCCGATGAGAATGTGCCATGTCACTGGGCCACAACTGTTCGCGACTGGTTTGAAGAACATTCTGGTTGGCCACGCAGATCGCCTGACAAGTGATATAATCGAGAGATCAGTTAGTGCACAAAGTGCTGCACTGACAACACTTTTGCATTCATGAACGGCTGTAGAGCCAGGACGGCTCATCATTTCTGCACGAGCCTTCGAACGACTTATGGAGTCCATGCCACGTCTTGTTGCTGTACTGCTGCGGGCGAAAGGAGGTCCACACGATATTTGGACGTTTCCCATGACTTTTGTAACCTCAGTGTAGATTGGTACTGATTGCCAGTTTTAGACTATACACTTCCCGCGATACTCAACTGTAGCTTTAAATGTTACAAATTTGTTTTTATAGTTTCTTCATTTTGAATATGGGCCTTTTTAATCCCCACAGCCTTATGAGATTCAGTAATTTGAATTCCTCTTTTCCGTTGCTGCGGATTGTTAAGTTCATGTCTTTCGTAGCAGGTTCCGTGCTGTCAGTCTTACGATTAACAACCAAATAATAAACAACTGAATCAGTAGTGAATCCACCCGAGAAACATACAAGTGATGATGTTACATGCAGGTGATGACGATACCAGCATCGTACTCAGACTAACTCTTTGCTTAATTTTTTGTTTATTTATAAAGAGACGTAAGTCCGCTGACGTAAGATGTTACATAAATACATGAAAGAAGACCAAGCTTGTTCATACCATTCTAAGCATCAGTCTTATATTCTCTCATTACGAAACGATGCGCCTACAGTCAAAGAAACGGTTTCCACCAACAACTCATCTTCACCAAAAACTGACTTACGTCTGTTCACAAATAAGCGATTCATGTGCAGAATTGATATTTGAGCTATAACACGACCTACCAGAAACGGTACTGAGAATCGGCTTAAGGAAAACGATATATTGAAGACCGTGTAAATGCAATGACTATAATTCCGATCACGTTCTGACACTGTTTGCATGTTGTTGTTATTATTATTACGTCGTGAAGAGAAGATGGGTAGCAAAAGGATGTCGGTCGGTAGTTCTTGTCGTCTGGGTAACACCATGTGACGTTAGTACATGTTAATAACTAAGTAACCGGCATGGAAGTGACGTTTACTGTCTCTTTCCTCGTAAATGAAGAGATATTTTACAGCTTACTGGAAATATGAACTGACGCAGCTATTTCGACATGAAGTAATGTATTAAAAGCTGCAATACAATAATATTTATTTTTTATTTCATTGTAGATGGCGTAGTTTACTCTTCAATTATCATAAAACGCCTAGCAAAAGCCCATTGTATTTTAGAATAAATTTTGCATGTATCTCACTACCTTTAAAGAAAATTTTGACATGCAGTTCCACCGGGCCAAATGATGCCAGCAAAGCCACAACTGTAGGTGGTGGGGAGGTGACGTGACTGCATTTTCTATTCTGAGCAGCGTAGTTCAGATCACGAGGTGGCTAAATAATTAGGGGCTTCTCTCTACATAGGAAGAAATGATCATCCTAATGAAATAAGAGAGATCAGAGCTCAGAGTGTTCGTTTTCCCCCCGCGCTGTTTGAGAGCGGAACGGTAGAGATCTATCTTGAACGAGGTTCGGTGAACCCTCTGCCAGACACTTAATTGTGAATTGCAGAGCAATAATACAGTTGTGGATGTAGATGTTGATATTGATTTTGATGTCGACTGGCATCAAACTCTTACCTGCCTTCGTTCTTTCCATCATTGCTTCCTTCTCTCATGACCTCATGTCTATCTGACATAAAAATCTAAATTTCGTTCTTTCATTTCTTGTGCAACTTGACGTAACGAAACTAGAAATGTACCGGCCTACATTGGTATACAAATTTCCGTCGTCAGATTACGTAATGAATTACAAGCTTTGTGGTTTGATCTTCAGGAAAATGAGATGAACCTTAGAACAAACGTGTCTAAAATGTCACTGTTCATGTCACAGCAACGGAGTTGCTGTTCGCGTTGACATTTGCGATCTCATATCTCGTAAATTTTTCCAACAGCTTTTCTTTTTCATGGAGTAGAGTGAATAGAACTATTTTTTTCAGTTTTAACCCCTGTCTGTGACAATGGTCAGAAAAACCCAAACAGGAGGTAGGTTACGCAAGCGCCTGTCACTTCAGCTGAAAGCTTTCTACGAACCGAGAATCGAATTCGCAGACACGTGCGGTATTGCCTCGTAACAGTATGTTGCAGACGGTTTCACAACTAGATACCGCTCGGGGCAGAAGTAATATATTTGATATGAAATCTAATACTGTCAGAAGTGGTGAATATATATTCTCTTGCTACTTGTGTTTTCCTTTTGCCTTGATTTCCGATACGAAACACTCTATTAATTCCCTGTAGCACTGCCAACAAGTGAAACTAGCGACTTGAAACTCCTTTTGTTTTCAAATCCGTACTTCAGTTGAAAAGCAACTGTTGTAAATTATATTGCATGACCGTACGTATACTTTACCAACAGCGCTAATTCAAAGCATCTGCATTTCTGGATGAATATCAAATAATTAATTCTGGCAGAGTGTAAAATTAGTATCACGTACATAACTTGCGCAGTCTTTGGACAAGTACAGAAAGACAGTTAGCACCAGTTTGTGGAGATTTAAGTAAAATACGGGCTGGAAACCCAATCCTACAATTGCTCTACCTAATGCAGACTTCAGTTTTGTAAAAACACTGTTTTGACTTTTCTAACGAGATCCCCAATGCACTTGTTTTCTCATTGATACTGTTGTGTTCTATAACATTACGAATAAATTAAGAAATTGATTAAGAATGTTCACACTTACACTCGACGAGATGTAACAGTTTTGACTGAATACCGTCAACTTTGTCAAACAAATGAATAATCGCAGTACATATCTTATGATACTTATGATTACTAGCATCTGTACTGAAACTAACAAAACCGTGGTTGGGAAGGTTTATTTCCAGGTCTGTTTTTATCGGAGGCAAATTGCATTATTTACCACAGCTTCAGGTATTGCCTTCTTACAATCCTCGAATCACTGAACATTGTTGGGAATAATTTTCTTGTACACGTGGTGAAGATGTAAGAGTGACGGGGCCTTACTGAATGAAAATCAAGCAGATTTTTCTTCTTAAAACATGCCGAACAGGATTATTTCCAGTATTCCAGTTGAAAATGAAGCAGTGAAACCGGAAGTACGCAGAAAGAGACGATAATTCGATAGTATACTTGTTTCATTGATAAGATAAAATGCAATCCATAATTTCTGCGTCTCCGCCGTTTAAGTTAATCGAAGTCTGAAGAGGTCGTATTTCTTTGATATCTATGTGAAGGGACCACTTTTTAAAAATTCAGGGTTTCTATTCAGCCGGACGGGACATTATTTACACCACTCACATCCGGGACAATCCAGGTATTCCGGGACTTACTGCAACCCTACTCCTGACCGGTTCGTTCTGCTGTTAATGTTTCTATGCTGACAACACAATACTCGCCGCCTTCTTTTATACTGTCTGGTCCGCATCTCGTGACATCTATTGTTCAATCCAGCACTACAGAGCGATGTCCGAATACTTCTGATCGAGCGGTGTATTTAATTATTTATGCATTCATTTTATCTGGCGGGGTTAGGCCCTCTCTCACATCTAACCAGGTATCCTTAGTGAGTTAGGTTAAATACGTCGTTCATAGTATAGGATGTGTCACATACGATACAAGTGTCGTCCGGCGTTGAGCGGGAATCAATATCGATGGTCAGGTTCGATTACTGTGTACGCGCCGACCCTTTCTCGGACGAGTGGAGATCAGCCCTGGAAAGAAGTCAGAGCAACTCGTCGCGACATGTGGCACTGCACAGTCGTGAGAGACCAGCATCCGCCCACAGAACTGTGCACAAGTTCAAACTTACAAGTTATGAAGTAACGCTAGTGTACCGACCAACCAATTCAAATGCCGTCGCTTGACGCCAGCAATGTAGCTGAATGTTTCAGTCTGCGCATGATGGCGAAGCTGACTCAGAAATCTTTTTTTATAGTGAAGTTGAAGCTGGATTTTTTTTTTCATAAGCCATGGCTGCATTTATAGGGTATGTGCTCTCGGGGAAAATCGACGTTGGAGTTCCTTATCAGTTACATAAACTCGTCGAAAACCGGTAAGCTACCTGCTAATGTCTGAGGAATGGGCCAGAGCATATATGGTGATAGTATACTGCGTCTCCGGCATTGACTGCCGGGCGACGTCAGATACAGCGTTTGCTTCATACGTGTGCAGGAATAGTTATCATTATTATTGCCTGGTGTAGAAGTATGAAACCTTAATTTCCCTATTGACGATCCTAGCCGTCAGTGTAGGGCCCGTGAGACCGCATCTGCAACGCCACGTGCTTCCAGTAACGGCTGACGACGAATGTCATCGCACGGTAACCCAAGTTTCATACATCTGTATCTGTTTCAAACCCGTAAACATGTCGAGTTTTGTGCCTACGAACTACGATTTGGGGACAGCATTGGTTTTCTGTTGTCATTTGAAGAAAACTGCTGCAGAATCGCAATGAATGCTTGTCGAAGCTTTTGGCGAACATTCTCTCGCGAAAACACAGTGTTTCGAGTAGTCAAAAATATTCAAAAGTGGTGATTTTGACATGAGAAACGACGAGTGCGGGAAACCACCGAAAAAGTTCGAAGACGACTAATTTCATGCCTTACTCGATGAAGATGATACTCAAACTCAACAAGAACACTTGGAACCATTGAATGTGACACAGAAAACAGTTTCTCTTCGGTTGAAAGCTATGGGAAAGGTGCAGAAAGTGGGAAAATAGGTTCCGCATGAACTGAATGAAAGACAGCAAGCAAATCGAAATACCACTTGTGAAACGCTGCTCTCAAGATACAAAAGAAAGTCGTTTCTGCATCGAATAGTGACAGGTGATGAAGACTGGATATATTTTGAGAATCCTGGGCGTCGTAAATCACGGGTGAATTCAGGCAAACCATCGACATCCACTGCAAGACCAAATAGCTTTGAAAAGAAAAAATGCTCTGTGTTTGGTGCGATCAGAACGGTGCAGTGTATTATGAACTGTTAAAACCTGGTGAAACCGTTAATACTGATCGCTACCGGCAGCAAATGATCGATTTAAATGGAGCATTACGTGAAAAACGACAGTAATATAGGAAAAAACAGCACAAAGTCATATTGCCCCATCACACACAGCAAAACTTGTGAGGGAACGATCGAGGCGTTCAGTTGGGAAATACTAGGGCATACGGCTTATTCTCCAGACTTTGCTAATTCCGATCATCTATTTGCATGACTGGCTGGACAGCGCTTTCAATTCGTATGAAAATGTACGAAGATGGCTCGCTGACTGGTTCGCTTCAAAAGAAGAACTGTTTCTTTTAGCGCGTTCATAGGCTGCCGGAGAGGTGGGAAAAATGTATAAATAACATTGGAGATTATTTTGAACAAAATATTGTTTGTCAGTTTCGAACAACAGACGTGTAATTATTGCAGCCAAATTCCGCTTTCATACTCCTACACCTGAAATTATTATTATCCCATACATGTGAATATACGGTATCTGAGATTTGTCAGTCTTATTAACATTGTTATTTAATTCCCTCGTTACGTTCCTGTCAAATTTGAGTATTGATGTGTATGGTGATTCAAATATGATACCACACAGATAGTTGGTATGTTCCTCGTCAAAAAGTGTGCATTTAAAGAATTTAAATGAAATTTCCCGTCATTTATCACTTACTTAGTGGTCACGACTTTTCCGCCGCCATTTGTAACGCATTAACAAAGGCATGTAAAGTCCGAACACGCATTGCTCGAGGAATGGGTAGTATCATTTCTCTTATTAGATTATTCAGTTATTGATCTTTTTGGTGCTCCTGTTGCACACACGGCCCTTGACCATTCCCTACTAACGACACAATGTGTCAAGTCCGGTGGCTGTGGAAACCGGCCCAAAGGTCTACCACGACCGATCCAACTACCAGGAAATTTTTGGTTAAGATATGCACGACCAGTGAGCACACAGTACGATGGCGCGCCACCTTATTGGAAGATACGTACGCGTTGGATTTGTAGCGGGATTTCATCAATGTCATACTCTTGCAACATCATTAATTACACGTCTGCATGCGCTGTAGTTGTATCAAAGAAGCAGCGCTCTATTCCTCTAGTGGCGTCACAGCGCACCAAACATTCACCTTAGGGGAGTCACTTTCGTATTCCCCAGTTTCATGAGAATTTTCACTGCCTTAAAAATGGTGTTATCTTGTTGTTGTTGTTTTTGTTGCTGTGGTTGTGGTCTTCAGTCCAAAGAGTGGTTTGAAACAGATCACCATGCTACTCTACGCTGGGCAACTCTCTTCACCTCCACATAACTACTGCAACCTACATCCTTCTGAATCTGCTTACTGTATTCTTCTCTTGGTCCCCCTCTACAACTTTTACCCGCCGCACTTCCCTCCAATACTAAATTAGTGATCTCTTGACGTCTCAGAATATGACCTATCAACCGACCCCTTCGTTTAGTCGCGTTTTTCCACATATTTTTTTCTCCCTAATTCTATCTAGTAGCTCCACACTAGTTACATGAAATATCCATCTAATGTTCAGCGTTCTTCTGTAGCACCACATTTCAAAAGCTTCTACTCTCTTCTTGTCTAAACTGTTTATCGTCCTGAAAGGTCTCTGTTGGATTTCTTTCATGTTAATTTCTTAAAAATGTTGTCATTTACGGCATACATTCCA
Organism: Schistocerca serialis cubense; assembly: GCF_023864345.2. Taxonomy (NCBI): domain Eukaryota; kingdom Metazoa; phylum Arthropoda; class Insecta; order Orthoptera; family Acrididae; genus Schistocerca; species Schistocerca serialis. The sequence goes on along the minus strand of NC_064640.1, from coordinate 140,158,427 downwards.
CTTCTAAATTTACTGTGCTGTTTCTGACTATCTGGGAGGAGACTGAGCAGTGGAACGTGTTACTTTTACACATAATCAAGAACGATCTGTCACAATACTACATTTAAAAACACAGTTTATATGTAATGCATGTCACACAGTCTCATGCGGAACCTACATCCGCTTTCTTTTATATACTGTGTATGATAAGATACTGGCATACCCCTTCCCTTCTGTGTGAAAGGATGAATGAGCAAGTGTATTTCTAGTTGCATGCTTGATGGTAGCAGACAAGCCTGTCTGCTAGAGAACAGTAGGACTAACGTCGGAACGGGTAGCTACGCTTTATAAAAGCAAAGAGGTTTCTATTCTTCGTATGGTCCTGTCCGTCCCTTGTCATGTTGGTATAGGAAGCTGCCTCTCTGGCCACTTCCGTTTTGTATCTGGAAGCACCCTTGGTAGGGCAGTCGCTCCGCGGCGAGCGTCTGAAGTGGTAAGATCTCCGGATCTCCGGCTAAGCGCGTCTCTGCCAAGTCCGTAGGACAATGGATTTCTTAAGTTCAGCCTAACTGAAAATTTAATCACCTTTATTTCAGGTTTAGATCTAAAATATCTAATGTATCTTAAATTGCAACGCAGTGTAATTTGAGTGTGAGGTTCAGAATATCTTCCAGTAGCTGCTTTGTCACTACTTTGTGAGTAAAGTGGAACCACGTGTGGATGATCCGTAACTCTAAGATCATCAATCTTAAATGCGAATGTGCGTTTGATTATAACGTCTCATCTTGACAATATTTTTCAATATAGCAACTTTTCCTTATGTTCAACCCACGTGGGGTGTACTTTGTGAGACCAGTACCACGTGCTTATACAATTGTTTGACCCATCAGGTTAATAGTAAGACGATAGTAACCAGTTCGAGGTTTTTCTTTTCTAATTTGTGTTTCGATGTAATTTATTTGAATTATCAAAATTATTGTGGAGTTACACTCTTTGTGTAAACCAAATTGACCACGTGAAGCATGTAGTGTAATCATCAAAGTAGCCCTCATCTATTCTTTTCGGGAAGATTTCACAGAGAGTTAGTATGAATTTAGTATACCAGTGTGTGGTAATTTTATGACGGACAGGATTCCACTACGAACGTAACTTCTTTGGGTGAAAATTGAATCGGTTGGTTGTGGTTAATTTCCTCTTGCATATGTTTCAACGTTCTTCGTGTGTTATTTTATGAATGCAGTGTTGTATGCAGTCTCCCAATCTTGGCTCCATATTTGATGTGTTCCGTAAGATTAAAAACTCACATTTTCACAATCCTAAATAAGGCACCAGTTTAGTTATGAATCAGGTTTAATATGCTGAAATTTTAACGGAACAATGATCAATGTTAAAATAAATAACCAAATATAAACTGATTTATTTCTTTTTATTTAAATTGTCTTGTTATATATATATCACCGGTTATCGTAAGATGACTACTAAAAGATTATAATTAATGTTAGTCTGGTTGGGTATTTGGTAAACTAGACTGGATACCTGATGAAACAGTTGCTCAGTAATGCAAAGTTAACTTCCCCAGATAGCTCACAGCTTTTAACGCGCTTTTATTGTCTTGAATATCAGCACCGCTTTCAGAACAACTTAATGCATCACATTACAGTCCATGTTTCACTTCCATACATGGCTGCACTCCTGACAAATATCTTCAGAAAATATTTCCTAAAACTTAAGTCTATATTCGCTGTTAACAAACAAAGTAGAGGATATAAAATGTATCCTCTACTTCGACCATCATCAGTTATTTTGCTTTCCAGATAGCAAAACTCATCTACTACTTTAAGTGTCTCATTTCCTAATCTAATTCCCTCAGCATCACCTGACTTCATCCGACTACATACCATTACTCTTGTTTTGCGTTTGTTGATGTTCATCTTATATCATCCTTTCAAGACGCTGTCCATTCCGTTCAACTGCTCTTCCAGGTCCTTCGCGTCTCTGACAGAATTATAATGTCGTCGGAAAACATCACAGTTTTTTTTCTTCCCCATGGATTTTCATTACTACTCCATTTTTTTTTGTTTCCTTTACTGCTTGCTCAATGTACAGATTCAATAACATCAGGGACAAGCTACAACTCTGTCTCACTCCCATCTCAGTCACTACTTCTCTTTCGTGCCCCTCGACCCTTATAACTGCCAATTGGTTTCCGTACAAATTGTAAATAGCCTTTCGCTCCTTGTATTTTACCCCTGCTACCTTCAGAATGTGAAAGAGAGTATTCCAGTCAACATTGTCGAAAGCTTTCTCTACGTCTACAGATGCTAGAAACTTACGTTTGCCTTTCCTTAACCTGTCTGCTAATGTAAGTCGTAGGGTCATGTTACGAAGATCACTGTAAGATAATGCGTCGCCTTTCTTTTATATGAAGTACGTAAGGCCGTTGCAAAATGTGATCAAACTGATGGCTATTGACTGTTGCATGAAATGTCAGTGAGTGAGTGGAGACCGCGCGTCTTAACAATAGGCTCGCTAATAATCTTCGTCGGAAGTAGGAACGGAATGTCAGAAACCGCTGCTGTGTGACCGCCGTTTTTAACACGTAATTCTCTTGCGACACGTGAGGCAGGAAGGGTGTTAGTGGCGCGGCGAAGCGATCAAAGAGACCCGCCGCGGCGGCGGCTAATGTGCCGGGCTCGCCCCACAACAGCACAAGAATTCGGCTCGCCTGCCCAGATGGACGACAGCGCGCACCGCACCGCACCTCACTGAATGCGGATTCCTAACGAAACCGCCAAAGCATTCGAAGCTTTCCACAGAAAGAGGCCAGTCGCTAGGGCGCCAGATAAGATGCTCCGCCGTTACAGCTACCAAGAACCTATTTTAGCAATATCTGCAGATGGTTAAGAACATCTCATCTGTACAGGCGTTTAAAGAAGTGTCCCACATTCTTGCAGGGGAAAGTGCTGCCCCAAACTAAAAGAAAGGGGGCTATAAAGTTATGTCTGTGCACAAACACAAGGGAACTTCAAATGGTAAGTTACACATTAGTATGGCAGACTAAGCAATTTTTATTCAATGTTGCACTACACATCAAAGTGACACTATTTTTCAGCGCAGTCGCTAAGCCCCCGTAAACAACGGTCGGAACTGTCTACCGATCGGTCCATTCCTCGATGTCAGAAATCGACTCGTCTGTTACGAACCGACAAAGGGCCGCTGTGTGAATGTCCTCATCGTCGGTAAATTAGCGATTCCAGCGAATCACACCCTCGACTGCGTGAAAATCGCCATCTGTGGTAGAAAGTCCATGGTCTTACTTCCCCATCAGCATCATCCACGCCGGGCGGTGTGGCGAGCGGTTCTAGGCGCTACTGTCTGGCACCGCGCGACCGCTACGGTCGCAGGTTCGAATCCTGCCTCAGGCATGGATATGTGTGATGTCCTTAGGTTAGTTAGGTTTAATTAGTTCTAAGTTCTAGGGGACTGACGACCTCAGATGTTAAGTCCCATAGTGCTCAGAGCCATTTGATTTTTTTTTTTAGCATCACCCACTTCTGTGCGGCTTTGTTCAAATTGTTGGCACCATTTCTCCACGGCTGGACGCGAAATGGCATTTGGTCCACATATGGCCAGAATTTCACAATCGATCTTTGTGTAATTTAGGCGTTTTGGCCACAAGACTTGTACTGTTCCCCGCACTTCAGCTTTGGAATAAGTTTTCGGTTACTGTGCCATTTCACTTCTACCATGATGCACGTATTACCCGTATAACAGCCGAACTGTATCTGCAAGAAACGGAGAACATGTACCCTCTACCGAAAATACGTCACTCTTGTTGTGCAGTGCTGTTAGCGTGGGACAACACGTGTAACTTACTTTTTGTTGTCCCCTCGTAATTATTGGCCTAATCTTTGAGCGGAGCGAGAACAAGACTCCCTAAAAATTACACGACGGGTTTTAGTCCGAATTTTCATAGCCGTACGAATAGTGGTAAATGGACAAAAATGGTATCAAATTGACCAATATGAAGTCTAATAAATTAATTGCGTGAAAGTAATCAGGTTAATAAATGAAAACATAATTATCGATTTGAGGGAAAACGGAAAGATTTCAGGAACAGCTGCTGCTAGCTATGTAAATGAAAAGTCAAAAAGTTGGGCTCTTCAGGGCCTAGCTATTTTCCTCATAAAATGTTACTTTGGTGTGATGATTAACAGTCAAAAACATACAATAGAGAAACATTTGATATACCTGATTTAGTGTAGATGATTTCGAGCGTAATTCAAAGGCTCATGAAAGTTTCTTTAATCTGTTTTATTGCTTATTTTCTGACAAATCATTTCACAAAATATTTTATCGATTTTTTCTAAAAATATTTTTTGGGATATCAGTCATTTTACTTTTGTCTAGAACGGTTATCAGTCAGTTGGAAATGTCGTGTGGCTAGGGCCTCCCGTCGGGTAGACCGTTCGCCTGGTGCAGGTCTTTCGATTTGACGCCACTTCGGCGACCTGCGCGTCGATGGGGATGAAATGATGATGATTAGGACAACACAACACCCAGTCCCTGAGCGGAGAAAATCTCCGACCCAGCCGGGAATCGAACCCGGGCCCTTAGGATTGACAGTCTGTCACTTGAGTAGGAGGTACTCCTATGGAGGTTCAATGCTCATTGCTCATTTTTCATTCCCTGTGTTGGTCTCTGTACTTAATACTCTGAATATAATGCTATTGTCGGACATAAACTGCAAAAGTCTCTTACATCAAGCATTTCGTACGTATCGCTCTGAGGTTGTGCAGGCATCAAAACAAGATTTGCAATTCTGTGGCGTGCGAACCAATCGAACATTGACACTGTCGCTTATTATTCCACGTGGGAAACGAAGTGTGCGGTATTCTGCTACAGGTTAACCAACTGCGTTAATCAGGAGGTACGTCTCCTGTACGCCGATCTGAAAAAAGGCTGAGTAGATGATTCCAGACACGGGTTCATTCACAAAAATGACAAGGGATTGCAATCGAGGTGATGCAGTTCGCACACATGACATGGGAAGAATTTGTGTGCAGCTGCAAACACACTTCTCCCGGTCATTTCTGCACGGACAGTAGGTTCCTGACTTTCACACTTTTCACTTAACAGCATTTGCAAGCCCTCAGATGAAAAAACTACCTTGCCAATGGATTCTAAGACGGAGCGATGAATTCAGCATTTGTTTTTTCTTTTCAGAAGAGGCAGGATTTACGGAGAGTGGGATAATAAAGTACCAAGTGTGTGCAGCCAAAAATCTTCGAGGGCCGATGGAAGCGAGGCATGAGGTTCGATGTAGTGTCAATGTGTTAGTAGGAATTGTGGGTGACCGACTCAGTATAGCATAAACTTTACCGGAAGGATTAACAGATAGTGTTTGTCACAAATCTCAGCGCGGCAAATTACCTGGGCTAGAGGAGAAATTTTCACTTGTAGAAAGCCGCCGATTGTGCTTCATGCAAACGGGGTACCGCTCTATTTTCTGCCTCTCGTTCGACAGTACCTAACTCAAATGGTTAATGAACAATGCATTGTTAGAGGAGGTCCAGCAGCATGCTCTGCCCTATCATCTGACATTAAATCATTAGATTTATGATCCTTAGATTTCTGGCTGTAGGCACACTTAAAGGAATTGGAGTGCTCCACACCCATCAACAACATGTACGCCTTACACGTGCATGTGTTCCAGGTATGTGACCAGATGTGAGGGTAGCCAGATATGTTCGCACGAGTTCGTGATTCTACTAGAAAGAGCGCTAGAGAATGTGTATGACTGAATGGTAACAACATTGAGCACCTATTGTAGTGTCAACAGACACACGGCTATCATACGACAGAATGACTCATTATAAATAAGTATAGGCTTCCGGAGATAAGTCGATAGGTTTTTATTTGTAGTGCTGAGCAGTACTGTAAGCTGTAAAAATACAGCTATCGTTTTTTATATATCCCTCTGCAGCAGCGCTCGCTAATGCACGGAGTGTTGGAAAGAAGCGCGCCTTGTAGCCACCCTTCTCTCTCGCTGTCACCAGCAACAGAAACTGAACAGCACATTCTGTAGCTGTCATAATTTGGGAAGAAATGATGCCAGTCTCTACATCTGCCCCTGTAATCTACGAATGACACTAAAAGGAGCGGCAAACGAAAATTTTCGTTGTTGCATGTGCCTATTGTTCCCCTCTTCGGATCACTCTTGTAAATAGTCTAGCTTTAACTTCGCTGTCTCTACTTCAGGGCTGGAGAGTATTGGTAGATTACGGTCAGAAAACCGGTTCATGGTATTTTATAAAAGGATTTCTGCAAGATAATTGCTTCTTCCTTCGAGTGTCTGCCACTCAACATTTATTTTCGGAATTTACCTCACACTCTACCGCCAGTTAAACATCCATGTGACAAACAACTTAAATTGGAAAGCGCAGATAGAAAATGTTGTGGGGAAGGCCAACGAAAGACTGCGTTTTATTGGCAGGACACTTAGAAAATGTGACAATCTACTAAGGAGACTGGCTAAACTACGCTTGTCCGTCCTCTTTCAGAATACTGCTGCGCGGGTCGGGATCTTTACCAGATAGGACTGACGGAGTACATCGAAAAAGTTCAAAGAAAGGCAGCACGTTTTGCATTATCGGGAAATATGGGAGAGAGAGTCACCGAAATAATACAGGATTTGGGCTGGACATCATTAAAAGAAAGGCGTTTTTCGTTGCGACGGAATCTTCTCAAGAAATTCCAATCACCAGCTTTCTCCTCCGATTGCGAAAACATTTTGTTGACACCGACTTACATATGGAGAAACGATCACCACGATAAAATAAGGCTAAATCAGAGCTCGTACGGAAAGATATAGGTGTTCGTTCTTTCTGAGCGCTATACGAGATTGGAATATTAGAGAATTGTCTAGGTGGTTCGATGAACCCTCTGTCAGCCACTTAAATGTGATTTGCAGAGTATCCATGTAGATGTAGATGATACATAATACATGACTACTCGCGCTTCACCTTGTCGCAATTCGAGTCACAACCTTAATTTATATGTAGACAGTAGTTCGAATTATAGTCATTGATCTACATCCTAAGATAAACAAAAAGACGCACCACAAAGGAATTATCAGAATGAGACGGAAATCGGTATATGTGTTGTACATGACAAACAAACGATTATAATTTCAGAAAAACTGAGTTATTTACTGAAGAGAAAAAGCTTCTGAAATTGTGCAAGTCAATAATGTGTTGGTCCACATCTGGCCCTTACGCATGCAGCTACTCGGCTTCGCATTCATAGATGGAGTTGGTTGTCGTTCTCCTGAGGGATATCGTGCCAAATTGTATCCAATTGTCGCTTTATATCGTCAAAATGTGGAGCTTCTTGGAAGACCTTGCCCATAATGCTCCAAACGTTTTCAATTGGGGAGCGGCCCGGCCACCTTGCTGGCCAAGGTAGGGTTTGAAAGCACGAAAACAGGCAGTAGAAACTCTCGCCCTGTGTGGGCCATCATTATCTTTCTGAAATGCAAGGCCATGAAGAGGAACAAACCGGGGCGTTGAATATCGTCGACGTTTCGCTACGCTGTAGGGTGCCGCATATGACAACCAAAGGGGTACTGCTAAAAAAAAAAGAAAAAAAAGGCACCCCATACCTCACTCCCGGTTGTCGAGCTGTATTTTTGGTGATACTCAGGCTGGAATCCCACCACTGACGGGGCGTCTCCAGGTACGTCTTGACTGGTTATCGGGGTCAGTTCGAAGCGAGAGTCATAACTGAAGACGAGTATATTCCAGTCAATGAGAGGCCAGACCGAAGACTTATCTGGAGACAGCGATGGGATACCAACCTGATTGTCGCCCGCTATATGGCCCGACAACCAGGAGTGATGGTCTGGGGTGCACTTTGTTCCATAGCCCCTTTGATTGTCACCCGCGGCACTCTTACAGCACAGCGGAACATTGATGATATTCTACGCCCTGTTCTGTTGCCCTTCGTGGCAAGCCATCCTGGGATTATATTTCAGCGAGATAATGCCCGCTCGCACAGGGCGAGACTTTCTACCGCCAGTTTTCGTACTTGACAAACCCTAACTTGACAGGCAAGGTCGCCGGATCTCTCCCCGCTTGAGGACGTTTGGAGCATTACGGGCAGGTCCCTCCAGCCAAATCCACATTCTGATGATCTAAGGCCCCAGCTGAACAGAATTTGGTACAATATCCTTCAAGGGGATATTCAACAATTCTGTCAGTCAATCTTTCTTTTCTTTCTTTTGCTTGCGCCGTTTTTCCCATGGATACGTAGGGTCGGCATGGTTAATCGGATGTGGCAATGGTAGTTGAAGGGGTGGCCAGATGCCCTTCCTGCCGCCACCCCATATCCCACGGGAAGGAATTAGTGTACCCCAACTGTCTGCGACTAGTGTAATCCATGGAATAGTGCGAAAGGGTTCAGATGTCTGCGAACCGTGTAACTGAGGCGGGACGTGGGGACCAGCCCAGTCTTCACCTAGGGGGATGTGGATAACCGCATAAAAACTACATTCAGGCTGGCCAGCACACCGGCCCTCGTCGTTAATCCGCCGGGGGGATTCGATCCGGGACCGGCGCGCTTACCCGAGTCCAGGAAGCAGCGCGTTAGCGCGCTCAGCTAACCTGGCGGGTCAACAAATCTGTCAATCAATGTCAAGCCAAATAAATGTTTGCAAGAGGAACGGAGGTGGATCAACGCGTTACTGCCTTGCTCAGTTTGTGGAGCTCTTCTTCTGAATAAATCATCCAATTTTTATGAACTTGTATTCATTTGTTTGTCTGCACATGCAAATCGCATCTACCGACTTCCGTCCCTTTGGAATAATTCTGTATTACGACAAACGTATCCGTTAGGAGTGTGCGGAAAAATTGAGCGTTAATGGGCTATGGCAGCAGACTATCGATGCTAGTGCCTTTGCTAACAACACATCGATTGCAGCGTATGTCTTGGACTCGTGACCATAAAGTTGGATCCTAGACGACTGGAAAACCGTGGCCTGATCGGATGAGTCCCGATTTCAGTTGGTAAGAGCTGACGGAAAGGTTAAAGTGTGGTGCAGGCCCTTCGAAGCCATGGACCCAAGTTGTCAACAAGGCACTGTGCAAGATTGTGGTGGCTCCATGATGGTGCGGTATGTTTTTACATGGAATGGACTGAGCCCTGTGGTAAAGCTGAACCAATCATTGACTGGAAAAGTTTATTTTGAGCTACGTGGAGAGTATTTGCAACTATTCATGGACTTCATGTTCCGAAACAACGACGGATTTTATATGGATGACAATGTGTCATGTCACTGGGGCACAATTGACCGTGATTGGTTTGAAGCACATTCTGAATGATTTTAGCGACTGATTTTGCCACTCAGATCGACCGACATGAATCCCATCGAACATTTATGGGACATAATCGAGAGTTCAGTTCGTGCACAAAATCCTGCACCGGCAACACTTTTGCAATTGTTGACGGCTATAGAGACAGCATGGCTCATTATTTCTGCAAGGGACTTCCAACGACTTGTTGAGTCCATGCCACGTCGAGCTGCTGCACTACGTCGAGCAGTGGAGGTCCTACACGATGTTAGGAGGTACCCAATGACTTTTGTCACCACATTGTACTTCAGAAGGGAATCTTAGAGTATATCCAGAGGCCGATTCAGAAGAGCTGGTAGAAACTGCCCAACTGAAAGGGGCGCCTGCAAACTGCGCCGAACGAGTTAGTGCAGTGTTAAGACACTGGACTCGTATTAAGGAGGACTGACGTTCAAATCCCCGTTCAGCCATTCAGATTTATTTTTTCAACTGGTTCTCCAAACCGCTTAAGGAACATTCTGTCTTTACGAGGGTTGTTTTTTTTAAGTAAGGGCCGTTTTTATTTTTAAAAAAAGTTACAAATACTTTTGTAAAAAAACTTCTATTTTCTGATTCTACACACTTTTACCTATTTTTCTACATAGTTGCCTTGTTTATTTAAGCACTTGTCATACCGTACAACTAAGTTTTTAATTCCCACTTCAAAGAATTCGGCCGCCTGCTCCGACAGCCAAGAGTTCACGGCCGCTTTCACTTCATCGTTGTCATTGAAGCGCTGCCCGCCAAGATGGTGTTTCAGGTACCGGAAAAGGTGAAAATCGCTAGGAGCAAGGTCGGGGCTGTATGGTGCATGGCCCAGAACTTCCCAGCCAAAATAATCAATCAAATCCCGAGTCTTTTGAGAGGTGTGAGGCCTAGCGTTATCGTGCAGGAGCAAAACTCCTTTTGTCAGCATGCCGCGCCTTTTGTTTTGAATTGCTCTGCGGAGCTTCTTTAGAGTTGCACAGTAGGCATCTGAGATGATTGTCGTTCCTCGTGGCATAAAGTCCACTAGCAAAACACCGCGCCGGTCCCAGAACACAGTTGCCATAATCTTCCGCGTTGACAGCGTCTGTTTGGTTTTGACCTTGACGGGTGACGTTGTGTGTCGCCATTCCATCGATTGTCGCTTGCTTTCGGGAGTGATATGGGATACCCATGCTTTATCTCCAGTGACAATTTGACTCAACATGTCATCCCCTTCTTCCTCGTAACGAATCAAGAAGTCCAATGAAGTGGCAAATCTCTTCCCTTTGTGGTCCTCTGTGAGGAGTCTGGGTACCCACCGAGAACACAGTTTCTTAAAGTTTAGGTTTTCAGACACAATTTTGTACAAAACCGATCTTGAAACTTGTGGAAATTCCAAAGAAAGAGTGGAAATTGTGAATCTTCTGTCCTCACGAATCTTAGTTTCAACTGCAGCCACCAAATCATCAGTGATCACAGAGGGCCGGCCTGAGCGTTCTTCGTCATGGACGTTTTGACGGCCATTTTTAAACTCTGTAACCCATTGACGCACTTTACCTTCACTCATTGCATTCAAGCCATAAACTTCTGTTAACTGACGATGAATTTCTGCAGCTGATAGGCTTCTCGCGGTCAAAAAACGTATCACTGACCGTATCTCACACGCGGCGGGCGATTCAATAATCGTAAACATTATAATGTAGCACAGCGATGCGTACACGTCAGCTACAGAGCTGCAACTTGCATCAGTGTGAACGGGAAGGATGCCGGCAAGTGATGCGGTGGCTTGTTGCGGCGTCCACGCGAACTTCGGGACTATACGCGCGAACGGCCCTTACTTAAAAAACAACCCTCGTACACTCCTGGAAATGGAAAAAAGAACACATTGACACCGGTGTGTCAGACCCACCATACTTGCTCCGGACACTGCGAGAGGGCTGTACAAGCAATGATCACACGCACGGCACAGCGGACACACCAGGAACCGCGGTGTTGGCCGTCGAATGGCGCTAGCTGCGCAGCATTTGTGCACCGCCGCCGTCAGTGTCAGCCAGTTTGCCGTGGCATACGGAGCTCCATCGCAGTCTTTAACACTGGTAGCATGCCGCGACAGCGTGGACGTGAACCGTATGTGCAGTTGACGGACTTTGAGCGAGGGCGTATAGTGGGCATGCGGGAGGCCGGGTGGACGTACCGCCGAATTGCTCAACACGTGGGGCGTGAGGTCTCCACAGTACATCGATGTTGTCGCCAGTGGTCGGCGGAAGGTGCACGTGCCCGTCGACCTGGGACCGGACCGCAGCGACGCACGGATGCACGCCAAGACCGTAGGATCCTACGCAGTGCCGTAGGGGACCGCACCGCCACTTCCCAGCAAATTAGACACACAGTTGCTCCTGGGGTATCGGCGAGGACCATTCGCAACCGTCTCCATGAAGCTGGGCTACGGTCCCGCACACCGTTAGGCCGTCTTCCGCTCACGCCCCAACATCGTGCAGCCCGCCTCCAGTGGTGTCGCGACAGGCGTGAATGGAGGGACGAATGGAGACGTGTCGTCTTCAGCGATGAGAGTCGCTTCTGCCTTGGTGCCAATGATGGTCGTATGCGTGTTTGGCGCCGTGCAGGTGAGCGCCACAATCAGGACTGCATACGACCGAGGCACACAGTGCCAACACCCGGCATCGCGGTGTGGGGAGCGATCTCCTACACTGGCCGTACACCACTGGTGATCGTCGAGGGGACACTGAATAGTGCACGGTACATCCAAACCGTCATCGAACCCATCGTTCTACCATTCCTAGACCGGCAAGGGAACTTGCTGTTCCAACAGGACAATGCACGTCCGCATGTATCCCGTGCCACCCAACGTGCTCTAGAAGGTGTAAGTCAACTACCCTGGCCAGCAAGATCTCCGGATCTGTCCCCCATTGAGGATGTTTGGGACTGGATGAAGCGTCGTCTCACGCGGTCTGCACGTCCAGCACGAACGCTGGTCCAACTGAGGCGCCAGGTGGAAATGGCATGGCAAGCCGTTCCACAGGACTACATCCAGCATCTCTACGATCGTCTCCATGGGAGAACAGCAGCCTGCATTGCTGCGAAAGGTGGATATACACTGTACTAGTGCCGACATTGTGCATGCTCTGTTGCCTGTGTCTATGTGCCTGTGGTTCTGTCAGTGTGATCATGTGATGTATCTGACCCCAGGAATGTGTCAATAAAGTTTCCCCTTCCTGGGACAATGAATTCACGGTGTTCTTATTTCAATTTCCAGGAGTGTATTTCCCGTCATTCTCTACATAGGATATGAGCTCTGTTTCTAACGTATTATCGTTGGTCTGTCAATAAATCCTTACCTTCTTTCCTATTCTTCCGCGCTGCAGACGCCAGCAACTAGACGTGAGTCTTCTTAAGCATGTCACTTAGGCTCCTTGGTTGGCTGTAGAGATTTTTTTAAGGGATTGCGAAATGTACATGCCGCTCACTCCCTCCTATTAGCTACTTGTTTCTATGATGACGTCTTCTACAAGACAATGAATCTGCATCTGGTTATTCCTCGAACACATCTGACAGAACTCTGCCGTGTAAATGGTCTCTTGCAGGCTCGCGTAAATGAGTGTATAGGCTCAATATAGTCCATCGCCTCGAACTTATTGAAACAGCGGTTTAATTGTCTTTCAATAAACATCTCTTGCCGCAGGTTTTGTACAAAAAAAAAAAAAAAAAAAAAAAAAAAAACCATGATCAGTAACGTCTAATGGTCACATGACTTTACATTTCAACACGCCGTCGTAAGTTTCCATCGAACGCGGCTTGGTTGTCACGTACCTGTTCAGTCGGTTCCCCAGTATTCGTGGAAAGCTGCGAAGATTTCCGGTGGGGCTCCATTCAAACCACCGAACGAACGACAAAAAAGTCTCCGTTTTAAGGGAACTCCAACTCAGTAATTTCATGTCAGATATAAAACAGTTATTTCAACGAATATTTTACTTCGATGTCTGCTTTTGTGACGCTAAAATAGAACAATTCCATTAAAAGGAAATGGATGTCTGTATTCGGTGACAAATGAATGTACGAAAATGAAAAGTATATTACGAATTGGCGTCATTATTCCTTTAGGAGGAAACCGACTGCAAACATATTGAAACAGTAAAATGACAGTTCTGGTTAAACCGTTAGGTGCCTCATAGTGCAACAGGGATTTCACCAGTACTAACAGTTTTACGTCCATGCGCTTGACACACTGGTCACTTACGTGTGTTGGATTTTTATCGTATGTGCAAAATCACGGAATTCCGCAGGTAAACATTTTAAGTACTCGCCAGCAAGCTCGGACAAGGACACTGCGTTGTTTGCGTGGCATCATAGCAACGCACGTCAGCGGAACTCAGGGCCGTGGTAGGGAAACTTGCTTATCGGCCTCTCCATCAGGCTGCACTGTGTGATAAATCCCACGACTTAAATTTTCGTAGTCTGGCATTTGGCTCTCGTGAGGGACGTGCGCAGGTTCCTCGAGGTTGTGTGCAGGTACATATTGCTGGTTACACATCTGCTCGCAAACAGTTTGCCGAGAGAGTGAAATATCTAGAGCACGTTTAACGCCAGTTCATGTTACCCTGATCTTCCCTCCGAATGAGTGAACGGCTGTTTTCGAAAACGTGTATATGGAAATAAAATTGCAGCAACTATTCTATAAATGTCTCCCGCTGCTGTTCACAGGTGCTGGCTGGCTTTACTAGAATGGCAGGGAAATAAACCGAAAAATAAACTCAGTTTCGGTGCTGGCAACAGTAGGCACAAACCACTATTGTCTTGCCTGCATAAATGAATCAACCTATCAATCAACTATTCTATGATTTTTCTCTGATATCGGTCTACACATAAACTTGAGACCAAGGTGGACTACACGTTAAATTGACAATGCTTTAAAATTGCTCTTAGTACAATCGAAATCTCGATTTATTTTCATTTGATAAATGGTTTCGGCTGTACAACAGATCTCAGATCTGATTTGTAAAAAGAGTAAAAAGAGCAATTGTGGAATTTCCCGTCAGCCCTGGGAAGGACACAGAAGCGGGCCACAAGATTACTGCTCCTGAGGCTGGTCGGCATATCGCCACTGAGGACTTAATCGGCGTTGATTGTACATTCGAAACTGACCTGAAAGCATTGGCCATGCGATGTGTTATCCTTAGTCACCACGGTACCTGTTTACTGTAACGTCAACAAGTGCTCCCCATAACGGCCAAGTGCAATAATGTCCTGGTTGACCAGTACATATATTACATGCGGAAATACATAGTACTGATGTTCCATAACGACGTTTGTTTTATAGTTCATTATGAACAGGCTTTCGGCTCTCTAGGCCATCCTCAAACAACTTAAGACCAACCATATAGCCCATGCAACATCAACGAGAGTTCATATCTGTACAAAGAATGTTTTGATAAAGAAATGTGGCCTTTAGCAATTACATATCTTTACGAAAAATACAAGCATATTGAAATACACAAAGAAGCTATGAAGAAATAAGCCTTACTTACATTGTACTCAATGCTTAAAAGTATATGAACAGGAAAGCCAAAATAGTATACAAGTAAGTACTGCCACAGACTGCTATGATGTATGGACGAAACAACTCGCGTAGCCAGCCGGGGTGGCCGAGCGGTTCTAGGCGCTACAGTCTGGAACCACGCGACCGCTACGGTTGCAGGTTCGAATCCTGCCGCGGACATGGATGTGTGTGACGTCCTTAGGTTAGTTAGGTTTAAGTAGTTCTAAGTTCTAGGGGACTGATGACCTCAGAAGTTAAGTCCCATGGTGCTCAGAGCCATTTGAGCCAGACAACTCGCGTATATGGTAAACAGACAAAGAAAGAAAAATGGGGCGGGGGCAGAAGGGAGGAAATAGTTAACGCAAAGTCGTTGGGGAATAGCGGTTTTCAGAGTTTTATTTACGCTATGGACAACATCGCATTTTGTGCCGTAAGAATGTCTTCTGTTGTAGGTTGGCAGGAGAGCCAACACCGGGTACTAGAGGAAGCCGAAAGGCACGCGTTTTAGCTCACGCAGGCTGGCGTGTGGTCTGGAACAGGACAAGGAAATTAGACTTTAGAAAAATGGACGTATCTGGTGGAATACTTAACTTTAATCCATTAATGATGAGCGTCGCTCTTGACTGTGCATGACTCAGTATCAATAGTAACTGGTAATGGCGTCTTGCTAGGTCGTAGCAAATGACGTAGCTGAAGGCTATGCTAACTATCGTCTCGGCATATGAGAGCGTATTTTGTCAGTGAACCTTCGCTAGCAAAGTCGGTTGTACAACTGGGGCTAGTGCTAGGAAGCCGGCCGATGTGGCCGTGCGGTTCTACGCGCTACAGTGTGGAACCGCGTGACCGCTACGGTCGCAGGTTCGAATCCTGCCTCGGACATGGATGTGTGTGATGTCCTTAGGTTAGTTAGGTTTAAGTAGTTCGAAGTTCTAGGGGACTGATGACCACAGAAGTTAAGTCCCATAGTGCTCAGAGCCATTTGAACCATTTTTTTGAAGTGCTAGGAAGTCTCTCTAGACCTGCCGTGTGGCGGCGCTCGGTCTGCAATAACTGATAGTGACGACACGCAGGTCCGACGTATACTAACGGACCGCGGCAGATTTAAAGGCTACCACCTAGCAAGTGTGGTGTCTGGCGGTGACACCACATCTTCATCCAGAGCATGTTCAGCAAAGTGGACTCTTTCATTTTCAGTCTCCAACTCCTCTCATATTCTGTTCGTGTAATAGTTACAGTATTGACCTGTATACAATTTTCCACACAGATTGGAGGAAATACTATAATTCCACTTTCTTCTAAATGTGAGATTTTGTCTCTAAAAATGCCTCTGAGCACTCTGAGCACTATGGGTCTTAACATCTGAGGTCATCAGTCCACTAGAACTTAGAACTACTTAAACCAAACTAACCTAAGGACATCACACACATCCATGCCCGAGGCAGGATTCGAACCTGCGACCGTAGCGGACGCATGGTTCCACACTGAAGTGCCCAGAACCGCTCGGCCACAGCGGCCGGATATTTTGTCTCTACTATTGAATAAATATAGGCAACAGTCTCTTTCTTTTACTTCTGTCTTTGTCTCCCATCGCCGCAGCGTCGGCATGGTTATTGACGGATTTACGGATTTGGCGTGGTTAGTTTTGGGGGGAGGGGGGGGGGGGGGGGAAGAGGCCGGTGCTCTTCCAGTCGTCACCTCGTTACAGTGGACAATGAAACTACCACTTGGCGCTAGGTGACTAGATATCCAGGACTTTTGACAGAATTTGGGGTTAGGGGGCTTGTCTGCTCTGTAAAGTAAGATAGATGGTGATCTACGGTATCTCTGTCGACTGAGCGTGGTGCTGGGGCAGGCACAAGTGTTACCGAGCACCCTGTTCTTGAGCACGGAACTCCGCAGCAGACAAGCCGTACGTGTTGCCATGTGAACCCAACGACATCGACAATTAAGTCTCCACGGGACCATCGGGATTCGACCGTGGACCATTTGAAGTGTGTAGGCTGTTCGGATGAATCTTTCTTGCTACACGAGGTCGCTGGTCGTCTGCCAAAACACCTTCATCGAGGCGAACGGTCGCTCCAAACACGCACCGTGCCACGGCCTCAGGTTGGTCGGCGCAGTCTTATGCAATGGAAAATATTCTCGTGCGCTTGTACGGAACCTGAGGTAATAGTTGAAGACATCGTTTCAGCTGCGGACCACCTTCATGCTTGATGTCTTCCTTGACGGCGATGTTATCTTTCAGCAGTACAGTTGTCCGTGTCTCGAAGGCAGAATCCTGCTACAGTGGTTTGAAGAGCATGACAGTGAAATCACGTTGATGACTTACCCACCAAATTTGCCTGATATGAATACGATGGAACGCTTCTGGTCGCTATCGGGAGCCATCACCACGTACACAAATCAGAGGCCCACTATTTACGGGAATTACATGACTTGTGTATGGGCATGTAATGTCACATACCCCACAAATTGAGGGTACGTAGAGTCCAAAGATGGACCAACAAGCTTTTAAGCAGATGATCATAATGTTTCGCTCGTCAGTGTATGTCCTTGTGGCTCCTATAAACAGTCTGAAACACATGAAAAATAGTAAACTTTGGCTTAATACGTTTTATGATTTTTGCACATGAACTTCAACTCAGTATGCTATAAAACATCACAAGAAATAAAACCTCAATTCAGATCAACGAAATTTGGTTATTGTTTTTAGTATTATTACTTTTCATTTTCTCTGTGGGTCGTCTTCAAAGAAAATTCTTGACGTGATCCTGGATTTAATCGTCTGGAACAATGGACCAATTAAGCCATTTTCACTACGTTAATTACACCACCGAATGTTTTTTACAGAAATGACGCAACTTTTCGTATTGGAGTTGTTTAAAAACTTATTACGTTTTTCAGAGGAAAAGATACATATGGTTTACCATTAATGTACAATTTCCATCCACCTGAAAGATTAGACTTCCGTACTACCCGTTACCCAATTCCGATCGGGCAGTGTTCTTAACAACTGATTACGTCTCCACCCCACCAATGCCCCTCTGATATACTGTTGCAATGGCCGGCCGGGGTGGCCGAGCGGTTCTAGGCGCTACAGTCTGGAGCCTCGCGACCGCTACGGTCGCAGGTTCGAAACCTGCCTCGGGCATAGATGTGTGCGCTGTCCTTAGGTTAGATAGGTTTAAGTGGTGGTGGTGGTTAGTGTTTAACGTCCCGTCGACAACGAGGTCATTAGAGACGGAGCGCAAGCTCGGGTTAGGGAAGGATTGGGAAGGAAATCGGCCGTGCCCTTTCAAAGGAACCATCCCGGCATTTGCCTGAAACGATTTAGGGAAATCACGGAAAACCTAAATCAGGATGGCTGGAGACGGGATTGAACCGTCGTCCTCCCGAATGCGAGTCCAGTGTGCTAACCACTGCGCCACCTCGCTCGGCTGTTAGGTTTAAGTAGTTCTAAGTGTAGGGGAATGAGGACCTCAGACGTTAAGTCTCATAGTGCTTAGAGCCATTTGAACCATCTCGAAACAAGCTCACTCACGAGATATTGAAAACACCGCCGGCCGCGGTGGTCTCGCGGTTCTAGGCGCGCAGTCCGGAACCGCGCGACTGCTACGGTCGCGGGTTCGAATCCTGCCTCGGGCATGGATGTGTGTGATGTCCTTAGGTTAGTTAGGTTTAAGTAGTTCTAAGTTCTAGGGGACTGATGACCACAGCTGTTAAGTCCCATAGTGCTCAGGGCCATTTGAACCATTTGAAAACACCGGTGGCTCTGCTTCTGAGAGCCTCCATATCAAGTGAACTTTATCCTTAAACCAGGAAACATACACCAAAAATGACGCCTCTTGCTTGGAAGCTACTGGGAGGTGTTCCGTCCTTCGGTTACTGCAGAACAATGCAGCTAAAGCTTCTAATACCTTTTGCCGTATTTCTGGATGTTTATTTCGAGAATACATAATTAACTACGATGCCGTGAGCGTTTCTATTCGCCGTGTCCTTAATATTAGCTGCGAGACGAGGCTTCTTGCGGATGTCGGAAACGAGGCAGTCCTCTTGACACAGAGCTGTGCTCAATTCATTAGCGATCTGCTGCAGTAGGAATGAATTTTAAGTAGAGAGAAAATAGCGGCTGATGAAGACACGAGTGGCCGCAGCGGCGCGGTCACGCGACTTCGCCCGCCCCTGACAAAGTGGTCTGCGAAACGCAACCACTGCCGCACGCTCCGCCTCATCTCGTCCCTCCAGACGCTACCTGCATTATCCCCATTCGATCCGTGCACTCTGTATTTTGCACGGCTTCACTACAGGCGTTGAATTAACCACGGAGCGCTACGCTTGGGTGCTGGTGCGTTCAGTAAGTAATGCAACACATTTTTTCTCAGCGACGGTTGTTTTAGTCAGGATTGAAATATATCATTTTACACTACTGGCCATTAAGATTGGTACACCACGAAGATGACGTGCTACAGACGTGAAATTTAACCGACAGGAAGAAGATGCTGTGATACGCAAATGATTAGCTTTTCAGAGCATTCACACAAGGTTGGCGCCGGTGGCGACACCTACAACCTGCTGACATGAGGAAAGTTTCCAACCGATTTCTCATACGCAAACAGCAGTTGACTAGCGTTGCCTGGTGAAACGTTGTTGTGATACCTCGTGCAAGGAGGAGAAATGCGTACCATCACGTTTCCGACTTTGATAAAGGTCGGAACGCAGCCTATCGCAATTGCGGTTTATCGTATCGCGACATTGCTGCTCGCGTTGGTCGAGATCCAATGACTGTTAGCAGAATACGGAATGGGTAGGTTCAGGAAGGTAATACGGAACGCCGTGCTGGATCCCAACGGCCTCATCGCTAACAGTCGAGAGGACAAGCATCTTATCTACATGACTGTAACTGATCGTGCAGCCACATCTCGATCCCTGAGTCAACAGATGGGGACGTTGGCAAGACAACAACCATCTGCACGAACAGTACGACGACGTTTGCAGCAGCATGGACTATCAGCTCGGAGACCACGGCTGCGGTTACCCTTGACGCTGCATCACAGACAGGAGTGCCTGCGATGGTGTAATCAACGACGAATCTGGGTGCACGAATGGCAAAACGTCATTTTTTCGGATGAATCCAGGTTCTGTTTACAGCATCATGATGGTCGCATCCGTGTTTGGCGACATCGCGGTGAACGCGCATTGGGAGCGTGTATTCGTCATTGCCATACCGGCGTATCACCTGGCGTGATGGTATGGGGTACCATTGGTTACACGTCTCGGTCACCTCTTGATCGCATTGACGGCGCTTTGAGCAGTGGACGTTACATTTGAGATATGTTACGACCCGTGGCTCTACCCTTCATTCGATCCCTGCGAAACCCTACATTTCAGTAGGATAATGCACGACCGCATTTAGCAGGTCCTGTATGGGCCTTTCTGGATACAGCAAATGTCCGACTGCTGCCCTGGCCAGCACATTCTCCAGATCTCTTACCAACTGAAAACGTCTGGTCATTGGTGGCCGAGGAACTGGCTCGTCACAATGCGCCAGTCACTACTCTTGATGAACTGTGGTCTCGTGTTGAAGCTGCATGGGCAGCTGTACCCGTACACGCCATCCAAGCTCTGTTTGACTCAATGCCCAGGCGTATCAAGGCCGTTATTACGGTGAGAGGTCGTTGTTCTGAGTACTGATTTCTCAGGATCTATGCACCCAAATTGCGTGAAAATGTAATTACATGTCAGTTCTAGTATAATATATCTGTCCAATGAATACCCGTTTATCATCTGCATTTCTTCTTGGTGTAGCAATTTTAATGGCGGGTAGTGTATTATCCACTCTTTTGACTTCAAAATCCTCTTTTCAACATAATCTCCGTTCAATACGAAGGTGTTACACCAGCTTAGTGGGAGGGCCTGTATGACCACATGGTACCATTCTACTGGTCGACATCGACACCGACGCCGTGATGCTTCAATAACAGCCCTATAATCCACGTACTGCTTCCCACAGAGTGCATCCTTCATTGAATCAAACAGAGGAAGTCGGAAAGTGATTCTATTAGGCGGCGAGCAACCAAGCAGGCACAGACCTTATGAGTATCCAAACTGGTGGACCAGTATGTCAGCACTACCAGCAGAGACGTCCAGTTGTACTGCGAGAAGTTCAATTTTGATCCATCGTTCACATCGAATGAAAGAGTCCGCACGTTCCAACACTGCGGGAGACACAGCTGTGTGTGGCCGGTCAGCATGCGGGAGATCGGATAAGGTTGCGGGACCTTGTTGTGATGATAGACGTCTCACCCAGCGACTCACCGTGCTTTTGTTCAATGCCAGGTCTAGGTCTCCGTAGACATTCTGCAAGCGCATATGAATGTATGCGATGCTCCGATTTTTTGCCAAAAGAAAACAGCTCTCTGCTCTGAACGTACCTCCGTTACAGACGCCACTTTGAAGGCTACGTACAGCGCTGCCACCTACCGCAACTTCATGAATCTATGGGGACTGAAGCGGAAATATTCAATGATGTCCCCCAAACGAACTCCGCATTTTTGCGATTGAAATCAGCCGAGAAAAAATGTATGGTATTACTTACTGAACGCCCCTCGTATTTGGCAACTGTTTCTGACAGTTGGTTTTCAACAAATGTTGCTATAATGGTTTTCTCTTGAGTAAATAAACCGACAACAATAGTATTTTCTCTTACAGGACCACCAAAATTGTGGCTCAAATGGTTCAAATGGCTCTGAGCACTATGGGACTTAACATCTGAGGTCATCAGTCTCCTAGAATTAGAACTTCTTAAACCTAACTAACCTAAGGACATCACACACATCCATGCCCGAGGCAGGACTTGAACCTGCGACGTAGCAGCCGCGACCAAAATTGTCGTGGATGCTATGTATCTAATGTGTCCTTCGCACTCATGTTCTAGAAAGACAAAGTATTGGCCTTCGATGCTGTTTTACAACGTTTGCTTACTTGCGATGTTACTTACTTGCCACTGTTTTATGGACCTCAAAACGCCATGAAGGAGAAAATAAAAGAAAAAAATATATAGAAAACGCTTCCAGGAATTTTTTAGCACCACACAGGTCACTGCGCCTGGAAAGTCCCACCATGCCCGCTTCCCGCGCAAGGAGAAGTCATAGTGGCTTGTAGGCGTGCTCGGGAGGCGCGGATGCCACAGCCTGAATTGCCAGTACCGGTCTATTTAGCACCCACCATTACGATGAGACTGTTGATGTTTGCAGCTTTGTCTTTGCTTCTCTCGCCCCTCTGATCGCGGACACCTCTTGGTGTGATCACACTACTCAGCTGTCTCTCCTCTGTGCACTGAGAAAGGATACTGTGAAAATTCACAAATCTTCAGAAGCACCACCTAGTATTGTAACTTGAGGCGGAAGATGTTCATTCTGTAGCCAGTATAAAGACAGGAACTGTCGAACTCTGTCCGAACATCCAAAAAGTGGATACGTCTCGAGCATCAAAGGAAAGCTTATCCAAACTACCGATAATGATAAATGTTTCCACTTTATTCTTCAAATAAATGCTCCTTGAATGTATTAATGATATGGAAATGGAAATGCCGTGTGGCTAGGGCCTCCCGTCGGGTAGACCGTTCGCCTGGTGCAAGTCTTTAGAGTTGACGCCACTTCGGCGACTTGCGTGTCGATGGAGATGAAATGATGATGATAAGGACAGCATAACACACAGTCCCTGAGTGGAGAAAATCTCCGACCCAGCCGGGAGTCGAACCCAGGCCGTTATGTATGACATTCCGTCGCGCTGACCATTCAGCCACCAGGGGCGGACTAATTAAATGAATTATGAGCAAGAAATGTTAGTTGCGTTATTTCGTAACACCTGTACAGCATTGACATCCACTTCTGTGTTTACCGTTGAAGTGTTAATGACCCGTCACTCCTACACGAGTACGTATATAAAAACAAACGAATTAGCACAATCATATGTGTGGACGCCATACATATAATTGTATAGATACGCCCCGACGGGCAAACGACTATTTTAATGTGGATGCTTATCATCGTTCGTGAACAGACGCCATACATATAATTGTATAGATACGCCCCGACGGGCAAACGACTATTCTCATTCTGACGATAAAGTGAGGCTGCGAGCAACGGGGAAAATGTACAGGGTCACAACATCAGTGTTGAGCAGCATTTGGGAATTTGCATGTATATCATACAAATTTCCCTTTAGAAACGTATCAGTGTTACGTCTGACTGTGGAGTAAGTACACTATTTGGGTTAGGGACCTCTGCATATGGGTCCTGATGACGGCAACAGTTACTTGCCGAATGGACTCCAGTAGACGCTGAAAGTCATCCTGATCACGACAGCTCAACTGCCGCCCGCAACTCGCGGAGGCTATTAGGAACTGAATCCAAGGGGCACAATCTCAGTCGATGGCGTCCCAGAGGTGCTCAGAATACTAGTGATATGGGGGGCCAAACAAGCAGACTGTCCCAGTAGCCTTTCTGACACGATATGGTGGTGTCTCGTCTTGTTGAAGGCACAAGTCGACTGCGGGGTGCTTGCCAAAGCTGAATGCTGGTGATGGGACAGTGACGTGGAAACTTGAACGAATAGCCGCAGACAAACCGAGATCAAACAGACTCTATGTACTGACGGGCAGGGACCGTTGAGCATTGCGGAGGGAAAAAAAATCGCAAGAAACCAACGGAAGGAATCACTCATGATTTCCGAAGTACTACTAGCAGTCTAGATAACACAATATCTGTGCGTAGAGAGTTAGGAAGTTAAAAATAATAAGTTACAGTGGCTGAACAGCTCCTTGTAAGCCACACACTTCTGTAGTGACACCAGAGGCGGTAACACCGCTGGATTGTGAATCACTGGAATCGAATGATTTGGAGCCATGAGTTACGCTATATCTTGTGGTAATCCGACGGAAGGGACTGGATTCGGTGACTGCCTAAATAACGTCATCTGCCATAAAGTGCAGCGCCAACAATGAGGTACGGGAGAGGTGATGTTAAGGCATGGGTGCGTTTTTCGTGGTTAGGATGCGGTCACCTGATTGCACTTAGAAAACGCTAAATGCGGAGGGATATAAACACATTTAAAGCATTGTGTACTGCTTAAAGTAGAGGAACAGTTTGGAAACAATGGTTGTGTGTATCGGCGTGACATTGCACCCTGTCATCAAGCAGCATCTGTGATGCAATGGTTTGCGGATAATAGCCGGCCGTGGTGGCCAAGCGGTTCTAAGCGCTACAGTCTGGATCCGCGCGACCGCTACGCTCGCAGGTTCGAATCCTGCCTCGGGCATGGATGTGTGTGATGTCCTTAGGTTAGTTAGGTTTAAGTAGTTCTAAGTTCTAGGAGACTGATGACCTCAGAAGTTAAGTTGCATAGTGCTCAGAGCCATTTGAATCTTCTTCTCTTTTTTTTTTTTTTTTTTCGGGCAATTACATTCCTGAAATGGACTGTCCTGCCCTGCCCAGAATACCCAGAATACCGACCTTAACCAATGGGACACCTTTGGAATGAGTTACAACGTCGACTTCGCTTCACATCCCAGCGTCCAACATCGCTATCTTCTCTCGTTACTGCTCTTGAGGAAGAATAGACAGACATTCCTCCTTTCAAGCCATCATAAAGGCGAAGGATGGACACAGATAACTTGATGTCCACTAATAGATGTCCGGATACTTTTGAGCAGATAGTGTACATGACCATGTTGTTCCTTGGAATATTTTTCATATTTAGACACACTACATATTTCTGGAATAATTTTTGTAATTTCGGGAAAAGACTGCAGCACAGAAAAAGTGAATATTGTCATTTAAAAATAGAATAAGAAAATATGTTAAATTTCTGAAGCTGGATAAAGGCGAACGTCTGAAAAGCGTACCTAGGTACAATTCTATTCACCGAGACGACAGCGGTGCTATTTATCCAAAACCTCAGTGATATCTAATTCAGTTGTTGCGGAGTGTATGTACGACAGAGCAGATACACTCCTGGAAATTGAAATAAGAACACCATGAATTCATTGTCCCAGGAAGGGGAAACTTTATTGACACATTCCTGGGGTCAGATACATCACATGATCACACTGACAGAACCACAGGCACATAGACACAGGCAACAGAGCATGCACAATGTCGGCACTAGTACAGTGTATATCCACCTTTCGCAGCAATGCAGGCTGCTATTCTCCCATGGAGACGATCGTAGAGATGCTGGATGTAGTCCTGTGGAACGGCTTGCCATGCCATTTCCACCTGGCGCCTCAGTTGGACCAGCGTTCGTGCTGGGCGTGCAGACCGCGTGAGACGACGCTTCATCCAGTCCCAAACATGCTCAATGGGGGACAGATCCGGAGATCTTCCTGGCCAGGGTAGTTGACTTACACCTTCTAGAGCACGTTGGGTGGCACGGGATACATGCGGACGTGCATTGTCCTGTTGGAACAGCAAGTTCCCTTGCCGGTCTAGGAATGGTAGAACGATGGGTTCGATGACGGTTTGGATGTACCGTGCACTATTCAGTGTCCCCTCGACGGTCACCAGTGGTGTACGGCCAGTGTAGGAGATCGCTCCCCACACCATGATGCCGGGTGTTGGCCCTGTGTGCCTCGGTCGTATGCAGTCCTGATTGTGGCGCTCACCTGCACGGCGCCAAACACGCATACGACCATCATTGGCACCAAGGCAGAAGCGACTCTCATCGCTGAAGACGACACGTCTCCATTCGTCCCTCCATTCACGCCTGTCGCGACACCACTGGAGGCGGGCTGCACGATGTTGGGGCGTGAGTGGAAGACGGCCTAACGGCGTGCGAGACTGTAGCCCAGCTTCATGGAGACGGTTGCGAATGGTCCTCGCCGATACACCAGGAGCAACTGTGTCCCTAATTTGCTGGGAAGTGGCGGTGCGGTCCCCTACGGCACTGCGTAGGATCCTACGGTCTTGGCGTGCATCCGTGCGTCGCTGCGGTCCGGTCCCAGGTCGATGGGCACGTGCACCTTCCGCCGACCACTGGCGACAACATCGATGTACTGTGGAGACCTCACGCCCCACGTGTTGAGCAATTCGGCGGTACGTCCACCCGACCTCCCGCATGCCCACTATACGCTCTCGCTCAAAGTCCGTCAACTGTACATACGGTTCACGTCCACGCTGTCGCGGCATGCTACCAGTGTTAAAGACTGCGATGGAGCTCCGTATGCCACGGCAAACTGGCTGACACTGACGGCGGCGGTGCACAAATGCTGCGCAGCTAGCGCCATTCGACGGCCAACACCGCGGTTCCTGGTGTGTCCGCTGTGCCGTGCGTGTGATCATTGCTTGTACAGCCCTCTCGCAGTGTCCGGAGCAAGTATGGTGGGTCTGACACACCGGTGTCAATGTGTTCTTTTTTACATTTCCAGGAGTGTATTTATGGTAAACATGTGAAACATCTACTACTGGTGAAGAGAGCCAAACACTTCGTGATCGCACATAGCTGTACATCAGATACGAGCAGCAGAGCATCTGTCTAATAGAGACACCCTCTGTGTACCTTGTAAGCTTTATTATATCACCAGAGAAATTCTTCTAATACCTCGCTTACCACGCCTTCTCTACTGCGACGAGCACGGAAAAAATGGAGATAGGTAACAGCACGCTACGTTTTGATAATCGTGTACAGTGTGCTAGAACGCTGACGAAAAGTAATTTTTTTCAAGACGGCACTAAGCGGACAGTGTCTTTAGGAAAGAGATAGAATTCTTATTCCCGTAGTAAGGGGTGTGACATTGTCGTTATCGGAGTTGATAAATAATAATGTACATAGCAGATATTTGTGAAGACGGTGCAGAAGTGTCACTGGATTCCACTGCTTGGACTGTGTTGGGCTATGGCATGGAATACTGTTGCGTTTTAATTTTCTGACATGTGCGTAATTACGACGTCTTTCACTTTAGGAGGCCAAAGGTAGAAATTTTTAATCGTGGTAACTGAAATTAAACTTACTGTTGAAAGCGAAAATGTTGTTCTCGTAAGACGAAGGAATAGATGTTCAACATAACGAAATATACGTGGACAAAGATTCACAAATATGGATGGAAACAGAGTTCACATCGATGAAAACTTTTACCCACAACAGTATGTCAAATTCTCCCATATTATTCTAGTTACGCTTCTTTCCATTTCTGTCACTCCCTCCAATTTCTTTTCCTTTATCGACATGAGTTATGTTTTATCTAGTTCGTCGCCCTTTCCAACTCTTCTCTGATGTGCACTGCTGCTGCAGTCATAGGTTAAATCTACCGTCTTGTAATTTGTATTTGTTCTACTTTTCATGAAAGAATACAAACTGTGCCCTTTTTGCTATTTCTCCAACTGTTTCCACAATTTGTTTTATAGTTATATCTATATGGTCGATTCTGTATTAGGTGTAATAGCACTTATAACATGTTTATCGTAATTAATGTAATGCAAAATGTGTAGAATTCGTTGATAAATAAATCAGTAACTAAATAAAGTAAAATCTCGGTGTAAGCCGTTAGAATGAAAGGTTCGGAGGGCAGCAGACATTTCTTCAATCACAAGACAAATTAGTATACGTATCGTTCTCTGAAATCTCGTCTTCATTGACTGTATTATGAACTGTCACTGGCCATTATTCCCCCTTCTGTTAGGCCAATGTTGTCATCAGTGCTAACAGTAAACTACGAACTGCTGGCAAAACCATAGACGCCGCAACATGAATAGTCCAGAAGCGACGAGAGCGCCGCACGTGCGAAGTGTATAATGTGGGTTCCTGCCGTTCGCTCTCTCGTTATAAGCTCCATGCCCTGCTGCTTTCCTGGCTAACCCGGGTTACATCTGTCTCCGCGGTTTCCACCTACGACTGTTCAGTGCTCTAAAAATTCAGATCACTGAAAACACCAATGAGTGTAAAATATCAGGTAGTGATCGCCCGAAGCGACCAACAGTGGAAGGACAACGTACAACCAATTCTAGAGCCGGCCGAAGTGGCCGAGCGGTTAAAGGCGCTACAGTCTGGAACCGCACGACCGCTACGGTCGCAGGTTCGAATCCTGCCTCGGGCATGGATGTGTGTGATGTCCTTAGGTTAGTTAGGTTTAAGTAGTTCTAAGTTCTAGGGGACTTATGACCACAGCAGTTGAGTCCCATAGTGCTCAGAGCCATTTTTGAACCAATTCTAGGAAAATCAGATGCTAGGCTGAGATTCATTTCAAGAATCCACGAAAGAAATGACTTGTCAAATAATCGTTCGAACGATTCATGAGAAGCTGTTTATCGGCGAACGACCAATAACGGGTAGGAATACTATAAAAGGAAGAAATATGGTTAGAGGAGCAGCACAATTTGCGACTGGGAAAAGATGGGCAGACTGTGATCTTTCCGACAAATCGTACCGGCAAATGCCGTAAGGTATTCAGGGAAAACACGGAAAACCCGACTGTGGATGGCCGGACATGGATTTAAACCATGGTTCGCCCCATTGCGAATCTAGTGTCTCGCCACAGAATAAGCTCCGTAGATAGGATTTATAGAGGAGGCGGAATGGATACAAAGAGGGGCGCTGTCGTTTATTAAGCAAAAGGAAGTCATAGCGATGGTCAGCAAACTCCACTCGCAGATGCCAAGTAGAGGCGTTCTGCAACACGAAGAAATTTACTGTTAAAATTCCGAGAGCAGACGTTCTAAGAAAAGTCAGCTAAAGTGTTTCTTCTCACATATAGATCGCACGAAATGACCACGAAGAAATGATAACAGAAATTAAAACTTATATATAAGCTTACCTACACTAATTATGTTTACAATAAAAGTAAAAAAAATCGTATTTTACGACTGAATGTTTTATTTGTTTCTAACCAAAGATATTTCACCTATTTATGCTAGGCATCGTCATTGGTCTACACTATAGAAGAAGTCATTTAACTGTAGATATTTTGTCAAGCAATTTGTAGTGATTTTTGGCAGATCATTTAAATGACTAAATATTTACAAATAAATTACTGTAATTTATCTCTAATTTCCTTTTTTCCATCCCTTTCGTCTATCCATGTGTTCTTTTGTGGGTACTACCGGTAGATGTACATAGTACAGGATTCCAACTGACAGGTCGTAGTTATGTATGTCACTCCACATAACCTAAACTGTTGTGTGCTATACATAGTCATGCTTACTTCCTACATCAAGTGATTAGGACTCTGTGTAGTATGCAAGAATATAGTTTGTGTGGTGTGAAATGTATAAATGCGATCTGTTAATTGTAGACCTGTACAGCGTGCTTCTCGTAATTACAGAAGAACACATGGATACAAGTGAAGGATAGAATAATGGAAAACCACTGATTATGCCTAGCATAAATAGTCTAATCGTGTTTAATTGGAAACAAAAGGGTCAGTTGCAAAAGGCGTAAATTTTCTTATCTAGATGATAAAAATAACAGAAGTTGCAACTAAGAAATAATAATTGCAAATATATACTGTAGTTTGCGTAGCAGTTCTTTGCCACGGGCTATTAGTAAAGAAACAGGAAAGCAGAGAGGTTATAGAGTTACTAAAGTACCCTCTGCCACACACCTAAGTTGAATTCTGGATATAGATGTATAAAATATTTTATCTTGTTCGTGTAAGAATTTCCGTCGTGTGAAATTTGCTCGGAATAGATATAAAATGTTCTTATTGTGCTTCTTTGGCTCAAATTAAATGCTTGCTTGCTTATGAATCCGCTAGAAAAAATCGGTTTTTAGTTTTTCGTCTTAAAACATTTCTTAGAGTTTCTTGAACAAAATGGTGGTTAAAATAACTGAACTGGACAACGGAAAGTTATTTGAAAACCAACTTGCAGATCTCTCGGTGCTCGGCCACACACAAGCTTTCGCTACTTTCACACAACTGTCATTAGACTGATTCGAGAATGATATACAACCGTTTGTCGAGTTCGCAGCCCTGTTAGAGGATACGCTCTACGGAAGTCTTATCTTTGGTTTTCGAGCGTTGGTTTGCTTATAAACATTTATGTAGCTGCTATTTTGCCATTATCCAAAGTTATTATGCCTTCAAAAAAGTGTTTTGGTATTGGTACGAAGATCTAGAGTTGCTAGGAATGTAATTTGGGTTCAGTATGAGGCCAACACTGGTGGCAGTTGACTCTGCCAGAGTGGCAAAAGCTGGAAAGTGGCTCCCTGTGGCTACTAACGGGTCAAAATAACAAGGAGAAACAAGGAAAGGAAGAGAGGAGGTGAGGAACGTGTAAGCCTAGAAAATATGTAGCTGGAATGTATTTGGAGTAACAGAGGTGAGAAATTGATCAAATGTAACTTTAAATTGAATTTCGTGAGAATTAAGTTTCCTCACATGCACAAAAATCTATTTGCACTCGAGGTTTGAAATTTTTTGGGATGTTGCAAGGCAGTATTTGGAGTGAAGTAGATTAAAGACACTAGTATACTACCAACAGGAAGAAACATACACACTGATTAGTTATAGAAAAGTAACCTTAAATTTCATTATCAGATGAACATGTTGTTAATGTGTGCGTAAAGTTCCACGCAACTAAGCAAGATAGTTATTCAGTTCGTAGGTTCCAAGTATCGACCGGCAAATAGAACATCTGGTTTAATAAGCTTCACAAAAAATTGTAATAAAGTCAATATGCGAACTAATGTGATTAATTATATATCAAAATGCCGAGGCAAGAAACACTCCTATTGTTCTACAATTTTCACTGTCCATACGACATCTTTCCGACTTTTCAATGCTGGTGTCATTCCACTACGCCATAGCACAGCCACTGCAGCCATGTCCATCAAGAGCACTGTTATTGGCTAACACACACAATGGGACTGCTAGTAGTTAACGGATGAGTGTAGGCCTTTGAAGCAGTTGTAGAGGTAGAAAATGCTCAAAATGTTGGTGTTAAAGAGCAGTATTCGCGGTATGAGTGGGACAATTTATGCAATATGATAGAATATACAGAGAGGAAGATGACAGAGAGTATGGTACGTCTCATACTCCGATTGACATTCACATGTTTGGCCACAAAGTGTCTATAGTTGATATGTAATCTGAGTCGACACTAGAATTACTTCATGGGATACAAAAATATACCTAAAACATTCAAATGCTGTTAAACACAAAGTTTGCATTATGCATTGTAAACCACAACATAAATATTGTGACGTTAGCACCCATATCTAAGAGGAGCATAGTATGAATTTGTTGAGCATTTGCACCGAAACAATTTAACTATAGACCAAGAGGAGCAAGGCACCAATGCAGCTATACCCCCATATCAAAGTGGGTAAGCGTTCAGTCAATAACTATAAAACCTGTTTAGGATGAAGTTACAAGGAATGTTTATGTACGAAATTGTGCCCATATCCCAAATACAGTTCAGGCCAAATTCAGGGCATAAGCAATTAATGGAACAGCACTGTAAAACTGAGTTACTGTGAGTGTACATAGGTGTAAAGAAATAAGGAATGTTCTACAAAAAACTGTTCACATTTGCTTTCATTCTACAATTACTTTAATGGTGAAGAGACTAGGATTTTCGATAAATAGTAACACTTATAGCAAATTAACTAATGGTTTATTATCAGTAAAAATACATTTTACTTTGTCAGAATAAAAAAAGAAAGGTTGCATATATGCAGAGATACATCATACTAAGGGAGACGAATGATTTTTTATACATATCAGCAGTTAATTGCTGCTTTATACATGACAAGCAAAGATACATCATATTAATACTATGACAGGTGGAACTGAGTGATTTTATGTACAATGTTTATGCAACAGCCGCTGATCAACTACAATAGATTTTTCTGTAGATACAATATTTACAACGCATAGTGACTAAGAGTAGCATTTTAAGAAGCACACATACACACATTATTGCAAGGACACTTAGTGTGGGAAAAAACGTGCACATTTCCCACATAATAATACACAATTTGAAGGTACACACATAGTGTGCAGTCATTTGCACGCATACACACATGCATACAGACTACTATGACAATCACTGCCTTCTATTCCTCTCTCTCTCTCTCTCTCTCTCTCTCTCTCTCTCTCTCTCACACACACACACACACACACACACACACACTCGAGCAAACAATGTGAGAACTGGAGGATTCCATGCAATCCCTTCTGCACGGAAGAACCATTTGTCATCTTCGCGTGACAGATCAACTTTCAGTTGCAGTGCAGTATGCATCTTACGGCCTCACAACAAGAAAACTACTTTGTGCCCAATATCCAGAGGTGCGTCATCACTGGGCAGATAATGCTTATAGGTATGGATCCTAAGAGCCTGTGAGGCCACATAATCAACATCTTTATCTAGCCTCTAGGTGGTATTTGCATCTGTACAGTAAGCATACATCTTTGATCTGAGCCCAACAAACTCCACAGTCTGTGACCAATTGGCTTCCTGTTTCATCAGGCTTATAACCTTCTTGTTATGAAGTGTTTGGAATAATGATTATCTGCCGCATATATAGACGTGTCGAATTCCTCGGGATTTTACCCGATTACTTCATGGGTCGCAGCCTTTTACTTCGTACACGAAACTATCTTTATCCATACAAGGTAACCTGAAATTCACAAAATTTCGTTTCGCAAGCTCGTAGTGGAATAAGTACATGTACATCTGGAGAGTGCTAGAATACGCATAGCAATAGAGACAGGCGTCGTGAACTCAACTGACCTCATGGCGACTAGTCCTTCATTGAAGATTTGTGGTCCCTTAGAATTTGGCCTAAACTAAATGAATTACCCAACGGTTTCCAACATTCATCATGGTTTTGTGGAAAATAAATTATTCATTAATTTGTAAAAATCTTTTTCAAAATTACACGTTATGAGAGCATTCTTTTGGGCATTAACATCAATGTACTCCTTCAAACAAGAAAGCTGGTCGAAGGAGATGTCTCGGGTGATTCTAAAGAGTCGCATAGTGTGGAATTTGTCTTTGCTTCTTCCCCAGCGTTGTAATCAGGTTAGGGACGCAAACAATTCACAGAATTAGGCGCTCTGTACTCGGCGGTTAGTTGCTGTGCTTGTCATGTAAATTGGTGGGATCTTACACATCTGCTTCCAGGACACAGCCACTACCAGCATCAGCAGGCACATCTTGGATCTCATCCTTGAACCTGACGATTTCGTCTTTGGACAGCCACTGGAAACCTCCAAACGGCAGATTCCGTTACATGACATGCTCATAGAGATTTTATACATTCAAGTGAAGAATATAACTCAAATCTTCAGATGGCCTGTACTCCTTCGCACTCAGTCGAGGTTTATTCGCCTTGGACGCGCTGGAAAAGTCACCCGAAAATCCTGCGTTCTAAAAAAAAAAAAGCAACATATCAACATCAGTCAACAGTTTAATGTTGATACATGTCTATTTTAACATCAATTCGCACGAAAACCTTGGCGCAACCCTGGCGCAACATCTGCGACCAAGTGCACATCTGTCTCTATGTATAGTTTAGCACATCCCTATAAATCAGAGTTGTTGAACTCCTACCAAACAGACGCCACTTGCCTGTACTCGTGTTAAGCCAGTCCCTGTGATTTTGTAGGTAAATGTGATTAAATCGGACAGTGTTGTTTCGCGGAGTATCTCCGTCGAACATGCGAGCATATGTTCTATGTAGCTCAGTGTTACAGTGACTGTTAACGAAATTAGTAGTAACATATACACCCTCTTGTTCTCCTTCCTCTTCCGTCTTAGCTATTGCCCCGATACATCCATGCCTATCTGTTAGTTTTGTGTTTATTTCTTCAATTTTCTCATTGACATATAGTTAACATGGCTGAATTCCAGCATTCAATCGCTCCACCACCTCATCATTTCTAGCTACTGCCTCAATAATACTTCCCAGCGCCATTAATTTATCGTTGATCCCCTCGACTTCTCTTTCAGTGTATAGACGGATGTGCTTCGCAGCCTTGCAATAAGTGTTTGACACACGTGCAGATTTGTCTATGGTCAGAAGTAGTCAACCTTTTTTACCGAATCCCCAATTTTGTATCTCTGTCAGTAGTAAAATTTTGTAACCGTCCACCAGTTCCACAATAACGGTGACTTACAAAGTAGGGAAGTAACTCTATAAAATTTATCCAGCAGAGTTATAGCAAATTAAAATATATAATAATAATAATAATTACATAGCAAACACTACACATCAATATTTTATGAAAACCTAATGAAAATATTTTTAAAACTACTACCACCTACCACCACCGTGAAAGCTTGAACACTCACTAGGAATCAGATTGACTACCACTGGTCTACATTAGACTGATACAGTTATGTTTTGGCACACTGCGTGTTATGTAGAATCTCGTCGGTGTTTCGTCTATATTGGCCTTCACTCAATTTCCTAATATTATTGATAACGAGAAAGCTGTACTATGAGTTATCCCAGCGGACTTGCATATGGTAAAGAATATGTTGAATGACATGTTGGTTGCTACAAGGGTTTGTTAAATATGCTTTAAATTCATTTCGTCCTATTTTAAAGTGATAATAAGGTACACATTATACTGTACCAACTGCTTTGGGATCCCGCAACATGTCTAGCTCAAATAGAATATGTCGACTTACAAATGGTGGTCAAAGCAGAAATATTTCGGGATCTGATGCTGGTTTACCACTCTGACATCATCAAATATGAATATGCTATTTGGTTTTACTTTCTCAGGTGGTGAAATATTACAAATTTTGCTGAAAGTCTGGTATGCTACTCTCTCAATGCTATGCATAATCTCTAGTAACAGCTGATATTTTGGCTGAAACTGGGTTATAGTCTTTCCACAATCTGAAGGTCCAATAATTAAAACATTTATGTTCCTCTTCTTCTTCTTGTTTTCGACTTCATGACTGCAGGACCAGTTGTTTATTACAAGACACTTGCGGTGAGCTTGTTTCATCCACTCGGTCATTGTGGTAAATGCTTTTTTACATTAGGCAGCAGGAGATTTTTACATGGCAATGGATAACACACTTTCAGCTCTTAAACTATTTTTAAGTTTATAAACACTTGAATACAGCTGGCTATTCAAACAACTTAAATAAGATCATCGTTTTGTGCCCACATCTGCATAGCACCTGAGAGTCAGAGGCAACGCAGTCACATGGAATACTGTGCACACCATTTGCTCAGCAGTGGTCATTTAAAGTTATCGCTGTTATTGTTACATCATCGTAAGCATGGCGCTATGCGTCTGTCTATTAGGAACCATACACTATATCAGGAGTTTGATCAGAATGACTCTTTGTAAAGTATAATAAAGTATAAGTGTGTTTCCTGAATTAACTGATTAGGCTAAAAATTAAATATTTTTTTGTAGGATATGTTTATTTTGCACAGCAAACCGGATTTTACAGTATCCTACTTCACTGATACAGACATTTGCTGGCTGCTGCTGCTACTACTACCACTGTGAACTACTCCATTTCCTGGTCCAGCTAGGGTTGTAATAGTAACAAAAATCCTAATAATAATATTATTATTCTGTTTTTTTTTATGCATGCTTGATGTAGAAGGCTGCAAGCACATTTCTCAGACAGATGAATACAACTGTTAACACTTCTTGCATGGTAGGAGACATATCCATTCTCCGATAGATGTTTACAGCTAATGGACTTGTTAAATTCAACAAAAGCATCTCGTCATTCAAACATATGAGACCTAGGTGTACATACAGACATCGAAGAAATGATGGTGCTCACATCATCGTTATATATTTTACGGATGTCATTCATTTCGAGTTATTCTTGTGACATCACAATCACAGGCTCCATCAGCTCATAGCTTCTCTTCAATACAGCAGTCGCAAAACTTCACTGCATGCAAATTACAGTTGGTCCAAGGGAGGAGGCTGAACTACATGCCATTGGCAGACAGCATGTTGATGTCGATGAGTGGTGGTGGTCGGCGCAATGGTCAAAGAGGAGGGGGGGGGGGATGCAGGAGCCAGCGGGCAGGTGCTCAGAGGGTAGAGAGTTCATTGAGCAATGACGTGACCATGTCACGATCCCTGGGGTGGCCTTGATCACGTGGCTGGGTCTGATGATTGCAGAATTCCAGGCATGGAACTGATCATAAGGTCGTGCTGATGCTGATAACAAACTGTTGATCTAGATGTCAGCAGATTTCTTGCTCGTTCTCTCCCTGACCCACTGCTAGCTTAGAAAACAATTATTGCTCTCTGATAATGTCTCGCACGCTTGTGGAATCTTAAAACATAGCCATACATTCTGGAAAGGGGCCAATACGGAGGTGCCTGTGTTCTTGCGTGGAGAGGCAACGTGCTAGAACCACGTATGCCACAGTATACGCTTCCTATCGTTTTGCCGGCAACAGACGAACACTTCGCGGTGTGCATGCACCACGGCACCGTCTAGCACCATCTGGTTGAGTGTAAATTTCAGCCACGGTGCACGAGTTTCTGCAATTCGAACACAGACCGTGTCGGGAGTGGCCAGCTCCCCATCGTCATGTAAATCCATCTGAGCATGCCTGACACCCACTAAGCTGGAGTCCCGCATCCCTAACATCCCCAACATTTTCCACACCTAACGCGCAGAAGGCGCTTGTTGAAGGGTGGGAGTGTTATCATGAACCATGTTGAATGATCTGACTCATAGCAGTGGGGAGTTGAAAATGGTTCAAATGGCTCTAAGCACTATGAGACTTAACATCTGAGGGCATCAGTCCCCTAGACTTAGAACTACTTAAACCTAACTAACCTAAGGACATCACACACATCTATGCCCGAGGCAAGATTCGAACCTGCGACCGTAGCTGCCGCGTGGTTCCGGACTGAAGCGCCTAGAACCGCTCGACCACAGCGGCCGGCTATTAGTGGGGAGTGTTGTATCTAGAGAATAGTGTTCCTAGTAACACATGATGTTTCTTGGTCCGAATTTCGGTCTTGTAACTGATTTCGGAATCACAAAAACGATTGCACAATGGAAACAGCATTAAGAATTTCCCGCCACTTTCTGTCGTTTTTGTTGTTTCTAGACATGAGGTTATGTTTTGTACAGCATATGTAAATACCTCGAGTTCCATATATTTTAGTGCTGTATAATATGTTGAAGCCATTTGGCATAAACTGTTAATTCTTCAGTTACAGAATTTTATGGTAAGGAAAACTATGTACAGGGGCGGACTAAAATATTGAAACACCAAAAGTACTGCACATTACCATGCCTAATACGGTGTAGCAAAACAATTAACATTCAAACAGGTTCAAATCGCCTCGGAATGAATAAATACAGGTCTTGTTTCAATTTCAAAGAAATATTATATCATTATTCCTGCAAAATAATGGCAAATTCAGGCAACGATGATAGAGGTGGATAGCAATTACGCACCCTTCATTCCAATATAGACCACAAAAGCTCAATAATATTGAGATCTCGTTACTGTGATGGCTAGGGCAGACGTAGTACTTCATCGAAATGATCTCGAAACCAGTCTTGGATGTGGCGAGCTATGTGAACACGGATCCCATCGTCTTGGAACAGAGTATCACCATTGGGAAGCAAACATTGAACCATTGGATGGACCTGATGACCCAAAATGGTCACATAACCATTGGCAGTAATGCGACGTTGCAGAGTAACCATGGGGCCATGGAATATCACGACATGACTGCCCCCAAACCATCACCGAACCCCCGCCATGTTTCTCTCTTCGGACGTAGACTGAGCCAGAAGCCCCTCTCCCCTCTCCCTCCCCCTCCCCCGTCGGAGGTTCGAGTCATCCCTCGGGCATGAGTGTGTGTGTTGTCCGTAGCGTAAGTTAGTTTAAGTTAGAGTAAGTAGTGTGTAAGCCTAGGGACCGATGACCTCAGCGGTTTGGTCCCATAGAAACTTGCCACAAATTTCCAAATTTTTTTTCGGCTAGAAGCTGGAAACAGTGTGAAACATGAGTCATTCGGCCAAATATGTTATTTCGTTGCTCCGAATTTGTGGCTTCGGAGCCACGTTTTCCTGTTACTGGCGTTTACACCACTGACGACAATTCCCTACTTATCGGAACTCTCTTCGTATGGTTTGGGTACTGATAGGGTTCGGAAGTGTGACCTTTAATTCTGCAGTGACTTTTGCAGCATTCGTCGTCTTATTTTTCCTCAATTTGTCATTGGCGTAAACTTAATGACAAATCGCTATAGCCATGCGTCGAACCTTGGCCTCCCAAGCGGAGGGTAATAGAAGCTAATGCGACGGACCATTCGCACTATTTTATTACAAGGAAAACATTCGATACGTACACTGAATGAGGCTCATTGTGAAACTGTTTAATGTAAACGTAACACATTCATATCGTTGATGTTGTCACTAATGACAGCGCAGTGGTGAAATACATAATTTATTAAACATGTTATCGACCCTAGCCTAAAATGTTATTAAACTTTACTATTTCTCTCTGTGAAATCCACATGTAAGCAAAAAACCTTCACTGCGAGATTTTTTAAATTTAAAACATAAAACTTGTTTTGTAAACAAACCGCTGGTGAGCAACTCTACAGTACTGCATCCAATCTGCGTTCATACCACGCGTGTGTTTTCCACTCTCCGAAAGCCGACGTTCTTGTCACATACGCCCCTTGTAAGTTTATTTTTCTCTTGCAATACTTACTTACTCTTTTCGTTTGATCTCATGGTTTAAATTCCTCACGCTATGTATCAGCATCATCAGTCGCCTTTATAAACTACTTATTGCACGATTCTAGTGTTGCGATTCGTTCAAGTCTTAAACGCAGTTCACTCACGCGCAGGTCCGTTAGTAGATGCGTGTATTAAAACTCGCTACTGACAGCTATAGTATAATAAATTCTGCAACGAAAAGAACGCAAGATCATGGCACATGACATCTGCTCATTTTTAGTGCCGTACCCGCCATTAACAGCCAAAAGAGTCGGCTAATGAGAGCTGGTTTCTTTTCAAGTATGCTGTCCTTTCGTGTCATACAACCGAGCAAAAATGTAAATTCATTAGCGTTGTGGGCCTGTTGAATGCATACGAAGAAGTTTCCTCAAGAAAACTCAGGGTTCCCATTTAAAATTAATGGACTTATTCTTAGAAAACGCGGTGACGTCTTCGACTTTAACGTTGCTACGCAGAAAATCACTTCGTTCTGAGTCGTAGCAGTAGTCGTTTTGCCGTTTAACGCTCCTGAGTATGGAGACTATTAGAGCCTTCATTAGCGGGTGAGGCGGCGTGGGTCTGGCTCGGGACTCAGAAGCGGCGTTTCAATCCCGATCGGTATACAGTTGCGAGATGCCTCGATATTTCCGTGATCGTTTCAGATACGGCCGAAAGCTCCGTCTACAATAATTTCTCTCTCGACTGCACTCTACGAGTTAGTACCACGGATATCTTAACTTTTCCTTGGATATGGGAAGTGTTCAACATTTAATCATCTTCATTAATAAATAACCTCTTACACTTTTATTAGAATCAGTTTTGCAGTACGAAATACGAATTGAATCGAGAGCGAGCGAGCGAGAGGTGGCCCAGTGATTAAGAACGTGGGCTCACGCTCGAAACGAGCCATTTCTAAATTTCCAATCTAATTTCGTCTTCCGGTGGTTAATGTCAATAGAACTTAGGACCCTAACCATTTACAGTCTTGTGAAACTATTAAAATACGGATTCAACGGGAAAAATAGCGCACTGGAAATAATTTCTGTATGTATTCAGCCACTGAACATACACAGTATAGCCGGCCGAAGTGGCCGTGCGGTTAAAGGCGCTACAGTCTGGAACCGCAAGACCGCTACGGTCGCAGGTTCGAATCCTGCCTCGGGCATGGATGTTTGTGATGTCCTTAGGTTAGTTAGGTTTAACTAGTTCTAAGTTCTAGGGGACTAATAACCTCAGCAGTTGAGTCCCATAGGGCTCAGAGCCATTTGAACCATACACAGTAT
This sequence comes from Schistocerca serialis cubense, assembly GCF_023864345.2. NCBI lineage: Eukaryota > Metazoa > Arthropoda > Insecta > Orthoptera > Acrididae > Schistocerca > Schistocerca serialis. The sequence continues at coordinate 140,118,565 of NC_064640.1, read as the reverse complement.
AGCTGTAATTTATCGTAGAAGAACTTTTCTGATAATAGTCAATAAAATTTTTCTGGGTCTGTGATCGCATTCTCAATATGCAAAACTACTGACGTTTCGGTCACTATTCAAGTGACCTTCTTCAGGGTGTTTTTGTTTACTGCTGAATTAGAAAACGTTGTTTCTTATATACCTGCAGACGTGGCTGTAATCTATTTCTGATAGGCTGTTAAGGAGGGATGTTAGAAGTCCTTTATTGGTATTTTTATTATTTCTTTTCATTGTTGGAAACCCGGAGTTTTGATTGGTGTTTGCATTACTGCTTGAGCCGAACGCTGTGGCCGCGCTGTTCTAGGCGCTCCCGTCTGGAATCACGCGACCGTTACGGTCACAGGTTCGAATCCTGCCTCGGGCATGGATGTGTGTGATGTCCTTGATTAGTTAGGTTTAAGTAGTTCTAAGTTTTAGGGGACTGATGACCCCAGATGTTAAGTCCCATAGTGCTCAGAACCATTTCAACCGTTACTGCTTATGATTGGTAGAAATCGGCAAATGGAAAACCAGGCGGCAGTTGTAACGTGGCGTTGTTTTCCTGCTTTCTAGCGACGGCTGAGGCGCGCCGGTGCTCTATCTACCTGCGGCCGCTGTGGTCAAAACATCGTGTTTCCACTAATGAAAAGAAATAATAAAAAAAACACCAATAAAGAACTTCTTACATACCACCCTCTCATCCTTAACAGCCTATCAGTGTTAGATAACGACCACGTCTGCAGGTATATAAGAAACAAAGTTTTCTCATTAAGCAGTAAACATAAAACACCCTGAAGAAGGCCACTTGTAACAGTGACCGAAACGTCGGTAGTTTTATACCTTGACACTGCGGACACAAACCCAGAAAAATTTTATTAACTGTAACAATGGCTTCGGAAGCCCAAGTTTAGATTTTGATAATGTCAATGAACTTTTGTAAAAGAAAAAATCTGGACCAATGACTAAACTGTAACAACTTCGGCAACCTATTAAACCGACATATACTCTACTTCACAAAAAAAGTGAAGCACCCAGCAGGGTAGGAGCAAACGACATGAAATCATGGTTTGAGAGGATGTGTGTTGTTATTTCAATGATTTCAAAATGGAGTCAAATTTACAAAGAGCTTGGAAGTATGAGCTCATTTATCAGTATGACACAGCACCTGCTCTGACCTGGACGTGTGCGCTGGTTTGGTTGGGAAGAGTGTATCCCCTTCTGAGGCAAGCTGATCCCCAACTGTTGTAGCTGCTCCTTGATATAATGGATACTGGCACTGCGACGGAGTTCACGCCCGAGCTGGTCTCACACATGTTCTGTCGGAGACAGATCTGGGAATCTTTCTGGTCACGGGAGTATCACAACATCGCAAAGACACTTCTTAGAGACACGTCCATGTGTGGACGACCATTATCCTGTTGAGAAATGGTACCACGATATTGTTGCAGGAGAGGTAAGCCATGACTACGTAGGATATCTGTGGTGTAACGTTGTGCTTCTAGGGCTCCCTAAGACACTACCGGCCGTGACTTGAAGTCACATCCAGCGACGTCTCATGTAATGACGCCAGATGTAACGCCGCTGTGAGTCTCCACAACACTGCAAGAACGGGATCTCACCCCAGGGCACCTCTGGACTCGCAACTGATAGTCATCTGGAGTAACGCAGAACTGCGATTTAGAGCTAAAAACAATGCGACGCCATTCGTCAGCAGTTCATGCTTCCCATTCACTGAGCCACTCCAGACGCAGCCGACTTGTGTTAACAGGAGCCTATGCATGGGACGGTGATTCCCTAGTTCGGCTGCTGCTGGTCTTAGACCAATGGTGCGGGATGACACAGAATGTAACAGGAAGTCCACTAATTGTTGTTGAATGGCAGGGGCAGATACGAAAGGATTACGATGTGCTTGGTGCAGAACAGAGCGACCTCTCCTTGTGTTGATCAGACGTGATCGACTGGAAATTTGACGAACAGAATGCTTGCCCTCACGTTCACAAGCAGTACAACATGGGGTCACTGTCACATCCGAATGCTCCACAAATCTAGATACTGCACGATTCGACCAGCCGGCCAAAAGCAGATCTACGATAAAGCCCCTTTCAGACTCAGAAACGTCTGATGACTCTGTATTGCCCGAGTACGCGACATCTCCATGTCGTTTAAGGTATCACTCAACATCTGATGCTGTTTACGCCCATTATACACCACACCAGAGCTGGTAACAACACAAACTCGAACAACGCTAATACTGTCTGGGGACTGTTATTCCTTCGCAGGGAATTTAAATACCCTCCTATGATCGGTATGTGTGTGAAGTTCCACTGAATTTCGACCATGTGTTCTGGGTGCTTAACTGTTTTGCCAGGCAATGTACATTGGGGCTTCGTCATTGAACGAGACACTATTTCTTATTATTTCTTTCTGTTTTCCGTCTTTGCCTTAGTTGCTCTAAATTAGTGGAAGTATGTACCGTCTATGCAACTAAATGAAGGCAGTTTGCATGTTGCCATATGCGTTTCGCTTCTATTGTTTGGGAAGCATCATGAGTGGCCTGAAATACATGTTTCCTTTTACACTTACAATAAACATATTATGTGGTAGATATAATGTGCTGATATATTACATTTTATCGTGGTTTTTTCTCTCGTTTTTTTTTTTTTTTTTTTTTTAGGTTAGTAGGTTAGAATCAACTTTTGTAGCGCAAATTCCGTAATGTGAACTTAACGTTCGTTGTAACAATTTATTATACTTCTTTGCTTATCCGTGCATGTTTTGGTGATTTTACACCATCCTCAATCGGTTGGCCAATGGCCTTGCAAGACCGGTTCCCGTCAGATCACCGAAGTAAAGCGCTGTCGGGCTGGGCTAGCACTTGGATGGGTGACCATCCAGTCTGACGAGCGCTGTTGGCAAGCGGGGTGCATTCAGCCCTTGTGAGGCAAACTGAGGAACTACTTGATTGGGTAGTAGCGGCTCTGGTCTCGTAAACTGACATACGGCTGGGAGAGCGGTGTATATCCGCATCCAGTGACGTCTGTGGTCTGAGGATGACACGGAGGCCGGTCGGTGCCGTTGTTCCTTCCAAGGCCTGTTCGGACGGAGACAGTTGGTTGAATTACACTTTTTTGTCGTGAACCTTGGCTTGCGGGACCAGTTCCTCGTAAGTATGTATTCACAGCGATAAATTTCTCGCAATTAGGATGACGCCTCCTGCGAAACTTTTTTCTGTACATTTATTCGACTTCCCAGACACTACATCCTGCTGTGCTAGTCATTAAATGCATGTCTCGAAGTTCCTATAACGAGTAATGCTCCTACAAACAGTTATGATCTGTAAACAGTAAACAAGGTAGACAAATCACAGACGATTGTGTATTGTTTCGCAACATAGCGCCACCTACGCCGATCCATTACGTAGTTGTTTATTAGGAAACATGTACAAACACATACCTGACAAACATATTTCATTCAAGACCTCAAATCGCCTTAAATATTTATCTGTGATTATTATTTCATGATCTCAAAAATTATCGGCTCTGAATCCTCGAACATCTATATAATTTTGGCTTTAATGGTTAACAACTTCATCTAAAAATGGTCTAATAGAGGTTCTTATATTACCCATAAGGTGATTTACACATACTGTGATAAACAATTTCCAGTGTAGTAATAAAGGTGACCTGAAAGAAATATGAGCAGCAGCAGCAGCACACTCGGGTGGGGTTTGTTGAGGTTTTGCAGCACCGTGACCAGCCTGGGTCAACACAGCTGTTAGCTTTGTAGGCAAAGAGCTGTGTGGATTGATTTTGACTGAAACAAAGCATCATATCTGGGGTGTGTCTGATGTTGGATGCAACTGGAGGTGGGGACACACAAATCATGGCCTGCATCAAGGGGGAAAATGGATTAGCTGAACATCTTGCAGAAAGTATAAGGGCGACACAGGTACAGAAGGCAAAAAGAATGTGATTACTAGAGTCAGAGGGGCCACAGCTTTTAGGTTAGAGTCAGGTTGTAGACAGACAGAGTCGAAAAAGTTAGAAGAGAAAGGAGCCGTAACATATGTAACAGTTTGCAGAAAGGTTGATTTGCTTCCTGAAGACATTAGGACACCGAAAAACAAGGTAGGTGAGATTCTTACATGTCCAGAAAATGTGCAAATTTATGATGTGATAGATATCTGTGCCTCTCTGTACACCATCTAACGACAGGAGCAGAGAAAGTAAATATAACAGACTATATACCAGTATCATTTTGGTGCAGAATGAATATAGCCTATTTAAAAGTTGGACACAAAGTCAAAAATATTGAAAGAAGCAGTTTTTGTGTAGATCAGAACCTAGAAGCATGTGCTTGTTAGTCGTTACTGCAGAATACTTGCCGGCCGGAGTGGCCGAGCGGTTAAAGGCGCTACAGTCTGGAACCGCATGACCGCTACGGTCGCAGGTTCGAATCCTGCCTCGGGCATGGATGTGTGTGATGTAGTAAGGTTTAAGTAGTTCTAAGTTCTAGGGGACTTATGACCACAGCAGTTGAGTCCCATAGTGCTCAGAGCCATTTTTTTGCAGAATACTTGTTTTATAGCTGGAATAGTCTACAGATCCCCTATGGTAAACTTTCAACTATTTATGTCGAACAAGAATAAACTGTTAGTATTTTGTGTAAATGTCAGTATAGATTTATTAAAATATTCTGAGATGAAAAATCAACTGGAATCATTATTTGGCTATTTAACTCTGATTTCTGTAGTCAATTGCGTATCTCGCATTCAGCAAGATAGCAGGACCCACATTGAAAGTGTACTCAATTGTTAATGGACTATCTAATCATAATGCACAATTAATAGAAATGAACAACATACGCGGCGTTCAAAAAGTCTCTCCGCGGTGCCGTATGATGGTTATCCGCGATTGCCGTATGAGTGTCCGCCTGCCTGGGTTACTTCCCTTCAAGTGGACTCTCCCAACATTCCACTGTTCCGTTTATCTCAGCCAGGGTCAATCGTATCGTTCTGTGTGTCGTTACGTGCTGACATGAACGTTTAAGTTTAGTTCCGTTATTCGTTTCTTTCGTTTTTGTCACTGTTAATACGCTAACCATTGAAGAACGTGTGTTTTTAGTCGAACAAATGTTCAAAGCTGGTGGTAAATACACAGTTTCAGTTCGTCAGACATTTAATTCAATTTTTCCGGAGACAACACTCCCACAACACGATACAGTGCGAGATTTGAATAACAAATTTCGAAATACGGGTTCAGTGACAGATGCACCGAGAAGTGGTCGTCCTAGCGTTTTGTCTGAGGATAAACTACTCGATATTTCCGATAAGATGTCCATGAGTCCAAACAAGTCAGTAAAAAAACTCGCCCAGGAAATCGATATTAGTGTCGGAACGGCTCACACAGCTGTGAGGAAAAAATTAGAACTTTTCCCATACAAAGTGAGAGTCGTGCAAGAACTGAAAAATACTGATCATAGCAACAGACTGCATTACTGTCAATGGTTCAAAAATTTCGTTCAACAAAATGGAAGGGATATTCTTAATGAAACGTTTTTCACGGATGAGGCGTGGTTTCATTTATCCGGGCACATGAACTCGCGAAATTCTCGTATGTGGAGTTCTGCAAATCCATTGTGTATTCATTAGGAACCACATCATTCTGTGAAAATAAAACTTTGAATTGCAATTTCTAGACGTCGGATTGTGGGTCTCATATTTTTCAACAAAACAACATACGCACAACGATACTGCAGTGATATTCTGTACCCATCCATAGGAGAACTTGTGTTAAGTGAAATACTGAACGGTTATTTTCAACAAGATGGTGCAACCGCGCATACAGCTCGCGTTTCAATGTCACTGCTTGCTGATGTTTTTTGTGATCGCATAATTTCACAGGGATTTTGGCCTCCACGATCCCCTGACCGAACACCACCAGACTTTTTCTTCTGGGGTGCAGAGAAAGCAACTGTCTATAAAAACCATCCAAAATCCGTCGATGAATTGAAAACTGCAATATCCACTTTAACTGCTTCTTTTACAGAAGAAATGTTACAGCTTGTGTTTGAAAACATCCCATAGTACCTAACAGCTCTGAGGGAGGCCCATATGAAGCAGTGAGAGTTATTAATGAGGATAGGATACAATGATTTGGCATAATTTAAGAGAGGTATATATATACAGGGTGTTTCAAAAATAACCGGTATATTTGAAACGGCAATAAAAACTAAACGAGCAGCGATAGAAATACACCGTTTGTTGCACTATGCTTGGGACAACAGTACATTTTCAGGCGGACAAACTTTCGAAATTACAGTAATTACAATTTTCAACAACAGATGGCGCTGCAAGTGATGTGAAAGATATAGAAGATAACGCAGTCTGTGGGTGCGCCATTCTGTACGTCGTCTTTCTGCTGTAAGCGTGTGCTGTTCACAACGTGCAAGTGTGCTGTAGACAACATGGTTTATTCTTTAGAACAGAGGATTTTTCTGGTGTTGGAATTCCACCGACTAGAACACAGTGTTGTTGCAACAAGACGAAGTTTTCAACGGAGGTTTAATGTAACCAAAGGACCGAAAAGCGATACAATAAAGGATCTGTTTGAAAAATTTCAACGGACTGGGAACGTGACGGATGAACGTGCTGGAAAGGTAGGGCGACCGCGTACGGCAACCACAGAGGGCAACGCGCAGCTAGTGCAGCAGGTGATCCAACAGCGGCCTTGGGTTTCCGTTCGCCGTGTTGCAGCTGCGGTCCAAATGACGCCAACGTCCACGTATCGTCTCATGCGCCAGAGTTTACACCTCTATCCATACAAAATTCAAACGCGGCAACCCCTCAGCGCCGCTACCATTGCTGTACGAGAGACATTCGCTAACGATATAGTGCACAGGATTGATGACGGCGATATGCATGTGGGCAGCATTTGGTTTACTGACGAAGCTTATTTTTACCTGGACGGCTTCGTCAATAAACAGAACTGGCGCATATGGGGAACCGAAAAGCCCCATGTTGCAGTCCCATCGTCCCTGCATCCTCAAAAAGTACTGGTCTGGGCCGCCATTTCTTCCAAAGGAATCATTGGCCCATTTTTCAGATCCGAAACGATTACTGCATCACGTTATCTGGACATTCTTCGTGAATTTGTGGCGGTACAAACTGCCTTAGACGACACTGCGAACACCTCGTGGTTTATGCAAGATGGTGCCCGGCCACATCGCACGGCCGACGTCTTTAATTTCCTGAATGAATATTTCGATGATCGTGTGATTGCTTTGGGCTATCCGAAACATACAGGAGGCGGCGTGGATTGGCCTCCTTACTCGCCAGACATGAACCCCTGTGACTTCTTTCTGTGGGGACACTTGAAAAACCAGGTGTACCGCCAGAATCCAGAAACAATTGAACAGCTGAAGCAGTACATCTCATCTGCATGTGAAGCCATTCCGCCAGACACGTTGTCAAAGGTTTCGGGTAATTTCATTCAGAGACTACGCCATATTATTGCTACGCATGGTGGATATGTGGAAAATATCGTACTATAGAGTTTCCCAGACCGCAGCGCCATCTGTTGTTGAAACTTGTAACTACTGTAATTTCGAAAGTTTGTCTGCCTGAAAATGTACTGTTGTCCCAAGCATATTGCAACAAACGGTGTATTTCTATCGCTGCTCGTTTAGTTTTTATTGCCGTTTCAAATATACCGGTCATTTTTGAAACACCCTGTATAAAGCATCGTGTTCAAAGGAGTCATACACATAAGACCTTCAACAACGTAACAGTTTACAGTCGGAATGCTAATAAATAGGTAGTACTAACATGACAAGCTATATGGTATCTCATACCTACGAGGGTTTTCCAGAAAGTAATTCACCGCTTTTTCTTTTCTCAGCCGAAAACAATGCTAGGAATACGAAACGCAACGTGCCGTCATTGAATTTCTTACTGCAGAGAAAGAAACTATGAGTAATATTCACAAACGCTTGTGCAACGTCTATGGAGCATCTGCTGTCAACAGAAGTACAGTTAGTCGCTGGCCACTGAGGCGGTTCGGCGGAGCTCCACGATTTACAGCGGTCGGGGAGACCATCCAAGGCTGTCACTCCTCCCATGTTGCAGCGAGATGATGTGATTCGCGAGGACAGACGTGGAAAAATAGGGTTGTAGATAAACACCATTCTCTCGTGTGTATAATTCTCATTATGTACAATAAAATGTTGTTGAAGAAAAAAATGGGGCGCATTACTTTCTGGGCACCCCTTGTGCAATCAGCTGTGCAGTACTGTTACAATTATTTGTGTGTAAATACAATCAGAGCTCTTTCACTAGTACGAAAATGAGTCATATCTTACAATAAGAACTAAGTATGTGTGCCAGGTAAGTAGAGGCGAAAATTCATAACCGCTAAACATGCATCTCAGTAACTGGAAGACGATATCGCCGCCATTGTAAAAACAAGTCAGACTTCAAGATAAGCACAAAGTAAACCGAATTAGAACATTGAGAACTAATGATCTGGGCGAGCAGCAGAGCACTGGGTGGGCGAGAGTGAAACAAAAAATACTGAAAAGTATCGTATCGGACGAGAAGCATAGAAGTAACGGAGAGACGATATTTCGTCCTTAGAGTTAACGTCCGCGGAGGAGCAGTGGGCCGCTAGCTGCGTGCCAGGGCTGGAGGAGGAAACGACTGTTTGATGGCCGTAGCGGGAACGTAATTCGGCGCAGTGCGTCCGAATGCAGGTCGGGCGCGCCGCCTCCGCGAAACCGTGTTAAGCGCGGCACGGGCCAGCAGACACTTCCCGCTCGCCTCGCCACGTCGCCGCTACACCACAAATACGGAGCAACCCTTATCCCGCTAGAACTGACGGCGGCAATTTTTTTCTGTTTTCGTTTCAGTCCCTCAAATAGGGGAGCTTCCTCAACAATTGTGCGTAACACTATTTTTTTCTTTGTTCGTTTCAGTCCCTCAAATAGGAGAGTTTCTTGGCAGCAGCCATATAGCAGCTGTTCAGCCAAATAACGTTAAACAATATACACTACTGGCCATTAAAATTTCTACAGCAAGAAGAAATGCAGATGATAAACGGGTATTCATTGGACAAATATATTATATTAGAACTGACATGTGATTACATTATCAAGTAATTTGTGTGCATAGATCCTGAGAAATCAGTACCCAGAACAACCACCTCTGGCCGTTATAACGGCCTTGATACACCTGGGCATTGAGTCAAACAGAGCTTGGATGTCGTGTACAGGTACAGCTGTCCATGCAGCTTTAACACGATACCACAGTTCGTCAAGAGTAGTGACTGGCGTATTGTGACGAGCCAGTTGCTCGACCACCCTTGACCAGACGTTTTCAATTGGTGAGAGATCTGGAGAATGTGCTGGCCAGGGCAGCAGTCGAACATTTTCTGTATCCAGAAAGACCCGTACAGGACCTGCAACATGCGGTCGTGCATTACCCTGCTGAAATGTAGGGTTTCGCAGGGATCGAATGAAGGGTAGAACCACATCTGAAAAGTAACGTCCACTGTTCAAAGTGCCGTCAATGCGAGCAAGAGGTGACCGACACGTGTAACCAATGGCACCCCATACCATCACACCGGGTGATACACCAGTATGGCGACGACGAATACACGCTTCCAATGTGCGTTCGCCGCGATATCACCAAACACGGATGCGACCATCATGATGGTGTAAACAGAACCTGGATTCATCCGAAAAACTGACGTTTTGCCATTCGTGCAAACAGGTTCGTCGTTGAGTACACCATCGCAGGCGCCCCTGTCTATGATGCAGCGACAAGTGTAACCGCAGCCATGGTCTCCGAGCTGATAGTCCATGCTGCTGCAAACGTCGTCGAAGTGTTCGTGCAGATGGTTGTTGTCTTGCAAACGTCCCCATCTGTTGACTCAAGGATCCAGACGTGGCTGCACGATCCGTTACAGCCATGCGGATAAGATGCCTGTCATCTCGACTGCTAGGGATACGAGGCTGTAGGGATCCAGCACGGCGTTCCGTATTACCCTCCTGAACCCAGCGACTCCATATTCTGCTAACAGTCATTGGATGTCGACCAACGCGAGCAGAAATGTCGCGATACGATAAACCGCAATCGCGATAGGTTACAATCCGAATTTATCAAAGTCGGAAACGTGATGGTACGCATTTCTTCTCCTTACACGAGGCATCACAACAACGTTTCACTAGGCAACGCCGGTCAACTGCTGTTTGTGTACGAGAAATCGGTTGGAAACTTTCCTCATGTCAGCAGGTTGTAGGTGTCGCCACCGGCGCCAACCTTGTGTGAATGCTCTGAAAAGCTAATCATTTGCATATCACAGTATCTTCTTCCTGTCGGTTAAATTTCGCGTTTGTAGCATGTCATCTTCGTTGTGTAGCAATTTTAATGGCCAGTAGTGTAGATAGCACTACTCCTACAAGCTATTTGTAGCTGAACTGAAATGCTAATCATTTGCTTATCCGAGTAATTATTATACCTGACGTCAATTCGTCTTTCATTGCCATTCGCCTTCGAGGTGTTGCAGTTTTAATGGCAAGCAGTGTAGCTACACGGTGTCCTCCACCGATTGACGTATAACCGCAGAGAGAATCACGTAGTTATGAGAAGCAATGAAATGTTTTTGTGGTAGACTCTGTGACGGAGGAAGCCCGACGTAAAGCTGTGGGGATACTGCGTGTCGCGTACCTTCTGCTGGGTAATGAGGGCAGAACGGGGGGCGCGCCGCTTAAAAACGCACCGAGAGGATAGCCCGCGGGCAAACGAGGTGACAAAGCCCGCTCCGCCACAGAGGGGCACAAAAGCGCTGGCGGGGACCGCTATAGCACAAACTCACACTTACTCCACCAGATCTAACTCCGTTCCCATAATCTCACATCCAGAAACCCTCAAATGTCTCCTCAACATATAGATTGCAGAAATTCAAGACTCTAACTGAACTAATTTGATAAAGGAGCTTTTGATCAGCAACGTGACTTCCATAAACTATTTTTTTAAACTAGAAACATGATTCTCAGTACTGTCTTGGTCACCTTTGTAATGGAGGTAAAAGTAAACCTGTACTGCATGTGCAATTGAGTAACGCACCCTGTGTTTCCAATTATATGTGGGACAGTGATGCTTGCGTTCACTGCTCATTCTGTCAGCCAGCCTTTTCGATCATTGCGAGCTTAGAAGGGAATCAGACACGCAGCAGGTCACCGGTTTTGCTTGTTTTTCGAACGATTATAGCACACACTTTGATGTAACATGTAAGTCATCTGTTATAAACAAATTTATTATCTGCCACTACGCGAGTTCCGTAACAATCGTATGAACCGTAAGTCTCCGTTTTCGCCTGCTAAGATTAGGTTAGGTTAGGTTAGGTTAGTACTTGTTCCATAGATCATGAATACGACACTTCGTAATGATGTGGAACGTGTCAGGTTAATAAAAGGTGTCCTTACAAGATATTACATTACACAAAATATTACATGACACTTAATTCTTTTTTTTTTTGGTGGGGAGTGGGGAAATTACCCACTTACTATATCCAAAAATTCCTCTAATGAGTAGAAGGAGTTGCCATTCAGAAGTTCTTTTAATTTCCTTTTAAATGCTATATGGCTAACTGTCAGACTTTTGATGCTATTAGGTAAGTGAACAAAGACATTTGTCGCAGCATAATTTACCCCATTCTGAGCCAAAGTTAGATTTAACCTTGAGTAGTGAAGATCATCCTTTCTATTAGTGTTGTAGCCATGTACACTGCTATTACTTTTGAATTCGTTCGGATTGTTAATAACAAATTTCATAAGTGAATATGTATATTGTGAGGCTACAGTGAAGATCTCTAGCTCTTTAAATAAGTGTCTGCAGGATGATCTTGGATGAGCTCCAGCAATTACTCTGATTACACGCTTTTGTGCAATGAACACTCTTTTACTCGTGATGAGTTACCCCAGAATATGACGCCATACGAAAGATGAGAATGAAAATAGGCGTGGTAAGCTAATTTACTGAGATGTATACCTCCAAAATTTGCAATGACCGTAACAGCATAAGTAGCTGAACTCAAACGTTTCAGCAGATCTTCAGTGCGTTTTTCTCCAGTTCCACCCGTCATCAATGCAGACACCATAGAAATTTTGAATATTCTACCTTAGCTACCGATTTCTGATCGAAGTCTATATTTATTAATGGTGTCATTCCATTTACTGTGTGGAACTTTATATACTGTGTTTTGTTAAATTTTAATGAGAGCCCGTTTGCAGAGAACCACTTAATGATTTTCTGAAAAGCATCGTTTACAGTTTCATCAGTTAATTCTCGTCTGTTGGGTGTGATAGCTATATTTGTATCATTGGCAAAAAGTACCAGCTTTGCATCTTCGTGAATATAGAATGGCAAGTCATTAATATGTATTAAGAACAGCAGAGGACAAAAGACTGAGCCTTGTGGCACCCCATTCTTGATTGTTCCCTGTTTGAGAAATCACAAGTTTTTCGCATATTATGTGAACTGCTTATTTCAACTTTCTGCACTCATCCAGTTAGGTATGATTTAAACCATTTGAGCGCTGTCCCATTCATACCACAGTACTTGAGCTTATCTAGAAGTATTCCATGATTTACACAATCAAAAGCCTTTGAGAGATCACAAAAAATCCCAACGGGTGACTTCCGGTTACTCAGAGAATTTAATATTTCATTAGTGAAAGTATATATAGCATTTTCCGTCGAAAAACCTTTCTGGATACCAAACTGACATTTTGTTAAAACTTTATTTTTACAAAGATGTGAAGCTACTGTACAATACATTACTTTTTCAAGAATTTTGGATAAGGCAGTCAGAAGAGAGATTGGGCGGTAGTTGTTGACATCAGACGTACCCTCTTTTTTACGCAGTGGTTTAACATAAAATAGCTAAAATAGCGTTATATTTGATCGAGTAGCGAAAAGCATGTCTTTAACCAGTACTTTCAGCGTGGATTCTACCAGCGAATCGTATTGCACGGTGCCGAATTCTGATTTCGGTTGGGCAGTTTCCACTCCACCTGTCACTGTGACGATCGTGCTGCCTGCTGACGACTAGTTTGACAATCGTCTTGTGTGTTACTGAGATGGGGGTTATGAAGCTACAGCGTCCAAGACTATTGGTGAGATCGTTGCTGGCGTCACTGGCCGAATTCTATATTACAAGATTTTTCAGGTACATCTGCGGGACATGCATTTCAAACTGTGTGTCCACGTGAGCAAGGTTAGGTCTCTGTTCGGCTCGCGTACTTGTTTCAACACGCAAGGAATACTATCAGTTTTGCATTGAGTCATTCGGGAATGTCGGTATAGTGTACCATGGTTACCTGAGTACAGCTCGAGGATGGCATATATGGATTAATAAGATCACAAATGGTAAGCAGAGATAAACAGTAAGCAAACGTCACGAAACCTGTACTGATGAAAGTTGTTTCTCAACTAACAACAAAAACTGTAATATAGTTCTATATACGTAATTATTATACAATAAAAAATTAAACTCCGTCCTAATAGGCCTCGGAAGGCCCAAACGTACTGACGACCGCCGTGTCATCCTTAGCCTTAGTCACTGGATGCGAATATGGAGGTGCACGTGGTCAGCACACCGCTCTAATGGCCGTTATGTTTCCGTGACCGGAGTCGCTACTTCTCAGTGCTCCCCACTTGTCAACAGCTCCTGGCAGACCGGATGGCCACCCATCCAACTACTAGCCAAGCCCAAAGACGCTTAACGTCGATGATCCAACAGAAACCGGCGTTACCACTGCGGCAAGGGCGTCGGCATTAGTATACAATGCAGTTATTATATACATGAAGCAAACATATATTACAGGCCACTGAAGATGCTTTACAAGTAAAAAGAAGCGAAACTTGTACGGCAAAAAACTAGCAGCCTTTCATTTAGTTGGATACACGGAACACATCTCCAAAAATAATTTATATGTGCCAAAAGCCAGCTGTTTTTAATGAAATATGTTAGTTTTCACTGAACACATTGCCTGTGACCTTGTGGCGTTATTTGCAACATATTCAAACAGTTTCAGTAGCATGTAGCTCTGTACCTTGCTTCATGATACGATGTCACCATGTACAAATACTGTGCAACTGTAACATAGTATGGAAGACCCACGCGGAGGTGGTCCAGCGACACACTGATACACTGCAAGCGTTTACAATTAATCGACCAACTGCAACCCCTCGTATTCATGTACTGTGTAAACAAGTAGGTAATTATAGTGAAAACTGAAGTATATGCTTAACAGCAGCTGAGGTGGTGGCTTACACACAGGGTGTTTCACAATTCCCTTTACAGGTTGCTGGAGACTGTAGAGGGGTCTTAGTAGATAAAATTTTGACAAGGAAAATTTTGACAAGGAACCCATGACTGGATACGCATCGTTTTCATATAAAATACGTTAGAAGATAGGATCACTTTCAAATCTCTCACTTCATGATACGCACACAAACTGAGAAGAGGGCACCGTCGACAGTGCGTGTTGTATTGATGACCTCAAATACCATTATCGTCCGTCTAAAACAACAGCTGCGAGAAACTGGTACGTTCGCAAATTGCAGGGTTGCTTTGGTACTCCATGAACCTGCAGCACTCTCAGCTTTAAAGAAGACATTCTCCGTCTCGTAGAAGAGAACCCGACGTCGAGTATTCGAAACATTTTTTCTTTGATGTATTGGCTTTCGGTACGTGCCCGTATAGCCGTATAAACAGTGGAAAGACGAATCGACCGTGCACTTCGACAGTTCAGAACATTCAGTAAACTCAAGCTGTACCCTGGGAAGGTCTGAGACTGAGCCATATCAGTCCCAGACGGGGAATGGTTCACTTTCTGACAGGTCACGGCCCTTACCCTGCAGCCAGAGTGCTACTTGAACATGTGGGGAACATGGATCCCCAGAACACGTACTTTTTCACTGTCACAGATACAGAGCACCATAACAGACACCAATGCAGTACAACAACGGCATGGTACGGGCAATAAGAGACAAAGACGAGTGGGAGATAATAAATAAAATCGCTGATGATGTCTCGAGGACATTACATGACGAATACAGGCAGACACGACCGTATAACAGAACACTGCAACACACAAGAAGCACGTAAGACAGCAGTTCCGGTTCGTGCACCAACACAGAGAGCAGTACCGGAACACACACTCACTCAAACAGCGAACACTTTCACCAACATGTACTGCAGACAACCTTATACAACATCTAGAATAATTACACTGTATTAGAATAAACAGTGTAATGTAATCAACCCTGTAAACCTTAAGTACCAACAGCATACATATCCATCCCGCGGTCATTATACCGTTGCTCGGATGTAACACTTGTAACTCAACACTTTCTATACAGGGTGTTACAAAAGGTGCGGCCAAACTTTCAGGAAACATTCCTCACACACAAATAAAGAAAAGATGTTATGTGGACATGTGTCCGGAAACGCTTAATTTCCATGTTAGAGCTCGTTTTAGTTTCGTCAGTATGTACTGTACTTCCTCGATTCACCGTCAGTTGGCCCAATTGAAGGAAGGTAATGTTGACTTCGGTGCTTGTGTTGACATGCGACTCATTGCTCTACAGTACTAGCATCAAGCACATCAGTACGCAGCATCAACAGGTTAGTGTTCATCACGAACGTGGTTTTGCAGTCAATGCAATGTTTACAAATGCGGAGTTGGCAGATGCCCATTTGATGTATGGATTAGTACGGGGCAATAGACGTGGCGCGGTACGTTTGTATCGAGACAGATTTCCAGAACGAAGGTGTCCCGACAGGAAGATGTTCGAAGCAATTGATCGGCGTCTTAGGGAGCACGGAACATTCCAGCCTATGACTCGCAACTGGGGAAGACCTAGAACGACGAGGACACCTGCAATGGACGAGGCAATTCTCCGTGCAGTTGACGATAACCCTAATGTCAGCGTCAGAGAAGTTGCTGCTGTACAAGGTAACGTTGACCACGTCACGGTATGGAGAGTGCTACGGGAGAATCAGTTGTTTCCGTACCATGTAGAGCGCGTGCAGGCACTATCAGCAGCTGATTGGCCTCCACGGGTACACTTCTGCGACTGGTTCATCCAACAATGTGTCAATCCTCATTTCAGTGCAAATGTTCTCTTTACGGATGAGGCTTCATTCCAACGTGATCAAATTGTAAATTTTCACAATCAACATGTGTGGGCTGACGAGAATCCGCACGCAATTGTGCAATCACGTCATCAACACAGATTTTCTGTTAACGTTTGGGCAGGCATTGTTGGTGATGTCTTGATTGGGCCCCACGTTCTTCCACCTACGCTCAATGGAACACGTTATCATGATTTCATACGGGATACTCTACCTGTGCTGCTAGAACATGTGCCTTTACAAGTACGACAAAACATGTGGTTCATGCACGATGAAGCTCCTACACATTTCAGTCGAAGTGTTCGTACACTTCTCAACAACAGATTCGGTGACCGATGGATTGGTAGAGGTGGACCAATTCCATGGCCTCCACGCTCTCCTGACCTCAACCCTCTTGACTTTAATTTATGGGGGCATTTCAAAGCTCTTGTCTACGCAACCCCGGTGCCAAATACAGAGACTCTTCGTGCTCGTATTGTGGACGGCTGTGATACAATACGCCATTCTCCAGGGCTGCATCAGCGCATCAGGGATTCCATGCGACGGAGGGTGGATGCATGTATCCTCGCTAACGGAGGACATTTTGAACATTTCCTGTAACAAAGTGTTTGACGTCACGCTGGTGCGTTCTGTTGCTGAGTGTTTCCATTCCATTATTAATGTGATTTGAAGAGAAGTAATAAAATGAGCTCTAACATGGAAAGTAAGCGTTTCCGGATCCATGTCCACATAACATATTTTCTTCCTTTTGTGTGAGGAATGTTTCCTGGAAGTTTGGCCGTACCTTTTTGTAACACCCTGTATAAGCAACATAATAGGTAAAATTCTTGTCACATAACATAGGAACTGAAGGTTAATTAATAATCCCAAGAAATAACACACAATACACTCACACGCGACTGCGGTTTCCACAATGCACATAATAGTTGCAGCGTTTTTGTAAATAGTGTTTAGAAATATTAATCCGTCAATTAAACTGTAGCGAACCGGGTCTGCAAGGCTCGAAGTAGTTGCGATGCTTCCAGACGAGGCTGGCTCAGATAGGGTATCATTTCTCTCTCTCTCTCTTTCTATCCAAGTCTTTCCTATCATCTATCAGCATATAACAATGAATATTTTTGTGTTGTTCTTTCAATTTCTAGTGTACTTTTCATTTATTATTACTTTCATTGTAATTAATGAAAACAATAATTGTTGTTTGTAATAAGGAAAATGTTTTGCAATCTAAATGAAAAGCTGTAAAATGAACGACCTATTATAAACTGTAAGGCAACAGATCTCTAAATGAGCACTTAATCAATTTCAAAATTCAATTTTTACTCTGATACGATGTTGTTGTTGTTGTTGTGGTCTTCAGTCTGAGACTGGTTTGATGCAGCTCTCCATGCTACTCTATCCTGTGCAAAATTCTTCATCTCCCAGTACCTACTGCAACCTACATCCTTCCGAATCTGCTTAGTGTATTCATCTTTTGGTCTCCCTCTACAATTTTTGCCCTCCACGCTGCCCTCCAATACTAAATTGGTGATCCCTTGATGCCTCAGAACATGTCCTACCAACCGATCCCTTCTTCTGGACAAGTTGTGCCACAAACTTCCTCATTAGTTATGTGATCTACCCGTCTAATCTTCATCATTCTTCTGTAGCACCACATTTCGAAAGCTTCTATTCTCTTCTTGTCCAAACTATTTATCGTCCATGTTTCACTTCCATACATGGCTACACTCCATACAAATACTTTCAGAAATGACTTCCTGACACTTAAATCTATACTCGATGTTAACAAATTTATCTTCTTCAGAAACGCTTTCCTTGCCATTGCCAGTCTACATTTTATATCCTCTCTACTTCGACCATCATCAGTTATTTTGCTCCCCAAATAGCAAAACTCCTTTACTACTTTACGTGTCTCATTTCCTAATCTAATTCCCTCAGCATCACCCGACTTAATTCGACTACATTCCATTATCCTCGTTTTGCTTTTGTTGATGTTCATCTTATATCCTCCTTTCAAGACACTGTCCATTCCATTCAACTGTTCTTCCAAGTCCTTTGCTGTCTCTGACAGAATTACAATGTCATCGGCGAACCTCAAAGTTTTTATTTCTTCTCCATGGATTTTAATACCTACTCCGAATTTTTCTTTTGTTTCATTTACTGCTTGCTCAATATACAGATTGAACAACATCGGGGAGAGGCTACAACCCTGTCTTACTCCCTTCCCAACCACTGCTTCCCTTTCATGTCCGTCGACTCTTATAACTGCCATCTGGTTTCTGTACAAATTGTAAATAGCCTTTCGCTCCCTGTATTTTACCCCTGCCACCTTTAGAATTTGAAAGAGAGTATTCCAGTCAACATTGTCAAAAGCTTTCTCTAAGTCTACAAATGCTGGAAACGTAGGTTTGCCTTTCCTTAATCTTTCTTCTAAGATAAGTCGTAAGGTCAGTATTGCCTCACGTGTTCCAGTGTTTCTACGGAATCCAAACTGATCTTCCCCGAGGTCGGCTTCTACTAGCTTTTCCATTCGTCGGCAAAGAATTCGTGTTAGTATTTTGCAGCTGTGACTTATTAAACTGATAGTTCGGTAATTTTCACATCTGTCAACACCTGCTTTCTTTGGGATTGGAATTATTATATTCTTCTTGAAATCTGAGGGTATTTCGCCTGTTTCATACATCTTGCTCACCAGATGGTAGAGTTTTGTCAGGACTGGCTCTCCCAGGGCCGTCAGTAGTTCCAGTGGAATGTTGTCTACTTCGGGGGCCTTGTTTCGACTCAGGTCTTTCAGTGCTCTGTCAAACTCTTCACGCAGTATCGTATCTCCCATTTCATACGATGTTACAGAGACTTATACTTGCCATATGACACCACGTGGGCGATCTTCGTGTCAGTTACGACGATACGAAGATATGGAACAGAGAAAAAGGCCCTGAGAGGAGAAAATTTCCAACCCGGCGTTGAATCTAAGCCGGGCCATTTCACTTAGCAATCTGCAAGGCAGTTACCGCGTTGTACTGCTCTAAACATTGCTCAGCTCACACTATGGTCTCCTATAGAGCACACAGGTAAGAGAGAGCTCATTGCCTCGGCTGTGAGCGTTCTGTAAAGGGGATGATTTGAAAGTGATTCTATTTTAAAATCTATTTTACATCCAAACGGCATATTTATGAACATGTGTTCCGTATCAAAACTTTACTTTCAGTAAGTCCTCTCTGCAGCCGCTAGAATTCCGTAATTGGAACTGTGAAACTCGTTGTATTCAACGAAGTATGAACAGCTGCGGCAGCTCAATGCAGAACATGCATAAAATTGATTCTCTGAATCTTCTCTACTTCCTCAGCCAGTCTATGATTGTAAATATCCCATACCGTCAAACAGTACTCGAGATATTACCGCTGAGACGTTACGTGTACTTTGTAGAATTTCGTAATCGTTTGTCATATATCGTCGACTGTTTGTCTATATGAAATGCATGATTTTTCTTGCGATTCCTTTCAGGAATTTCTAGCAAATCCTGACTATAATTCACTTTTAAGATACCACTTGAAAAGAAATTAATTGAATTTTCCGTCGGTGCTTGGCAGAATATGATTATATTATCAAGGAAACACTTGCGAATATTCTGCAAAACTGTATTTATACGATAGCGGACCGCTAACAGTTTCTTACACCATGTACAGGTTGAAAGTAAATGTCGCAAACGCCGACAAAATGACGTGCAACTTACACAGATACTATTTAACAGGAGACACAAAAATGGTGACATTTAGTATATTTACATGGGAAAATATTACATTTTTATCACATATAAATTATTACGTTAACTAAATAAGGAAACAAACTTTTTGTGTGGAGATACGATTAAAAACACAAGAAAAATAATTTTGAACGTACATTTTCACTCTATTGTTTGTAACAGACTTAATTTAAAGCAAGGGGAATAGGAAATTGTGTTTAGTCATATAACACTAAGCTTTCATTCTCTGTCATATATTTCTTGATTCCCAGTATTTCGAGGAGGATCGTCTTTCTACTTTTCTTTACAGAATGTTATACTTCACACTCTGCATCATAAGAGTGGTTTTCTGTTATTAGATGAGCGGCATACGCTGAAACTTTCTTTCTTAATTTCCAGCTTCTCTCACGTTCAGGCGGTCTATCTGCCACATTTCTGCTTGGCTGATCAATATATACTTTACCACAGTTCTTGCATGTGATTTTATATACAAATCATATCTAAATTTTTAGTCAATAGTAAAGACGAATTGAAACTCTAGCACAGAGTGGTGTATATAAAATCGCATAAAAACATTGTGGGGAAGCATATCTTGGTCAGTCAGGCACAGCTGTGACAGATTATCTGAACATGAGAGAAGCCGGAGATTAAGAAAGAAAGATTCAACCTTCGCCGATCATATAATAACAGAAAACCACACATATGATGCAGAATGAGAAGTACTAGATTTCGTAAGGGTTAGTAGATAGATGACCTTGCTGAAGATACTGAAAATTAATATACATACTTGTATAATACAGAGTGCCGACTTAGTATTAAATGATCAGACTCAATTTACTTTTGCGCTTCTTTTAAATCAAGTTTTCGTTGGAAGTAATAGATTGGAACTGTAAATTCAAAATAAATTTTCTTCAGTTTATAAATGTACCTGGACAAAAAAATCTTTGTTTCCTTTTTTAGTTAATGTAATTAGTTCTGTGTTATAAGAAATGTAATACTTTCCTATGGCCGCACGGGGTAGCCGCGCGGTCTTAGGTGTCTTGTCACGGTCCGCGCGGCTCCCCCCGTTGGAGGTTCGAGTCCTCCCGCGGGCATGGATGTGTGTGTTGTCCATAGCGTAAGTTAGTTTAAGGTTGATTGAGCAGTGTGTACGCGTAGGGACCGATGACCTAAGCAGTTTGGTCCCGTAAGATCTTACCACAAATTTACTTTCCTATGTAAGCACCTTACATGTCATTTTCGTATCTCTTTTTATCTTCCGTGTAAACATCTGTGTAAGTCACACGTAACTTTGTTCGTGTTTACGACACTCAGTTGTTACCTTGTAACAGGACATCCTCCGCTGGCATTACTTTTCCTCAACAGTAGCTGTCGATATCAATATTATTTTTCGAATTTTGGACAGGTCAATATTATCTCAGTTACTTTTCTGAAAATGTTATTTCTCAACCTAAAATGTGTCAAAAAGAATTACTTTATAAGATATTTTAGTTTCGATGTTGTAATCGACCAGTACTAGCTCTGAATGTACAGTTAATTTTTTTTCTAGAAATATTTGAAATTTCGAATTATTTGCACACTTAAAATTTCTATTATTAATTACGCAATCATGTACTGCTTACTGTGTTTATTTCTGGATTCATTTGTGAAATAGTAATCGAAATTAATTATGTAACGAAAGCAAGTAGGAATTCATTTGTTAAGAGAAATTGTAAACCCACTGGAATATTGTTATTTCTCCAGGTCAATATTATTTCAGTTTCTTTTCTGAAAATGTTATTTCTCAACCTCAAATTTATGAAAAAGAATTACTTTATAAAATATTTTAGTTTCGATATTATAAGCGACGAGTACTAGCTCTGAATGTATGGTTAATTCTTTTTTTTAGAAATATTTGAAATTTCGAATTATTTGCACACTTAATATTTCTATTATTAGTTACGCAATCCTGTACTGTTTACTATGTTTATTTCTGGATTCATTATGAAATAGTAATCTAAATTAATAATGTAACGAAAACAAGTAGGAATTCATTTGTTAAGAGAAACTGCAAACCCTCTGGAATACTGTTATTTCCGCAGCGTGTGAGAGTCGTAAGCTCGCTCCTGATGTGAGCGGACGTATTTTTGTATAATAGGTGTGAACAATGTAATTTCGGCTTTGTTAATGTGAAAAATCAAAATACTGTATCATATACTGAAATGTGAGGAAATCAGCGGTAAATATATTTACGTACAAAATTCTGCAACAACAATCTTCCATTTTATTTAGTTCAAACCAACCGTGCGGACCTAATGTTAGATTTTCAGCTTTAGGAATCAGATCCTTAGACAAGAAGAACTGGAGCCATCTCAACTTGACAAGCTAAGTAAACTTGAAAGTTTATTGTAATATTCGCTCCTCTCAAATCTTCATAAAAGATTTTGCTTATTAATTTCTTGGACTGGGCATTGTTTAATGTGAACAATAGATGGAAGAAGGAAAGACGGGGGAGATTACAACTTGAAGATGACCTAAGAAACCGAAAACTGTTTCGCTACCGAATCAATATTATTTTGCAGAATATTAAGTAGTGTTTGATTTTTACTGTTAAAAATATTATGGTTTAGCCACTGTGGTGCAGCGCCCGGCGTACTGTAATGTTATCAAAGGAAGATGTTGCAGTGTAACTAGTAGGCTTTAGTTATCAGGTTTACTATCGGTCTCTCGTATTAATAATTTTGAAAAACTTACCACATCTTCTTTTTTGGTTGATAACTTTTTTGACCACGGACGGGTCGAGCTGATGGGAATACAGACTGAAGACTTAGCGATTGAAATTGTGCGCCCAAAATGGCACCTTGTAGCGGACTGCCGACCGGCGCTGAGGACGAGTGAATGGCGAGGTGGCTGGAGAGCGCAGACACGCGGCCGCTGAAAATCGGCTGTGCCGGGGAAGGCGGAAAGCGACCTGGCGTTGCAGCGCCAGCAGCAGCCGCAGCGTATGTGACCTCAATCCGAATGCGGCGGCCCGTTACACGGAGCTGATAATGGGGCTGGGGCCTCCATCTGCGCGCCTCCCATTGTTGCGCACGCCTATCCTCCCGGCTTTCTCCCTTCTGCGGCTAAAGTGAAATTACGGAAAGCCGTCTCCGCGATCTGCCCGCTTCTGACGCCGGAGGGTCCCCTCCATTAAAGATGGAAAACATCCGCTCACGAGCTTAACATATGCACTTGTGAAGACTTCCCTGCAAACGACTGCATTCGCACGGTGAAATCCTTCGCTCCTGCAAACCAGTATGCAGTTCGAAAACGAAATTCGTCCGACATGTTTGTAAGCAGGGGATAATTTTTTTTTTTTTACGTTTTAAAGAGCAGTGACTGTACAATCCGTTTGTAAACATTTTTATAAACAAAAATTTAATTATTACTTCTGTATTTAGAAATTAAGCTTTTCCTTTTTCTGCTAAGAGTGAAGATATGTTACAAAACAGTTCGTTCATTTATCCGTTTTTACAAAATAAGGTTCTTATAATCATTGATGGCTAAATACTGTAATCTCTGAAGGCTAAATAGTGTAATAGTTGATATCTAAATAGTGGATTCAAGCTGAAGGCAAACAAATTAAAAATGTAGACGGTAGGTAGTTACATGTTCCATAGATCATATGAATGATTTTATTATTGTTAATGATGAGGAAAGAGTCAGTTTACAGGATCCATATACATGATTAGCGTTAACATTAATGAGCACGTTAATTTTCTTAGTGCTGCAGCTACACTTAAAAACTAGGCGTTTCTTTCCAGGCTACTAGTTCTGAAATAGAAATTCGTCCATTTAGTAGAAGGAGTTGTTCAGGAGAAACAATTTTGGGGTTGTATTTTCTGCCTGTCAGAAATTTAATATTATTGGGCGAATGATCACAAATTTTTCGGTGGCTGTGCGGTTCTAGGCGCTTCAGTCCGGAACCGCGGGACTGTTACGGTCGCAGGTTCGAATCCTGCCTCGGGCATGGATGTGCGTGAAGTGCTTAGTTTAGTTATGTTTAAGTAGTCCTTCGTTCTAGGGTACTGATGACCTACGATGTTAAGTCCCATAGTGCTCAGAGCCATTTGAACCGTTTTGAGCAAATTTTTGTTTCTGCTTATTGCACCCCTTTCTGAGCCACTGACAGCTTTAATCACGAGTAATAAAGATCATTTTTTTCTCTGGGATTGTAGATGTGGACATTACTGTTCTTTTCAAGTTGTGATGTATTATTTACGATGAATTTCGTTAGCGAATGTGTGTGCTGTGACTGCGCTGTCAGAATCCTCAGCTCCCTTAGGAAGCTGTATTAAAGTGACTATTACAAAATGATACGGGATATGTGAGTACGACCTGATGCAAATAAACACTTCGTTTGCTATATCTAAACTATTTTCGGCGTGAATTTCACCATCATCAATGAGCTTTTCTCGAGAAAAATACATGAAAGACAGGGGATATAAGTGAAACATGTGAAATATGATTGAAATTATGTAACTGAAATTAGTCTGGAACACAACTATTAGAATGGGAATTGTATGTGAACGTGTATTTTATCTCGTCGTTTATGCACTTTGCCCTGTACTGAACTTTTCTGAGTACGAGAATGTAAATATAATTTAGCTGCGAGAATGTAAACTGTCAATAAAACTGCACAAATTTCCGTAACACGAAAGCTGAATCTGATACTACACTATTGATTTGAAATTGGCTCTGGTAATAAAACAAAATTTGATCAGTTTGAAAATAATGGTCCCTGTGCTTAGTGAATGCTATCCCTGAAATAATAAAATTTCTTTCCTTAATCTGCGTGATGGTAACGCTCTTTGCACTGCTCTCTGTTAGTATTTTAAATTGTATAGTTAGCAAACAGCTATTGTGCAAGGCTGTTGTTCAGCATACATTTTAATTAAATCGAATATCACTGAGACAAAACTTCTTGAGAAAAATAGTTAATCAAAACTGACATGGATCTGAGAACTCGTGTTGACTTTGGGTAAGTAACAATATAGCACTAATTTTAAAACTTGTATTCTGACTCTTTGAAAATTAATAACGCTCACAATTAAGAAGCTCAATAAACTGATTATACATTATCGATTAGCTTTACAAAATCATTGGATGTGAGTTCTATACATTGTCTCAATCATCACTTATGAATACCCGCATCGAATTAGTAACAAAACAACTTTCTTTACCTTAATTTTGCGCGGCCTCTCCCGCCGGAGGTTCGAGTCATCCCTCGGGCATGAGTGTGTGTGTTGTTCTTAGCATCAGTTAGGCTAAGTTACTTTAAATATTGTGTAAGTCTAGGGACCGATGACCTTGGCAATTTGGTCACTCATGAATTAACACATTAAAAAATTAATTACCTTAATTATTACCAGTTTCTGTTGAGATTCGTTTTACAGTTAGCAAACATCACAGTATCTTGCAAATAAAAAGCCATTACTGCCCGTAGCGAGTAAGTATATATCCAGCACAAATCAGATACAGCGCGTCTTTACACCTGAGAGTTCTCCATACATCACTCGATCTAAAGTTACTCTAGCAGATTACCCACAACATGTTGAATCAGCGATCGCTGTTGAGCAGCGACGCTACTACACAATCGATACTACATTTCACCGTCTCTGGTTCTATATAATATTTTCTTACAAAACTCGTATTAATTTACCCTGTGTATATACCTTTCAACGGTAGGGGCAAAGTTATGTAGTTCTCAGTGATTCCCAGAGTAGCTGTGGTGATCTACGGTTTGTTTTCGTCGCGGAAATGATGATGAAGATTTTAGAGACTTTTTAAAAGTCATTCTATACAGAAAGGCCACGTTCGTTTCTACACTTCTGCTCTGAGCAGAAATTACGCGTCTCGCATCATATCGGTATTGATAAAACTACCGAGTGAGCCGGCGCAGTGTTTGAGACCCCGGATCCGTAAGTTGGAGGACCGATGTTCGGTTCCTCGTCCGGCAATCTAGATTTAAATTTTCCATGGTTTCCGTAAACCGCTGAAGGCATACTTGAGGACTGTTCTTTTGACTAAAAGGACACGGTCGGTTTCCTTTCATAACTGGAGCATGCGCTCCGCCTGTATTGACCTCTTGGTAGACGCTACATTAAACCTTAATATTCCGTCCTTTCGCAGTAACTCTCTCACTGAATATGCAGGTTGTAGCAACAATACATTGGTGTCTCTGGTAACCACACCAGTTGTTCCTACCAGAATCTTGAGACAGTTTAGCACACTGGACTCGCATTCGGGAGGACGACGGTTCAATCCCGTCTCCGGCCATCCTGATTTAGGTTTTCCGTGATTTCCCTAAATCACTTCAGGCAAATGCCGGGATGGTTCCTTTGAAAGGGCACGGCCGATTTCCTTCCCAATCCTTCCCTAACCCGAGCTTGCGCTCCGTCTCTAATGACCTCGTTGTCGACGGGACGTTAAACACTAATCTCCTCCTCCTCCTCTTGAGACAGTTCATTGTGACACTTTGCAATATCGGGTGTTTCAAAAAGACTCAACCGCTTTCACAGGTTGTTTTCTAAATAAATTGAAGGTAGAAACTTGGGATTAATTATAACCTACACACAGACCTACTAAGTTTTTATTTTCAAAAGAACCATCCGATTTTAGAATGGTGTATATTTACATGCATACACATACGACCTTGAAATACTTTTTACAATTACATTCAGGATCAAAAATTTCATTCACCTTCTAAAGAGTTTCAATGTGGATGCACGACAGACAGCCAGACAATACTCAAACTCGTCCCCTACTTCGGCAAGCACGTGTGGAGGTACTGCTTTCACTGCTGTTGCTATGAGACGTGCCAGTTCACCCAAACTTGCTGGAAGGGGAGGGCATATAGACTGAGGATTTTACGAGACCTCACAAGAAATAATGATTTGTAATGAGACGAGACTAGCTTAGAGGACAATGGTGCAATGCGCTATCCGCACGCCATCGTCGATTATTTTGAGCTGTGATAGGTGCAGTGACGTACTGCCAGCGAAAACCACGGTCGCAGCTGTAACTGAATTTCACCTGTTGAAACGGATAACGCAAAACACCTTTTCTTTTGCTGTATTACCGCCAACCCTACTCGATGCACATTGGGTAAGGAATGTGCGAGGGAGTGAGCAAGCTGCACTACGGATTCCCATACTGCCAACTGTATGACCTGCCAACTTTCAACTGGCGCCGAAATAAACTTTTAGTTTCGGTGTGTAAGTTCAAATTCACCTCAGACTTCGTCCAAGCAGAAGGTATAGGCTTACTAAATCAAATGAATATACCTCTTGTTTCTCGAAATAACGAAAGAACCTGAAAATTGTTTTAACTCTCACATTTCATTACGATTTTCGTACGCTATAGCGGCGATCACCACTGTAAAAGTAAACGAAGCAGAAATACCAACTATCCGTCACTGAAAGAAGAATTTTAGTGTCTGATAAAAGTATCTCGAGCTAGCAGGAACGTCGCATTGAATAGAAACGTATAATAAAGGTACGATTTCTAGCCATGATGACAGGTTGGGGGCTCTCCATATAATGCACTTCGTAATTAAACAGTCGTGAAGTTTCCCCTCGACTACGCGTAAATGCAAAGGTGTTGTGCTGCCTGTTCATTACAGCGGCTGTCAAAGAAAGCCACTCTCTCTCGGGCGGCGTGCGGTGTCAAAACGAATCTTGCACGCTACTCTAGCGCTGGTTTCCTAGCCCCGGCTGGTTGGAACTGGGCCGTTGGGCGGAGCCGCCGTCTAAAATGTTGCTCACGTAGTAAAATAATGTCTTTACGCAAGTGGTCCCTCCGGTTAACCGTTAGGAACGCCCGCGGTTATGTATTGGCAGGACACCTCCCACAGCGCACCGTGCACAACACCGCGTCACGCGTTCCATTCGTTCCCCGAAAATAACTCGACAGCAAATTTCCTCGTCCTTTCGTACTGCCGTTGGCGCTAACAGCCGAGAATAATTAACAGAGTCTATTCCGATAGGAATAAGTCGGCAGCTGTAATTCCAGTAGTACTGTCCTCTAACTTACTGTACAAAGCACGATCCTCCTCTGCAGATGATCTGTGTGTAACATACATTAACATTAGACTCTCCGAGTAGTAGTGTGTGGCACGATGTACTTAGTCTAGAGACCTTTATCGTGCACCTTCACAGAGAAATGCGAGATAGAGTGGAGAATATTTACTTCGGAGCACCAAGTCTCAGAGAAAATGTTATGACGCTCTGATGTTTACGACGTAATAAAAATCGCCACCCTGACCACGCAGGAGAATACAGTTGATGAACGATCACTTTTTGGAAAACTCGAATAAAGAAGTCCTCACTCGGATTAGTAGATTCCGTAAACTATATCGACATATTTTTTTGATAGCTGTCGTGACGGAAAATAAAACAGAAGTACAAAGAAGACTTATTATGGCATTGAAACGATAAAAGACACTATCTTTTTCGTGAGTTCTTTAGCAGATTCTCAGTATCGTACATTCATAAACAGTCTCGGCAGGCCACAGGAAGAATGTGTAGTGACAAAGAATTTCCAAACATATCAGAAATAAATTTCCTTCATGCGAATTGCTTGACGGGCTGCATTCTTCTGCGCGGCCGGCGTAGTGATATTTATTGCGACATGAATATCAGAGTGTCAGCTCATGCCCTCTGCATTTAACATTTCAGTATTGATTGAGATCGAGACGGAAAAATAAAACACATTTTCATCGACAGTGACCGTTACGTTCTCTACAGAATGTGCCAGTTGCAAGTCTTTTCTGTCTAATCAAAAAAATACCACACACTGTTTCAAGTTACAACAGTCGTTTTATATAGTACATCCAATATCCTAAGAAAGATTCAGGGAATTACCGGGAAAACTGCAAATCAACTGATTTAACATCGGATCTACAGTGTCGCAAATATTTAGGGTCAAATTTATAAAAATGATACAACATTGCAAAATGCGTAATTTGATGACAGGAATTACTGATCGGAAATGAATAATCAGTTTTTCATTGACATTAACAACTTAAACGTTCCTCGAAAATGTTTCTATCCACGACGGTAAATTTCTTCCAGTTACGATAACGCCCGTTAGAAAACTTTATTTTGTGTATTCGTCCATCACCCGTGGTATTACATAAATGCCCTTACATCATACGTTAAACACAAGCTTATAATGCTCCATTATCGACAACCTGTTTCCTTGTGTCCTTTTTAATAACGAAAGGCAAACAAATATATTTATTGCTAATAGATTTTCAGCACTTTGCGGATATGGGTCAGTTTTTGCTTAATGTTGGCCTAACAGACACAAAACTGGTTAGTAACAAACTTATAAGTGAAAAAAACTCTATTTGTTTGTCTTTCACCCCTAAATACTAAACTTCTCTGCTAAGAAGCGACAGAAGAATGCACTTACATGTCTCTGCACTTTCTTTGGCTTTCCAGACATTATAACCTTTTGGACTGCACATTAAAATAACGTCTGAAAGTTTCTGTAATGAGTAATGTTCCGTCTGCGACAATCATTCATGAACTGTAAACAGTGTTAACCACGGCAATTGGCAAATCATGGACGATTGCGTACTGTTTTTTAAGGTGCTACAACTAACGTCGATGTGTCAGACAGTGTATGAAACATTAGCATTTTAAAAACCCGTATCCCACACTAATTACCCACTCAGGATCTCATACCGACTGAAATATTCGTTTCCGAGCATTTGTCACTTATATGAATATACTTAGCTTAGGATTGTCAACCGCTTATATTATTTTAACCCTTAATTTGGTACATCCTCTATAATTCTTCAAATCCGGCCAGTTTGTTGCAGCGACTGTAAGCTTACCTTTAGCATAAATACGTAATTGTAACGTCTTATGCATAAGTAGGTGGAAAGCCCCATTATTGTTATATTACGCTACTGACAGTAAATCACCAGAAATAGTAATAACCGTAAAATACGTAGTCGCGACATAAAACTAGTTGTTGCAAAAGCAGTTACCTCGCTGAGATTCATTGGAAGAATACTAATGAAATGTAACTCATCTGCGACAGAAGAGGTTTACAAAACCTTCATCCGAGAGATTGGTAAGTACTGCTGATCAGTCTGAGACTGTTACCAGATAGAATTAACAGAGAAGACAGAGTAGATCCAAAGAAGAGCGACACGTTTAGTCACAGGTTCCTTTATTAAGCCCGAGAATGTTTACGAAGTACCTCATCAAACTTCGGTGGCAGACGCTACAATAGAGATGTAGCGCATCACGGACAGAATTATTGGTAAAATTCCGAAATCTTGCGTTCCAAGAATTGTCAGGCAGCATATTAGTTCCTCCTACATAGATATCGCGAAATGACAACAGAAGTATCAGAGATATTAGAGCACATTCGGACGTTTGCCGACTGTCCTTGTCCACGTGCACCGTTCGCGACTAGAAAAGGTAAGGGGGTAATGATGGTGGTATCACACCGTGCCTTAAACGCACGCCTTAAGGCAACAGGCGATGCATACATCTAAGGGAGATCTAAGTGATTGGGCTCAGTGAGTCATTGTGCGCATGCGATATTTGAAAATCGCGAGAAACGTACGACTTCAGACTACTGCGGCTCTGTTTTGATTCCTGTAAGTAACGAAAAGGAACAAAAAGACAGGCCCCATTTGAGCTGTCGAATACATGAGTGTGAGGCAAATAAAACAGACTAGTTGTAAGTAGGCTGCTTCTGTGTTGGCAGCGCTGCGTAGCGCTTTGCATTGGATCTCTGACAGCGCTTTTTTTGTAAGAGACTCTGTGGCTGGTTGGACTCGTTGTTGGAAGTTAATCACCAGTAGTTTTGGGCACTTGGAAGTTAGTCGCCAGCAGTGACGGAAGTACTGTTGGGCAGTTGGAGGTGAACAGCCAGCAGTGGTGGATGTTAGATGTGAGAAGTTAGCATTGATGGAGGGTAGAGGTCTGAAGTGTTTGCGTAGGCTAACGATCTGTACGTGTTCGACTTGGAGATTGAATATTATTCATGATTATATACCTTTGTACTAGATGTCAATGACGATTTATACTCGAGTCTGAACTGGATGTCACATTATTAAGGTAAAAAACACATTATTTGGTTTGCAACAAAATCTTTCCCTTGCTAACCACATGCCCATTAGTAGTTAGTGAATCTTTTGTTTAGCTGGCAGTATTGACGGTCGCTGTAGTGCAGTAGTTCTCGTAATGATGATGTTTGTGAGATAAGTGCTTAATGAAATTTATAGGTTATTGTTAGGACTTCTTTTTAGTCAGGGCCATTCTTTTGAAGTAATTATTTGAAGTCAGGTTATCCTTTTTTTTTTTTTTTTTTTTTTTTTTTTTTTTTTTTTTTTTTTTTTTTTTGAGCAGTCAGATTGCGTTGCGCTAGAATATTGTGGATCAGTGTTGACATGATAAAAGTAAAGAGTAAGTAGGCTCAGTACGTTCAGTTTTACTCAGCTGTTTCAGAATTAAATAACGTCGAAGCTTCAACTACCCATTTCATTCAGCAATAGAAGCAGAAAAGAATTTTAATAAAGAAGTTTCATAGTTTCTTGTTATTTTTAGCAGAAGGAAAATGAGAAGTTCAGCTTACTGTTATTAGTGATTTTCTATTATCTGAATATGTTATTAAATCCTGTAATTTACTGTCGCATTGCACGGATTTGATTTATAAATATAACAATTTAACATTCAGAATCTGATCGCATTAGTATTTAATGGCAGTCTAGTGTAGTGGTGCGCTGGAAGACAACACGTGTGCATCCCCGTGAAATGTAAATTGTAAGAGGGTGAAATAAAGAAAGAAGTAAGAAATGAAATGAAACGAAACAATAAACCGCGCTGAAGGACGAGCATGGGGAACTGCAAGTGGGCGCTTTACTCAGCATCCAGAACAGAACAAGAAGAAAATCAGAGGTAAGGAAGAAACATTGGAGTCATCGGAGGTTTCCAGAATTTATAATAGTGACGATGATGAGGCTAATCAGTTTCCTGTCGCATTGAAATCATTATGTACATGTAGTAAACAACGTGATGATTCTTATTGACAACTTATTGTAGTACAGGTGCGTTGGGTGCCAGAAATCATGCTATATGTACTGGAGAAGACATCCCAAGACTATATCTGTAATGACTACTTATCCAAGAAATGCACATTCTAAGAATTGATGAAATACGAAAAAAATGATTACACATTCCATGTTACTGTTTCAATGCTTTTAGATCATCTTATTTCCTACCATAAATGGTGTGGCCGAGAGGTTCTAGGCGCTTCAGTCTGGAACCGCGCGACCGCTACGGTCGCAGGTTCGAATCCTGCCTCGGGCATGGGTGTGTGTGATGTCCCTAGGTTATTTAGGTTTAAGTAGTTCTAAGTTCTAGGGGACTGATGACCTCAGATGTTTAGTCCCATAGTGCTCAGAGCCCTTTGAACCATTTTTAAACCTACTATAAATGGGCAGAAAATATAAGTGGCCATTACTTTAACTTTTGTCAGTCTAGTATAAGCTTAGTTTCTAAAGTGCGCAATTCCATAAGCACTGTGGGTAATTACCACATTGGGTGGTGAATCGTACACAATCTGATATTTACCGTTAAAATCCATAGTACTGTTTTTATTTTTAAAGTGACTTTATGTAGTGAAAGTGGACACACTATAGCAATGTTACAAATATTACTTAATATGAAAGTTCTCTATATACATAAACGATCTGACGCACAGGATGAGCAGCAATCTGAGACTGTTTGTTCATGACGCTGTAGTGTATGGGAAAGCGTCGTCGTTGAGTGACTGTAACAGAAAACTCTAAGTTAATGTAAATGAGTAGGAAAAACTACTTGCCCCCCTTTGTAATATTCGAATGCTCGATTAAAAATCTAGGCTTCACGTTGCAAAGCGATAGAAAACGCAACGAGATCGTAAGGATTGTAGTGGGGAAGGCGAGTGGTCGATTTCGGTTCATATGGAGAATTCTAGGAAATTTGTAGTTTCTCTACAAAGGTGATCGCATGTAGAACACTAGTGCCACCCATTCTTGAGTACTACTGCAGTGTTTGGGATCCTCATCACTTCGGGTTGTAGGAAAACTTCGAAGCAATTCAGAGGCGTGCTACTAGATTTGTTACCGGTAGCTTCGATCAACACACAGTATCACAGAAATGTTTTGTTAGCTGTAACGGGAATCCCTTGAGGGCTGATGACGTTTTCTTCGCAAAATATTATTAAGAAAATTTAGAGAAATGGCATTTGCGACTGACTCTAGAATAATTCTACTGCCACCAACGTGCAGTCCACGTAAGAGAAATTAGGACAAGTAGGGGAGCATACAGACAGTCGTTTCTCCCTCGCTCCATATGCGAAAGAAACAGGAAAGAGAATGTAATTCTTCAGATTCTCCCGGCGTAATTCATGTCGAAATACGCTGAAGAGCCAAAGAAAGTGGTACACCTGCCTAATATCGTATAGGATTCCCGCTAGCACGCAGAAGTGCCGCAACACGAGTCGGCATGGACTCGACTAATGTCTGAAGTGGTGCTGGAGGGAACTGACACCGTGAATCCTGCAGGGCTGTCCATAAATCCGTAAGTGTACGAGGGATTGGAGATCTCTTCTGAACAGCATGTTGCAATGCATCCCAGATAAGCTCAATAACGTTCGTGCCTGGGGAGCTTGGTGGACAGCAGAAGTGTTTAAACTCAGAAGAGTGTTCCTGCAGCCTCTGTGTAGCAATTCTGGTCGTGTGAGATGTCGCATTGTCCTGCTGAATTGCCCAAGTCCATCGGAATGCACAATGGACACGAATGGATGCAGGTGATCAGACAGGATTCTTACGTACGTGGCACCTGTCAGAGACGTTCCTAGACGTATCATGGGTCCCACAGAACTCCAGCTGCACACGCCCCACACCATTGCAGAGCCTCCACCAGCTTGAACAGTCCCCTGCAGGGTCCATGGATTCATGAGGTTGTCTCAGTACCCGTTTATGTCCATCCGCTCGATACAATTTGAAACGAGACTCGTCCGACCAGGAAGTATGTTTCCAGTCATCAACAGTCCAGTGTCGGTGTTGACGCGCCCAGGCGAGGCGTAAAGCTTTGTGTCGTGCAGTCATCAAGGGTACACGTGTGGGCCCTCGGCTCCGAAAGCTCATTTCGAAGATGATTCGTTGAATTGTTCGCACGCTGACACTTGTTGATGGCCCAGCGTTGAAATCTGCAGCAATTTGCGGAAGGACTACACTTCTGTCACGTTGAACGATTCTCTTCAGCCGCCGTTGGTCCCGTTCTTGCAGGATCTTTTTCCGGCCGCAGCGGTGTCTGATATTTGATGTTTTACCGAATTCCTGATTTTCACGGTACACTCGTGAAATGATCGTACGGGAAAATCCCAATTTCATCGCTACCTCGAGGATGGTATGTTCCGTCGCTCGTGCGCCAACCATAACACCACGTTCAAACTCACTCAAATCTTGATAACCTGCCATTGTAGCAGCAGCAACTGATCTAACAACTGCACCAGACACTTGTGGTCTTATACAGGCGTTGCCGGCAGCATTACCGCATTCTGCCTGTTTACATATCTCTGTATGTGAATACGCGTGCCTATACCAGTTTCTTTGCCACTTCAGTATAGTTCACAAGTGAACTGCCGGATTTCAGTGTCCAGCGGACACAATATTTCGGCAAATGACCACGTTGACATCATCGGCTGATGATGGCAACGTGGTCGTTTGCCAACATAGCGCACCCGTTTGGTACTGACATCCGGCAGTTCAACCGTGAACTATTGCAACAGGATTGGAAGTTGTGCAGTGCAACCTCCACCATGCACCGTGTGGTGGCTTGCGAAGTATGTGCGTAGATGTAGAATGTGTCAAAATAATAATTTTTGCGTTTCTCCACTTTCTCTCAGACGTAGAACCGATGAGTGTTGCTCCATTTAGATCATAAAGGAGACAAGAGGCGAGATTGTGAGACATCTGCAGTGGCTCCCGTCTGCCTCTGAAATCGTTAGAGAGCAGGACAGACGGCGGTGCGCTCAGATGCTGGCGCGGCTGCGCCCAGGGCGACACGGTCCACTCAACTTCTCCCACCACAGTCGCAGGGCCCGTTGTACACTCCATTCACAGCGTCACCTCAATATTCATTAAATGCAAAGCAGCCTCGCGCCTAACACGCAAAACATTCTTTCAACCAGGAAACGCTCTCGTTTACTACTTTCGCAGGTGCAGCAGTGCCGGTATACGCTGAAATACGGACTCTTGTTTACTTGGGATATTTCCAATTACCGTACTTTACGCAGCTGGACAAGCTAAGTAACGGCTCTTGTAGCAGATTAGAGCAAAAGTTCTCCGACACGTTAATTACTGCGAGTCTCGCGAAGAAAGAAGTGGGTATAAAATTCGGAGCAAAAATCTCGGAGGTGACTTAGGGCGGAGGCTGGCGCATGAAGAAAAAGTGCTGCGGACGTTATCGCTACACCAGCCGTACTTCAGAGGTAGTGTGCGCTTAAGTCCTGCGCTGGCGACTCGGACACGGCACTTCGCGAGCAACGCATGCGCACACAGGCTGTCTTGTTCTCCATTGAAGCTAACAGCAGCTTCCACGAGGATGCAGGGGGATGCAGTCCAGAGCTAAATCATCGGCAATGAGTGGTTTAGGTGCAACTCGCAACAGTCGCGGAATGAGAGACGGACAAGGTAAAATTCTTACACCTCAATGTAGGAAAACATTTGACAATCGGGCTAACCCTCAAATGTAAAAACTTAGAGATAAGTGTAGCCATCTGTTGCTGGGTACGCGAACTATCAAAATTGGCATTGGTCTCACCTCTAAAGATCACTAAGCGGTGAGACCAATGTAAATTTTGTTACTACCCGTACCCAGCAACAGATGGCAACACTTATCTCTAAGCTTTTACATTTGAAGGTTACCCCGTTCTTCCGCTCATGTCTTCATTTAAATTTTGTAACATACTTAATAAGAAAATGTATAGCATTTGCTTTCACTATTTATCTCTTGACATTCATATGGTGACGAGGAAATAGAGCACGACAGTTGTTAACATGTGGTAATACCTTCTGAGGGAATTCAAGAAGCATGTAACAGTAAAATCAACAGGTTTTGGTTCAAATGGCTCTGAGCACTATGGGACTTAACTTCTGAGGTCATCAGTCCCCTAGAACTTAGAACTACTTAAATATAACTAACCTACAGACATCACACACAGCCATGTCCGAGGCAGGATTCGAACCTGCGACCGTAGCGGTCGCGCAGTTCCAGACTGTAGCGCCTAGAACCGGTCGGTCACTCCGGCCGGCTCAACAGGTTTTGTCTGTATTGTCCACCAAAAGTTGCCAGTCTACAGTTATTTAAATTCTTGGCTATACAAACAATAATTTCATAGCACATTTTTCGAACTTTGGTTCACATGACCTGAAACTTTCCGATTCCTCTGTAGTTACTCTAGGCAGCACAGAGAAAATATCAAAGCTCTCCACATACTGTTTAGAAAATTAGTACACAGACAACGCACTGAATGAGATTACATAACACAGTACAAAGCTGTCTTCAACCGGAAGGTTGTTTTCAACACTGCGTAGCTTTACTAGGTATGGTACTACAGCAGATGGGATGGCCTTGGCTTCCTACGAACTTCGAACTGACTTAAATAACCAGTTGTGGGTGGGTTGCGGCGGAGACAGTTTAATGCTGATTTCGAAGCACTAAATGAAGGTAATACTTCTCTAAATCGCTGCTCGGTAAACTTCTGGCGGAGGATCCTACTACGCTGTAGAAAAAATTATGGAAGATAATGTCACACTATTTACAGTAAAGTAGTAAATTTAATTTTAGAACGTACCGGTCATTACTGGACACAGGCGTTAGCGTGAAACGTTGTAAAACTTTTAAAAGGAAAGTTACGTTAAACCAAGTCTCCTGCGTATTACATTTCACGATTTCGACGCTGCTTACGTGAGAAATATATCAAATTTCTTATTTAATATAATCATCATTTAATAAAAAATAGAGTCGACAATTGCCTGGTATGAATGTGCATGACGGCTACAGTAGGGGAACTCACACGAGCAGAGACGTAACAAACAAAACGAGTTAACTACATCACGGCCCAAGGATCCAAATGGCGGGCGACGCCCATCGTCAAATCAGAATCGATTAGCGTTCTCATACTGCCTTAATTTTCATGCAGACACTCTCTCTGTTTCTTGCTTTCGCTCTCTCTCTATGTGTGTGTGCGTGTGTGTGTGTGTGTGTGTGTGTGACGGGAAGGGAGAGAGTTAGTTTTGTACGAATTAATTCTGCGGTCCAGGATATTTTCTAAAACGTATTCCTTATAACGGTATCCTAAACTTCGGCTGTGAAACAAAATTCAGCTAAAACCAACCTTAATCACAATTACTTACTTCTCACTCTATTATGACCCTGCGAATTCTCCACCAGGTCTTTCATTTGTTAAACCGAGGAATATGTATCTGCTAGCTATTGGTGTTTATCACTGTTGAACATAATTTCTTAAATCAACGGAAAACTGAGCCATCAATAATAAATGTGTATTATACAAACAATGTAAAAAAGGCAGCCGGCCGGAGTGGCCAAGCGGTTCTAGGCGCTACAGTCTAGAGTCGCTCGACCGCTACGGTCGCATGTTCGAATCCTGCCTCGGGCATGGATGCGTGTGATGTCCTTAGGTTAGTTAGGTTTAAGCAGTTCTAAGTTCTAGGGGCTGATGACCTCAGAAGTTAAGTCTCATAGTGCTCAGAGCTATTTGAATAATAATTATTTTTTTTTTTTTTTTTTTTTTTTTTTTTTGAGCAGCTGTCTTCGGTTGTTTGCAGATGTCGCTGTCGTTTATCGACTAATAAAGTCATCAGAAGATCAAAACAAATTGCAAAACGATTTAGAAAAAATATCTGTATGGTGCGAAAAGTGTCAGTTGACCCTAAATAACGAAACGTCTGAGATCATCGACATGAAGTCGTTAAACTTCGGTTACACGATAAATCAGCCTAATCTAAAAGCCGTAAATTCAACTAAATACCTAGTTATTACAATTACGAAAAACTTAAATTGGAAAGAACACATAGAGAATGTTGTGGGGAAGGCTAAACAAACGCTGCGTTTTATTGGCAGGACACTTAGAAAATGTAACAGACCTACTAAGGAGACTGCCTACAATACGCTTGTCCGTCCTCTTTTAGGATACTGCTGCGCGGTGTGCGATCCTTACCGGATAGGACTGACGGAGTACTTCGAAAAAGTTCAAAGAAAGGCAGCACGTTTTGTATTATCGCGAAATATGGGAGAGAGCGTCACAGAAATGATACAGGATTCGGGCTGGAAATCATTAAAAGAAAGGAGGTTTTCGTTGTGACGGAATCTTCTCACGAAATTACAATCACCAACTTTCTCCTCGAAATGCGAAAATAGTTTGTTGACACCGACCTACATAGGGAGGTACGATCACCACGATAAAATAAGGGAAATCAGAACTCGTACGGAAAGATATAGGTGTTCATTCTTTCCGCGCGCTGTACGAGATTGGAATAATAAAGAATTGTGAAGGTGGTTCGATAAACCCTCTGCCAGGCACTTAAATGTGATTTGCAAAGTATCCATGTAGATGTAGATGTAGGAGCTGTTAATACGAATAGTACCCAAGACTGGAGTGGTTTCTCGATTTGATTACGTCTATTTTGTCACTGTCTGCTAAATAAAACGAGAGACGCCTTTCTAATATTGTAGCAGTTGTAGCGTATGCCAAATAAGCGATACTGTTTTGGCACAAATGGTCATTTCTATGTACCCACACGACACCAGATGCCTATTAGGCCTACTACAAGCAAAAAGTTTATGTTAGGAAATATTTTCACATTTCATTCATATGCTCCAGTTTCTCAAGCATGCGATCGAAAAGTAGTAGTACTAAATTTTTGTATAAATTTGGCGTCATCACATTCTTCCTTATATAATTTGTGAGATGTCCTCGTTAATACTCCTTCCTCATTCTAACAGACAATCTTGTCATCACTAATTCTGTAACTATTCCTGTCACTGTCGAAACTTATTCACTAGTTAACTTCACAAACCCTGCCAGAATAACAGGTTCTCCAGTCAGAAGTTATTACGTGTTCGTACAATGCGTTTTCCGCGCTGTTCCGAAAATAGAATTTAAAGTGGGGACTGTACAACAGATCCTTAGGAGTACAGTGATCTGTCGAAAATTTTCTGTCAAAACTTAATTTTCTTGGATTCACCAAGAAGATAATATGTAATCTTTCTTACCTGTTACTCCTTTTAGTCGTTTATTTCCACTGGTAATCTGAATCTATGAATTTCGCTAATAATTATATCAAAACTTACATTCGCACACCCAGTCAACCACATAAACAAACAGCGATTGGTATTCACCCGTTCGAGTTTACTCGGATCATCTCCTATAGTCCCGTACATCTACATCTACATCTACATCTACATCTACAGGGCTGTTACAAATGACTGAAGCGATTTCATAAATTCACTGTAGCTCCATTCATTGACATATGGTCACGACACACTATAGATATGTAGAAAAACTCATAAAGTTTTGTTCGGCTGAAGCCGCACTTCAGGTTTCTGCCGCCAGAGCGCTCGAGAGCGCAGTGAGACAAAATGGCGACAGGAGCCGAGAAAGCGTATGTCGTGCTTGAAATGCACTCACATCAGTCAGTCATAACAGTGCAACGACACTTCAGGACGAAGTTCAACAAAGATCCACCAACTGCTAACTCCATTCGGCGATGGTATGCGCAGTTTAAAGCTTCTGGATGCCTCTGTAAGGGCTTGAACGCATGCTGGCAAGTTTCACGCGTAGCCCGCGGAAGTCGACGAATAAAGCAAGCAGGGAGCTAAACGTACCACAGCCGACGGTTTGGAAAATCTTACGGAAAAGGCTAAAACAGAAGCCTTACCGTTTACAATTGCTACAAGCCCTGACACCCGATGACAAAGTCAAACGCTTTGAATTTTCGGCGTGGTTGCAACAGCTCATGGAAGAGGATGCGTTCAGTGCGAAACTTGTTTTCAGTGATGAAGCAACATTTTTTTTTAATGGTGAAGTGAACAGACACAATGTGCGAATCTGGGCGGTAGAGAATCCTCACACATTCATGCAGCAAATTCGCAATTCACCAAAAGTTAACGTGTTTTGTGCAATCTCACGGTTTAAAGTTTACGGCCCCTTTTTCTTCTGCGAAAAAAAAACGTTACAGGACACGTGTATCTGGACATGCTGGAAAATTGGCTCATGCCACAACTGGAGACCGACAGCGCCGACTTCATCTTTCAACAGGATGGTGCTCCACCGCACTTCCATCATGATGTTCGGCATT
The DNA here is from genome assembly GCF_023864345.2 of Schistocerca serialis cubense. Classification (NCBI taxonomy): domain Eukaryota; kingdom Metazoa; phylum Arthropoda; class Insecta; order Orthoptera; family Acrididae; genus Schistocerca; species Schistocerca serialis. The sequence continues at coordinate 140,078,203 of NC_064640.1, read as the reverse complement.
TCTTAAACAGGAGATTGGAAAACCGATGGATCGGTCGTGGTGGAGGTCATGATCAGCAATTCATGTCATGGCCTCCACGCTCTCCCAACTTAACCCCATGCGATTTCTTTCTGTGGGGTTATGTGAAAGATTCAGTGTTTAAACCCCCTCTACCAAGAAACGTGCCAGAACTGTGAGCTCGCATCAACGATGCTTTCGAACTCATTGATGGGGTCATGCTGCGCTGAGTGTGGGAGGAACTTGATTATCGGCTTGATGTCTGCCAAATCACTAAAGGGGCACATATCGAACATTTGTGAATGCCTAAAAAAACTTTTTGGGTTTTTGTATGTGTGTGCAAAGCATTGTGAAAATATCTCAAATAATAAAGTTATTGTAGAGCTGTGAAATCGCTTCAATCATTTGTGATAACCCTGTACATCTACACCCATACTCCGCAAGCCACCTGACGGTGCGTGTCGGAGAGTACCTTGAGTACCTCTATCGGTTCTCCCCTCTATTCCAGTCTCGTATTGTTCGTGGAAAGAAGGATTGTCGATATCCCTCTGTGTGGGCTCTAATCTCTCTGAATTTATCCTCATGGTCTCTTCGCGAGATATACGTAGGAGGGAGCAATATACTGCTTGACTCTTTGGTGAAGGTATGTTCTTGAAACTTCAACAAAAGCCCGTACCGAGCTACTGAGCGTCTATCCTGCAGAATCTTCCACTGGAGTTTATCTATCATTACCGTAACGCTTTCGCGATTACTAAATGATCCTGTAACGAAGCGCGCTGCTCGCCGTTGGATCTTCTCTATCTCTTCTATCAACCCGATCTGGTACGGATCCCACACTGCTGAGCAGTATTCAAGCAGTGGGCGAACAAGTGTACTGTAACCTACTTCCTTTGTTTTCGGATTGCATTTCCTTAGCATTCTTCCAATGAATCTCAGTCTGGCATCTGCTTTACAAACGATCAACTTTATATGATCATTCCATTTTAAATCACTCCTAATGTGTACTCCCAGATAATTTATGGAATTAACTGCTTCCAGTTGCTGACCTACTATATTGTAGCTAAATGATAAGGGATCTTTCTTTCTATGTATTCGCAGCACATTACACTTGTCTACATTGAGATTCAATTGCCATTCCCTGTACCATGCGTTAATTCGCTGCAGATCCTCCTGCATTTCAGTACAATTTTCCAATGTTGCAACCTCTCGATATACCACAGCATCATCCGCAAAAAGCCTCAGTGAACTTCCGATGTTATCCACAAGGTCATTTATGTATATTGTGAATAGCAACGGTCCTACGACACTCCCCTGCGGCACACCTGAAATCACTCTTATTTCGGAAGGCTTCTCTCCATTGAGAATGACATGCTGCGTTCTGTTACCTAGGAACTCTTCAATCCAATCACACGATTGGTCTGATAGTCCATATGCTCTTACTTTGTTCATTAAACGACTGTGGGGAACTGTCTCGAACGCCCTGCGGAAGTCAAGAAACACGGCATCTGCTTGTGAACCCGTGTCTATGAGCCTCTGAGTCTCGTGGACGAATAGCGCTAGCTGGGTTTCACACGACCGTCTTTTTCGAAACCCATGGTGATTCCTACAGAGTAGATTTCTAGACTCCAGAAAAGTCATTATACTCGAACATAATACGTGTTCCAAAATTCTACAACTGATCGACGTTAGAGATATAGGTCTATAGTTCTGCACATCTGTTCGACGTCCCTTCTTGAAATCGGGCATGACCTGTGTCCTTTTCCAATCCTTTGGAACGCTACGCTCTTATAGAGACCTACGGTATACCGCTGCAAGAAGGGGGGCAAGTTCCTTCGCGTATTCTGTGTAAAATCGAACTGGTATCCCATCAAGTACAGAGGTCTTTCCTCTTTTGAGCGATTTTATTGTTTCTCTATCCCTCTGTCGTCTATTTCGATATCTACCATTTTGTCATCTGTGTCACAATCCAGAGAAGGAACTACAGTGCAGACTTCCTCTGTGAAACAGCTCTGGAAAAAGACATTTAGTATTTCGGCCTTTAGTCTGTCATCCTCAGTTTCAGTACCATTTTGGTCACAGAGTGTCTGGAAATGTCTGCGGGAAAGTTCTTTATTTCTAGACGCGATGGGGATTCCCCTAGCAGAGACATCACGTACACTATGCACGCATTCAAAAATCAACTTTTGATTCGTTCAGAAATCAACTTAGAATGTATTCAAAAATGTTCAAAAACCAACTGGGATGCCTCTCAAAGTCATATGAGTAATCGATAGACCAACGTACGCTGAATGCTAGGCGCTTTGTGAAACAAGGTTTTTTTCGAGAATGAGATTTTCACTCTGCAGCGGAGTGTGCACTGATATGAAACTTCCTGGCAGATTAAAACTGTGTGCCGGACCGAGACTCGAACTCGGGACCTTTGCCTTTCGCGGGCAAGTGCTCTCTCATCTGAGCTACCCAAGCAAGACTCACGACCCCTCCTCACAGCTTCAGTTCTGCCACTTTGGAAAGTACGAGACGAGGTACTGGTAGAACTGAAGCTGTGAGGACGGGTCGTGAGTCGTGCTTGGGTAGCTCAGCTGAAGCCGGCACGGTAGCTCAGCGTGTTCGGTCAGAGGGCCGATTGTCCTCTGTGATAAAAGAACTGACTAAAGGAGTCAACGATCAAAAATAAAAAAAGAAAGAAAAGATGATAGAGCACTTTCCCGCGAAAGGGAAAGGTCCGAGTGCGACTTTCGGTCCGGCACACAGTTTTAATCTGCCAGGAAGTTTCAAGGTTTTTTTTTTTTTTTTCAAGAATATGAATTGGAGCCGCCTGAAATTGCCACCGCGGGGCAGATACCCCGATGTGCCCCACCCCTCCCCCTCCCCGCTGGGTCCGGGCCTGCACTAAGGGAAGGAAGTTGCATGCAGGACGTCTGTCTCCGTATTGCGTGAAATTTTTCCTGTGTCATCGTATTTTAAGTGTCAACTATATATGCGTCGCACGCTGCCTTGCAGAACTTATGAACGGGTTAGATAAAGCAACATAAGATGTTAACTGTTGTTGTTGTGGTCTTCAGTCCTGAGACTGGTTTGATGCAGCTCTCCATGCTACTCTATCCTGTGCAAGCTTTTTCATCTCCCAGTACCTACTGCAACCTACATCCTTCTGAATCTGCTTAGTGTATTCATCTCTTGGCCTCCCTCTACGATTTTTACCCTCCACACTGCCCTCCAATACTAAATTGGTGATCCCTTGATGCCTCAGAACATGTCCTACCAACCGATCCCTTCTTCTAGTCAAGTTGTGCCACAAACTCCTCTTCTCCCCAATCCTATTCAATACTTCCTCATTAGTTATGTGATCTACCCATCTAATCTTCAGCATTCTTCTGTAGCACCACATTTCGAAAGCTTCTATTCTCGTCTTGTCCAATCTATTTATCGTCCATGTTTCACTTCCATACATGGCTACACTCCATACAAATACTTTCAGAAATGACTTCCTGACACTTAAATCTATACTCGATGTTAACAAATTTCTCTTCTTCAGAAACGCTTTCCTTGCCATTGCTAGTCTACATTTTATATCCTCTCTACTTCGACCATCATTAGTTATTTTGCTCCCCAAATAGCAAAACTCCTTTACTACTTTAAGTGTCTCATTTCCTAATCTAATTCCCTCAGCATCACCCGACTTAATTCGACTACATTCCATTATCCTTGTTTTGCTTTTGTTGATGTTCATCTTATATCCTGCTTTCAAGACACTGTCCATTCCATTCAACTGCTCTTCCAAGTCCTTTGCTGTCTCCGACTACTCAGTGAAAATGAATGAAAGTGCGGCAGCGTGTCGCCAGAGGTCTCCCAGTCGTGCAGAGAAAGTCAACGTCACGTGGCGTAAGGTCAGCGAGAGTATAGCACCCAGTGGGCCTGGCCCCGCAATACGAGGCAGTCGAAGGAAACGGAAAACGCGGTGTGTTTCAATCAGCGAGGAAGTACGGTGCAATGTAGTGGCGTGCTTCATTACAGCAGGGCCCAGAGACAGAAAGAAGTGTGACGAGTGTTGCACAGGAGTTTGGTATCGCTCACAGCATTCTTTCACAAGTAGGGCGGCGTTCTGAACCACGGCCACTGCTGCCGGTAGGAGAGAAGGTGGTCAACTACAGCAGCAGATGACCCCTACTTTGAGCAACAGACAAGAAGGGACCCAGGTCAAACAGCGGGTGCAATTGCAACCACAGCTGACAGGATTGTCGGACACGCTCTCACCCTCCTCAATAACGCGGCGGCTGCGTGGAGGTGTTCTCTTTGCCTTGCAACCAATACATTGTATTCCGTTGAGACTCGCACAACGGCGGCACCGTTTCCATTAGTGTAAAGAGCGTAGGAACTGGTCAAACGAGGACTGGTGTCGTGTGCTCTTCTCGAATGAGAAGCCTGTGTAGTGATTCTGGACGTACCCTCACATGGCGAGGAACACGTAAATTCACCTCGGATAACTGGCGATCAGGTTCGTTTTGGTGGTCCAGCTGTTATGGTGTGGGAAAGCATAGTGCTGCATTGGCCTACTGACCTCTAAATCTTTGAACACGGTGTAATCATCAGTCAACATTATTGCGACACTGTACTCGTTCCCGATGTGCATTCGGCCCTGGCTTCATTTTTGTGGCCGCATCGAACTGCGCAGGTGGAGCAGCTCTTTATTATACAGGGTGTATCAAAGAGACTCATCTGATTTAAAAAAATCATAACTATTGTGTTATTTGAGGTATGTGGGTGAACAACGTACTGTTGTTTTTTGCCGGCCGTGGTGGCCAAGCGGTTAAAGGCGCTACAGTCTGGAACCGCGCGACCGCTACGGTCGCAGGTTCGAATCCTGCCTCGCGCATGGATGTGTGTGATGTCCTTAGGTTAGTTAGGTTTAATTAGTTCTAAGTTCTAGGCGACTGATGACCTTAGAAGTTAAGTCGCATAGTGCTCAGAGCCATTTGAACGTACTGTTGGAAAGAGCAAACTCTCGAGTTTTACATGGTTCCCGCTAGGTAGCAGCAGTATGCACCCACTTCAGTTATAGTAAAAATGGTGACGGGACAACAGAAAGAGTTTTGTGTTCTACGTTTTGCGCAGTGCGAGTCAGTAGTGACTGTTCAGTGTGATTTTTCTACTAGGTATGGTGTGGATCCTCCTACAGACGATGAGATGAACAAATCCGGCAAACAAGTTGTTTGTGTAGAGGCAAATCGCCGGGCTGTCCCTGAGTGTCTGACACAGAAGTCGAACACATCCGCGATAGTTTCTCAAGGAGTCCGTAGAAATCCGTTCGTCATGCGACTCGGCAGTTCAATATGCTCCCTACGTCCATCTGGCGTGTGTTGCGTCGACGTTTACTCATGAAACAATACAAAATTCAGCTGCTGCAAGCTCTTCGTGAAGTTGACGAGCAACAACGTATGGTGTTCTGTAATTTTGTTCTTGGCAAGGTGGAGGATGACAGTTTTCTTCCACGCTTAGTGTTTAGTGACGATTCCATTTAAATGCAAAAGTGAACTGTCATGATGGGAGGATATGGAGTGCGGAACAACTACATGAAGTTGCACAACATGAGAGGGACTCTCCCAAATTTAATGTGTTTTGTACAGTTTCACAGGAAAAGGTGTGTTGTCCATTTTTCTTTGCCGAGAACGGTGTTGCAGGAAGCACAACTCTCGATATGCTTGAGAACTTTCTTTTCCCACAGTTGGGGACTGATTCGAATGACTTCATTTACCAACAGGATGGGGCATCGCCACACTGGCATCTGGAAGTGCGGGAGTTTTTAAAATCAAAGGATTACTGAACGGTAGATCGGCCGCACCGGACCAGATGCTTCAGTCTTACATTACTGGCTTCCTAGGCCACTGGACTAACTGTGTGTGATTATTTCTTGTGTGTGTGTGGGGGGGGGGGGGGTTATAAAGGACTCTCTCTGTTAATGTGCCTCCGTTACCAACAACAATGAATGAACTGAGACATCGTATAACAGCTGCTGTGGAAACTGAAGATATGCTCGCTGCAGTGCTGGAACAATTTAAATACCGCATTGAGATATGCGATGCATGTTAAGGAGCGTGAACACCTCTGTAAACAAAATTCATTGTATACGTTTATTAGTTTCAGAAATATAGACGTGTCAGATCGGATAATTCTTTTTGATACACCTTGTATTTTTAACATTAACTAAAAAAATACATGAAATCCGCCAACACCATAAAAGCAAACTTGATTTATTTACGAGTCGTCCTGTCCACTCCACACCTACCCCCACATCCACCTCTATGGGGTTAGTTATCATCAGGTCCCTCACAAGTTTTACTATCAAGACATAATACTATTAAGTAGACACGGATATTCGTTGTTTTCGATTAATTTTATGTCACCCCTTTCCACTGTTACGCTGAACAGTCACGAGTCAACCAAGCGATACCGTAAAACACGAATTTGTCACTAGTCGAATTTATGTAAAATTACTTTTATGTGTCGCTCCCTAGCTAACCCTACTTACACTCTAAGAGGTGATATGCCATCAATATTGTCACCAGTTAATGAAACAGTTGTGAAAGTCAAATATTTGTCTCTTATATCGTTATCGTAGTGTTCCATCGTCGACGGGAGTGTAGAGAACGTAGTCAATGGGTAATTAGGGGAAATAATCTTTGCCTCTAGCCAGTATAAAAGCAGACGGGGAGTACTGTGTCGTCAGTAGGAAAGCAGAAACAGTGGAAGGAGTAGGTCAGGACAGCTCAGTTACGTTGAGCCTGGACTAGTATTTGGGTATCTCCGGAGAAACAAATCGACCTGTGACATTTCAACCATTTCAAAGCTGGCCAAGTCGTCTGTGTCTGATGTCATTGTGAAGAGGAAAAGCGAAGGAACAACGACAGGTAAACCAACACCAACCAGACCCTATTAACTGCTGAATAGGGAGCGGAAGGAGTCACTCGGGAGTTCCAAAATGTTACCAGCATTGCACATAGCAAGTGATTGTGTGTAGGGAGTATAAAAGAATGCATCACAAGGGCCGAGCAGATCCTCATAAATCAGATATTTCGTTAGTCAGTGCTAATAGATGCTTGATGTGGTGTAACAAGGAAATGCACTGGACAGTGTATCTACATCTACATCTACGTGATTACTCTGCTGCTCACAATAAAGTTCCTCGCAGAGGGTTCAATGAACCACCTTCAAGCTGTCTCTCTACCGTTCCACTACGGCAAGCGGGAAAAACGAGAACTTAAATTTTTCTGTGCGAGCCCTGATTTCTCTTATTTTATCGTGATGATCATTTCTACCTATGTAGGTGGGTGCCAACACAATGTTTTCGCAATCGGAGGAGAGAACTGGTGATTGAGATTTCATGAGAAGATCCCGTCGCAACGAAAAACGCCTTTGTTTTAATGATTGCCACTCCAATTCACGTATCATGTCTGCGACACTATCTCCCCTATTTCGCGATAATACAAAACGAGCTGCCCTTCTTTGTACTTTTTCGATGTCATCCGTCAGTCCTACCTGATGCGGATCTCACACCGCACAGCAATACTCCAGAATAGGGCGGACAAGCGTGGTGTAAGCAGTCTCTTTAGTAGGCCTGTTGCAACTTCTACGTGTTCTGCCAATGAATCGCAGTCTGTGGTTTGCTCTACCCGCAATATTATCTATGTGATCGTTCCAATTTAGGTTATTTGTAATTGTAATCCCTGAGTATTTACTTGAATTTACAGCTTTCAGATTTGTGTGGCTTATCGCGTAATCGAAATTTAGCTGATTTCTTTTAGTATTCATGCAAATAACTTCACACTTTTCTTTATTCATGGTCAATTGCTACTTCTCGCACCATACAGATATCTTATCTAAATCATTTTGCCAGTCGTTTTGATCATCTGATGACTTCACAAGACGGTAAATGACAGCATCATCTGCAAACAACCTAAGACGGCTGCTCAGATTGTCTCCTATGTCGTTAATATAGATCAGGAACAATAGAGGGCCTGTAACACTTCCTTGGGGAACGCTGGATATTACTTCTGTTTTACTGGATGACTTTCCGTCTATTACTACGAACTGTGACCTTTCTGACAGGAAATCACGAATCCAGTCGCAGAACTGAGGCGATACTCCGTAGGCACGCAGTTTGGTTAGAAGACGCTTGTGAAGAACGGTGTCGAAAGCCTTCTGGAAATCTAAAAATATGGAATCAATTTGACATCCCCTGTCGATAGCACTTACTACTTCATAGTATAAAGAGCTAGTTGTGTTTCACAAGAACGATATTTTCTGAATCCGTGCTATGTGTCAATAAATCGTTTTTTTTTCAAGATACTTCATAATGTTCGAATACAGAATACGTTCCAAACCCCTTCTGCAAATCGACGTTAGTGATATAGGTCTGTAATTTAGTGGATTACTCCTATTTCCCATTTTGGGTATTGGTGTTCTGATTACTTGTATCAGCATGACAGTGTATCATGTCATAAAGCAGCATCCGTGAAACAATGGTTTGTGGACAATAACATTAGTGAAATTTAATGGCCTACTCTGAATCCCGTTGTGAACCTAGTAGCTCACCTCGGGATATGTTACAATGTCGCTCGAGACCCCAGCCTCAAACATCACTAACTTCTCTGGTTTGGACTATTGGGGAAGAATGGACTGCCATTCCTCTACAGATATTGAAAAATCTCATTGAAATTCTCCTCAGCAGATTTCAAGCTGTCATAAAGGAGAAGGGTGGGCATACCCCACATTAAAATCCACTAATAGGCGTCCGGATACTTTCGATCAGATAGTGTACATCCACTCGCATATAGATCACTGTTTTAAAGTGGCAGTTATTGAAAATACGAAATTTCTACCAACGAGTGTAAGTAAGAAGTGATTGTAAAAAGAAATTATATTCTTACTTTCCCACTATCTGAAGTACGAACCGCTATATTCTTATCTGTTTTTATTTGGATGAGAAACGCGCAGTTTGAAACGACACGCGAAAGTCAACACGTAGCCGCACTGAAGACTGAATCCCGATCAACAGACATTCGCCTGTGCGCCAGAGAGGTTAAGTGGGTAATAATTGTCTGACTAACGGCATCTCCGTATTTAAATAGATGGGAGTTTCAGTGCTCGAGGTCTAGAGAACTTTAACTATTCAGTTAACGTTTATTGTTTTAAACGAGGAAGGAATCAAATGTGTTATCGTTGTCTGGAAAATGTTTCGAGGGATATCAAAAACAAGTTGCAAAGAAACCCATGTGATCCAGTTAATACTGTCTTTAAAAATAACAGTAACACTCGTCAATAGCGCTACGTCACGTCTATGTAATGAAACTTTGTCTGTTTTTACTACTTCTACTTCTTCTTCTTCTGTTTCGAACTTCACATTTTTGCCAATGAAAATTTTTACGGCAACAGCGAACTGGCATCTGTGCCACATGGATTACACGAACCCTAGGTTAAACAAATGTAAGGCAGAAACGTTCTACATAATACCTGCGTAGGGTTAGAGCACTAGTATTTCCACCACTCCGCTATTTGCAGATCATCGCTAAAAATTAAGCCGCATCAGTTTCGTCGCTTGCAGCCAGACAAGTTACGTGTGTTTGCATCATCGCTGCCTCAGTGCAGGTGCACTCCAGTACCTTGCATATCATCATAATCAAAACACAAGTGCTCGCTTACCTAGTATTCCAGCTGTACCCGTCTACAAAGCAGAAAAATTCGCAAGCTCCTTGTTTGATTTTGCTGTTCGCCTCTGGAACCTCCCCCGCACTCTGCTCACGAGTAAACGCCCTGTTGCTTCTTAAGATGAACTGAAAAACTGCCTTCTGTTACTCTCTTGGCGATACCCCAAAAGTTAATGTACATGACCAATTTTCCTTCTGTCAAATGGTAAAACAAATGCTCCTATCGTCTCCAATTTATGCTCTTCGCGCGTTTCATTTCGCAGTCGGTCACGTTACTTCCTTTTGCAACATCTTCATTAAGTGTTTATCATGTCCCTCTCTTTCTGTCTCTTCCACCCCTTCCTTCGTGGCCATTGGTGATAGCACTCATAGTTAACGTCTGCCTTCCTGTGACGAATGTAAACTGTTTTCATTTTTTTCCTCTTTTTGCGCTGTAGTAATTATAAAATGTCTTATGATTTTGTATATTAGATGTAACTTAGAACATGATTATCGTAATGAATGTAATGCAAAATATGTAGAATATCTCGTTGAATCTAAGAGAGTACCTAGTGGTCCTAGTCTTACCAGGTTAAATAAATAAATTTTTGCAATACAGTAGCCATGAAAACTAGTCGACGAATGGCTGTAAACCTCAATTTGATACTCAACTAGATGATTTCTCGTATCCAACTCAGTTCAATATTAGACAGTAAGAGGAATGGAATGCATCTTCAGTGTGAAAAAATTTAGTTTATCCACAATTTTATAAATGTATAAATAGAATACACAAATTATAAAGTAGCGATCACGAACAGTGTGAATTATACAGTAATATCGGCGATTTTCGACTATTTTTAACTTGTCACCTCTTTCTCAATCTTACACTCACTCGCAGCGGTTCTAGAGATCTCCTACACCCACACCACTTTTCCCTATATAATACGTGATATACGGGGTGACAGTTACTGAACTACATGAAATAAATCGTCATAACTTCGGAACGGTTTGTGTTAGGACGTTCAAACTGCACGGTAGGCCGCGGGGCATGATGGGAATTAGTATGGTTTGGTTTAGCGACGAAGCCTACTTTCATTTAGATGGGTTCGTCAATAAGCAAAATTGGTGCATCTGGGGGACAGGGAATCAGCATTTCGCGATCGAGAACTCTCTTCACCCTCAACGGGTGACTGTGGTGTGCAATGTCCAGTCTCGGAATAATTTGTGCGATGTTAAATGTCTTTTTCTAAAGCTGTTTCACAGAGGAAGACTGCACTGTAGTTCCTTCTCTAGATTGTCGGACAGATGAAAAAATGGTAGATATCGAAATAGATGACAGAGGGGTAGAAAAACAATTAAAATTGCTCAAAAGAGGAAAGGCCGCTGGACCTGATGGGATACCAGTTCGATTGTACACAGAGTACGCTAAGGAACTTGCCCCCCTTCTTACAGCGGTGTACCGTAGGTCTCTATAAGAGCGTAGCGTTCCAAAAGATTCGAAAAGGGCATAGGTCGTCCCCGTTTTCAAGAAGGGACGTCGAACAGATGTGCAGAACTATAGACCTATATCTCTAAAGTCGATCAGTTGCAGAATTTTGGAACACATATAGTGTTCGAGTATAATGACTTTTCTGGAGACTAGAAATCTACTCTGTAGGAATCACCATCGGTTTCGAAAAATACGATCGTGTGAAACCCAGCTCGCGCTATTCGTCCACGAGACTCAGAGGGCCACAGACACAGGTTCCCAGGTAGGTGCCGTATTTCTTGAATTCAGCACTGCGTTCGATACAGTTCCCCACAGCCGTTTAACGAACAAAGTAAGAGCATATGGACTATCAGACCAATTGTGCGATTGGATTGAACAGTTCCTAGATAACAGAACGCAACATGTCATTCTCAATGGAGAGAAGTCTCCCGAAGTAAGAGTGATTTCAGGTGTACCGCACGGGAGTGTCGTAGGACCGTTGCTATTCACATTATACATAAATGACCTTGTGGATAACACCAGAAGTTCACTGAGGCTTTTTGCGGATGATGCTGTAGTATATCGAGAGGTTGTAACAATGGAAAATTGTACTGAAATGCAGGAGGATCTGCAACGAATTGACGCATGGTGAAGGGAATGGCAACTGAATCTCAATGTAGACAAGTGTAATGTGCTGCTAATACATAGAAGGAAAGATCCTTTATCATTTAGCTACAGTATAGCAGGTCAGCAACAGGAAGCAGTTAATTCTATAAATTATCTGGGAGTACGCATTAGGAGTGATTTAAAATGGAATGACCATATAAAATTCATCGTCGGTAAAGCAGATGCCAGACTGAGATTCATTGGAAGAATCCAAAGGAAATGCAGTCCGAAAACAAAGGAAGTAGGTTAGTATACACTTGTTCGGCCACTGCTTGAATATTGCTCACCAGTGTGGGATCCGTACCAGATAGGGTTGATAGAAGAGATAGAGAAGATCCAACGGAGAGCAGCGCGCTTCGTTACAGGATCATCTAGTAATCGCGAAAGCGTTACGGAGATGACAGATAAACTCCAGTGGAAGACTCTGCAGAAGAGACGCTCAGTAGCTCGGTGCGGGCCTCTGTTGAAGTTTCGAGAACATACCTTCACCGAGGAGTCAAGCAGTATATTGCTCCCTCTTACGTATATCTCGCGAAGAGACCATGAGGATAAAATCAGAGAGATTAGAGCCCACACAGAGGCATATCGACAATCTTTCTTTCCACGAACAATACGAGACTGGAATAGAAGGGAGAACCGATAGAGGTACTCAAGGTACCCTCCGCCACACACCGTCAGTTGGCTTGCGGAATATGTAGATTCCTTGATGGCATAGTGACTACCGAACGGTACGTGAAGGTTTCGGAAGATGATTTTATCCCCATTATGTAATATGGCCCTGATTTCGACAAGATGTGGTTTATGTATAACGGTACTCGACCCAATCGAAGCAGGAGAGTGTTTCATGTCCTGGAGGAGCACTTTGGGGAACGCATCCTGGCTCTGGAGTACTCAGAGGCCACTGGCATGGACCTCGATTAGCTGCCATATTCTCCGGACCCTAACACGTGCGACTCGTTTTTGTAGGGTTATATTAGACTAGGTGTACAGCAATAACCCCAAAAACCATTGCTGAGCTGAAAACAGGCATTCAGGAGGTCATCCACAGCATCGATGTTCCGACACTTCGGCGGGTCATCTAGAATTTCGCTATTCGTCTGTGCCACATCATCGCCAATGATGGTAGGCATATCGAACATGTCATAAACTATATCCGAATATCTCTAGTGACGTTTGGATGTTGAATAAAGTGTGCGCACGCCGTAAGTTGTAATTAATTTACGGTTTTTTTCATGTAGTTCAATAATTATTTTGAAATTGGTTGAAATTATTCGCTGCATACTATAGTTATGTGTAACGCGTGACGCTCATTCATCCCCTACGTACATCCCCCTCATAAGCAGCACCAGGAATGACCTAGTCTCACAATATCTGTCGTGGAGAGTTTATTAACAGGCTATCACAGACGCTCTACGCATGTTCGGTGACAAGTTTCGAATCAGCTGGTTGATTCTGAAGCCTGACCTACTGAGGCGGCACTGAAAGTGCCTCATCCTAGAGACAAACATCGCCTGAATATGTTACTTATATTTCATTTTATCTGTTTCTAATATCGTGTTATAATTTCATGTATTGACTCGTTCCATGACCATGGAGACTTCTCCTTAATTTGGTCCCACGGAACAATAAATAAATAAATAAATAAATGGCCATACATGCTTCATAAAATGTTCGCAGATGGCTGTCGCAATCAACATGTACCTACTAAGCAAGATAGAATCAGCTGGTTTGAAACTGGTCGCCAAACATATGTACTGCAACTGTGACAGATTGTTAAATTGTTAATAATTAACTACTGAAAAGGTTGCTGCTCCTGTGTCGAAAAAATGTAGAAACTGAAAAACCACATATCTTTTTCAGAATGTAATACGTGTACCAAGTTTGGCTCGGATATCTTCAAGAATCCAACAGCTATGTTCTACATGTCCCCCCCCCCCTTTCAACTGCCACCCTCTACTACACGGTTTGGATGTCATCGAGATTGTTAACAATCCACTCAACAACACGGTACACAATGGAGTTGGCGATAGCACAAAGTTGGTTTACGATTTTTTTAAGTCATATTTTTCGTACCCCCACTGTACCCCTAACTGTTGCAGGGGTGTTGTACCATCAAGAGTGTATTTTTCCTGGTAGAAATATAAAATCATTTATGTACTATCTTCAGTTGATACTGCTTCAAGAGTTCCAAAATTATGCTTACATGTCTCAAATTTCCCACCCCAACCCTCACAATTAGCATTTCTAGAAGTGGCTTATCCACATAACAGTTGTGTTCTAGTACTAAGTTCTATGTTTACCACATCTGACTAAAATTGGTCCAAAAGCTCCATGACTATGCTGGAACATTATATACATTTATTTTATATAGAGGGTGATCAGAAACATTCTGAAAAGCTTGTAATTGTGCTGCAGGATACGTTGTGCTGATAAATATTTGTTAAGAAAAAAATTCGATACGTTGCGCCTTTTCCGAGGTATTTAGCATTAGAGTTAGCCAATCAGGCCGTTGCGCACGCAGACTGAAGCTGGAACCAGAGACGGTGTCGCCAGAGCTGTACTTTGTTTGAGTTCCTAAAACCGAACAAGAGAGCGATACAAGAATTGTACGTGGGACGGTAGCATGGGTCGAACCGGAGCCAAGGGCTGATCAGTCTCGTGCACTATCATCTACGCTGTGAGAACAACTGACACTAAATGTATCTTTCGGCCTGATTGTCTAACTTCAACGAATTAAACTCGGAAACCGCGCAACGTATAGAATGTTTTCCTTAACATTTATTTCTCAGCACAACCTACCCTGCCTTACCCTTACAAGCTTTTCAGACTATTTCTGACCACCCTCTGTTTGTAGATTCTCTTTCGTAATATTAATCCGTCATGCAGGATCCACTGTTTTCATGATTTTGAAAATGTATTTTAATTATCTTTGTGGTCGGATGTCCTTGCTGGTGCCACAGTCATCAGTTAACCTCAGGGAGTACAGCCGTATGTGCCATCTGTCTGTGAATCGTGTAAGCATTGTTCAGTATTTTATCGTATTTTAACTGTTTGTGAATGATATTTTCCATGTGAGGTCTGGGACACAGCCCTGCCTTTGCCTAAACGAATGTGGAAAGCCGCCTAAAACCAACACTATGCTGGCTAGTGTATCAAACCGACGGTCGTTACTACACAGTGAAGATTCGATGCGAAAGTGGCTTACCTTTCTTTATCGAAAGACGACACCCGGCGAGTTGTGCTGTACGATCAAGTCATTTTTATACAGAGTGTTTCACAGTTCCTGTTACAGGTCTCTAAGGATTGTAGCCGGCCAGGGTGGCCGAACGGTGCTAGGCGCTACAGTCTGGAACTGAGCGACCGCTACGGTCGCAGGTTCGAATCCTGCCTCGGGCATGGATGTGTTATATCCTTAGGTTAGTTAGATTTAAGTAGTTCTAAGTTCTAGGGGACTGATGACCTCAGACGTTAAGTCCCATAGTGCTCAGACCCATTTGAACCATTTCTTTCTAAGGGTTCTACAGCGGAATTAATAGATAATGTTTTGATAAGGAACCCATGTTCGGAAATATGCTGTTTGGATACAAAATTAGTTTGAAGAGCTTATCACTTTCAAACCTCTCGCTTAACAGGACTCATTATGAGCTGTGACTTGTGAGCTCTACAAGAGCCTGTGGCACAGGTAATGTTTCCAGTCGGTAGATTCTCTTCTACTTTACGAGGGACTTCTTCATAGTCGAGAGTGCACGGAGAACCACAGTCAAACCTCCTGGTTGCGAACGTACCATTTTCTCGTACCCGTTCTTGTAGTCTGAAGGAAGTGGTATGTGATGTCATAATTACAACGGGGACTAGCTACGGCGCTCTCTTCTCAGTTTATGTGCCTACCGTGAAGCAGGATATTTGAAAGTGGTCCGATCTTCAGACTTACGGTACATTTCTGGACATGAGTTCCTATACAAAATTTTTTCTAGTAAGTTCCCTATGCAACCTCTAGAAGCCTCAAACAGGAATTGTGGAACGCCTTGCACTTGTAGGTGAGTAATTAGTAATGAAAAAAGTGGTTGATGAAATTGGAATGTTCATGTAAATCGTAATGAAAATGCTTGTATGTGAAATCGCTCTGAGCATCACAAGTTTTTAAATCTGCATCTCGGGCATTGTCGTATGTAGCACACGATGTTTCGTTCAGTATGAGGTCTGCCTTCTTTTATGTAATTCGCGGCTGGATCGAAGGAAGAATTATCTTGGTGTGTGCATGCGCTGGTCAGTTCTTCTCGCTGAGGGCAGACACGGAGCTAATTATAAGCCGTCTGACTCGTGCCATTAGTTTTCGGCGAGAAGAACGTCGTCTTCCTTCACGTGTCCCCCTATAAGGCCTCAGAGCATTTACAGCGAGCTAAACAAACCCGCTGCGGCCGTTTTTCCAATTCTAGTGGCAGAAAGGCGCTTTAATTGGCGGCAATAATTCTCTCTACATCGTAAATAAAAGTTTCGCAGTTAGTATCTGGTGTTGCTTGTTCACTCAATGTCAACCACAATCACTGTGCAGTTTTGCAAGACATTAGCCTCTCTAACACGAATATTCTCAAGCAATCGTGATTATTGTTTTCTGCGAGAATCTTGAAGACTCTCTGCGTACATCATAAACTTGCAGTCAACGCTAAAGGTACAAATTTATATAAAATTATAGATAATACAGTTTGAGAATATTTTAAATCCTCAACATAATCTCTTTCCACGTTGAGGGATTCGCTCGATCTCTTAACAAAGTCCCTAGAACCCACACAGGCACTTCCACAGTACTGCACCTGAACAGAGCGAAATTTCACGCGAAATACGGTGAGCAATGTACTCGACTTCTTTTCGTGCCCGCCCTACAGGGAACTCTCCTCCACATCGTAAATATGAGGGTGAGTCAAATTAAAACTTTAAATTTGTAATAACAAATAGAAATTCCCCGCCGTTATTCTGTAAGTTGGTAAGTGTGCTACAAACAGCGTGCAGAATGGCCTGTAGGTGGCAGCATAGTGCAGATGCACACATACCGTCGCAGTATCAGTATAAAGATGGCCACCCAACTTACGACTTGCACTTAGGAAAAACAGCGTTCTGTTATTCGGTTTTTGCGTAGTGAAGGTGTGGGACCTATTGAAATTCGTCGACGAATGAAGGTTCAGTACGGTGATGCATGTTTGTCACAGCAGCAAGTCTACGAATGGAGTAGGAAGTTCGCAAATGGTGTGACTTCAGTGGAAGATGCTCCTCGTCCAGGTCAGGCACAACGAGTTGTGACTCCACAGAACATTGCAGCAGTTGAAGCCATAGTGAGGGAAAACCACCGAGTGACACTGAATGACATTGCAGCATGTTTGCAGATTAGTCATGGGTCAGTACACCACATTGTGCATGATGTGCTCCAGTTTCACAAAGTGTCTGCAAGATGGGTGCCACAGCAGGTGACTCCTGATATGAGAGAACGACGTGTTGATGCTTCTGAAGAAGTTCTTCAGCGCTTTGGACAATAAGGTGATGGCTTCCTTGCAAGAATCGTTACTGGGGACGAAACCTGGGTTCACTTCCACCAACCGGGAACGAAGAGAGCGAGCAAGGAATTGCGCCATTCCTCGTCACCAAAACCAAAGAAGTTTCGAACAGAACCATCAACAGGGAAGGTTATGCTGACTCTCTTTTGGGACGAAAATGGCCTTATTTTGGAGAATTACATGCCTAGAGAGATCACTGTCACCAGTGCATCATACATAGATCTCCTAAAAAATCATCTGCGGCCTGAAATCAAATCAAAGCAGCAGTAACAATCACAGACCTGCATTTTGAGCGCCTTCCTCATCCACCATACTCACCAGACCTTGCCCTAAGTGATTTACATATGTTTGGACCACTCAAAGACGCAATGGGAGGAAAGAAGTTCCGTTCTGATGAAGAGGTACGCCACGCGGTGCAAGAGTGGTTGCGCGGACTACCAAAAGATTTTTTTTCTAACGGAATTTATGCACTTTGTAAGCGCTGAAGGACTTACATTGAGGGAGATTATATGAAAAGTGATACAGCTTTGTACCACTTCTGCACAATAATTAATATTTTAAAAAATATGTAAGGTTTTCATTTGACTCACACTCGTAGCTTGAGGGAACAAGCACTAGAATATAAAAATTTCATTATGAGCAGGTCCGCCCCCTGTAGCTGAGTCGTGCCAGCACTGTAGCTCAGAGTGTACGGTCAGAGGGCTGCTTGCCCTCTGTAATAAAAAATAAAAAATAAAAAAATAAAAAACTAAGTAAAGAAATCAACGCTCAACCTGAACGGATGTCATCTGACGTCCGCCCAGAACAAACACAACGCACAGTACCGCACAAAAATTTTTAAAAAAGTGGTCAGCGCGAAAGAATGTCAATCTTAAAGGCCCGGGTTCGATTCCAGACTGGGTGAGAGATTTTCTCCGCTCTGGGACTGGGTATTGTGTTGTCCTCATCATCATCATCATCATCATTTCATCCCCACCGACACGCAAGTCACCGAAGTGGCGTCAAATCTAAAGACTTGCACCCGGCGAACGGTCTACCCGACGGGAGGCCGTAGTCACACGACATTTACATTTACGTTATGAACAGTCCCCAGTCCGTACTTTTTTTCCTGCTAAAAAACTGTGCAACGGAGCGTTGCTCGAGAGTTGCACATTCACTATGACGAGTCTTCATGTCCCATTTTCTGCTTTCTTGGTCAAATATTTGAGCGGAGAGAAAACAAGATCCCTTAGAAATTAAACAATGGGGTTTTGCCCCAATTATAATACCCGAGTGAATGGTCGGAAATGGCCAACGGGATATCAAATTGACTTGCGTGAGGTCTACTTTTTGGAGAAAAGGTTTGATAGCTTGAAAGTAATCGAGGTAGAAAAGTAAAACTTTATTAGAGGTTAGAGGAAAAACTGAAATATTTCACGGACAGCTTCTGGTAGCTACGTAAATAATGTGTCAAAATGTTGATATGTTCAAGCCATAAAACGTTACAGTGGCTTAGAAATTGTGGGATTCTTTCTTTCACGATCAGAAAATAAAATAAATATCAAATCTGCTTTCTCTTGGTCTACACTCCTGGAAATGTAAAAAAGAACACATTGACACCGGTGTGTCAGACCCACCACACTTGCTCCGGACACTGCGAGAGGGCAGTACAAGCAATGATCACACGCACGGCACAGCGGACACACCAGGAACCGCGGTGTTGGCCGTCGAATGGCGCTAGCTGCGCAGCATTTGTGCACCGCCGCCGTCAGTGTCAGCCAGTTTGCCGTGGAATACGGAGCTCCATCGCAGTCTTTAACACTGGTAGCATGCCGCGACAGCGTGGACGTGAACCGTATGTGCAGTTGACGGTTTTTGAGCGAGGGCGTATAGTGGGCATGCGGGAGGCCGGGTGGACGTACCGCCGAATTGCTCAACACGTGGGGCGTGAGGTCTCCACAGTACTTCGATGTCGCCAGTGGTCGGCGGAAGCTGCACGTGCCCGTCGACCTGGGACCGGACCGCATCGACGCACGGATGCACGCCAAGACCGTAGGATCCTACGCAGTGCCGTAGGGGACCGCACCGCCACTTCCCAGCAAATTAGGGACACTGTTGCTCCTGGGGTATCGGCGAGGACCATTCGCAACCGTCTCCATGAAGCTGGGCTACGGTCCCGCACACCGTTACGCCGCCTTCCGCTCACGCCCCAACATCGTGCAGCCCGCCTCCAGTGGTGTCGCGACAGGCGTGAATGGAGGGACGAATGGAGACGTGTCGTCTTCAGCGATGAGAGTCGCTTCTGCCTTGGTGCCAATGATGGTCGTATGCGTGTTTGGCGCCGTGCAGGTGAGCGCCACAATCAGGACTGCATACGACCGAGGCACACAGGGCCAACACCCGGCATCATGGTGTGGGGAGCGATCTCCTACACTGGCCGTACACCACTGGTGATCGTCGAGGGGACACTGAATAGTGCACGGTACATCCAAACCGTCATCGAACCCATCGTTCTACCATTCCTAGACCGGCAAGGGAACTTGCTGTTCCAACAGGACAATGCACGTCCGCATGTATCCCGTGCCACCCAACGTGCTCTAGAAGGTGTAAGTCAACTACCCTAGCCAGCAAGATCTCCGGATCTGTCCCCCATTAAGCATGTATGGGAATGGATGAAGCGTCGTCTCACGCGGTCTGCACGTCCAGCACGAACGCTGGTCCAACTGAGGCGCCAGGTGGAAATGGCATGGCAAGCCGTTCCACAGGACTACATCCAGCATCTCTACGATCGTCTCCATGGGAGAATAGCAGCCTGCATTGCTGCGAAAGGTGGATATACACTGTACTAGTGCCGACATTGTGCATGCTCTGTTGCCTGTGTCTATGTGCCTGTGGTTCTGTCAGTGTGATCATGTGATGTATCTGACCCCAGGAATGTGTCAATAAAGTTTCCCCTTCGTGGGACAATGAATTCACGGTGTTCTTATTTCAATTTCCAAGAGTGTATATACTCTTAACGATAATGGAATATCGATCGAAGTTTAAAACATTTGACTTTTTTTTCAAATTTTTTTGAATTTATTTGTCTGATCTTCAGTTATCTCGTGTCGAATGGCATTGATTGTCTTGGGACTACTGCTGCCATCTATTGTCAATAGTCTGAAGCACATCATTCCAAACTTTTAGTACTCCACAACATTTCGTTACTTGCTGAATTTTGGGTTTTTCTTCCTTCACAGGAACTAAAATTATAAATCATGTACGCTGTGTGACGCATGGTGCAGCACTGTGATGGACCACTTTAGTACGGCGTCAGCGGGGACTGGATCGTGTTGGCATGGGCTAGCAGGCAGATGACGGCGTAATCAGTGATCGAGGGGAATGGCGCAGTCGCATCAAACTGGGCTCATAATTGTGAGCACGGTGGTTCCAGTCGCCGTCTGGCCATCTACATGTACATTTTGCATGATTCACCTTATAAATTTAAGCAAAAAATGGGATGGTTTCTTTTACAGTACACCAAAGATTTTCTACCCCATTCCATCTGAACTTGATCTCGTTCTCCGTCCTTAACGTCCCGATCGTCGACGGGAAGCTAAATCCCAATCTGGTAACAGTCGCAGGCCGCCGCGGCCAGAGCTGGTTTCTAGGTGACGAAAGCGGAAGGTGGACGCACACGCAGAAAAGTCAGTTCGCGTCTTGTTCGTAGAGTCTACCTGCAGAAGACGGCTCGGGAGTACAGGAGTCAAAATATGCGGTGTTACACGGAATTAGCTACTATAATCTATTTCAGTTAACAATCAAAGGCTGGTTTGGTTACATCATTAATAAAAGACGTTATCTATGCTGTACATATTGATCAGAATTATTGTTTATACCGCATTAGCTTCCTTGTCCTTGGGCCTATAGCCGCAGTAAACATTTTTGAATGATACAATTATTCTGCTGTCTTTTTTCACGAATAGCTTCGTATTTCATCATTCACATGTCACATACTATCAACTGATATAGGAACGTGCTCATTATCAAGTGCTTCCTGAAGTGCCCAGCATAAGCTGGTTTTCCAAAAAATGTTTCAATATGTTACGGACGCTTACTCAAAAATGATTCAAATGGCTCTGAGCACTACGGGACTTAACATCTGAGGTCATCAGTCCCCTAGACTTAGAACTACTTAAACCCAACTAACCTAAGCACGTCACACACATCCATGCCCGAGGCAGGATTCGAACCTGCGACCGTAGCAGTCGCGCGGTTCCGGACTGAAGCGCCTAGAACCGCTCGGCCACCGTGTCCGGCATGCTTACTCATCATCAACATAAGTTTCATCAGTCATTGTTACATGTTCAGTTCTAGTCTGTTCGCTCAGCCATTTATTTGCTTTCCTGTCTCGTCTGCTTATTCACAACATGCCTCTCTTCATTGTTCTCTGATAAACCTTCAGACTATGAATGGTTTCCTCGTTACAATTCCATGTCTCACCACCATAAGTTAAAAGAAGTATTATACATTGAGTGTAAAATTCCTGTTTCAAACACAGCGGACGTTTGGTTTTGAGAATTCTGATTACTTACTTTTGGCTGTTTATGCACATGCTCTCTGTAATCCACGCTACAGTTTATGAAGGGAGTTATATAGTGTATCGCCCTGTCCCTCATTGCAGTTTAATTTGCGGTTACTACGTGGGAGAAAAAGATCGTCGGTACGTCCCCTGTAGGGACTCGTATTTCTCAGATTTTAATGTTGTAGTCATTATTTGGGATTTACAAGGTATAACAGGTGTAAGTGGAGATATTTCTGTTCGCAACTGTTGGCGGTGTACTGAACAACATTACATTAGTTTGTACGTCATTTTCAGATTAATAATTATAGCTATTACAAGTCGTATGTTTTAGGTTGGATAGTATCTCCAAGTACATGTAGTAATAGCAAGCCATTAATGCTTATCTTCCCGCGGACAGCAGGTTAGGTTTTGAAGTGTGGACACGTGGACGTAAAATGGTTAGTCTATACTAACAAGCGTAGGCCACTTAGTGGTGCAGTTACCACCATACAGAAAACATCGGATCGTAAAGTTAGTGGCGTGCTTGCTGGAAGCAGAAAAAAAAAATAATCCAACACGCTGATCCAAGTACATATTGACGTACCACATATGAAAATATCGGCAGTTATACCTGTTACACCCTGCATGACAGAGAAAAAAGTGTGTTCCTCTGTTAAACACGCGCTCTCGGACTTTGGTTCAAAAAATGGCTCTGAGCACTATGTGACTCAACTGCTGTGGTCATAAGTCCCCTAGAACTTAGAACTACTTAAACCTAACTAACCTAAGGACATCACACACATCCATGCCCGAGGCAGGATTCGAACCTGCGGCCGTAGTGGTCGTGCGGTTCCAGACTGTAGCGCCTTTAACCGCTCGGCCACTCCGGCCGGCTCGGACTCTGGTCAGTAATCACGAAACACAATGTCTTTCTTCCAACGTCTGCCGTAGTGTATTGTAGCACTTCAGTGACTCCAACGATGACTTAAGATTTCAGTCGTCAATCGTCCAGCCCTATTTTTGAATATTTCGTATCTCTTCTGTTAATCCAACCTGGCTGAAGTCCAATACCGACGATAAATGCTCAATAATCGGTGTAACAAGAGTTCAGTGAGTGATCTCTGTCGTTTATACTTACACGTACTTAGGATTCGACCAAAAACTTTAATTCTGGAATCTACTTTCCTCGCGGTTAGGTATATGTGCTCCTTCCACCTTGAATAGCTCCAGACATAAAATACTGGATACTGGAGGGTTGCTAGTGATTCCAGTGACTAAACATTGATCGCAACACCAAACAATATCTCATATTTTCGTCTATTTACTTGCATTAAAATATACGAGGTTAAGTCAATTACTATTCGCAAAGTAGTTATAAAATTTTATTGTAATCAAATAGGAAACTTACAAGAACATCATTTTTCGACCTAGTCTCCTTGCGTTTCAACGCACTCGGTCCATCGTTGTACAAGCTTCCTAATGCCCTTTTAAAAGAAGGTTCTCCGTTGAGCTGCGAGCCAGGAATGCACCTCTTCTTTCACTGCTTTGTCCGAGGCAGATCGACGGCCCCTTAATGCCTGTCTGAGTGGACCAAACAAGTGATACCAGGGGCAAGATCGGGACTATATGGAGGATGATCCAGTACTTCAAATTTGAGTTTCTGGAGCGTTGCAGCAGTGTGGGCAGCAGTATGCGGACGGTCATTGTCGTGCAACAGCACAACACCTTTGACAGCAATCCTCGGCGTTTGCTTCGAATTGCTGGCTTTAGCGTGGCAGTAAGCATCTCACTGTAACGTACACTGTTTATTGTTGTGCCCCTTTCCCCATAATGTTCCAGTACTGAACCTTGTGGGTCCCAAAAAACCACAAGCATCGGTTGGGTCTTGAACTTGTTCTTGCACGGCGAATTTGGATGTTTCCATTCCATACTCCGTCGTTTACTCTCCGGCTCGTAATGATGGATCCATGTTTCGTCACCAGTAATGATCCTGCCTAAGAAGTTGTCCCCTTTGCTACCACAGCGTTCCAAATGTTTTTTGCAGATGCCCAAGCGCGTTTGTTTATGAAATTGTGTGGGCTATTTTGGGACACATCTTGCACAAACTTTATGAAACCCAAGTCTGTTGTGGAAGATTTCGTAGGCAGAACCGTTGAGAGGCACCCACTTGCCTTTCTCATACTGTGGCATCAAGCAGTCAGGCCTGCAAGATGTGTGGTTTGCCAAGCGAGTGGAATCTTCCTTAAATTTATCGAGCAACATGAATTCTCGTATCTTACTATTTAGTTACAAATTATCCTCCTGTATGAATAATACGCAACGGAAACACGCATCTGACTATCAGTGATTTATAGAACTCTGACTGTACACTACGCACTGGCAATACCACATTTACCTTTTGTCTTTGATTTAACGGCTTTTATATAAATTCGGGACATTACAATAACATACAATTTAATGAAAAAAGGCCACCAATCTCTTTCTTTTCACTATTTGATTTATTCCTAAACACACTAATTCTACAACCTACAACAAATTCCGCCCAGTGGGCATGGCTTTACGTTAGTGAATCTCTATACTATGGTCTCGTAATCTATTTACCGCAACAGTGCACTCCCTGGATCGGATGGTGGATCTTTTATTATACCTCACACTTCGCCTCTCACAATTATCCTCACGAAACTTTCCTCCAGATCGAGCGATACAGAAGGAACAGGCATACCCACAAATCTTTCGAAACTACCTTGCTACTCCCATGCAAAACACACATACCCAAATTACAAGACATACACAACAACAATATGAAATATTACACAAAGAACGGTTACAACTTCATCACTTTCCGCTTTCCCACTTCAATCAATATTTATCCCAGTTTCACACGACACTGCCCCACTTTGTAATTCTACTTTCCTACTGTGAACTCTGGAGATAAACGCACGTCTTCCTGTGCAATGCAAGCCAAGTGGCGTTGCTGGAAAAACGGCCGACTCACCTTGATTCTCTCTCAGAGTTTAAATTCAGCGTCACACGGAATGATATTTCTTAAATACTTCAACTTATGATACACACGCTATTTCTTAAATATTTCAGCTTATTGTACACACGCTATTAATTCTTAAATATTTCAGCTTATTGTACACACGCTATTAATTCTTAAATATTTCAGCTTAAGCTCACGGAAGTATCTCAACTTATATCTACACGTGGGCTCTTTGTGACCGTTGGTTTACTACAATCCCCTTAAAATTACCTGCCTCACTTTGTAATTTTCCCCACAAAAGGTCCTGTGAAAGAGAAATTATTAATTCTAACTACTCTTAAATATTCCACATCCATACCATGCCTCCACTCTTTCATTCCGGAGCACAACAAAAAAACAGGTCTTTACAGCAGAAGGTTCAGCGGCAGAGTGCTGAAACATGGCCGTATTCCGATTCTCTCGCACCTCTCTCGAAGTGGGAGAAGCACCCTGCTACCTTATTGGTCAGCCACATTTCAGACGCTCAAAGCTCTGGTAACTTCCATCTCTTTGGTCTCACCAAAGGTAGCCAAAGGATCGACTCAAAGATGATCATATATTCCGATTCACTATCTGTGGTTGGCAGACGACCATACATTCATTCCTTTCACAGATCTCACCAAACTGGATGTAGGGATTTATTTTGAGGGAGTGCACATGTGATCAATTAAATAAATAAATTGTCATTCTTTCCCACACTGGTATCCGGCTTCGCTGTATTAATTGAAATTGAGTTACTTTTACACAAAAAATGTGTTGTTCTGACAAGAATTTCGTACCTATTTTCAATGTTGGGCGGTACTGTACCCTTTCACCGTAACTAATTTGCAGACGATGTGCCACTTTGTCAATAGTTAATCGTCTGTCTAAGAGAATCTTTTCACGTGAACGCTCGATGGTTTCTTCATTTGTGGCGGTAAACGGTCGTCCGGCTCCTTCATCGTGCGTAACACTTGTGCGACCATTGCGGAATTTTTCAATCCATTCGTAGACACTCCGTTGTGGCAAAACATTGTTCTCGTACTGTACAGGTAGTCTTTGATGAATTTCAGCCCCTGATACACCTTCTGACCAAAAAAAAAAAAAAAAAAAAAAAGACAGCGGTGCAGCCATGCTTAACAGCACGGAGCACTGCAGCGATAACGAAACTAACCTAGCAGCTTGAAAATTGCAAAGATATAACAAAAAATAAACAAAGCATGGGTCATCAACGTGAAACGACAGTACTACCAAAATAAACAAAAATATAACTAAACTGCGGATAATAATTGACTTACCCTCGTATTTGTTTACGTTTAGACTCACCTACCAATCTTAGCACCAGATTCTGATCACGTGAAGTCCTTCTGCATGTCGTAACAAGTCCCTAACGATATCACCTCCTCCAAGACAACTACGTCATCTGCAGGCAGTATCATGGGGCTACAGATGTTACCCGACTAGTCGTTAACGTACGTCGTGAACGACCTTTTATTGTCCATCCAGACGACGTTTTCACCTGCTCTGAATACAAAAACTCAGTCGGGTTCTGTGACATCATTATTGATTTCCTCTGCTTTCTTTGTACATAATTTTAGTGTTGTTGCAGCCTACATATGCGATAAGAATGAAATTTCTGTCTAAATTTCATATTAATTGAACAACGAGATACGGAAATTAAGCTCTCCAAACAAACACTGTAAACTGATCCATTACTGGGTAAAGCACCAAATAATAACATGAAGTACGAACCATTTGGCACGAAAGTAGCTCTTATCGCAATAGCTCTGCACAAGAAAATCCCATACAAACCAGCTGTGCAACAGTTTCATTACATCGCCAGAATGTAGCACACAACTAAGCATTTGACAGTAGGACGACAGATAGTGCTGAGAGACTGAAAGAAGACATCCAGGCTAGCCAGCTTGTTCGAATCGTGTCGAGGTTGTTCAGTCTGTGGCAACAGTTTCTAAACGTACATGTGCTTCGAGGGGGCTCTGCTATGGACAACCAATGCCTACGACGTGCGCTGACGACCACTATTTGCTGTTACGCATTCGAAGTAATAGAACTGCGACTTCCTTCCTAGTACGGGCTGGCCTTGATGCTACCACCGGAAGACTGAAATCATCGTGTGCTATACGCAGAAGGTGTCACGGACGTGCTGGAACTGCTGACTACCTGCTGTGTGTGTATCACTCATCGAGGGAGTAGTTCACGGCAATCAAATTCATAATGTGTGTAATTTTTTTATACACATTCATTCGCAGTTAACGCTACCGTCTGTTGAAACGTGAATTTATATTACTTCCCTGGACTAAATCATAGCGAGAAAACTGCGCTACATAAAATTTATCAATAATCTTATCTCCGCGTTAGTGGTCGCAAACGTAGTGACGTCCGACTCAGAGGTAATTGGCTCGAATCTTGGAGGCGCAGAAATTTTCACCGCCAATACCGATCGAGAAGGGGTAAAATTCATCACTTCTCCTTGTTCTTTTTTTAAGTATTAGGCAGTTGCCTGTCATGGTCTCCGTTTCAGTGCCTCTACTGTCTGAGGTTACTTTCTGTTTGAAATTTGATCTCTCCACCTCTTTCTTCATTTACCTATTGATGAAATCCCCATTGGTCGATAATTCATTATTACTTTAGAAATTTCAGTTTCATTTGTTTTATGATATGATCTCTCCATTTTTCTCTGTACCCCTTGAATCGTTCGTTTACAGTTTTAAATCCTAGTTCT
Organism: Schistocerca serialis cubense; assembly: GCF_023864345.2. Taxonomy (NCBI): domain Eukaryota; kingdom Metazoa; phylum Arthropoda; class Insecta; order Orthoptera; family Acrididae; genus Schistocerca; species Schistocerca serialis. The sequence continues at coordinate 140,050,580 of NC_064640.1, read as the reverse complement.
TCTCTGGTTTTTGTATCCTTTATCATATCAGACAGTCTCTAGCCAGCTGCTTTTCTTAAAAACCTCATTTACACAGCTTGTATTCTAGGCTCAAATGATTCAAATGGCTCTGAGCACTGTGGGACTTAACAGCTGAGGTCATCAGTCCCCTAGAACTTAGAACTACTTAAACCTAACTAACCTAAGGACGTCACACACATCGATGCTCGAGGCAGAATTCGAACCTGCGACCGTAGCGGTCGCGCGGTCCCAGACTGAAGCGCCTAGAACCGCTCGGCCACACTGGCCGGCTATTCTAGGTTCATTTCCAGCTGTTATTATCCAAATATCACTATATAAATTATAGATGATATTCCTATTTTGTTGAACTTTCTTAGAGTTTATTTCCTCCCCACTTTAGCCTGTGCTGTATATGGCCCCAGTAATATAATTTAATCTTTCAACTCGTTTCGGTATTTCTTTCTCGTTTGTGAAGGAGATAGTATTTCCCAAGAAACTGAATTCATTCACTCTCTCTATTATTTGGTCGTATATTACAATTTTGTTGGGACCAAGTCTTGACTTTCAAACGTCATAACATTTTTTGCGTTGTTATTGTTGAGTTATAGCTCTTGGCAGCCATATTTAATTTATAAATGGCCTTTTAAAGTGTATTCTTGCTGTCTGCTATAAGAAGTTAGTTCTCAGCAAAGAGTGTTGTCATTACACCATTCTGTTCGTTGAAATTATGGATGTAGAATTTTAATTTGTTGAACTGCGGTACAAAAACATCACTGCAGTCGCTTTATGTTATTGTGAGGTGTAAATTACAGGTTATTGTAGCAAGACAAGTAACTTTTATTGAATACTGCACTACACTTCAAAGAGACACAGATACATGACACTGCTTTTCAACGTAGTCACTAAGTCTCTGTAACATGGCCGAACGGTTCTAGGCGCTTTAGTCCGGAACCACGCTGCTGCTACGATCGCAGGTTCGAATCCTGCCTCGGGCATGGTGTGTGTGATGTGCTTAGGTTAGTTAGTTTTAAGTAGTTCTAAGTCTAGGGGACTAATGACCTCAGATGTTAAGTCCCATAGTGCTCAGAGCCATTTGAACTATTTGAAGTCTCTGAAGACAAAGTTCGAAAAGTCGTACCAATCGTTCAATTCCTGGACGAAGGTATGAACTTTAGAGCCCCATGCTTACTAGACTCTTTTGCCTCGAATGATCGCTCCTATCATATCCCTGGATACTGACCACTCCTGCTGGAATATCCTGTATATACACAGGCTAATTACAAATGCAGTTACAGGCTATAAGCAAGCCATACGAGAACGCGGCGGTTCTGAAAATGGCTCTGAGCACTATGTGACTTAACTTCTGAGGTCATCAGTCCCCTAGAACTTAGAACTACTTAAACCTAACTAACCTAAGGACATCAGACACATCCATGCCCGAGGCAGGATTCGAACCTGCGACCGTAGCGGTTGCGCGGTTCCAGACTGTAGCGCCTAGAACCGCTCGGCCACCCAGGCCGGCCCTCGACGAAGGAAATCCATTCCTTGGTCACGAAGGCATTCCAGAAACGCTATGTTAAAGTCCTCACCCTTGGAAAAACCTGCGATTTCTTCCAATCAGTTCTTCATTTGCGTGGACTCTGTGGGCTGTGTCCAAGGCGATGATACTTCCCGACGAGCATCACCCACGTTTGTGAAGCCTTGGTCAAATTGTCAGCATCATTTCACTCTGGTTGGAAGCGACATCGCATTTGGTCCAGATACCCCCAAGTTTTACTGTGAATTCGTGTGCATTTTAGACGTTTTGCCCACAAGAATCGTACTTGAAATTTTGGAGGACGTTTTCAGTTGTCGCACAATTACACTCACGCAGTGTGACGCTCCTGTCACCTGTACTGCAGCGGAACTGTGTCTGCAGGGAACTCAGAATATGTACTTTTTTCTGAGAATGCCTCACTGGTTTTGCGTTATGGTCTTAGCGTGAGACAGTATGTGTAACTTACTTTTTGAAATTCCTTCGTAATAGTGAAATCGAAAGGACGTATTTTAAGTTTTGCTAACGTATGAAGAACTTAAGTGAAGAGTAACTGTAAATTAAGACGCTAATGGAAAGGAAACTAGGATTAGATTTTAAACAATCTTCGTTAAAAAAAGATTACCTTGAGGGCTGTAAATTTTTGCCTCCAACTTCGCTATAAATTTGACAAATCGTTGTGAATTGCGCTCTGTTGTGACCCCAAAAATTTTTGCGACTATCTCCTCACGGGTTTTGACTTACGTGAACTCCTTCTTATCTGCCAGAAAGTTTGATATCAGCGCACATTCGGCTGCAGAGTGAAAAATTTGTTCTCCTCTCTTATTTGCAGCCGTTTTATGGCCTTAGTGTCTCAGCGATGCATTTCCAGCCTTTTCATAGCTGAATTTGCTCCACTGAAGGCCCTCACCCTTGTTATCAGATTTTTACTGCATCCTATCTCATCCTTGTTTTCGATAAGCTCCAAATTTTCTTTACGGAAAATATCAAAATGGTTCTTTGAAGAAAACCGTGGACGACTTTTTCTCCTATCCTTCTTTTATGAAACGACTGATTCGCATATAATAATTTCGATGTCAATTTACTCCATTTCCAGTGACATGTGAGACACATTTTTGTCTGTTACTGACATACAACAGGTAAAACATACACTGAAGCGCCAAGGAAACCGTTATAGGCATGCGTATTCAAATACAGAGATATGTAAGCAGGCAGAATAAGGCACTGCGGTCAGCAACGCCTATATAAGACAACAGGTGTTGGGCGCAGTTGCTACGTCGGTTACTGCTGCTGCGATGGCAGGGTATCAAGATTTCAGTAAGTCTGAGCGTGGTGTTATAGTCGGCGCACGGCCGATGGGACACAGCATCTCCGAGGTAGCGATGAAATGGGGATTTGCCCATTGGACCATTTCACGAGTGTACCGTGAATATCAGGAATCCGGTAAAAAATCAAATCTCCGACATTGCTGAGGCCGGAAAAATATCCTGCAAAAACAGGACCAACGACGACTGAAGAGAATCGTTCAACGTGGCACAAAAGAACTCTTTCGCAAATTGCTACAGATTTCAATGCTGGGCCATCAACAAGTATCAGTGTGCGAACCATTTAATGAAACAACAGCGAAATGGGCTTTCGGAGCCGAACGCCCACTCGTGTACCCTTGACGACTACCCGACACAAAGCTTTACGCCTCGCCTTGGCACGTCAACACCGACATTGAACTTTTGATGACTGGAAATATGTTGCCTAGTCAGACGAGTCTCGTTTCAAATTGTATCGAGTGGATGAACGTGTACGGGTATGGAGACAACGTCATGAATCCATGGACCCTGCATGTTAGCAGAGGACTGTTAAAGCTGGTGGAGACTCTGTAATGGTGTGAGTGCAGTTGGAGTGATATAGGACCCCTGATACGTCTGAATACGAATCTGACAGGTGGCACGTACATAAGCATTCTGTCTGATCACCTGCGTCTATTCATGTCCATTGTGCATTCCGACGGACTTGGGCTATTCCAGAAGGACAATGCGACACACCACACGTCCAGAATTGCTACAGAGTATCTCCAGGAACACTCTTCTGAGTTTAAACAATTCTGCTGTCCACCAAACTCCCCATATAGGAACATTATTGAGCGTATCTGGGATGCCTTGCAACGTGCTGTTCAGAAGAGATCTCCACCCGCTTCTTGGACAGCCCTACAGGATTGATGGTGTCAGTTTCCTTCAGCAGTACTTCAGACATTAGTCGAGTTCATCCCGCGTCGTGTTGCTGCATTTCTTCGTGCCCGCGGGGTCCCTACACGATATTAGGCAGGTGTACGAGTTTCTTTTGTTCTTCAGTGTATGTGCCCCGTTATAGAGTTATGCATATGCACGGTACCAACACGGTCGCAACAAATTAATAGCATTATGGTACGTCTAGTGTAGTCATTTTGTCAGTAAACATCGCAGATAGTTCGTACCCAACGAAACCAGCTGTGGATAGAAATCTAATATTTTCTAGATTTCACTGTTCAGCTTGAACAACTACCCTGGACTAATTTAGTCAGTAACAATGCTCTTTACCATTGAAGGGTATTAGTTAGGGCAAGTTAGGTTAAATATATATGGTTCCGTTCTCTCGTCGCTAATTGGCTGTCACCGAGCGAGTAGCGCAATAGCTAGCACACTGGACTCGCATTTGGGAGGACGACGGTTCAAACCCGCGTCCGGACATTCTGATTTAGGTTTTCCGTGATTTCCCTAAAAATTGCTACAGGCAAATACCGAAATGGTTCCTTTGAAATGTCACGGCCGACTTCCTTCTCCGTCTTTGCCTAATCGGATGAGACCGTTGACCTCGCTGTTTGGTCTCCTCCCCCAAACAACCCAACCCCAACCCAGTTGGCTGTTGTTGTATGGCCGTAACAAGAAAATAGACGATTCGCATCTTATGGTTATGTGTCAAAGGTTGCTTGACCCGACATCCTCTACCTTGGTCTGACCGTATTAGATCGTGCCGCGCGGAGTGGCCGCGCGGTTAGAGGCGCCTTGTCACGGATTACGCGGCCACTTCAGCCGGAGGTTCGAATCCTTTCTCGGGCACGGGTGTGTATATTGTTCTTAGCATAAGCTAATTTAAGTTAGATTAAGTAGTGTGTAAGTCTAGGGACCGATGACCTCAGTAGTTTGGACCCTTAAGAATTCACACACATTTGAACATTTGTTAGAGCGCATTTTTCCCTGTAGCCTGTATAATTCCGATACATCTGTTATTATAATGCAGCTGTAATTTGCGTAATTCTCAAGCACCTTCAGTGAATAGTGATTCTCTGCGGCTGATCCCGGCGGAGGTTTGAGTCCTCCCTCGGGCATGGGTGTGTGTGTTTGTCCTTAGGATAATTTAGGTGAAGTAGTGTGTAAGCTTAGGGACTGACGACCTTAGCAGTTAAGTCCCATAAGGTTTCATACACATTTGAACATATTTTTTGAATAGTGATTCAGTGCGCTGTAGTCAGCTTACAGCCCCACTATTATGCAATAAACAACTGCGCTAAAACGAAACCTAGATGTTAGATGGCACTACGAGATTGCTGCAAGGTTGCAAAATGGTATTTCTTTTTAAGGAGCCCTTTAGTTATCTGCTTGGTGTATGGCAAAACTAAAGTGTGACATATATAAAACAGAAAAATAATATATAAAAACAAATATTCAAAAAATAATAGAAACTTGTATTTAATTATGATCGGTGAAAAGTTAGTTAGTTCCTTGTTCCATAGATCACATTCACGATAAACGTTATGAAGGGAAATGTGTCAACAGAGCAAACGTAGAACACATACATCTAGAACAAATTGAAGAATTATTTCTATGGCTACATGTTGGTCATTTACAGGGCTTTTCCGTAAAAATGACTCGTTATTTGCTTTCAAAATTTCTCTGTGTTACGGAAGGAGTTGTTATGGAGAAACATCTTTGATCTCCGTTTGAAAACATTACTTCTATGTGTTAAACACTTTATTTTCGTGGGTTGTTTGTCAAAAAGTTTTATAGGTGTACATTTCACCCCTTTCTGTACCGAAGTTAGATTCATTAAACGGCAATGCAGACCATTATTCCTTCTTATGTTGTACATGTGAATATCTCTGTTTCTGTCAAACTCAGATGGATTTTTGCTAACTTATTTCGTTAAGTGAATAAAGTTACGGTGTGGCTGTGCTTAATGTTCCCAGCTGCTTAAAGAGATGCTTGCAAGGTGTTAAATGGTGAGTAACTACAGAATGTTATCCCAAAAGACATCAGTGAATCAAAACATGGACAATATGTTAACTTACTGCGTTGTTTCCCCAAAATTGCTAATTATTCTAATGCCAGAACGGAACGTAAACGTTTTATCAGGTGTACTGTAGTTTTTTTCCAGATCAAGTTTCAATCTGTGTGTGTACCTAAGAACTCAGAACTTTCCTACATTAGGTAGGTGGGATATTTTTTACAGTACAGAACTCGATGAGCTTTGTTTTCTCAAAGCTGAAAACTAACCCATTTGTGCAAAACCAATCAGTACTTTCACCAAAATATAATTTACTATTTTCTCTGTTGATGCTCAGCTTGACAACAATGATTGTGTCACCCATGAACGAGAATAATTCTGCATACTGATTCAAATAAAATGGCAGAGCATTTACTTAGAGCAACAGCAGTAGTGAGGCAGTTCTCAAGTCCCATGTTAATTTCTCCTCGTAAAGGTGACCTCAAAAAATGGTTCAAATGGCTCTGAGCACTATGGGACTCAACTGCTGAGGTCATTAGTCCCCTAGAACTTAGAACTAGTTAAACCTAACTAACCTAAGGACATCACAAACATCCATGCCCGAGGCGGGATTCGAACCTGCGACCGTAGCGGTCTTGCGGTTCCAGACTGCAGCGCCTTTAACCGCACGGCCACTTTGGCCATCAAAGGTGACCTGGTCTCCCTCTTTGTATTATTTGAACAACCGAGGGTGACTTTCTGCGTTCTATTTCTTAAATAAGAACTAAACCAGACAACTGGTGAACTACAGTTACATACAAACTTAACTTCTGTTTGGAAATGTGGATAAAGTTCCTATGGGACCAAACTGCTGAGGTCATCGGTCTCTAGGCTTACACACTACTTAATCTAACTTAAACTAACTTACGCTAAGGACAACACACACACTTATGCCCGAGAGAGGACTCGTACCTCCGACGGAGGGAACCATGGCAAGACGCCTTAGACAGCACGGCTACATCGCGCGGCTTTCTTAGAGTGTTTCTGAACTGTACATGGAGCTTAGTTATGTAATGTGACTAACTGTGCATCGTGATAGGACAATCCGTTTATCACTCTTCAGCTTCCGCTTGTTGTATGTATCCGTTGTCTATAACAATACGTCTCTGCTGAGAAACTCAGATGGTGAAATTTATGACTGATACTAAATAAGATCACATTCTCTGTCAGATTCCTACAAGAAAGTATATGACAATCACTGCTAGTTAATAATCCCTTCCCGCTGTCTGCTAGGGAGCACAATGCTCCATCAAAATTTTTCCTGAAAATTTCCCAGTTACCCAGTGGAGATCCGTATACTGTCACAGTCGTGTTACATTTCCCAGTGTTAACTAACGGGCACATGCTTACGTTCTGATCTATATAGAATTTACTTATGTCTACATTTTTTGTTTTTATGTTCTTTGTCTTATGAATCCATATTGAATCTACAGGGATATGCAGCTAATTTTTGAACACTTTCAACAAGATTTTCTATCGCTGCGGTTATATGGTGCTGAGACAGACAAATGGGATCCATTTCTTTCCTACTATTAGGATCCTGAAAAAAATTAAGAACTCATCTATTTTATTTTAGACACCCCCCCCCCCCCATAATATTCGTATGAAGTAAGTTGATTTCACTTTCTCCTATATAATTATAAGATGAACTGGTAGTCTCTTTCAGTTGAATTTCCTCTGATATTAGCTGTCTGAATTCTGAATTTCAGCTCAAGTCCATGTCTCACCTGACCCTAATAACTACAGGAATTGGTCTTAGTGTTCTGGTGGATCCCCTTATGTTATACGCTAACTTGTCCTTATCTCACATACACACAAGCGTAGGTTGAGAAAGATCAAGGTGCGTCGGAAAAGTTCTGTGAACGGCCTCAGAAAATGAAGAAGACAAGAGTTCAAAACAAAAATATCTTTACTGGCCCAAATGGCTCTGAGCACTATGGGACTTAACTTCTGAGGTCATCAGTCCCCTAGAACTTAGAACTACTTAAACCTAAGGACATCACACACATCCATGCCCGAGGCAGGATTCGAACCTGCGACCGTAGCAGTCGCGCGGTTCCAGACTGTAGCGCCTAGAACCGCTCAGCCACTTCGGCCGGCATCTTTACTGGCCTTCAAAGTAATCACCATTAGCTACAACACACTTCTAATACCGGTTGTAAGGCTGCTGGAAACCGTCAGGCAGCGTTTCTTGTGTGATCGCTCCAAGCACCTCTGTAAGGGGTAGTTGGATATCCGCAACGCCTGCGTGCTCAACTTTCTCGCTCATCGCAAGCTCACTGTTTTGCTACACCCCCCCCCCCCCCCTTATTCTCCAAATCTGGCAACGGCAGACATAGTTTCTTACAGCTTTACAGTCGCTGTCAGAAGTGCGTTGTAGCTAATAATGATTTCTTTGAAGGACAGAAAGGTATTTTTTGTAACCTTTGTATACTTTATTTTCTCAGACCATTCGTCTAACTTTTCAGACACACCTTGTATAGCCTTATCTTCCCTTAGCAACCACCGGAACTGCACCAATACGAGATTTTGCATCCGTGTGAAGCAGCCGCTCAGCTCCATGTTTAATCATTTAACATCAGAGTTAAGCCAGGTCTGTTCACGGCGCTGTGGAGCCTCTACAGAACCTCCATTTCTGTACTCCGTTGCTGCTTGTATTTTGTCCAGGTCACCCTAGTGCTGTGTCTTTACATGTAGAGATTATTAATATCAGAGTGCCATCAGGGCTGCATGTATATGGAACTTAGTCATATAATAAACCGTGGAGAGCCCTTCATGAAGTGGTTCCAAATCTAACTGGGCCTTTACTAATATTGCGATATTTCGCATCTGGCACGCCTGTTTATGATGAAGTTGAGGCGGCTCCGTATTTGTCTTGGCAGATTCAAACCAGTAAGTGGTACGATTGAATCAGTCTGATTCTCCAGGCCCTCTCCAGGAAACAGTGTCCAATCAGCTCTCTAGCGGTCTTCTAAATCGTAAAGAGAAGGATGATGGATACAGTATTATTACATTTAAACATGGTAGATTGAAGGAGAAAATAATTTTGTTGCTTGGAGTATTTTAGGAACTGATCTGTTACGTATCTTACTCCAATCTCGATCCACTGTATTTAGTCGTCCTAGCTCAGACAGTGCTGCATTGTCTAAGACATGGGGACAGGGAACGGGTGTTGATTTTAGCGTGAAAGTGACAATTCTCATTTTGCCGGTAATCTGGCCATCCATCTTGCTGAGACCATCGTTCTAGCCCACACAGGAATACAGTATACGGCAACAGAATCTATCCTCCTGCTATATGTAAACTGGCCATCAAAATGGAAGCAGACAGATGGACACTAACGAAAAAAGCTGCCCATACTATCACAGTAAGTAAAAAACTAAATTTGCATCCATATCAACAGATAAACAATAGTCATGGCGATACATTAAAGCGTGTTCCATCTTCTTGTCACAGAGCCAGCACACAGCATTATGCTAGAAATTCCAGAAAACCATCTGAAGATGAATCTGAAAAGGTTCGAACACGGTTCATGGAATAATAAATCTTCTTCTTATGCTTCGTTTGTACCCTTCTGGATCACGTATGGCTTGTTTTGCACGTCTTCTTTCTTCCCAATACCTCTTCATTCTCTCGCTTCTTCTGTTTCTTTCTTATTCTGTTAAGACAACTTTGATTTTGGTGTCCGGCTACCTGTGACCATCCATCAACCATTTATACTTCTCCCTGTCCTGTACTACTGCCTGCAGATTCCTTTCTTTTATTCCTACAGCCTTCCAGTCATCTCTGACTTCCTTCACCCAGTTGTTTCCCGTACGTCATGTTGCATTCCATATATTCTTAGTCAACCTCTCCTCGTCCATCCTCATGATGCGCCCAAAAAATCGTAACCTCCTCTTCCGTATCTCGCTCGATATGGGTTCAATATTTTCATACAGTTCCTGTCGTGTTCTCTGTATCCAGATATCCCCATGTTTTCTGGTGCCCCATATGTCTCTCAAAATTTTCCGCTCCTCCAACTGTATGCAAGCTCTCTTGACGAGTGTGGTCGTTTCTGATGCATACAGAGCAGCATTTCTTACAGTTTCTATGTAATGTCGCAGTGCAGCATTCCGTGACAGATATTTCTTGCCATATGCTGTTTTCACCGCATACCGAAGCATCTGCAAAAGCTGTGCCCTGTCTACTGCGCTACTTTTGCTTTGTTTGCCACCAATTATCTTCTCCCTCAAATAACTAAAACTCTTGACTTTCTCAACCATTTGGCCATCTATCTTCCAGGCAGACGCAGTGTTCAATGTCTTGGTCCTTATATGCAATCTTCAGTCCGATCTTTTCTGCTGTTTCGGCTAGATTTTTTAGTGCTGCCTTTGCCTCTTCCTCTGCCTCATTTAAGAGTGCCATGTCACCTACGAATGACAGGCAGTCCACTGTTGCATTCTGTTTGACCTTGTATCCTATTTGCACACCTTCGATCTTCATGTTACTGTTTAGTTGTCTCCACTGTCTCACTACTTCGTCCAAAACCAGGTTAAATAAAATTGGTGACAGTCCACCCCCTTGCCGAACTCCTGTTTTCATTTCGAAACTCTCTGACAGCGTACTGCGATGCCTGATCTTGGCAGTAGTGTCGCTTAACGTTTCCTTTCTCATTGCACGTGTTGTAGAATCTAGTCCTCTATCTTCTAAAACATCAAGCAGAGTACTTCTGTCAACTGAATCGTAGGCCTTTTGGAAGTCCAAAATTGTCACTATTATCTTTCTTCCTTTCCTGTGTCTGTGTTCTATTATCCTTTTTATTCCAAATATCTGTTCTGTACTGTTCCTCCCTTTTTTAAAGCCACACTGGTACTCTACTATTGTCGGCCCCAGTTGTTCTTCAACTCTGTTCAGCAAGATTCTCGACAAAGCCCTGTACGCTATGTTTAAGAGAGAGACGCCCCTGTAGTTATCCAGTACTTTCTTCTCCCCTTTCTTGTGTAGTGGTATTATAATGGCTTCTTTCCAGTCTATGGCCATTTTCTTATTTCTCCAGATATCAGTTATTATACTGTACATACTTCGGCCGGCCGCGGTGGTCTCGCGGTTCTAGGCGCGCAGTCCGGAACCGCGCGACTGCTACGGTCGCAGGTTCGAATCCTGTCTCGGGCATGGATGTGTGTGATGTCCTTAGGTTAGTTAGGTTTAAGTAGTTCTAAGTTCTAGGGGACTGATGACCACAGCTGTTAAGTCCCATAGTGCTCAGAGCCATTTGAACCATTTTGAACTGTACATACTTCTTTCTATTTCAGGCCCACCCCACTTGATCTCTTCAGCACAGATACCATCATTGTCTAATGCCTTGTTGTTTTTGTGGTTTTTAATTGCCTCTGCTACTTCTGCCCTGTTGGGTGCATCGTCTAGACTATCCTGACGTTCGTCTCTAGAGCGTAAGTGTGTCCACTTTACTGTCGGTGCTTCTGCATTTAACAAATCCCTAAAATACCTAGCCATTTCCTCGCCCAACTCTTTCTCGCCAATTTTTATTGTACCATCTTGTCTTATTACGAAGGGTTCTTTTGCTCGAAGCCTTTAATCCTGCTCTTCATTTCTCTGAAAAAGATTCGTAATTTGTGTTCCTTGAAGGCTGTGTTTGCTTCTGCAAGTTTCTCATATTTGAACGACGAATATTTTGTAATACAACGCAATGAGCAGAAAAAAACATGCATTCAAAACACTTAGAAAACATTTGTGGTAGTGTCTTATATTACATAATACATTTAAATGTACATAAAATTAATGTTGTTAATCAGTTAATCGTCTGCTCACACAGACAAGACAAAAAATTTTGTCAGGCAATTACAGTGTCACAGCTTTAGGGTTTCTTAGTGTGGTAGCAACATGAGACAAAACAGTCGGCATGAAATATTGAAAATGGTGACGACTTCAAAATCGGCCCGATGTGCCAACTCACAATGTCGACGACCACTGTACTAGAGTAACCCGCGAGCGTAGCAAATTCGCAACTAACTCGAGCAAATAGGTTACCATTTTAATTTTTCTCCTAAAATTAAAGCTATTAATGTTGGACTACAGGTTTTAGCCATTTAACAGTCCTCAAACTTGAAGAACTCTAGTAGACGGAATCATTCTGAACACACAGCATGTCAGACGATTTCGAGCAACACTAGCCAAAACCTTGTGCTGTATTCGCAAGCAGTCTCTTTTTGAATGTCCACGGACAGTCCAAAATGAGTATGGCTTCGTGAGTGTACCTTCTTAGCTGTCCGAAGTGCGGAAGATGGCAGCTTTTGGAAGCTGAGGTGAGGCAAGTCATGACGTCTCCTCCTCTCCGCCGCTGAGACACAGACGGAGCCGACAAACAGGATCCTCGCTGAAATGCAGCAAACGCAGCCTGGCGAGCGACCACAGAATGTAAGCACTCCACACTCCACCGGCGCCAGTCACGTCGTTGCCCGGAAAGGCTGACGCATGCTAGTCTCCTGGCTCTTTCTCTTTTTTTTTTTTTACAACAAAAAAGCCAATTTCACCCCGCTCGACATGCGGTACTTTGTTTGTCGATTAGGTGATTTAAAGTGGCGAGAAAAAATTTCAGGCCGAAATAGTCTCTATTAAAATAGCTGAAGGCGTAATTTCGTTCGATACAAGTTTTGTACCCAAACGCGAAACCATTGTAGCCTCGGTCTTAATTATCACAGCGCTTATAGCGTCAAGGTGAGTGGAGTCGGAGAGAAAGACAGAGAGAGAGAGAGAGAGAGAGAGAGGAGTCGCTGCCAGCCTGCCACAAAAACTTGAATGCGGACAGCAACTAATGTTGTAATAACACGGCAACAGGAATTAGGGCAAAATTTCCGTTGAAGTCAGTCGCTTCGGGGCGTTCTGTAGGCGCCGCGGAAGCAGCGACAGGAAACGAAAATTAATGTCGGATTCACAATTAACGCCACGGACTTAAAATATCGCCGTTGTCTTATTTGGCTTGAGTTGCTCCCGAAATGAGGACTGCCATTAGCCAAATGTATAACATAGGTATCTCTAGCCATTGCACCTAAAGATGATGGCAGTCATATACTTCCAGTAATTGGATGAACTAAGGAAGGATTGTGAAATATATCGGACGGTTTAACTTGCGTGAAACAACTTCAACTATGTAATAGGAGTCTTGCCTCACTGAGAAGAGCTGAGTGGAAGTGCCTGGGGCGGGGGCTAGGATTACGGTAAATCACTTCAGGCGAAGGACAGGATGTTTCCTTTGAATAGTGAACGACTGATTCCTTCCCTCATACCTGTCTGACTAAAACTTGTTTACATTTCTTTTGGAAGGAATGAAGATAAATGTTTAACGTCTCATCAAAAATGGCTCTGAGCACTATGGGACTAAACATCTGTGGTCATCAGTCCCCTAGAACTTAGAACTACTTAAACCTAACTAACCTAAGGACATCACACACATCCATGCCCGAGGCAGGATTCGAACCTGCGACTGTAGCAGTCGCGCGGTTGCGGACTGAGCGCCTAGAACCGCTAGACCACCGCGGCCGGTCGTCTCATCAAAGACGAGTCCATTAGATAGAGGCAGAACACGAGTTAGAATTGCAGGAAAGATGGAAAATGGCGGTGCCCTTTGAATAGAGCCATCCCGTAATTTCCCTTAACCCATTTAGAGAAGTCTTGATGGCCTAATGTGAATCTGAACCACCGTCTTCCTGAACACGAGTAAAGTGTCTTACTACTGCGACACCTTGCGCGGTGTTACTTCTGTGGATACTAATAATGCTGTATACATTTGTGATGCTTGCGAGATTCTTAGGATATCGTGCACCACGTGCTGCCACAAGCTACTCATAAAGTGTCGTGCTGGCCCGATTCCCTGATCGATCAGTCGCTGCGAGAACGAGCCAGAATTGATAACCGTTTCTCTTGGTTATCTTATTCCGACTGACAAATGCTATGGAACAGTCGTATATCTCACGTTAACAATTGTACCGGGATGCCGTAACGCCGTTTCAACATGTAGAGAATATATAGATTTCATGAGCTAAATGCGCCGTGAGTTCGCCCTTCTTGGTCTACAAAGGACAACGAAAAGCAGAAAGCTCCACTCTTAGAACTGTCGTGAGGTGACAAGGATGTGCACGGCATGAAGCATGTCTACAGTTAAGTAAAGAGAATAGCCACATCGGACAGCCTTGCACCATTTGCGTATTTTGAGACTCTCTCCATTAGAGATATATTATACTGGACACCTTAAGTCTCCTCATAGTTGTCAACATGGCTTCCACAAACAAAGATCGTGCGAATCACAATTGGCTCTCTACGGGCACGAAGCAAGGAAGGCAGAATATCCCATAGATTAAGAAAATTGTTTGTTCTTTGATTTCAGATAAGTTTTCCAGACTGCAAGACTTCCTCTATAGATACACCTCATTTTGGACAGAGTAACTTCAGCTGCTCAGATGGGGGGGGGGGGGGGGGGAGGGGGGGACTTAATGATGATTGAATTTCTTTAAAAAATCAGAAAATGTTGTCCAAGAATCAATACATAATGTGAAAAACATTTATATTTGTTGCTCCATTAATTTTTCCAAAAAATCGTAAAAATAATTTATTTTATAGACTGACTGGGGAGATTGGACCCTTACGAGGAAGGGATGCCCTCTGTGCAGTTAACGGTAGTAAATATTCTTGAGTCAAAAAGTGACAAAATGTGAAGGCCAATCATCTTGCCAACATGTCTGAATGTGATTTACAGGCAGTTTCCATATCTCTTAAAGATGATAAATATGTTTTGCAGCTTCTGCTTGGACAAAACACATTTTCTTATTTTTTTCTCTTTTCGTCCCTACATTAATCGGCGATATTACGCTCTCATTAGTCTTCTTGTTTTTCTTTCCTTGTTTCCCGTTCTTCTACAGGATCGGCATTGTTATAAGTGTTGTGGTAATGATAATGGTAGTTGGTGGCCAGATCCCCTTCCTGGCGTCACAGAAGTCGTCTGCCTCATCCGTCTGCGTCTAGAGTAAACCTCATGTTCAAGCGTGAGAAATTTGTACCTAATGCTTGCGTGGTGTGTTGTCAGAGGTGGGATGTGAGTACCAACCCGGTGTTTACCTGATTGGATGTGGAGAACAGGGTAAAACCTACAACCAGTGTGGCCAGTTCACCAGCCCTCCTTAATCCCTGAGGCTGATGAGATCCGGGCAGGCTCGCCTTCCCATATCCCGAAAGCAGCGCATTAACACGCTCGGCTACATGGTTGGGTAATTACACTATCACCAGTGGGTTTCCGTTTATTTTACTTAATAGCGCTTTTTTGCAGACGTCAAACGATACTGAAATATTGAAAATTTGGATGCGTCCAGACCGTCGATACCAGATGTGTGGGACTCTATACATTTCCGTGGTCGTGCTGACACTGGGCATTTTAACAGTGTATCGTGAGCACCTCGATTAGAGCAAGCCTCCATTGCCGGCGCCAAGTTTCGCGGGCAGCAACTTATTGAAGATAGTGGGAACCGTCGATTATCGCAGATTGTGGCTGCAAGTAGACACGCAAATCACTCGTCAATTCCTTGCCCGTCAACATCAGACAGTAAGATGCCGTACCATTTAGAAATGACTGTCAGACTGGATTCTTAGGCTGCCCCCCCCCCCCCCCCCACCGCTCCCACCCGCACACGCGACACCCCTCCACTGACACTGGTCACCTGGCGTCAATGGTATTCAATATATTAGGAACGTCGACGAGCGGTCGTACTTGCCTTGGACTCATGGACTCAGCTCCACTCTCTGTCTGACAATTGTGGATGTCCATTGAGTAGTCATGGATCAGGGTTCCCAAATACTTCGTTTACGTCGTGAAGCCCATGCACCGATGCATCGCCGCCGTAATTGTGGCGGACGAAGGATACTACACGCTACAGTGTAGGTGTCACCAATTCAGTTACTCTCGAACGTTTCGTAGGTTAGGTACTTTCTAATGAACTTCAAATGGTTGCGATGGACTGGGCGTACACAGAATGTAACTTGGAAGAAAAGGGGAGCAAAAGAGAAGTATCAGTTGATCCTGTTATTCTTCACTACTTCAGCTGTAGATTTCCCAAATGGCATAGTTATCATCTCGGATTCACCTGTCTCTAACTCTTTGTCTGACACTCAGAAACAACGGTTCTGGATATTTCTGCTTAACTGATCTGTTCCTAACATTCCCATCATCATGTTCTCGTAGGCTTCCGTAGCCAACCCTCTTTCAAGTCATTCAGTATTCACTCAGTCTGTGAATAAATCACAGGGACTTGAATAGAGC
Source organism: Schistocerca serialis cubense (assembly GCF_023864345.2). NCBI lineage: Eukaryota > Metazoa > Arthropoda > Insecta > Orthoptera > Acrididae > Schistocerca > Schistocerca serialis. The sequence goes on along the minus strand of NC_064640.1, from coordinate 140,034,450 downwards.
TGCTTTGGCCACTCCATTTGAAGGTGCCGAGAGAAACCCCGTTGAAGACTGCTCACGTCGATGCCCAGTAACCAATGTACTGCAAGCCTGGAGAGACGTCAAGCACGGTGAAGGATTATCCACGATTTTCTTCAGGTGTCGCCAGCGTAGAAAAGCTCGTAGAAGCATGTCTTTGGTTCACGCTCCTAAATTACGAGTACTTAGGGGTGCCAGTCACGCTACCTCATTGGCACATCGGCGATATAACGTCTGCTGCCATGCGTTGTGAGTTCTTGTTATGAGAATGTGGTATACATTCATCTGTTGAATACAGCTGTGCCTAAAGGCGTTTAATAAGAGCAATACAAGAACTTTGGATAATGCACAGGATAGCTCATTCAATGACACACACTTTATAACTTTGTAATGCCTGTTTGTACTAACCAACGAAATTCATAGTGCAGTCATTCTGCGTGCCAGAGGGAGGTTCAGTGCTGTTCTTTGTACGCAACATTCATTATTTCTTAAAGCAGACGTCTTCTGCTATGCTTGTCTAGAAACTCAGATCTCGCAGATGTAGTCAGGTCATTAAGAAGTTTTCTGATACAGTACTTTCAAAGGATTTCTCATGCGTTCCACTATTTCCATGAAGACTGGATGGGACAGACTTAGACTAGCGAGTACAGCATAATAATGTACATAAAACTATCATTCCGCGCATTCTTACCCTGCCTTGAGTGCAAGCGGACAAGCGACTCTTATCTTCAGCTGACTGTGTTCGGTTTTGCTTGTCGCTCCTGTTTTGCTTGATACGTATGAAGAAGCAGCAGTAAAAATGCTGCATTTCATCCAGAAAAATGTTACCTTTAGGTACACTGCGAAGTAAATAACGAAATTATGCGTTATGAAGCTTGGCTGCTGTTAGAAATACTGTAAACGATCTCGCACCTAACGTTATTGTAACGTACAATGAACAGTTGTATTTATCTGCTTTCAAGAAATATACGTAAGAGAAAAAGCTAAGTTTGTCTCACTGAAAACGGCGAATCGGTGGAGTTTCGCCTGCAAAAAATTAAAAGAAATGGAACGATAATCCTAAAATAATAAAAGAAATGGTAGCGCAGTTCCAGCTTGTACATTTGATGCAACCTCGCCGTTAGCAAAAGATTAGATTTCGCGGTTAGATTGATCCCAAAGGCACTGTTGCCGATATTGTTTCAGTTTATAATTCACTCACATGTATTACTGGCAGAGCATAAAATAAAGTCGTGGCTGCAGAATGAACCTTAGATAAACAGTTTCCCGTGGTTATAAAAGTAACTAGGGAAAAATTCTGGTTAGGTTAGGCAAGTCTTTTTCTTAATAAATGAGAATATCACAAAAAGTCTGAGTGGTGGTTGTCGTTATGGATTCTGCTCTGGTAAATATGTTGCGTGTTAGCTCTGGGGTGATCTATCAGAGACCAAGCACGTTTCTAATTTATTGTACCTTAGCTTCTCTGAGTGTTAGCCGCGAAACTATAAGAGACGGAGAAGAAGTCAGTTTTACGTTGCTGAGGAAGCCAAACTGTTATATCCGTGTGCTGGTTTGGCGAAATCGCGGAAAACTGAAAGTCGTACCGGGGTCTGAACCCGATCCTTCCTGAATACGCACACACGCGCAACGCGATAACGTTTACTGGCTTAGTCCGTGTGCAGAAAAAAACGCAATGTTAACCATTTCATTACATGGTAGTACCGATGCTCAGTCTTAATTACTCTTTTTTCCTGCGCTGCTAGGCCGGAAAAAAGAGGTACGGGCTCGGGCTTCCCATTCCCCCGAGTCTTTACAAATGTCTCCCTTCCCTTGAGATCTAACTCACTTGACGGAACCGGTTTCTCGGTCTGGAGGCTTTCGGCGGAGGGGCAGGCGAGATGTGTGGCCCGCCAGCTGTGGCTTGCTCGGGCTTGCCGCGCTTCGCCCCCGTCACTCCTACTGACAGACTCGTGCTCCAAGGCAGCTCGTCACAAAAATAAGACCCCTTTTGTAAGTTACCAACCAGCACTATGAAATATTTAGGTATGTATGAATTTGATGGCGAATTTGTCTTTGCTGCTCCGCTAGGCATGTATGAATATAACAACCAGTTTGTTGTTGCTGTTTCGATCATCACCCTTTAACACTCTCCATACTTGTCCATGTGGCAGAATCCAGGCAATTTTAGCTGTGTTCAGAAAATTATATCTTGGAAAATGTCAAACATATACGAGGGTAATCCCAAAAGTAAGGGCTCCTATTTTTTTATAAGTACATAGACCAGTTTGTTTCTACAATGGTTGAACATTTAACTATTATTCCACATAATCACCATTTCTGTCGATGCATTTTTGTAGACGCTGTGGTAGTTTTTGTATGCCCGTGTCATACCAGCTCGCCGCCGTGCTGTTCAGAAAGTTATGAACCTCTTCTTTCACCTCGTCGTCGGACCTGAATCGCTGGGCGCACAATTAACGCTGACACGTACTGTGAGACTCTGAAAAAACTCAAACGGGCATTTCAGAACACGAGAAGAGGAATGTTGAGCAGGGGCGTACACATTATTCATAACAACGCTCACTCACACATCGCTCGGCAAACCGTTGCTCTCCTGCAACAGTTTCAGTGGAACATTGTCACCCACCCACCCTATAGTCCTGACTTGGCGCCCAGTGACTGTCACCTGCTCCCTAGGTTAAAAGGTCATTTGGCCGGAAAGCGATTCAGCTCCGACGACGAGGTGAAGGAAGAGGTTCATAACTTTCTGAACAGTATGGCGGCGAGGTGGTATGACATGGGCATACAAAAACTGCCACAGTGTTTACAAAAATGCATCGACAGAAATGGTGATTATGTCGAAAAATAGTTAAATGTTCAAGCTATAAACTGATGTAAGCCACTGTAGAAATAAACAGGCGCTTCAGTCAGGAACCGCGCGACTGCCACGGTCGCAGGTTCGAATCCTGCCTCGGGCATGGATGTGTGTGATGTCCTTACGTTAGTTAGGTTTAAGTAGTTCTAAGTTCTAGGGGACTGATGACCTCAGAAGTTAAGTCCCATTGTGCTCAGAGCCATTTGAACCATTTCTTTTTAAATAAACAGGTCTATGTATTTATAAAAAGTTGGAGACCTTACTTCTGGGATTACCCTCGAACATACAAAATTGACACTATTTTAAGCTCACTATGAACAAAACCCTGTCTGGTATAACAGGCACAAATCATATTATTTAACATGTCATTCTTATCGTATGATTAAAAAAGCCATAGGTTCGTATAGTTAGCGTTAATGAGTGGATAAATATGCAACGATCAGTACTGTGTATAGTACTTAAATACAATAGCACTTTCTACGTGGATTTGTACTGCATTTTCGTGTGAAGTATTTTAAAACAGGGTTCCATACACAATGCCACACAGCTCTGTACGCACTGATAATATTTCTCCTTGCGAGATGCTTTCCCTCTTTCTTTCTCTGCTTTTGAAGAACGACCATAACATACACGGGAGGCCGGGAAATAGCAGTTTCCTGCTTTAATTTTGACGCCACTGTATACTGAACAGAGGAACTTGACTGTGCGAATGAAAAAATGAGCCGGTCGGTATGGCCGAGCGGTTCTAGGCGCTTCAGTCCGGAACCGCGCTGCTGCTACGGTCGCAGGTTCGAATCCTGCCTCGGGCATGGATGTGTGTGATATCCTTAGGTTATTTAGGTTTAAGTAGTTCTAAGTCTAGGGGACTGTCGAACTCAGATGTTAAGTTCCATAGTGCTTAGAGCCATTTGAACATACACGGGAGGCATACTTTTTGCTTGTGGGTGTTGCACGAAACTTCCGTGTCACTCAGCCTGTAGGTTCGCTTTGTTTATTTGAAGCTGTTGGCAAGCTTCGTAATGAACAGCTGTGGCCCTGCCTCCTATATGCTACTCACTGTAGCGTAGAGTTTTGCCTGACAGTGCTAAACCGCACTGTTCCACTTTTTCGTTAATGGATGGGATTATTGAACGTGATCTTTCCCTTACTTATAAACAGTGCTCGTTTGTAAGCAATACAACTGTAGGCCTATGACAGACACGTTTTTATCAACATATGTATTTGCTAGTGTACTCTCTGGGTTAAAAATTCAGTGCACGCGGTGGATAAGCGATACAAGTAGCAACAGGACTCGCTCCTCCTAGCTGCAATCGATAAGGCAAATTACCAGCAGCCAAGTAGTCACGGCTTCCAGTGCTGCAAGCCTACGACAGTGCATTTTGACCTCTATGTCTCCATCTGAGTGACATCCTGTATTCACTTCTGGAGTGAACAATGCATAATGCTGGCCGCTTCACCATAGAGGCTTGCAGATGTGTCAGTGACTAGTATTTTACATAATATAACAGCGAATAATTAAGGAAATAAAGAAATAGTAACCGAACATGGTCTCTCGTTTAGTAACGCATTAAATACAGAATCATCAAGAAACGGGTACAATATACTGAAATAAAATTATGCGATGTTTAAGGTAACTAAATCGTGAATCATTCGTTTTCTAAGGATGAAACATAAAGCCCCGTCAACATTCAAGGCTTGTCTCCGAGTTGGTTAGGGAGGATGGCGGGAAGTTGATGGATCGTAGAATTGTACCGAGAACATCCTACGCGCTCCACTGAACTGATTTAGAGGAATCCAGATAAACATAAATCATGATGATGGAAAGGAAATTTGAAACCCGGTAGTTCCCAGTGCTGTTACTCGCTATTTCAGTGATCACTGCTTATTAGACAACACCGTGTTTAGAGTCAGTGTTGCTGAGGAAGGTCTGCTGCTTAAAGTGGTGTAACATCAAGATAGCGCCACAAATGCATGTACGGAAACAAACAGCTTACAAAAGCGGAATTTGCAATCTTTGCTCTTTTGGGACCTCATACTCCCGGAAATGTTGATTTATGACCATTAGTTCCGTATCTCAGAATACCCAGTTTAGGATTGTTTTATCCATTGCCTTACTGCCTTGAAGGTTTCGGACAACTTCTGAACAGGAACATTGATGGGTATGATCACTCTCGACTTTTCATACTTTTCTTCAGTGGGCAAAATCGCAGACGTTCAGAACTCACATGTTTTTCGTCTTTCTTTTCCTGATGTTGTCCCAGTTAGAATCAAGTTTTCTCTTCATGATCACGTGCCAGTCATTTGCTTCCTCTGTAGATGAACTTCCTAACCTCATGACATCGTATTAATCTCGATCTACATCTACATCTGCACTCTGCTAACCGCCAGACTGTGTGTGGAATAGGGTATATAGTATCATTCTCCCCTCCCCCCAATGGTACACGGAAAGAAAAACTTTCGACTGCGAAATTACTCAGATTTTTGCGTCGTGGTCATTATTCGAGATGTACAGGGTGACAATTATTGAACTGTACGAAAATAAACGTAAATTGGTTATAAACTACGGCGTGCACACACTTTATTCAACAGAGGGATAGAGAAACAAAATCGCTCAAAAGAGAATAGGCCGCTGGACCTGATGGGATACCAGTTCGATTTTACACAGAGTACGCGAAGGAACTTGCCCCCCTTCTTGCAGCGGTGTACCGTAGGTCTCTAGAAGAGCGTAGCGTTCCAAAGGATTGGAAAAGGACACAGGTCATCCCCGTTTTCAAGAAGGCACGTCGAACAGAAGTGCAGAACTATAGACCTATATCTCTAACGTCGATCAGGTGTAGAATTTTGGAACACGTATTATGTTCGAGAATAATGACTTTCCTGGAGACTAGAAATCTACTCTGTGGGAATCAGCATGGGTTTCGAAAAAGACGATCGTGTGAAACCCAGCTCGCGCTATTCGTCCACGAGACTCAGAGGGCCATAGACACGGGTTCCCAGGTAGATACCGTGTTTCTTGAGTTCCGCAAGGCGTTCGATACAGTTCCCCACAGTCGTTTAATGAACAAAGTAAGAGCATATGGACTATTAGACCAATTGTGTGATTGGATTTAACAGTTCCTAGATAACAGAACGCAGCATGTCATTCTCAATGGAGAGAAGTCTTCCGAAGTAAGAGTGATTTCAGGTGTGTCGCACGGGAGTGTCCTAGAACCGTTGCTATGCACAATATACATAAATGACCTTGTGGATAACATCGGAAGTTCACTGAGGCTTTTTGCGGATGATGCTGTGGTATATCGAGAGGTTGTACTGAAATGCAGGAGGATCTGCAGCGAATTGACGTATGGTGCAGGGAATGGCAATTGAATCTCTATGTAGACAAGTTCAAATGGCTCTGAGCACTATGGGACTCAACTGCTGAGGTCATTAGTCCCCTAGAACTTAGAACTAGTTAAACCTAACTAACCTAAGGACATCACAAACATCCATGCCCGAGGCAGGATTCGAACCTGCGACCGTAGCGGTCTTGCGGTTCCAGACTGCAGCGCCTTTAACCGTGTAGACAAGTGTAATGTGTTGCGAATACATAGAAAGATCCCTTATCATTTAGCTACAATATAGCAGGTCTGCAACTGGAAGCAGTTAATTCCATAAATTATCTGGGAGCAGGCATTAGGAGTGATTTAAAATGCAACGATCATATACAGTTGATCGTCGGTAAAGCAGATGCCAGACTGTGATTCATTGGAAGAATCCTAAGGAAATGCAGTCCGAAAACAAAGGAAGTAAATTAGTATACACTTGTTCGCCCACTGCTTGAATACTGCTCACCAGTGTGAGATCCGTACCAGATAGGGATGATAGAAGAGATAGAGAAGATCCAACGGAGAGCAGCGCCCTTCGTTACAGGATCACTTAGTAATCGCGAAAGCGTTACGGAGATGACAGATAAACTCCAGTGGAAGACTCTGCAGGAGAGACGCTCAGTAGCTCGGTACGGGCTTTTGTTGAAGTTTCGAGAACATACCTTCACCGAGGAGTCAAGCAGTATATTTCTCCCTCCTACGTATATCTCGCAAAGAGACCATGAGGATAAAATCAGAGAGTAGAGCCCACACAGAGGCATACCGACAATCTTTCTTTCCTCGAACAATACGAGACTGGAATAGAAGGGAGAACCGATAGAGGTACTGAAGGTACCCTCCGCCACACACCGTCAGGTGGCTTGCGGAGTGTGGATGTAGATGTAAAATGTAAACATCACTGCAGATATTCGGATTTAGGTTATGACATGTTCGATATGCCTGTTATCACTGGCGATAATGTGGCGCAGACGAATAGCGAAATTCTGCATGACCCGCAGAAGTGTAGGAATATCGATGCTGTCGATGACCTCGTGAATGCCTGTTTTCAGCTCAGCAATACTTCTGGGGCTACTGCTTTACACCTTGTCTTTAATATAGTGCCGCAAAAAGGTGTCGTATGTATTCATATCCGGAGAATATGGCGCCCAATCGAGGCCCATGCTAGTCGCCTCTGGATACCCCAGACCCAGAATGCGGTCTCCAAACTGCTCCTCCAGGACATCAAACACTCTCCTGCTTCGATGGGTTCGAGCTCAGTCTTGCATGAACGACATCTTGTCGAAACGAGCGACACTTTGGATAATGGGAATGCAGTCATCTTCCAAAACCTCCATGTACCGTTCGGTAGTCACCGTGCCATCAAGGAATATCGCACCGATTTTCCGTGACTGGACACTGCACACCACACAGTTACCTATCGAGAGTGAAAAGCCTTCTCGATCGCGAAATGTGGATTCTCTGTCTCCCAGATTTGTCGGTTTTGCTTATTGACAAACCCGGGCTTCGTCGCTAAACCAAACCAGATTCACATCAAAGTCATTTTCGTCAATTGTGTGGACAATAGTGTTGGCGAAACACAACTGCTGTTCCACGGCCCCGAGGCTTATTGGCTGATGGGTTTGAATTTTGTCGCAGTGTCTTCCATTTGATTCCCACCTCTTGTGCAGCTCGTTCGATTGAGTTCCAGGAACTGGTTTGAAACACAGAGCGTGTCTTCTTGACGTTTTCAGGCGTTTTCACCATTTTTGGATGACCGACATTGCCAGTACTGTCACCACGAACACTAACCGTACTCCCAAGCTTGCGAATCTAATTTTTTATTGTTAGCACTCTTGGGCCGGTGTTCTTCACCTTGAACTCGGTCGCAAAATTCCTTTGAGCCGCAGTTGGGCTATTATTGCTCGCACAGCAGGCGTTTACAAGCGCTATGCGCTCAGGCACGCTGTACCGTGACATTTTCATGTTCAAATTGCCGACAACAACAAGACGCGTGCGCATGCGCATACTGATTCCCATCATGCCCCGTGGCCAACCGTGCAGTTTGAACGTCCTAATGCAAATCGTTCAGAAGTTATGACGATTTTATTTCATATAGTTCAATAATTGTCACACTGTATGCTAGAGAATGTTGAATGTCATTGACACGTTTCGGAAGGTGGGCTTTCGTAATTTGTGGGTAAGGCTCATCGCTGTACGTTTCGTCTCATACATAGCAGCTCCCGCTGCCGCTTCTCCGGGATTTCCGTGAGACGCCCAAGCTGCTTACAAAAACGACTGAGGATCGTGGACCTATTCTTCGAATATTTTCGATCTGCTTCGTTAACCTTAGTCCCAGACTGACGAATAAATTTCAAGAATTGAATGAACGAGCCCTTTCTAGGTAACCTCTTTTGTGCGTAAGTTACGATTCATTATAATTCCTCTAGTAAGCCTGACACTGGCATCACCGCTAAATTTATGTGGTTATTAAACGTTAAATCACTCCGGACAGAAACTCCTGTTGGTGATATATGTGGGTGTCACAGATGCTGTTTGCCATCACAATGGATATAGTGAACCTGCTATATACTGAAAGATTTGCCTAATTCAGTGTATTTGACAGCATTTCAATACAATTGTTTATGATTATTTTACTTTTTTTATTTTATTTATTGATTTATTTAACCTGGCAAGATTAGGGCCATCAGGCCGTCTCTTGCCTCTGACTATGATTTCTACATACAGTTCATTACTACTATCGTTTGCGAATATGCCCACTAGGACTACGCAAAGCACTTATAAGTGGGCATTTGCCTTCCTTTGTGCCAACGTTTCTTTAATTCTCTTCTTGGGGGCATCCTTTCTTTCTTCAGACCATGTTATTCCAGTCTACTTCTTTGGTTTTCCCTCTTGTTGAACTTGACATTTGTGAATTTTGGACTTGAAGATTTTGCATTTTTGGACATCTTCTGGTGAAATTCCCGTCAGTTGTAGGTCAGTTGTCATCTCGCCAACCCATTTCATCGTGTCCGTTTTCGCTTTACTCCCCTTGTCAAATAATTCGACCATTCGCTTTGTAAGTCTATCTCGGGTCATTCTTTTATGTGTCCATAGGCTCTTAACCTCAGTTTTCTAATGTCACTATGAACATTTGTGAATTGCTGGATTTCTTGTTTGCTTCTGTATCGCTATTGTTATTCTATGAGTTTCGGGCCTAGATTTTTTTAAGGATAAGATGTACCTTTTTCTCAGTGGTTTCAGTGTCGGTTTTTCCGCTAAAAATTAGGGTTTCTGACTCATAGAGGCATTCTGGTGAAAATACTGTATTGTAATGTCTTAGTATGCAGCGCTTGGAGATACCTTTATTGTTCTAGACATTTTGTACAAATCGATATGCAGTTTCCATCTTTTGGAAAGTAATTTGATCCGGTTTTACTTTGATTCCATTTTCCTGAGTGGTTTCGGCGAGATATTTGAAGTGTGGAATTCGTTTAATTTTGTCATATTTCGTTTTCATTAACGTTGATGCTTGTGTGTTGCTGCTTACGTATTCTGTCTTTTTTTGCAAAAGATATCTGCAGACAGACTGTTTCTGCAGTTTCTTTTAAGAGTTCAGTCTGACTTTGGCCTAATGAAATGTCGCTTTTTAAGACTGCTAAATCGTCTGCAAAAGCTAGATAATCCATAGATAACTTTTCTTTGTCAAAAGTGATTGCTGGTCAGTGGATTGACTTCTGTTTGCGCCATTCTTGCATCACTTTCTCAAGTACGCATTTGATCAGTAATGGAGAGAAGCCCATCTTCTTGTGTTACTCGCGTTTTGATTTAGAAAGCTTTTGAATTTGTGTCACTCAGTGTCTGTTTTATACTGCAAGTGTTTCAGACCTAGATCTTGTTCCTTTATACATCTACATCTACGTAGATACTTCGCAAACCATAGTATGGTGCGTGGCGGAGGGTACCCTGCACCACTACTAGACATTTCCTTTCCTGTTCCACTCGCAAACAGAGCCTCCGTATGAGCCCTAATTCCCCACACCTTATCTTCGTGGTCCTTACTGGCAACATATGTTCCAATACATGTTGGCGGCCGTAGAATCGTTCAGCAGTCAGCTTCAAATGCCGGTTCTCTAAATTTTCTCAATAGTGTTCCTCGAAAAGAACGTCACCTCCCTACGGGGATTCCCATTTGAGTTCCCGAAGCATCTCCGTAGCACTTACGAGTTGTTCGAACCTGTGTCAGCATGACACTAATAATACTGTATCCAAATATTACGGGTTTGCTTTTCCTACGCATGCTCATCAACTTCCATCTTTCTACATTTAGAGCTAGCTGCCATTCATCACACCAATTACAATTTTATTAATTTAATATTAAGAGGAGTGATTCGAGGTCAACTGACTCATATACGTCTTTGAAATTTACAAATTTACAGACCATTTTTTCGAACCAAATTCTCTGACATCTTAGCATTAGTTTTACGTTCAAGATCTGCTATGGACTCGTACGACCTAGTCTGAATCCTGCCTGATAGTCTCCAGTTTTTGGTTCAGATTGTTTGTGTGTTCTATTGCGAAGACTCTCGGAGAGAATTTTGTACGCCATTGATACTAGTGAGGTTCTCATGTAGTTATTTACATCTGTTCTGTCTCTCTTCTTGTGTTAGGATGAAATAACGCATTTTTTCGATCTTCTGGAATCTGTTCTGTTTCACAAATGTCTTGCAAGATTTTACTGATTTGTTTTACGGTGTTCGAGACGGCTGATTTGTTGATTTCTTCTATGTTTCCATGTTTCTCCGTTGCTTTATTGTTTTTGAGTCTTTTAATCTGTTTGTTAATGTCTTCTTCATGTGTCGGTAAAGAATTTGGTTTACTGACATCACGTTCCAGTGATGGGAATATTTGTATTAGTTCTGGGCAGTTAGGAAGTTCGTCAAAATATCTGGCAAGTTTTCTGTTTTTTTTAGAGCCAATTATCTGTTTCCTTTCTTGAAGTAGAGACTTTGTGGTTGATATCCCATGAGCTTAGTTTTCAAGTTCTTACAGAAGTTTTATGTATTGTTTCTTTAAAGTCTGTCTCGACTTCAACTACTTGACCATTTTCTCATTTCATTTTGGTCTTTCTGATTGCTTTGACCGTCTCTTTCCTCAATGTCAGGAAAGTTTTGTAGCTGATCTCCGTCTTACTGTCGTTCTAATTTTTGTATGTAGCCTGTCGGGATTGGATTGCGGTTTCACATTCTTAATTCCAGAAAGGGTACTTTCTCCTTTTCTGCAGAGGAATTACTTTTTGTGCTGTTTCTATCAATTTGATTTGTAGTCAGTTGTTTGTTTTTTCTCCAATTCTTCCTAGACAGGAGGTTGTTCAGTCTGGAACCGCGCGACCGCTACGGTCGCAGGTTCGAATCCTGCCTCGGGTATGGATGTGTGTGATGTCCTTAAGTTAGATAGGTTTAAGTAGTTCTAAGTTCTAGGGGACTGATGATCTCAGATGTTGAGTCCCATAGCGCTCAGAGACATTTGAACCATTTTTGAACAGGAGGTTGAATCTTGCTAGTGTCAGGTTTGGGGCTTTGTGTCTTCCTCTTCGAATCCTGCCTCGGGCATGGATGTGTGTGATGTCCTTAGGTTAGTTAGGTTTAATTAGTTCTAAGTTCTAGGCGACTGATGACCTCAGAAGTTAAGTCGCATAGTGCTCAGAGCCATTTGAACCATTTTCCTCTTCGAGGTTTTTAATGTAGTTTTATTCTTGCCAGGCAGTCTATATTTGCACCGTTTCTGACTTGGACATTTCTAATATATCTGTTGTTTGAATAAGAGATTAGTACATTGTCAATATGGAGTTCACCGATGAGTAAGTTCGGTGATCTCCGTGTCATCTGTTTTGATAATTTCTTTTTGAAGTGTGCTGACATGATTTTAGTGTCGAATATTCTGAAGAGTTCCAATAATGTTTGTCTGTTTTGGTTGATCCATTTATCTGCTCGAAATTTTCAGATTGTTTTGTTACACTGTCTTTCTTTGGCCAGCTGTGCACTGAAGTCGCCCAATAGAATTTTTACATGTTTGTATAGAATTTTAGATACGATTTTTTGTGGTGTTTCTCACAACTTATCTACCTTTTCTTGGTTGTTTTTATTTTCAGCATTGATAGGCATGTGTGCACTGATTAGTGTGTATGTTTTATTTGCATACTTTATGGTGATTGTCATTAGTTTCTTGTTTACAAGCTTCACGTTTGTCAAGGTGAGTATGTCTCTGTTGACTGCAAAAGTGATTCGTAATAGTGGTGTATTTTTCAATATTCATTTGTGTGTTGTAACTCTGAAAAGTCTGTAGTTCCAAAATCCAATGAATTTTCAGCAATCAGTTTTCTTTCTTGAAGTGCCAGTATTTGAATTTTTTTTACCCTAATTCATGCAACTTCTCTGCTGGTACGAGGATATTTGTATTCATCGTCTCGAAAAAGGTTTTGGTGTTTGGGCGAAGTGGGGCAGAGGTCTTCGACACCCCCTGTATGCGTGGCAGTCCAGAACAGATGGTACTGGTTATCTCCAGTTTTTGATGGATGTCCAGTTTTTCTGGGACTTGTATGTTAGTTCTAGAACAAGAATTCCATCCGCACCTTTGATGTTCAGAGGCTGACCACTTTGCCGCTTGATACAAGTCACACGCGAAGTGGATAGCGCAGGATGTCTCCTCCGTTAACTCCGCCATAATGATGCTCTTCATCACCGCCTTCATTGCCGCTGAACACCTTACGCTGCAGACTCGTTCGCTTCCCCTCGCCTCTTACAAGGCAGCAAGTTAAGCTTCTCTGCCTTGTCGTCTGGAACACTCGGGACTGAGCCACCTCTTCACGACAAGGACTAGCCTCTGGAGGGATTTTGTATTACATTTATTACGATAAGCAATCTTGGAGTCAACTGGTAAGCTTTAGACCAATCACTAACTTCCTCTATATTTCTGACGCTGTCACCTCCCTGTGTACAAATATACTGGTGTCAAAAATCAAAGCAACAAACGGAAACTTTGCAAGGTTTCGTTCATTTTGTCACAAAACGATATAAATATGTGATAAAAGTGGAAACAATGTAAAGAATTCAGAACGTAAACAACTGCAACATTCTAAGACGTAGACAATCATGTTCTTCGTTTTTTCCAACTTTTCGGATTTGCACACACATTCTGACAATTGGTTAATGTGCTCAGTATGGGGTGTGACCTCCTCTGGCAACAATACAAGCCCAAAAACGACGGGGCATGCTGTAAATGATTGTGATCAGTCTCTTATTGTGGCAATAACGCCCGTTCTTCCTGCAGACCTGCTCGCAAGTCTTGGAGAGTGGTTGGCGGATGCTGATATAGTCCAACGCATCTCCCTATTTCATCCCAGACATGCTCTATGGGATTCAAATCGGTACAACGAGTAGGCCACGCCGTGTGTGCAATGTCTTCCGTTTCCAAGGAAACGTCAGCCACCTGTGATCTTTGAGGTCGAGCATTATTATCTATCAGTACATAGACTGGGCCCAGAGCTCCGCCGAGCAACCGCACATGAGGTACAAGATCTTGTCACGATACCTGACAGCAGTTACGTGTTGTTGATTCACTCACACAATTTCGTGGAGAGGCGTTCGACTGGTCAGTATAATCCCTGCCCACACCATTAGCGATCTTTCTTGATATCCGTCTGTTACCACACTGTTTGGATACCAAGTCACATTCCTCGTTTACTGCAGACTCCAAATCGTCGAGAATCACTTTCCAGAACAAATCGGGACTCACCTGTGAAAAGAATATTGGCCCGCTATTCGACTGTCGAGCCGAGCGGAGTGGCCGCGCGGTTAGAGGCGCCATGTCACTGGTTTCGCGGCCCCTCCCGCCGGAGGTTCGAGTCCACCCTCGGGCATGGGTGTGTGTGTTGCTCTTAGCATCAGTTAGTTTAAGTAGTGTGTAAGTGTAGGGACCGTTGACCTCATCACTTTGGTCCCTTAGGAATTCACACACATTAGAATATTTCGACTGTCGAGGTAGCATGTTGACGACTCTGCTGTAGACGTTCCTGTGGTGTCACCGCCAGACACCACACTTGCTAGGTGGTAGCCTTTAAATCGGCCTCGGTCCGTTAGTATACGTCGGACCCGCGTGTCGCCACTATCAGTGATTGCAGACCGAGCGCCGCCACACGGCAGGTCTAGGGAGACTTCCTAGCACTCGCCCCAGTTGTACAGCCGACTTTGCTAGCGATGGTTCATTGACAAATTACGCTCTCATTTGCCGAGACGATAGTTAGCATAGCCTTCAGCTACGTCATTTGCTACGACCTAGCAAGGCGCTATTATCATTTGCTATTTATCTTGTGATGCATGTACCGTTAGACCGATGTTCACCAATTATGGATTAAAGTTAAGTATTCCAACAGGTACGTACTTTATTTGCTAGACTCAGATCCTTTAACTGTTCCAGACCTCACGCCAGCCTACGTGAGCTTAAACGCGTGCCTTTCGGCTTCACCTCCTAGTGGCTTGGCTGTCTTGCCAAGTCACAACAGTTCCCTTCTGTGAAGACACTGTGAGGTACACATTCAGCAGGTCTCCGACAGAAAAGGCTACTCTGTCGAAGCCTTCTGTACACCGTTTACCTCGATACAACACGTCCAGTGGATGCCAGTTGCCGTGTGGTACTAAGACTGTACTGTCGTGCCCTTACAGCCAAAAACGGTCTTCTCTCTGATGTCACACATGGTCGGCACTGTCTTGGTCTCTGGGATACAGTTTCGGTCTCTATAAATTGTCGCCACATCTGAGAAACAACAGAACAATTCACATTAAGCCATCGGACCATATCAGTTTGCGACTGTCCAGATTCCATTACTTCTGTCGTCCTCGACCACAGGAAGTCTGGTAGGTGTCTTCTCTGTGACATACTGCACCGTTTGTGACTGTCTACACGGCTATTGAGGGTGTGGGACTGCCCGGAAAACATTACCCCGTTTGAGAGGTGCCCTGACGCCATCGATGACGTGGTTGTCCATTGACTGGAATGCCGTCTTCCGTGCAGAACATAATAGTTCGGAGATCTGTTGACAGTTCGTATGATTACATTGTGAATCAGACACAGGACTGGGAAATAGCGGTTTGTTACTTTAATTTGGGACACCAGAGTACGTCACCAGCGAACAACCTCAGAGAGGTACAGACTTCGTTCGTCAAGTCATTTATACATACTGTGAACTGCAGTGGCCTGTCATACCTTAAGGTATGCCAGACGCAACTTTCGCTTCTGACACCTCTTCATTAGCAATGGAACTCAAGAGTTCTGTTCGTTAGGAAACCCTCAGTCCAATCCCACATCTGTTAGCAAATGCCGTATGCACGTATTTTATTTATTAGACGACGCTTAGGAAGTGTAGCGAATGCTGTCGAGAAGTAAAGAAACACTCCAAGTGTAGACCTGTCTGGTCTGTTTGTCTGGACTGGTTCTGTGATTTGTTTCTTAAACGGGATAACAGACCGGCTTTGCCTAAAACGGCGTGGGAAATCGCCAAAAAACAAACCCAAGCTGTCTGGTGTCACGGAGTAACTGTCGTCAATTCCATCCACAGATTACACCCGGATGAAGCTACCTGCCCCACAAGACGACACTCTACGGATTAAGTCTGCCCTTTTTGCAATATGTTCATGTTGTTGTAATCGTTAGTCCGAAAACTGGCTTGATGCAGCTCTCCGCGCTGGAGTATCCTGTGGAAGTGTCTTCATCTCTATGCAAGACCATCAAAAACATTCTGAAAAACTTATATGGGTGCCGCAGGATAGGTTGTACTGAGAAGTAACTATTAAGAAAAAAACGCGATATGTTGCGACGTTTCCGAGTAAATTAGCATTTGAGTTAGCCGGTCAGGCGATTGTGAACGGCACGCCAGTTGCAATTAGTGTCTGTTGTTCTCAAGACGTAGATCATAGTACTCGAGAGTGCTCAGCCTTTGGCTTGGGTTCGATTCTTATTACCGTCCTATGTCCAATTTTGTATCGCTATTTTTTTCGTTTTAGGAAACAAAGCACACGTATGGAGACACCGTCTCTGGCGGGCCGCTTGAACCTGCGCGTGCAACGGTCTCATTGCTTACCTTCAATGCTGATTAACTCGGAGACGGCGCAACGTATCGATTTTTTTTCTTAACAGTTATTTCTTAGCACAACTTACCCTGTAACACTCTTACAAGCTTTTCGACTGTTTCTGACCGCCATGTATACAGCTGTTGAAATTTACATTCGTTTCTGCGTTACCTACAGGCATACTCACCGTGCTACTGTATGGTGCGTAGCGAAGGGTGCCTTGCTGTCATTTCCTTTCCTATTCCACTCTCAAATAGAGCGAGGGAGAAACGACTATCTGTATGCCCCTTACGAGTACTAATTTCTCTTATCGTCATGATTCTTACTCGAAATGTACGTTTGCAGCAGTGTAATCGTCCTGCAGTCAGCTTCAAATGGCGGTTCTCTAAATTTTCTGAGTGGTGTTCCTAGAAAAGACCGTTGCCTACCCTCCAGGGATTCCCATTCGATTTCCCGAAGCATATCCAGAATACTTGCGTGTTGTTCTAACCACCGGTAACAAATCTAGCACCCAATCTCTAAACTGCATCGATGTCTTCATTTAATACGACCTGGTTGGAATCCCAAACACTCGAACAGAACTCAAGAATGGGTCGCACTATTATCCTGTATTGATGAACAACATTTTCCTAAAATTCTGCCAATAAACCGAAGTCGACCATTCTCCTTCCCTACTGCATTTATTAACTACTCGTCCCATTGCATATCGCTTTTGCAACGCTACGACCAGATATTTAATCGACAGGACTGCGTCAAGTAGCACATTACTAATGCTGGACCCCTAATCCTGCAGTAAACCGATGTTACGGATGTTGCATTGCAATTTCGAGGGTCCGTTCTTTTACCGTTCCTATATACAGGAGTCACCTGCGCTTTTTTCCTGTGGCATGGGATTTTGCGCTGGGCGAGAGATTTGCGATAAATGCAGGCAAAGTAAGGGGCCAGTCCGGTAGACTATTCTTTGTAAAACCTAATTGGGATTCCATCTGAACCGGGCGACTTATTTGTTTCCAACTCTTTGTTATTTCTCTAAGCCAGGGATGCCTAATACTATGTCCTCTATACGGAAGTCAGTGCGATCGTCAAACGAAAAATGTTTGTACGATTCTCCCGCGTGTACGATTTCTTACACGCGAAATTTATAACTTCGGCTTTCATTTTGCTGCCTCCTATTTTCACACCAGACTGGTCAAAAGTGACTGGATAGCAGCATTCGATCCACTAACCGATTTTACGTAGGACCAAGCATTTCCTCGGGTTCTCGGCAAGATGACGATGGTAGGTTGTTTTATCCTTCGCACATCGATATTTTTATCAGAAATGCGTACCTCTAATAAATTTTGCCTGTCGTCATTTGCGCGTTCCCTTCTAAACCCGCCGGCCGGGGTGGCCGTGCGGTTCTAGGCGCTACAGTCTGGAACCGAGCGACCGCTACGGTCGCAGGTTCGAATCCTGCCTCGGGCATGGGTGTGTGTCATGTCCTTAGGTTAGTGAGGTTTAATTAGTTCTAAGTTCTAGGCGCCCTCAGAAGTTAAGTCGCATAGTGCTCAGAGCCATTTGAACCTTCTAAACCGAAAATGCAACAGTCTTTGCTTACTCAGCATTTTATTAATGTTGTTGTTAAACCACGGTGAGTTTTTACCACCCTTAATCCACTAACACGGCACATACTTCTCCAAAGCTCGATTTACAAACCTTTGAAACGTTACCCACAGTTCATCTGCTAACGGTATTCCTTCCCCTCGCATACCCCTTACCCTTCTTCCTCCCTCCTCCTTATTGACACACACCATTTCCACTGTTACTAAATTTTTCCTTGATGGCTCAGGATGTGTCCGATCAACCTGTTCCGTCTTTTAGCCAATTTGTGTAATAGAATTTCTCTCCAATCTTATCGTCTAATCTTCAGCATCTTCCAGGCATAAACTTCCAGAAAAATCTTCCCAACACTTCAGTTTATGTCGGATGTTCGCGTAATTCCCTTTTTTTGGAAAAACTTTTATTTCAAAAATGGTTCAAATGGCTCTGAGCACTATGGGACTGAACAGCTGAGGTCATCAGTCCCCTAGAACTTAGAACTACTTAAACCTAACTAACCTAAGGACATCACACACATCCATGCCCGAGGCAGGATTCGAACCTGCGACCGTAGCGGTCGCGCGGTTCCAGACTGAAGCGCCTAGAACCGCTCGGCCACACTGGCCGGCTAACTTTTATTTCTATTGCCAGTCCATTTTACTTCAGCCAGTCTATTCATACGAAGGGTAACATTCTTCTTACTACTACTTTTGCAGTTATTAACGAAACGTTCTCTTTAGTACGATGACCACTAATTCGTTTTCTGAAAAACGTATAATTGGGAGAAATCGCATATGTTGGAGCCACAGCAACGAAAAAGTGAATCTAAGCTATTTGTTATATTTCAAACTCAAGTAGTCTACGTGCAACTATATCGGAGACCCAACGGAAACGTTGCCCAAATTGTTCAGATATTGTCCTTTGTATTAGGTAAGTGTAATGTGAAGTCTTTGAAAGAGTACTGATGCTCAGGAATTTTTTTCCTGAAGTGAACGTATGAAGCTGCATTTTCGTATGATACTAAAGTAAACTGCCTCATCTCTTGTAAACAGAAATTACGCCTTGCACAGATGCAGTGCTGCATATGTTACTTATGTCTATACAAATGATCGTACTTAATTAATGCTGGTTTGATTAAAATTTGCTTTGCTTAACAATGGCGCGTTATCTCACAGGGTTGGGTAATAACAACGAAGATAGCATTTGAATAAAACTCTTAGTAGCGCTGAGTGTGAAGTACCCAACTTGGTAGGCTCATTAATCCTTAGACAGCAGGTAATGTTCTAAAAATATCTGAGTATTAGCGTGAATAGCATCGAAGTCCGGGATTTGGGCTGCAAGCACATAAAACGGCAACGTGCAGTAGCCTCTGTCCGTATCTTAGCAGTCACGCACGCTCTTTGGGCGGCAGAGCGCCGAGTTGAGAGGGGAGATGTGCTCAGCATATCTGAGCCACGGCTCTTGTCCGTAATATCCATAATTCAGGTAATGAAACCTGTTTGCAGGAGAGAAACCGGCAGTAATGAATACGGCCATAAATACTTCAAAGTTGATCCTTACACGCCATCGTTCAGGGTCCAACGGCGCGTGTTTATTTGCATCAGCTAGACCCTCCACGCTGCCGTCCGACGCACACGACTCGAATACCGATAGAATGTTTCAGGTAGCGGAGAACATTAGTTCAAACGGTTCTACCTCGGGATTCGTGCAACATTTACATTCGGGACACGTCGGTGGAGAGACAAGCGTTTTGATCACTTTCTTCGAGTTCATACCTTGCCGTTTTGTGGTGATTCCTAACTACCGATGGTGTTATGTCGAAAATACTTCTATTAAACTATGACGAACTTGCTTTCAAAAACTGCACAGATTCATGCTGATGTCCTAGAGAGTAGAAGATAAATATGAAATAAATGTTGGCCGGCCGGAGTGGCCGAGCGGTTCTAGGCGCTACAGTCTGGAACCTCGCGACCGCTACGGTCGCAGGTTCGAATCCTGCCTCGGGCATGGATGTGTGTGATGTCCTTAGGTTAGTTAGGTTTAAGTAGTTCTAAGTTCTAGGGGACTGATGACCTCAGAAGTTAAGTCCCATAGTGCTCAGAGCCATTTGAACCATTTTGAAATAAATGTAAATGGATCATACCGCCGTTTGAATTTCGACCAATTCATACTGATTTATGTCTTTCTGCACTATTCTAATAAATTTTGCGATTTGATACCTTTATTACTAAATTTGCAACCGAGATAAGTGGGACATTTTTACGTCAGTGAAATCCCATTCCAAACGTTGGAGGTTAAAATTTACATTCGGCCATCCAGATTTAGATGCTTCGTTGTTGCTATTAATCGCTTAAGACTAATGCCTTCCGAAAAGGACATGACCGCATTTATCCTCCATCCTTCATCAATCAGAACTTCGTCGTAGGCGTGGCATTAAACCCAGAGTTCCTTCCTTGCCTTCGTAAATTTGATATTATGTTCGAGCCGATGTTCCATCTTTAATTATATTGCTTTTAGCAAAACATTAACGACCGAACAAAACAAGAAACGAAATAGAATTTTCTGTAATACCACCTCGTTGCTATACGACTTTCTTCATTACGCACAATTAATATTAACCAGCCTCTCACCATATAATCTTTGACGCTGACAGACAAGCGTTAGAAGTAAATCGCTGAACTGTGCTTCTGAACTACAATTTTTCATCGATTTTCTATGCCACTCATTATCATGAAAGGCAACAATCGATATTTATTCCTTTTCGATCAAAACCTCTTCCTCCAATTGTCTAGTCAACCGTGTTCATTCTGCTTCCACCCACTGAAGTGTACTCGTCGCCTAAAAGAAGAGGAGGAGGCAAGTTTGCTGTGACATTTTTTGCAAAAATTACGTTTTATGTATCATAAGCAGGTAGAAGCAAAGCCGACTGCGTGATTAACTACTTTCCAGCGTAGTTTGTAAATAGTTATTTTAGTCACCAACAAAATGTGCTGTGGGTAAGCTGTAACGGCCTGAACGTTCGAAGAGAACTATGTGCCAAACCTTTCGTGCTTTATAGATACCTTGTCCTTCATACGCAGAATTGTTTCGTTTCTATAACACTGTGAAATAGATCAACATATATATGACATATAATCATAGTTCTGCACGTGAGGAATTGTATGAAAGAGACGTATAATGGCATGTTATTTTACCCAAAAAAATAAACATTTCTTTGCAGATATATGTGTGCGAATATTGTCTATGTATAGGTAAATTAGGGCACCTAACAATAAGCAAACTTAAAATAGCCATTTAAAATGTTAACATACTATTTCTGAAGTTTTTTCGGGTACTTTTTACAAGAACGACAATGAGCAAATCTGTGTGGACGAACGTGACTCCGAACAGAAGGACCGTGAAAATTGTAAATACGTGTTTATGGTATCAGCGCATATTATTCCTGACAGTTAATTATATCTACTTTAAATATTTGGATAACATTGTTTTGTAAATTGACTCATTTTGATGTCCTCGGTTACAATCAAGCATTCACTGAATTTCGTTCTTTCTTCCATGTTAGGCTCTTTTAATACTTCCATGTTGTCCATAAAGCATTGCAAGTAAACACGACAGTGATGAATGCATTGGACTCGCTTTCGGGAACAGTTGGGTTCCGAACCCCGACCGAAGTCGATTTCCTTTGTTTTCCCTAAATCACTCAACAATAATGCTACGATGAGTCCTTTAAAACAATTTTGGCCCAATTCTTTTGCTGTTCTTTTCCACTTCGAGCGTGTGATGTCTCCAGTAATCTTGTCGTAGAATCTACTTCTCGCAAAAGTAAGTTCGTTTAGATACTATTTGGAAGCGTAAAAATTAGAAGTGGGGTTTTGTTCTTAAAGCCGAAAAATTTGGCATTTTTTGGCACCGGGGAACTGAACTCATACCGCATGGTAGATGACTACTAGCACACCCTACTTTTTGTTAGCACGTTTTATTCTGTTCCAAGCTTTCTTAGCTCTTGATGTAGGCAACTGGTGTGTTTTTCTGTTTTATAAACAAGGCCTGTCTCTCTAACACGTCATATTACGTTATTCTGGATAATCAATCATGTAGCAGAAGTACTCATCACTATGCAGTAGAGAAAAGCCTTGCTCAGAACCGCCGCCGACCGGGATGGCCGCGCGGTTCTAGGCGCTACAGTCTGGAACCGCGCGACTGCAACGGTCGAATCCTGCCTCGGGCATGGATGTGTGTGATGTCCTTAGTTTAGTTAGGTTTAAGTAGTTCTAAGTTCTAGGGGACTAATGACCTCAGAAGTTAAGTCCCATAGTGCTCAGAGCCATTTTCAGAACCGCCGCGTTCTCGTATGGCTTGCTTATAGCCTGTAACTGCATTTGTAATTAGCCTGTGTATATACAGGATATTCCAGCAGGAGTGGTCAGTATCCAGGGATATGATAGGAGCGATCATTCGAGGCAAAAGAGTCTAGTAAGCATGGGGCTCTAAAGTTCATACCTTATGAGCTATGGGCACTTGTACAATAGAAGAGATGTGATTCCAGCAGCGAAGATAAACAACAATTTTTTCTTGTTTTGGCCCATACTACCCTCTCCTTAAAAGCGAAGACTGGCACCGGAAGAGGTTTGTTTCACAGAATCTTAGATGAACTAGTGTTCATAGCTCTTAAGATATGCATTTAGTGCCCATGTTAATTAAATGTTTTTGCACCGAATGATCATTTCTGTCATATCCCTGAATATTCAGCATTCCTCCTAGGACATCCTATATGCATGCTGTGAAGTATTTTTACTTCCGTTTTAAGACTAGGGACTACAAAGTTCTTATTTCTTTGGTCCCACTTTTCGTACTATTATGAAATCTTTCCGTTTCGATTGGTTATTCAGCCGAACATAGGGGTCTATTGATTTGTAACAGAGGTCACAGTATCTGCAATTGAATTTACAGAAACTTTCGTGTATGTAGCGAGTCAATCATTACATTTCGAAGAGTGTTATCGGCTACTTCATAGATATGGGAACAGCAGCGGTTAACTTTTTATTTCTTAATAATTCCGATTTAGTTAAATAATGCTAATTTTGTGAACTTTGAGACGCTGATAAAGATCAAATTATTTCGATAGAACAGCACGCAAGTGTGCGTTGTAAGAGGTGCCTCATGACGATTCAACGGTTGCCACCCTGCTTGGTCAGTTACATCGTATCTGCTTGACTCACAATCTCGCATAACGGCACAGCTTTCATCCGTGATAGATCTGTGCATCTATCTGAGATTACATTAGCGTGGTTTTGGTGAGCCGCAGTGTGTTTATAAGAAAATGATACAGTTTGCTATCCTCTATGAGCAGACGGTATGAAGGGACAGTGATGGTTCAAATGGCTCTAAGCACTATAGGGCTTAACATCTGAGGTCATCAGTCCCCCTTAGAACTACTTAAACCTAA
The DNA here is from genome assembly GCF_023864345.2 of Schistocerca serialis cubense. NCBI lineage: Eukaryota > Metazoa > Arthropoda > Insecta > Orthoptera > Acrididae > Schistocerca > Schistocerca serialis. Next base: position 140,011,095 of record NC_064640.1, on the reverse strand, counting down.
CTAACCTAAGGACATCACACACATCAATGCCCGAGGCAGGATTCGAACCTGCGACCGTAGCAGCAGCGCGGTTCCGGACTGAAGCTCCTCGAACCGCTCTGCCACAGCGGGCGGCGGGACAGTGATAAAAACTACTTTTTCAGGTAGTGAAATCGACAGTTACCAGTAAGCCCCTTCCTCTATTCGCATCATTATTAAAAGGTAACATCGATTTTTATCCTTTGCTACCCGAAAAATACATACTGTGGATATGAGGAGTCAGTGAGTGTACCTGGTCGGAGGTATGATACACGCGTTTCCCGCCGGTAGCGCCCACTCTCTCCTTGTCTTTTGTTTCCTCCTTGTCTCCGACAGACGCATAATGACTGAAGTGAAGAGAGCGAGGGAGATTTCTCCGTCGGGCGAACAAGATTTATATAGCTCCGTGTACCAATGCACTCACCGGTACACGACGATGACACATCGAAGTTTCACTCGTGCCTCCCTGTAACTAGTTGCGGACGAAATTGTAGATGTAAAAATCATCTCTTGATTAAGAAGAAGGGGAGAAGAATGGCGCCACACGTATTTGATCAGAGAGATTCGTGAGCGTTCTGTACTCGGAAATATGATACAACAGAATCATGATGATGAAGCAGTATTCGGCAGGGCAGGCATTCAGCCCGCGCCAAGATAAAGAATAAATTCCTGCTCGGAACGCGGGCCGGCAGAAGGAACTGCTTTGTCAGAAAATCATACGATTTAAAGTGGCTTTCGGTCCCACAGAAGGAAGGTGGGAAAAAAGAGAAGTCTTGTCTGGAGCCGAGCGTGCCGCCGGCAGGACTATGGGAGTATATCGCAGCGTACGTCGCTGCTCTTCCGTATGCACTCCGTTCTCTACAACTGGTTCTCCCGTCGTGTGGCTAATCGCAATGCTGTTTAGCGTCCTAAATATGCATACATAGACTGCACCATAACGCGTAATTAACAAATACAGGACAACTCTTAATGTTGTGCTGACAGTTACCGTTCTTCCAAACCTCACATCCGGAGTCACTGTCTCGTCAAAAACCGCGTGCTGAATATATTAAGTATATTCAGAAAACTGAATCTTTGTGTGACTGCGCCAAGGGCTGGAATAGATTTTATTTGAAATCTGTAGTTTGTACAGCTTCTTTTACCTTGAAACTTCGTGGCAGATTAAAACTGTGTGCCGGACCGAGTCTCAAACTCGAGACCTTTGGCTTTCGCGGGCAAGTGCTCTACCAAATGAGCTACCCAAGCACGACTCACGCCCCGTCCTCACGGCTTTACTTCTGCCAGTATCTCGTCTGCTACCTTCCAAGCTTTACAGAAGCTCTCCTGCAGGAGACGCCGGCACGGTAACTCAGCGTGTTCGGTCTGAGGGATAGCTGCCATCTGTAATAAAAACTGTGTCAATGGATCAACAACGAACTAAAACGGGTGTCTTGCGACGTCCGTCCCGAGCAGATACAACGAACAAAAACGAACAAAATGAAATTAATTTTAAAAAAACCTTGGTGGAGCACTTGCCCGCGAAAGGCAAAGGTCCCGAGTTTGAGTCTCGGTTCGGCACAAAGTTTTAATCTGCCAGGAAGTTTCATATCAGCGTACATTCCGCTGCAGAGGGAGAATCTCATTCTTTTACTTTGTTAGTCTAGAGATTAGTTGCAGTCGTGGTGTTATCTATATCTACATCAATACTCCGCAAGTGACCTGAAGATGTGTGGTCGAGGGTACTTCTGCAACCACTAACTAATCACCCTTCCCTTTTCCATTCGCGAATGACGCGTGGAAAAAATATTGTCGGTAAGCCTCTATATTACCTCCAATTTCTCAAATTTGCTCGTTGTGCTCATTTCGCGAGACGTATGTGCAAGGAAGTAATTTGTTATCAGACTCTTCCCGGAAAGTACTCTCTCAAAATTTCAGTTGTAGATCTTTCCATGTTGCACAATGCCTCTCTTGTAACGTCTGCCATTGCAGTTTGTTGAACATCGCTGTAACGCTCTTGCGCCGACGTAACGATCCTCTGAGGAAACGCGCCGCTCTTCGTTGGATCTTCTCTTCTCTCTCTCTCTCTCTCTCTCTCTCTCTCTCTCTCTGCCGGCCGGAGTGGCCGAGTGGTTCTAGGCGCTACGATCTGGAACCGCGCAACCGCTACGGTCGCAGGTTCGCATCCTGCCTCGGGCATGAATTTGTGTGATGTCCTTAGGTTGGTCAGGTTTAAGTAGTTCTAAGTTCTAGGGGACTGATGACCTCAGAAGTTAAGTCCCATAGTGCTCAGAGACATTTGAACCATTTCTCTCTCTGTCTCTCTATCAGTCCTACCTAGTAAGGGTCCAGACTGCTTAACAATACTCAAGAATCTGTCGAACAAGCCACTTCTTTAGTGGATTATTTAAATGTCCATAAGACTATTTCGACGAATCTCAGTCTTGTATCTGTTTTTCATACCAGTTAGTTCATGTAGTCTTTTCACTTAAGGTCACCCCGATAAGATACTCCTAGATATTTTACGGTAGTTACTGTTCCCAGAAATTGCTCATAAATAGTGTGGTTGTACAGTAGTGGATTTTTTTTCTTGTACCATGGAAACTCAAGAGAAGTAGTTTTAATTGTTCAACAGAGATCTTCTCTATGAATTGAAAGACTTCTCCACTGTTCTATTTAATGCCGTTAAAACTACGCAGGATACAACACTAATTCATTTTACTTCTCCTCTATTGGATAAAATGGGTCGAAAAGTTTTTAATCAAACAAGAATATATATCATAAATCCACTGACTAATAGCAACGTGGTCACTCCTAAGAAACTTTGTAATATCCAGAAACATCAGAAAATCTTGAATCAACAGAGTGTATCAATTCTGTATTAAAATGAAGAGATTCCTCCAGCTGTATTTAAGGTGTCAATTTTATTTTGGCAACTAGTTTCAACGTTGTAACAACGTAATCTTCAGGCCCATACACTTGCTGACGTCAACTGCTTACGGCTGATACTAGAAGTCAGTGGTGAGATATGGACGTGCTCCGTGTGGAAGGTGGGTGGTAGTTACTTACAGCCAACTGGAACATTATTTTAGAAAACTGCTATGTTCAATGCGAAGAAAACAAGACGGGATGGCAAAAGAATTTGGAACTAAAGCAGACTAGCGAAGTCTTGGGACTATAACAGAACTGGCAAATGTGTTCTCTGAACAGTAATAAATATGAGAGGAGGGATTAAAATTGAACAAAAAAAACTGACAGAAGCTATTAAACCTCATATCACAAAAATATATTTAGAAACATTGATGGTTGTTGAGGAAATAAAAATCAGAAGCCAAATAAACATTCAAGGCAGTATAGGAGAACATAATTCGATGAGGCAAATAACTGATACGCCCTTTCCGAAACTCAAAAAGAGAGCAATCGATGGAACACGAAATTTAAAAGTTGTACAAAGAGAGATGCTGGTGATATCTTAGAATACACATGTGGGTTAAAAGAAGAAGCTGAAAAGGAACAAGTATTGTCACTAGGCAGCAGACCACAAATCTACGTCCCCTTAAACAACCTGAATAAACGAACGTAACAACAGACCACATTACAGAAGAGCTATTACTGAAAGATGTATATTATGTGAAGTAATAACTGAAAGGTTACACTTAATTGCTGAACAATAGAGCGCTGCCAGCAGGATTTATAGAAAGAGGAAAGGTTATCCTAATTCAAAATGCAATGTTTGCGATTCTTCAAAATTGGTAACTATACTGCGGTTTCCAGATACTTTAAATGTCTTGCTATGCATTAGATATATATTAAAAATTAGTCATCGCCTCGTTGGAGACTAGTTCCGTACCTTATTCATCCAGTATTTGAGAATGAGAGCACCTAGTGACTTGCAACAAACATCACACACAATCTTAAACGTAAGATTTTCTTGCTGGTAACTCCCACAAAATGATGAAACGAAAAACATTTATAGTTCTTCCCCGTTCATGCAGAGATATTGCCGCATGAAGTATGACGTTTTAGTTTATTACTTCTTTACTACTAACTCTATTCGCAAAACATTTCATATACAGTATGTACATACAAAAATCTGTCGTTGTGCGTCACTTTGTTCAGGAGGTACAACGTCATAAACATTGCAACACTTGAAAATAGAACTGTAGGGCGAAATTTGCTGGATATACAGGTGCAATATGTGTGCAAATACGTGTGAAATATGTTAAATATACGAGGGTTGCCCTGAAAATAATGCGCCGCATTTTTTTTTCTCAGCCGGAAACAGTGCTACGAAAGCGAAACGTTACGTATGTATTATTTGAAGTCTTCTGAGTGAGTGCGGCAAGTTTCCATCACTTCCAACAGATAGCGTAGTTGCAGAACAGTTTCAGAATGGCTTCTGTAGATGATGTACGTTACAAGCAACGTGCCGCCATTGAATTTCTCACTGCAGAGAAAGAAACTATTGGGCATATTCACAAACGCTTTTGCAAAATCTATGGAGCATCTGCTGTCGACAGAAGTACAGTTAGTTGCTGGACACAGTGGGTGAGGTCACCAGAAGGCCGTTCGGCGGAGCTCCACGATTTTGCAGCTGTAGGGGAGACGATCCACAGCTGTCACACCTGACATGTTACAGCGATCTGATGTCATTCGCGAGGACAGACGCATTACGACTCGGTAACTGGCGCTACATCTATCAATCAGCAAAGGATATGTGGATGCATATTGAAAAGTGTGAGCAAGATGGGTAAGAACCACTTCTTGCAAAGGAGCAGGAGGAAATGTATACGGATAGGGGGAGGAGGAGATGGAGAGAGAAGGGAAAGAGGAGAAGGTGGACAGAAATGGAGGAAAAAGAGATGAGGAGAGAGAGAGTGGGGGGGGGGGGGCGGATGGACAGAGAGAGAGAGAGAGAGAGAGAGAGAGAGAGAGTAGGAGGAAATTGGCAGAAAGATGGGGAGCAGAAGACAGACAGACGGAGAAGGGGAAGGAGGAGATGGAGACAGACACGGGGGAGGAGGAGATGGACAGAAAGGGGTGGAGGAGGAAATGAACTGAGAGACAGGAGGAAGAGGTGGACAGAGAGAGGGGAGGAGCAGGAGGTGGAGAGAGAGAGGGAGGGGAAATGGACAGAAGGAGAAGGCAGAGGAGATGTATAGACAGAGGAGCGAAATGGAGATGGACAGAGACAGAGGAGGAGCAGATCGAGAGAGAGAGACAGAGAGACATAGAAGGGGATGGAATTAAAGAGGAGGTGGAGGAGATGGACAGAAGAGGAAGAAGCAAGTGGACAGATCGGGAAGGAGCAGACGGACATATGGAGAAGGAGCAGATGGACAGAGGGTGTACAAGAAGATGGGAAGAGGGGGAAGGAGATGGACATAGAGAGGCGGCGGAGGAGGTGAACAGTGTGTGTGTGTGTGTGTATGTGTGGATGAGATGAACAGAGAGAGGGTTGGAGAAGATGGACAGAGAGGGGGGAAAGCAGGAGATGGACAGAGAGCAGAGGAGGAAGAAGTGGCCGAGGTGTTTCTCGGCGAACAATTGTCATAAATCAAAACATTTTATCTGTCTTTCTTATCACGCTTTTCATTAATGAAGCAATTGTTGACACGTTTCATAAGCTTCTCTCGATTCCAGAATGTCTGAAGGTACCCCCCTAAAATTAATATTTTAAGCATGGAAGCAGTAATATTTTAAAAAGAAGGTTGGTACTTGGAATTTTCTACTGCGTCACTGTAAATGACTTGACTGTGGGTTCTTGGTGAAACAACGTAATTATTAGAAAGCAAAACACACTTTTCGTTTGTGTTTCATTTAATTTTAGTTTACAGGATCTTGATTTGGTGTTCCGAGCCCATTTTCTACTGTGGCTCTTTCTGAGATGTTATTCGTGACTTTTAGTGTACTATGAAACAAAGAATCTACAACCACTCCACGGAGACAATAAACAACAATGTGCTTAACTGCAAAGGTAGGCAGTCTCTCGTGAATAAAGGGGAGCGTATAAGATCACTTACATAGATTGCAGATCGTATTGTACAGGAAAATTATTGTAATATGAGTACACGTGATTAAAGGAACATCATTATGAATAATGGAAGTTGCAGAAAACAAACTCTATCTTTGCATATGATTGCTTAGATACAAACCATAAATATTCCGTAAATTTCGAAATGCTGCCCTCAGGTCATGGCTCGAAAAAGTTAGAAATTAGTAAACATCCGACGAGACACCCAGAACATTTATTGCGCAATCAAATGGATTTTGGTTCCTTAGCACCACTGAATATTACAAGAATAGCTAAAGGAAAACTGGGTTGATTCCTTCACTACACACAATTAGCTGTTCAGTTCAATAGCTTGTACCGAAATCTCCACCACTACATAATGTGAAAACTATCGAAACAACCGAGATCAAGTGTTATGAAGTTAATAATACCCTATTGCCAATGTTCTGTGGTGAGCGACTCGTTATTTGTGTAAACCTGTATAATCTGTTATACCATAATGCATCAGTGTCTTTGTAAATTACTTACTTTCCTTGTTATTTTATGCAAGCTCTTGATGAGTTTGGAAGTACAACTCAATTTCTTTGGATGTTGTTGATTATTTGTTTCATAGCATAGCTGAAGAGACAAATAGCATTTTTGAACAGTAACGCTTGGAAAAGGGACTGTAGTACGAAATCAAATTCGTTTAAAACAAATATTTGTGAAACATAGTTAAATAAATGTTTTTTCCCATGAAATAATCTCTTATAACCTAACTGGAAAAAAAGTTAAGTACCAAGAAGAGAAGGAGGAAGTGAATTGAAACTTCATCCATTGAGTTTTTAAATGGTTTAATTTCAGCGATAATAAAATCAAATTAAATGGGCAACGAAACTGGCAGAATAAGAAAACTGCGGGGGCATTGGTAGTATGATGTTTCACCTCCGTGGCCCTGGATGCATGCACTGATACGGGTGTTAAAGTTGTCATACAATCTTTGTATCCTCCCCTGATGTACAACAGCCACAACTGTTATAAATGGTGTCCTATATTCTGGATATTGGCACTGGAATGAAACATACGTCAGAGATCGTTCCACACGTGTTCTGTCGGGGACAGAGCGAGGAACCTTGAACCCTTCTGGCCAACACGGTGTGGGCAGTTCATACAGACGAGTGTTGTTCCGTTGAAGGATGGGTCCTATACCCTCAGCGCCGCCATAATTCCAGACGATGGTCCCGCAGACTCGACACTCATAGCGGAAAGTGTTGCGTCGCCCTTCGTCAGTAGTCCATACTTCCCATCTGCGTTAACAGGAGCATATTCAGGGCACGGTGATTCAGTGGCCTAAGAAATGAAAGAGGAAGCCGCCTTGTAGAATTTTGCACAGAGCATGACTTAATCATAGCTAACACTTGGTTCAAGAATCATAAAAGAAAGTTGCATACCTGGAAGAATCCTGGAGATACTAAAAGGTATCAGATAGATTATATAATGGTAAGACAGAGATTTAGGAACCAGGTTTTAACCTGTAAGACATTTCCAGGGGCAGATGTGGATTCTGACCACAATCTACTGGTTATGAACTGCAGATTGAAACTGAAGAAACTGCAAAAAGGTGGGAATTTAAGGAGTTGGGACCTGGATAAACTGAAAGAACCAGAGGTTGTAGAGAGTTTCAGGGAGAGCATAAGGGAACAATTGACAGCAATGGGGGAAAGAAATACAGTAGAAGAAGAATGGGTACCTCTGAGGGATGAAGTAGCGAAGGCAGCAGACGATCAAGTAGGTAAAAAGACGAGGGCTAATAGAAATCCTTGGGTAACAGAAGAAATATTGCATTTAATTGATGAAAGGAGAAAATATAAAAACGCAGTAAATGAAGCAGGCAAAAAGGAATACAAACGTCTCAAAAATGAGATCGACAGGAAGTGCAAAATGGCTAAGCAGGGATGGCTAGAGGACAAATGTAAGGATGTAGAGGCTTGTCTCACTAGGGGTAAGATAGATACTGCCTACAGGAAAGTTAAAGAGATCTTTGGAGAGAAGAGAACCACTTGTATGAATATCAAGAACTCAGATGGAAACCCAGTTCTAAGCAAAGAAGGGAAGGCAGAAAGGTGGAAGGAGTATATAGAGGGTTTATACAAGGTCGATGTGCTTGAGGACAATATTATGGAAATGGAAGAGGATGTAGATGAAGACGAAATGGGAGATATGATACTGCGTGAAGAGTTTGACAGAGCACTGAAAGACCTGAGTCGAAACAAGGCCCCGGGAGTAGACAACATTCCATTAGAACTACTGATGGCCTTGGGAGAGCCAGTCATGACAAAACTCTACCACCTGGTGAGCAAGATGTATGAGAGAGGCGAAATACCCTCAGACTTCAAGAAGAATATAATAATTCCAATCCCAAAGAAAGCAGGTGTTGACAGATGTGAAAATTACCGAACTATCAGTTTAATAAGTCACAGCTGCAAAATGCTAACGCGAATTCTTTACAGACGAATGGAAAAACTGGTAGAAGCGGACCTGGGGGAAGATCAGTTTGGATTCCGCAGAAATGTTGGAACACGTGAGGCAATACTAACCTTACGACTTATCTTAGAAGAAAGGTTAAGGAAAGGCAAACCTACGTTTCTAGCATTTGTAGACTTAGAGAAAGCTTTTGACAATGTTAACTGGAATACTCTCTTTCAAATTCTGAAGGTGGTAGGGGTAAAATACAGGGAGCGAGAGGCTATTTACAATTTGTACAGAAACCAGATGGCAGTTATAAGAGTCGAGGGACATGAAAGGGAAGCAGTGGTTGGGAAAGGAGTGAGACAGGGTTGTAGCCTCTCCCCGATGTTATTCAATCTGTATATTGAGCAAGCAGTAAAGGAAGAAAAAGAAAAATTCGGAGTAGGTATTAAAATTCATGGAGAAGCAGTAAAAACTTTGAGGTTCGCCGATGACATTGTAATTCTGTCAGAGACAGCAAAGGACTTGGAAGAGCAGTTGAACGGAATGGACAGTGTCTTGAAAGGAGGATATAAGATGAACATCAACAAAAGCAAAACGAGGATAATGGAATGTAGTCAAATTAAATCGGGTGATGCTGAGGGAATTAGATTAGGAAATGAGACACTTAAAGTAGTAAAGGAGTTTTGCTATTTAGGGAGTAAAATAACTGATGATGGTCGAAGTAGAGAGGATATAAAATGTAGACTGGCAATGGCAAGGAAATCGTTTCTGAAGAAGAGAAATTTGTTAACATCGAGTATAGACTTAAGTGTCAGGAAGTCGTTTCTGAAAGTATTTGTATGGAGTGTAGCCATGTATGGAAGTGAAACATGGACGATAACTAGTTTGGACAAGAATAGAATAGAAGCTTTCGAAATGTGGTGCTACAGAAGAATGCTGAAGATTAGATGGGTAGATCACATAACTAATGAGGAGGTGTTGAATGGGATTGGGGAGAAGAGAAGTTTGTGGCACAACTTGACTAGAAGAAGGGATCGGTTGGTAGGACATGTTTTGAGGCATCAAGGGATCACAAATTTAGCATTGGAGGGCAGCGTGGAGGGTAAAAATCGTAGAGGGAGACCAAGAGATGAATACACTAAGCAGATTCTGAAGGATGTAGGTTGCAGTAGGTACTGGGAGATGAAGAAGCTTGCACAGGATAGAGTAGCATGGAGAGCTGCATCAAACCAGTCTCAGGACTGAAGACCACAACAACAACAACACCTCCAAGTCTCCAGTCGGTGGAGAGAGATGACACAGTGTGACTTAGTAAGTCAATTACTTGTGGCCGGACGACCGTTACAGATGTGAAGAGATTACGATGCGTTTGGAGCATAGTAGGAAAATCTACGCTCTACAGATCTGACCGATTTGAACTTGGACGACGCGTGTGGTTTATCTCAGACGTCCTCACGCGCCACATGCCTAGACTTTGCGCAGTTCGATCTTCCGGGCACATGCAGACCTACAATAACGCTCCTTTGAAACTGGTATGTGCTGGTAATATTGCCTACCGCGATCACACGATATTTACCGTGATCTTAAAAATGCTCACTAATAACCTTGATAAATGATCACATTATGACGACACTAGTGCTCTCTAGTGACCGTTCTTGATGTCACAAATGATTTAGAATCTATTTCAGGTGTGTCCCAGGGAAGTATGTTGAGACCCTTTCTGCTCTTATTTACACCACCCGTCCAAAAGATTCCGAGACTGAGTTTATTCCTGGCGTACAAGCTACGTTAGCCCAGTAAATACGGTGGCAGCTTGAAGCAACAACTGCAAACACCACAAGTGCATACGACCTGCGAGTTGCGAGCAGGCGGTGTTAAGCAGTGGACGTACGGCCGTAGTGTGTCAACGTTGTTGTGTTCATGACATTCTCCAGAATGTTTTGAAGAAGAGAAAAGCGTGTGCAAAGTTTTCCCCGCAAATCTTAACATGAATGGTCAACTGTTTAACAACACACCTGACATTCAAGCCAATGCGACGAGTGAATTGAACAACATCCCAAACAAGGACTTTTCTGACAATTTCACATGGTTGTAAGAATATTCTATGCGTCGTAATATAATGCAGAGTAGGGAGGCAGATTATTTACAACGCCTGAAGCAATCAAGCCAGCATCTTAATTTTCTCTCCTTTTTTTTTTAGTCCGGTCTCAAAACTTTTTGAACTGACAGATGCATGCCAGTGACCTGAGAGACAATATTAATAGTAGTCTCAAACTTTTTACAGGTGATGCAGCCTTCTATTATGAAGCACTATCTAAAACAAAGCTACAAAAATATGTAGTCGGGTCTTGATAAGTTTTCAAAGCAATGCAATGACTGGTAGCTTGTGTTATATGCTTAGAAATGTCAAACTGCGCACATCACAAACATAGAACTTAATATCCTACGACAATAAATTCATTGAGTGACAACTGGAATCAGTCAAGTTATACAAATGCCTAGTTTTAACAATCTTCTGTGAATGTGAAATGATATGTTCACATAATTGACAACGTCGGTAAATCTGACGGCAGAATTCGGAGAAAATACAGACCGTCTACGAAGGGTATTATTTCCCAAATATTCCTTCGATCGCCGGTCGGAATGGCCGCGCGGTTCTAGGCGCTACAGTCTGGAACCGCGCGACCGCTACGGTCGCAGGTTCGAATCCTGCGTCGGGCATGGATGTGTGTGATGTCCTTAAGTTAGTTAAGTTTAAGTAGTTCTAAGTTCTAGGGGATGATGACCTCAGAAGTTAAGACCCATAGTGCTAAGAGCCATTTGAGTCATTCCTTCGACCCATCCTAGAATGTGGCTCATGTTTGTGGGACGCATATCAAATAGCACTGGCTAAGCAAACTGAAATTATACAAAAGAGGTCAGGATGTATGGTCACAGATTTGTTCGACCCACGAGAGAGTCATTCGAAATGCCGAAAATCCTGAACTGGCAGACGCTTGAAGATAAACACCAGCTATTCAACAAAAGTCTACTTAAAATGTGCCAAGAACCAGTATTTAATGACGATTCTAGCGATATACTGCAGATTACTTTGTATCGCTTTCGCAGCAACCAGGAAGACCGGATTAGATTTTTTTTTTTTTAAATCTTATGGGACTTGGCTGCTAAGGTCATCAGTCCCTAAGCTTACACACTACTTAACCTAAATTATCCTAAGGTCCAACACACACACCCATGCCTGAGGGAGGACTCGAACCTCCGCCGGGACCAGCCGCACAGTCCATGACTGCAGCGCCTCAGACCGAGGGAGGACTCGAACCTCCGCCGAGACCAGCCGCACAGTCCATGACTGCAGCGCCTTAGACCGAGGGAGGACTCGAACCTCCGCCGGGACCAGCCGCACAGTCCATGACTGCAGCGCCTTAGACCGAGGGAGGACTCGAACCTCCGCCAGGACCAGCCGCACTGGCCATGACTGCAGCGCCTTAGACCGAGGGAGGACTCGAACCTCCGCCGGGACCAGCCGCACAGTCCATGACTGCAGCGCCTTAGACCGAGGGAGGACTCGAACCTCCGCCGAGACCAGCCGCACTGGCCATGACTGCAGCGCCTTAGACCGAGGGAGGACTCGAACCTCCGCCAGGACCAGCCGCACAGTCCATGACTGCAGCGTCTTAGAACGCTCGACTAATCCCGCGCGGCACAGGATTGGTCTATCTCCAGCGCACACAGAGTTATTTAAGTAGCCATTCTTCCCGACCTCCATACACGAATGGAAGGAGAACATACCGTAATATCTGGTGCAATGAGAAGTACCTTCAGTCTTCACGGTGATTTACATAAAATAGCTGTAGATGAAGATACACTGACCAGTCACATTAATGTGACCGTCTGTAAAAAGCGTGAATAACTATATTTGCAGCGCAAACCTGTGTGACATGTATAGGAAGAGAACGAATGAGGTTCTGGAAGGTACCACAAGGGATGTAGAGCCGTTCTGACCCCAGTGCCGTGGCCAGTTGCACTACGTGTCTCAGCTGAGGATCCATGGCACGAACAGTCCGATCGATTGGCTTTAAATCCGGGTAGTTTGGTGGCCAGGGGAATACGTTTAACTCATCCTTGTGCTCTTCTAACCACGCACATACAATTTCAGCTGTGTGACACGTGGTATTGCCCTGCTAGTAGATGCCCTCTTACCGAGGAAGCCCAAACTGCGTGTAGGGACAGACATGGTCCCCTAGGATAGATGCACGCTTGTGTTGATACTTCGTGCCTTCTACAATGACGGGATCACCCAGGGAATGCCCTCCGGCCTCGACCCTTCCGACGATTGTTGCATGGTACTTACTTCCAAACGCTTCACGCCGTACCCGCCAACGGCCGTCTGTCACCTGAAAAGCCCACCTGTTGCCCCTCAGTTGACATCTGTTAGCGGTATTGGCCTGCAAAATCCAGTATTCCTCGCCGATGAACAGCAGTCATCATGAAACAGGTGCCTGCTGCGAAGGCCCATTCGCAGCGACATTCACTGAATGGCCATTGAGGGGACACTGTAGGTAGCCCCTTGTCTGCGCAGCGACATTCACTGGACGGTAATTGAGGGGAAACTGTAGGTAGCCCTTTGCCTGATTTGGGCGGTCAGTTGCTCAACACCGTCTCGCCGGAGGTTCGAGTCCTCCCTCGGGCTTGGGTGTGTGTGTTGTTCTTAGCATAAGTTAGTTTAAGTAGTGTAAGACTAGGGACGGATGACCTCAGCCGGCCGCTGAGGCCGCGAGGTTGTAGGCGCTTCAGTCCGGAACCGCGCTGTTGCTACGGTCGCAGGTTCGAATCCTGCCTCGGGCATGGATGTGTGTGATGTCCTTAGGTTAGTTAGGTTTAAGTAGTTCTAAGTCTAGGGGACTGTTGACCACAGATGTTAAGTCCCATAGTGCTTAGAGCCATTTCGATGATCTCAGCAGTTTGGTCCCTTAGAATTTCACACACATTTGAACATTTTGAGTTGCTCGACCGTTGCATATCTATTCGCCCCTAGACGTCTGCTCAGCCGTCGATCACTCCTGTCATTTTATGGCCCAAGGTGCACTATAGTTTCCTCGGCGCCGTTTTTGAATAGCGCCATTTTGCCATTCAAGGTATATTTTAACTACGGCGACATGTAAGCAGTTTGGAAACTTAGCTGTTTCGGAAATGCTTCCACCCTTGGCCCGAAAGCCAATGGTTCATACTCTTTTGGACGTCAGATGAATCGCTCCGTCTCCGTATCATAACGACTGCACTGTTATCCGCGTCCCTCGACATGCTTTATGTGCCCTCCACTGCTGTACTGCCACCTGCCGTCGGTGAGTGGTTACTGCACGCTAACTTGGAACATGGGCGGTGCTCACATTAATGTGACTGGACAGTGTAGTGTATGTGTGTATCGAATTACGTGTAAATAGTTTAATATTATCTATTACGGGTGTAAGATAACGGTTGTTACATTTTTACAGTATAAACTGGTAGCCATTCCTCCCACATGATTATGAAGAAGCTGCCTTCGACAGTTTAATGCACAGGGCAGTCAACCTACCACTGAGCAGGGAGGCTAGAGAGATGGAAGTAAACGTGATTAAGACGATAGCGGTTGATAATAGTTACAATGTACAAGCTGTTAATAAATTCTGCGCAAAAGTAATAAGAACAGAAAGAATAAAACAACGAAGAAGAAAATGGTCACTGTGCCGTATTTTGGATCAGTCTCGCAAAAGATCGCTAACATTTTTAAGGCGCATGTTGTTCAAATAGCGTTCCAGACAAAGTCTAGTGAGGCACAACATGACTTCGCAAAAAAGACAAATAATATCTATAGATAAGGAGTCAGTAAAATTCAATGCACATCTTGTGGAGCGAAGTACATTGGGCAGACAGGAAGAACATTTTCGATCAGATACAAGGAACATAAAGTTGATTTCAGACTGAGTAACTGTGGCAAATCACTTTTTGCGAATCATTTATACGAAACAGGCAATCCCCTTAAGTGAGCAGAAGACGACTTGGAAATAATGAACATAGAAAAGAAGCCGGCCGCTGTGGCCGAGCGGCTCTAGACGCTTCAATCCGGAACCGCGATGCTGCTACGGTCGCAGGTTCGAATCCTGCCTCGGGCATGGATATGTGTGATGTCCTTAGGTTAGTTAGGTTTAAGTAGTTCTAAGTCTAGGGGACTGATGACGTCAGATGTGAAGTACCATAGTGCTCAGAGCCATTTGAACCATAGAAAAGAAACGGAGGAAACTCGACTTGCTGTTAGAACTGAAGATCGTCACTCATGATAACGGAATGTAGATTTAGAACCGCCTCTTTGAAGAAGCAGCTAGAAACTGGCGATCGTGGGCGTAGGAAATAAGGATAACGTTGGTGACCAATAGAACAGATATTCGGTTCAACCAATAGCTGCGCTTACGCAGTAATACCGCGGACATGTTAGTTCACAACAGCCGCCTGTCTGCAGAAGCGTCTATTTGACAGTCTTGGAGCCCACAGCAGCTCAACAGGATGTGGCCTCGTGTAGTGCGCGGTGTGGAATGGGACGGCCACTGGCAGAAGTCGTCGATTTTAATGTAAGACGAGGACCCATAGTCCAATGCGTTGAAACTTCCCCTTTGAACAATTTATACAAGACTGTGCTTAAACTGACACACAATGTTTTTAGCGCAACGCAATCTGACTTTCAAAAATCCCTACAAAAGAATGGCCCTGACTAACATTAACCTATACGTTTCACAAATCACTTACCTCACAAAAATCTTGGTTACTCGAGCTACTGCAATACAGCGAGCACCACTACTGCCAGCTAAATAAAAGATTCAAACTACGGAAGGCACTAACTACTGATAGGGATAGTTAGCAAATGAAAGATATTAATAGAGAACAAACAATGTATTTACCTTAATAGTCATAATATATATAGCAGTTCATGAGAAATTACAAAACTCCGCCATCTCTCTCCCCACATCCACCACTGCTGGCGGCTCACCTCCCACTGCACAACGCTACGCGCTGTTCACATCCAGCTGCCGCTGCCCAACACTACAATGGCAGACAACAATGCAAACTAGCCACAGACTGCACACAGCACAGCCAGTGATTTTCATACAGAGAGCGCTACATGGCGGCGGCGTTACCAATATAAGAACCTGAACAGCCTACTTACATAAAGAAAACATAAACAGCCTACTTACATAAAGAAAACATAAACAGCCTACTTACATAGCCCCCATGCTCCCCACAAAAAATTTTACAAAATATTTTTGGGCAGTGGCCAAAAATGATTTGAAGAAATTTTTCATAATCACAATAACAAAGATATCAAATGCACACACTTATTGATACAATGTTGGTCAAAAGGTAAAATTTTCTCACAGTCCTTAAAGACAGTCCTCATCATTCGTCACAGTAAAATTGCAGTGTTTTTCTCAAAGTCTGAGCAGTAAAAGAAAATGCACACAGAAGTAGTGGATTTCCATGCAGTCTTGAAGAAGTACTGTTGTCCTTCCAACTGAAAGACAGTGCTGACTCTTGACATGCTGACAGGTAATGGGCCACAACAGAGCAAACCCACAGCAGAGTCATTCGACGGTTTGAAGAAGATTGGTAGGTAGGTCATCACAGAGCAGACCCACTGTAGTCCTGGTAGAGACTGTGGTATTGGTGGGCCACCAGAGGTGCAGACCCACTGCAGTCCTTGTAGAAAGTGTGGACAGGCCCACTGTAGTCCTGGTAGAGATGACCAGCAGCCATCTGTTGTGATTGTGCAGGTGCACAATCACCAGTGAAGAGTCTTGCAGTTAATATAGCAAGTCCATAACCACCACTTGTGCACTCACGAAGTTTTTTGGAATTGTCCTTAGAACGAGCAATGCTGTTATCCAGTCCCTTGCTGAATTATCAGCACACGTGCAAACACTAACAGTCCCTACTTCTCACATATTGTCCATATATTACGACCAACAGAAACGTGTGCAGTGAAATGGAACTTACAAGTTACTTAATTTGATTAACTGGTGTCAATTACAATATTATAACACGAAAATATAATTACAAAGGTACAAAATACATCATTAAAAACATAACAATACAGATAACATTTGTAGTACACGCTTTACAAAAGAATAGAAATAAACATATACATCAGTGTTACAGGAATTATGACAAGAGTACAAAAATAAAAGATCAGAATCACTTTCGAAACATCAACTTCACACATGAGCATTAAAACAAAACAGAATAAATAATGTGTAAGCATATTTATAAGGTAAATAACATATTATTAATGCCAATTATATTTGAGGATAACAGTATTCCTCATCATAGTGAATGTAGCTTAGTATTAGAAGAAGAAAAAATCCTATGAAACTACACAGAGACAGGAAGAAAACAAATACACAAGGGTACACAAACATATAGTGGGATAATACAAAAGGAAAGGACAGGGTTTGTTGTACTGCAGTATTTTGCAAACAAAACTTTCTTTACTTCTTGGAGATCTCCCTTCATTCATCATTATTCCCAAAAAGTCCTATCTATACCTGCTTTCTGTATTCTATTCATATTTCTTTCAATATAATTATTTCTCAGTGTACAATACTCATTTTGGCCCAAATCTTTTTCATATAACTTCGCAACGCATTCTTTACCTACTCTCCATAGTCAGTTTCTTATATAGTCTACCCCTCTTAAGCTAACTTAAATCTACTGAGCTCAGATGCTAAACTAAGGGACGAGGCAATGCAGCATCACATAAAACAATTAATATAAACAGCAATGAAAAAAAAAACGCAGATTTGCGAAGCAAGCAGCATTAAGAAATTAGCAAAGCAATTGTAATATTACAACTAATCTAAGGCAATGTGCAGCAAACAATAAAAATAAATCATTAGTAAAACTGGCTTAACAGAATAATGTAAAGTCAAATTCAATAACACTATGCCTGGCAAACAGCAGCAACTTATACCTAAACATGACATAGCTCAAGCAGAAAAAATATTATTTTGTAATTGTATTTTCATGTTGTAAATTTATAAGTGTATAGACACCAGTTCTTCACATTAAGTTCCATTTCACTGCAAAACAACAATGCAGATAAGGGAAATGTATATTCACATCTTAATGTCTATGTAATTAAAGTAGTGCACCACAACAACTTATTGTAAAAAAAATATTACCATGTACTTGAAAAGAAAATTATGTGTTCAGTTACTGTTACTACTGTTACTGGTCCCTTCTTATTGTTCTTTCCTTTCCAAGTGCTCCTTTTTTTAAAGAATGTGGATCACAAAATTATCATTTAATAGATCTGTTGACAGAAAGTGTTCACATTAGCAAATGCATCTAAGTTTATTTTATAAAACTAATGCTGTAACACAGCTGGAAAACAGGTATCAAATGAAATAAGCAATTACGCAGACCAAAGCATAAAAATATCATTCAATAGTCATGTGACATTTCATAAGTTAGTAGAAATTCTCTCAACTCTCGTAGAAAGACGCTTGTCGTAATCAGGTGTGCAGATGTAAAAATATTTCTCGTCATTTCATTAGGCATTTCAGTAAATATCATAAATTACGACCTCCACAGTATGCTTTCAACAAGGAAATGTCAATAGCGAGGATAATGGCCTCCCCCTTTTTTTTTTCTACCTGTGCTTCCGGAAAGGCACACCCTAATGGCTTGTTCTCCAGGTGTCTGACACAGCGGTGTGCCGACGACGCACGTGCAGGTGGTCACTTAACTTTCTTACGGAAATATTTACGACAGCAGTTTCCGCTACAGTGACAGTCTCATATAAAAATTTCACAGGTCGAGAATTTACGTTGCAAATGTGTAGAAACAAAATCCTATGAATATAACAGTGTCCAAAAAAATTTTCACCGGCATTGTGATACATTCACGCATTTACACACATTTCATAACTCTTAAAGTACGATTCTTGGTTTCCAACATCCTGTTTCACAAGTCAAGAGTCCCTAACTTCTATTCATTATTCATATACATATAAACACGTAATCACATTCCTCATATATGGTAGCATCATCTTATTGACATAAACATACCTCAACAGCATAATACACATCGTCGTCGTAAAAATAACATCATAACACCTCAGTCAAATCTCAAAAAAGTCGTAGCTTTCTGCAATAATTTCAAACCATAAAAGATATTCTCTGCTCATTTCAATAGTGTCATCTGCCTCAAACGTACTTTAAAAATCATGATCTCATACCAAATACATCATTCAAAGCTCTCATAGTATCACAATGGTTCCGAGAAAATATGAACAGTTTACAAAGTACAGACAAAATACAATTTCATAAGTGTGAAGTAATCCAACTCTGTAATTGCGTAAACATCTGTCACTGACGTAGTGAAAAAGTTTATCTCTCAGTTAAATGATCAGGTGGCTGTGTAATTCTGTGTTGGAGAAATATGGTACCGATGTGTAAAGTTGTATAAGCAAATACCATATTAGCTGGGGCTCCTTGTGCTTGCCACACACATGGTACACAAAGTAAGCGTGTACCCCCCTGAGGATTAATGTAATTATACCCTCAGGTGTTACAGATTACAGCAATGGAATGAAATGTATCACTGAAAACTTTCTTTGTAATTCAAAAATCTTTAAAAATAAATGTTTAAAGAATAAAATTAATCACTGAAATGCGTGTCCTGTAGCGCTAAATGTGCATCTTGTTGTAAGATAATCTCTGTGGAAGTGTCGTAGTTATTTTCCTCCGAAATCTAAGTTCTGCAGAAGCCAATGTACTTACCTCATGATAAACAAAAGTGAAATGCTTTGCGTAGAGATATCTTAGTTATTATGCTTATTGTTGTGATGATGAAAGCACTGTGCTGTAACGTATTGTTGTGCTATGGAAAAGGCTGTCTCCTTGTAGCTATACCACAAAAGTTACTAATAAAACATGTTTTGCTTTCCAGAAGAATTCAGAAAAACTGTGCAGATATAAAACAGATACACCGCAAAAGCAACAATGTAAATTATGTCACACATTAGTAGTGTCGTAATATAACCGTGTAGCTGTCAAAGAAACCAAATACTAAGTCATCTTTAATCTCACAGAAAGTACTTTAAATCCCAAATGTATTTTCAAGTAAACCAAAATGTTGCATTAAAATCTCATTAGCAGTACTGGTAAATGTTCTAATCGTGCAACTAACAAGCAAGAATGTACACACACAATAACACTGGGTCATCTCTTCACAATAACAATGCATTCGTAATTTCTGTTTAAAATGTTCCCTAGGTTCTTGATTGGATATTTAACATCAAACATTGTTGCATGGTAACAGTTTCTAAGTCTGACAATGCATACTAGAAATGTGAAGTGAAAAGTTTTATGGCAAAGACAAAGTTAAAAAGTAGATTATCTTTCAATAAACGGTTTTACATGTGAAATGTGGTGTAAACCTTTACTCTTCCTAGGACGCAGAGTTTCAACTTTAACGCAATTATCATGTGGTATACGTCGGTAAAGAATACTGGAATTTTTTTTTCTCAAGGTTAGCGTCTATGTTATTTTTCTCTGAGCCAGCCGGCGCACGCGGATGCCTGCGGTGCGAGTCATTGTCTGTTCCTTTGTTGGCGCGCGTCGTTATTGGGATTAGGAGACCTAACTTCTACAAATTCGCCTTGCCGAGAGGGCCCAGCCGTGTCAGAATCCCGCCAGTTCTGATGAAATTGACGTCTGTCGTTATGATTATATCGTCTGTCGTCATGTCGGTAGATTCCGTAGTTTCTTCCTTGTCGGTCACGTGGTGGAGAATTTCTCCCTGAATCGTAACTCCGCGCTGAACTGTTGCGTCTGAAGTTATTCTGTCTCCCCTGGTAATAATTGTTTTGGTTCTCATATTGTCTGTTTCTGTGGTTATCTCTGTCATATTCATTACTATGGAAATGCGATCTTTCTCTGTAACTATTATTACTCTGCCAGTGGTTGTCATATGGGTGGTGTCTGTTTTGGTCACGATTTGCGTTGTAAGAGTAGCCTTTTCGTGTCCAGTTATTGTTTCTGTCATCACGGAATTGTGACGTATGTGACCTCTAGTGATTGTTTTCCTGTTTTCGCATCCGGCGACTGTCTGTGTCAATTTCTAATTCTTGTAGGAGTCCCTGAAAAGCTTCAATGTCGTCTTTGCAACGTCCTGCCAAAATAATATGTCGTAAATGTTCAGGCAATTTGATTAAGCAAATGCGGATGAGTTCTGAGGGGCTGTATGGGTTTGTCAGGTACTGATTCTCGTGCAGCATGTCTTCAAAATATTTGACAAGACTGGAAAATTCAGATTGTTCAAAGTGTTTCAACATCATGATGCTATGTTTTACTCGGTCTTGTGTAGCTTGTGAGCAATATGCTGAGAGGAACGCATGGTAAAATTCTCCTTCACTGTGACAATCGTGAATGACCGATCGCATTCTTACAGCTGGTTCATTCTCCAAGTAGCCACACATAAATTCTAACCTGTGCTCCAATGACCAGTTGGGAGGAAAACAATGAGAGAATTGATGGAGCCACACTTGTGGATGAATGTCGTTGCCAGAATTTTTAAATGTTTTGAATTTACGTGTAGTCATGAACAGCTTATAGTCAAAATCATCATGTCGGCGAGTCGCATATCGGTCATTGTTAGGTCGTGTCGGCCGTTCCATCTCAAAATTCGGTGCACATTGCCAATTTCTTTCATAACTTCCGAAATGCCCTGTGTTATTATTTTGTGGCTGTTCCGTATTTCTGTGTCCCTCTTCCCGTATTGGGGCGCGAGTATCCTCTGAAATACGTAATTCTTGTATTACCTGTGTCAGCTGATCTTGTACTTCCCGGATTTCTCTTTTGTACTGTGTATTGATTTGATTTTGATTCTGTTTGAATTTTCTAATTTGTTCATACTCTTCTGTGTCAGTGAAGGCTACAGTTCTTGTGTCATTCAGATCATCATCTACCTTTGTAGATAAGTTAGTGACCTGATCCGAAAGTTCGGCTACTTTCTCCGATAGTGAACACATTTCCTCAGTGTGTTTTTCTGAACCAAGTTTCAGAGTGTCCATTTGTGTTGAAATCGAATCTACTGTGTCCTTTAAGTTTTCCTGAGTTTTTGCAAGTTGCGTAACCGAATCGGTAGATGCAACTGAGTCAATTTTAGCCCACAAGGTCTCATGATTTTCATGAACAATGGTTTGCAGTTCTTTTATGGCTGCTTCGTGATTCTGTAATGCATTTTCATGCCGCGAAAAAATAGGTTGAAAATGCTCACAAATTTGTGTTTTTACGTCATTACAGACTTTTTGACATTTCGATTCAATGTTATGTATTTCAGTAGTTAAACGTGTTTGTTCAAGCGTGGTGTGAAGATTTTGTTCCATTGCGTCTAACTGTTGCTGTGTTTGTCTCTGGTGTTGTTCCATTGCGTCTAACTTTTGAAGCTTTTGCTGTGTTTGTCTCTGATTTTGTTCCATTGTGTCTAACTTTAGAAGATTCTGTTCTATTGTGTCTAACTTTTGTAGCCTTTGTCCCATTTGTTGCATTAACTGTAATAACAGTGCACTGGTGTCTGAAACATGTTCCTCAGTGCTATTCGGCAACACATTTGAACCGGCAATATTCGCAGTTTGAATAGCAGAAAATGTGTCTTGACTTATTTGAGAAAAGGGTGAGGACGCAAAACCTGAATCTACAGTATTTGCAAGATTGTGTCCTGTCATTTCGGATTCCTGAGGCGAGCTGTTGCCGACCGATCGATCGATAATACTTCCCTGTTCACTAATTGTTTCACTGTCTACAAAATTGTTTGCAGCCCGCTCCATTTCCCTATGTACAATTACCAAATTACTACTTTGAACATTAGTTAATTCATTACTCGGTGGCGTTAACACACTGCTTTCTTCACTGTCATTTCTCAGTTTACTTTGGAGCCTAGTATTACGTTTTTCACACGCCATTATTGTCACAATATTTCACACGACAACACAGAAAAGCACAATTTTAAGAGCAAAAATAAGAGAACACATTAACATAGAACTGAAAATAATATCTAGTTAATTGCAGCTGCGAAATACTTGGTGCAAATCTACATGCATGCCACAACTGTTTTACTGTGCAACAATGAAAAACCACAACTACCAACTACCAAGGAGATTCTCTCTACATTACGCAATAGCAATAAACAAAATCTAAACTAATTACACAAACTACAAGAAAAAAATCAGAAGATTTCAGTGAGGTATCCTCGGCTAAGGGTCGACATATGAAACTTCCCCTTTGAACAATTTATACAAGACTGTGCTTAAACTGACACACAATGTTTTTAGCGCAACGCAATCTGACTTTCAAAAATCCCTACAAAAGAATGGCCCTGACTAACATTAACCTATACGTTTCACAAATCACTTACCTCACAAAAATCTTGGTTACTCGAGCTACTGCAATACAGCGAGCACCACTACTGCCAGCTAAATAAAAGATTCAAACTACGGAAGGCACTAACTACTGATAGGGATAGTTAGCAAATGAAAGATATTAATAGAGAACAAACAATGTATTTACCTTAATAGTCATAATATATATAGCAGTTCATGAGAAATTACAAAACTCCGCCATCTCTCTCCCCACATCCACCACTGCTGGCGGCTCACCTCCCACTGCACAACGCTACGCGCTGTTCACATCCAGCTGCCGCTGCCCAACACTACAATGGCAGACAACAACGCAAACTAGCCACAGACTGCACACAGCACAGCCAGTGATTTTCATACAGAGAGCGCTACGTGGCGGCGGCGTTACCAATATAAGAACCTAAACAGCCTACTTACATAAAGAAAACATAAACAGCCTACTTACATAAAGAAAACATAAACAGCCTACTTACAGCGTTTTTATTCCTTTTCTTCGTGTCGGACCCCCTTTTGCCCAGCGTAGTGCAGCAACTCGACGTGGCATGAACTCAAAAGCCGTTGGACGTCCCCTGCAGAAATACCGAGCCATTCTGCCTCTGCAGCCGTCCATAATTGCGAATGAAGTCCATGAAAGTCTTCAGGTAGGCTCCAAGCAGCCTAAAGTAACCACTGCGCGTCAATGATCAGTTCAGTTGGACAAGAGTCCCAGTCCTTTCCATGTAAACACAGCCCATACCGTTATGGAGCCGACACCAACTTGTACAATGCCTTCTTGACAACTTGGGTACATGGCTTCGTGGGTTCTCCGCCACACGCGAACCCTGCCATTAGCTCTTACCAACTGAAATCGGGACTCGTCTGAACAAGCCACAGTTCTCCAGTCGTCTTGGAGTGTTGGCAGCCAGGCGACTAGCACGAGTTTTGGTGTTCTCGTAAAGATAAGCCATTTTATAAATAACATTTAGTTCAGTACTGATTACGTGGGGCAACGGCCTTGCTGCGGTGCATACACCGATTCCCGTTAGGTCACCGAAGTTCAGCCCTGTTGGGCGTGGCCGGCACTTGGATGGGTAACCATCCACCCGCCATGCGCTGTTGCCATTTTTCGGGGTCCACTCAGCCTCGTGATGCCAATTGAGAGCTACTCGACCGACTAGTAGCGGCTCCGGTCAAGAATACCATCAATAGCGACCGGGAGAGTGGTGTGCTGACCCTACGCCCCTCCTATCCGCATCCTCCTCTGAGGATGACACGGCGATCGGATGGCCCCGGTAGGCCCCTCGGGGCCTGAAGACGGAGTACTGATTACGTGGTAAATAGGTGTATTAGTGTGCTTTTTAAGCGTACCATTAGAGGTTTCATTTTTATTTACTTAATATAGCTTAAAACGCGAAAAGATCGTAGATTCGGGTTACAGTCGTATTTTATGTCCACGTTCTGCCGCCGCAAATCTATAGAATTTCCTTTAATTGTTCTTTGCTCTCTCCAGAAATTTAACTGTAGCGTATTTCTTCATTATTTAATTCACTTTTCCGGAAAGTAGCGGAAAGTTTACGTTGTTGTTTCAGAAACTTTGCACGGTTGTTTTTGTTTACATACAGTTGCGTAAAGGCCAGATTTGTGGAATCATATTTTCGTGTTTATCTGTAATTTAACTGACTTATTGTTGATAAACTGTTACGTTTATCATGAGTGAAAAGTGCTTGAATTGCCGTAGAATTTTTAGGCCGGGGCTTTGGTGTGACGGGTGCTGTAGTTTTTTCCATGTGGGTGACTGTAGTGGCGTGGGAATAGGGGAAGTAAATGAGACTCATCAGTGGTTTTGGAGGATATGTAGTAGATATAGGAAGTTACTAGAAGAGGAGGGAAAATTGCCGCACTTCAGGCTGAGTTAGACAAGGCCAGGGGAGATCTTGACAGGTTAAGGAGGGAAAGGGTAAAAAGAGATGGGAACTGGTTCCAGGCAACAAGAGGAACAGGCCTAGAACTTTTGTCTGACAGCTTCGTGGTGAATGTGGAAAATAGATTTGACCTGTTGCTTCACTTAAAAGCTAGTGAGCCTCAAGCAGTTGCAGATGTAGACAGGGCACAACAAACTTTCAGCAGCAATTTGAAAGGTAAGAATGTAGGGAAATCAGTAAAGAGAAAGAAAGTGTTGTTAGGTAGTTCCCATGGAAGAGGTGTTGGCCAACTTTTGCGGGATGGACTACGATCAGAATACCAGGTCACCATTTTTTTTAACCTAGTTCTCGTCTGGAGAAGGTGACAGAGGATTTAGCATCACTTTGCAAAGATTTCACTAAGGAAGACACCGTGGTTATGGTGGGTGGGCCAGGTAACAGTATTGACAGATATCCTGGGTACAGTATAGAGTGTGACCTGGCAAAGACTGCATCGGCATCGAAGAATACTAGTGTTGAGTTTGTATCTGATCCTGGGCGCCATGACCGACCTCATTTGAACTATTCTGTCAAGAGGGTGAGACACTGGTGTGGTTCCTGTTGATTTTCTCAATAGGTGGGATTATATTAGGCATGGCCTTCACCTCAACAGGAAAGGGAAGGGTAAAGTGGCTGGGAAAATAGGAGGCAAGTTAAAGGGGGAGGCACTGTCATGAGTGATAAAATACAGGGTTCAGAAAAGACCATTTTTTATGGTAGGGAAGACAGAAAGAAACCAAGTTTTAAGAGAAGTTAGGATTGAGACAAACCTTCAGTTTGAGAAAAAAACCAAAAAACATAACTCTAGCTTATTACATCAGCATAAACAGCTGTTGGTTAAGAATTTTCAACAATCAGCAGAAATATATATTTATTACATTATAAATAAAAAACATTTTTTAAAATTTTAAATTCAGTGCATTAATGCGATCTTAGTAAATGAGTGTTGTAAAATGATCCTTTCATATAGTGTTCATTAAAAAAAATGACGATCATACCACTTGGGACCTGTGGAAGGTACGAGGGTTGGAACTTAAATGGTGGCAACTATTTATTCACAACTGATACAAAAGAGTTACATGTTTGCACCTGCTCCTGTCCTTCAAAGTAGTTACCAGAGTTGTGTAGAACCCGTTGCCACCCATGTGGAAGGCGTAGTATACCGTTAGCAAGCCTGTTCTGTTGATGGTCGAATTTCTGGAATAGTTCTCAAGCGAATGCCACGAAGTGGTTCCTTCATCTTCGGAATCAAATCAGAGTCACAAGGACTTAAGTCCGGGGGGTATGGTGGATGGTACAGTACTTCCTAGTCACATCGACCGAACAGAGCAGCCACAGCTTGCGCTGTATGCGCTCGCGCTTTGTCGTGCAAAATGATGGGTGGGTTACGCAGAAAATGTGGCCGCTTCTTTCGCAAAACTGGTCTCAGGTGATGCTCCGAAAACGAACAGTAATACTGTGCATTGACGGTCTGCCGTGGAGGAACGTAATGCGTTAGGATAACACCATCAAAGTCGTACACGAGAATGACTATAACTTTCATCATACTATGGCTCTGATACACTTTCGACTTTCGCGGCGACCCATAACGACGCCATTCCTTGGACTGGCGTTTCAGTTTTGGCTCGTACGATGTGGCCCATGTCTCATCCAGTGTTACGATACGGCGTAAGAAAGCCTTTCCTTCGCGTTCATAGCGCTCCAAGTGCGTCTGAGCAGCGTCGTAACGCACCCATTTCTGCATTTCCGTCAAGTCATGCGGAACCCGTGGTGATGCAATTTTTCGCATGCCCAGGCGTTCCTTCAGGATGCGGAGCACAGTCGTATGCGCTAATCTGGTTTCGTCGGCGAGCTCACGAATCGTATGGCGTCGATCACTGTTCACTAACGCGGCAACAGCATGCACTTCTTCAGAGACGCTGGGACGACCTACCCGATGCATGTCTGCCACAGTTTGACGACCTTCGTTGAAGGCTTTTACCCAACGTGCCACTGTTCTGTACGGCAATGCCGATCCCCCGCACGCTTCTTGAAGACCTTTCAGTTTGTTTTTCTGACATGCTCTACATTCTGAAGGACCTCCTCACTACGGATCAATTGTAATGTAAGTAAATCTAATCTAAACTAGTGTCCAGCATTTAAGGTCACTAACCTATCAGAAGCGCTGCATGCAGTGTCCTCGCGTCGGTCGTCTGCTGCCATACACCATTAGCGCCAAATTTCGCCGCACTGTCCTAACGGATACGTTCGTCGTACATCCCTCATTTTGATTTCTGCGGTTGTTTCACCCAGTGTTGCTTGTCTGTTAGCACTGACAAGTCCTCAGATACACAGTCGATCTCGGCCGTCAAGTGAAGTCAGTCGATCACTGCGTTGTCTGCGGTGAGAGGTAATGCCTGAAATTTGGTATTCTCGGCACACTCTTGACACTGTGGATCTCGGAATATTGAGTTCTCCAAGGATTTCCGAAATGGAAAGTCCCATGCGTCTAGCTTCAACTACCATCCCGCGTTCAAAGTCTGTTAATTACCGTCAAACAACCATAGGCAGTTCAGAAATTTTTCACACGAATCATCATATAATATTGATCGTCCCTAAAGCTGATGCCAGACTGAGATTCATTGGAAGAGTCCTAAGGAAATGCAGTCCGAAAACAAAGGAAGTAGGTTACAGTACGCTCGTTCGCCCACTGCTTGAATACTGCTCAGCAGTGTGGGATCCGTACCAGATAGGGTTGACAGAAGAGATAGAGAAGATCCAACGGAGAGCAGCGCGCTTCGTTACAGGATCATTTAGTAATCACGAAAGCGTTACGGAGATGATAGATAAACTCCAGTGGAAGACTCTGCAGGAGAGGCGCTCAGTGGCTCGGTACGGGCTTTTGTTGAAGCTTCGAGAACATACCTTCACCGAGGAGTCAAGCAGTATATTGCTCCCTCCTACGTATATCTCGCGAAGAGACCATGAGGATAAAATCAGAGAGATTAGAGCCCATATAGAGGCAAACGAACAATACGAGACTGGAATAGAAAGGAGAACCGATAGAGGTACACAAGGTACCCTCCCCCACACACCGTCAGGTGGCTTGCGGAGTATGAATGTAGATGTAGTTCCCGCGCCCGGGTTCCCGGGTTCGATTCCCGGCGGGGTCGGGGATTTTCTCTGTCTCGTGATGACTGGGTGTTGTGTGCTGTCCTTAGGTTAGTTAGGTTTAAGTAGTTCTAAGTTCTAGGGGACTGATGACCATAGATGTTAAGTCCCATAGTGCTCAGAGCCATTTGAACCATTTTTGTAGATGTAGATGTAGATGAGTATAAATGACAGCTCCACCAATGCACTGTCCTTTTATTCCACGTGTATGCGATACTTCCGCCATCTGTATACGTCTATATCGCTATCCCATGACTTATCCACCACAGTGTATGAACGCTGCCATTGTGTTGGGAGAAATTTTAGCGTTTTAAACTCGTGACTTAAGTTTTACAACCTGATAATGAGAGCACTGTCTCTCGAAACGCTTTGTTGAGCTGTGTGTGGGAAAAAAATACGGAAGGCTACCAATTATTACTATGCGTCTACGTAGGATCGTCTCTTCCAAGTCCGTCCCTGATCGGTGAGTGGTCTGCTAGACGGGATGTCATACCTAAAGGCCTGTGTTCGATTCCCGGCTAGATAGGAGATTTTCTCCGCTCAGGGACTGGCTTTTGTGTTGTCCTTATCATCATCATTTCATCCACATCGACACGCAAGTCGCCGAAGTAGCGTCAACTCGAAAGAGCTGCACCAGGCGAACGGTCTACCCGACGGGAGGCCCTAGCCACACGGCATTTCCATCTCTTCCAAAAACATACTTTTTCTTGTCATTGAGTGTGTATTTCCTTTATACTGGAGATTCTGATTCGAAGCTAGTACTCCTGAAGTCATTTTCAAATAGAAATGTATCAGTCATGGACTGTGTGATAGAAGAACCATGAAGCTGTATGTAGGTGCGGCAACTCTTCATAGAGCAGCCCCTTTCCGGTGGGAGCCAAGTCTGCCTGTGCCCGATAGCTGCTTACTGTCAATGAAAGCCTCCTTGTGGTTGCGGGACGCCCGTATTTGTTTTAATTGGAGCCGCTCTGCCTGGATGGAGCCGCCTAAGCACACATCGTTCTTAGGCAAAACAAACCGTTGGTTGCACTTTGTTGTCAGCGACACAACATTGTAGAGATAAGTGTAGGTAAGCCCGCGCACAGTCATCAGCCCAGACTGCGTGTGTGGCCGCTTCGCTGTGAGACACTCTCTGTGTTGCTTCCAGATAGTCGACCTCCTGACACGGCGCTCCCACAATTCATACATTAAGACAAACAATCGGAAAGTGGCGTTAGCTTCCCACACAGTAAATAGCCACGTTCGCTTCCCACCGCAGTATGGTGATCGAGACTAAGGAATTCTTCCCCGTCATATTACGAGGGCTATTAGGAAAGTAAGGTCTGATAGCTCGCGAAGTTGAAACGACAGTGAAAGTCCGATCAATCTTTGCTCAGATGAGTTGTTCAGTGTCTCTAGTATGCCTGTCGATTCAGTTCTGTGCATACCGTGGGCATGCAAAGATGCCTAGAACAATAGTGTCTCCCGCCAAGTATGGGTGTCTGCTGCAAGGTTTCGACTGATGTCGTGCATCCCCACATAACGCACCTTCGAGGCATTTTCTTCTTCATGACAGTTCTCGGCCACACGGTGCAATGGCAATGAGGACGCCCCTGGAGCGTTTTCGATCGGAAGTGTTTGATCACCTACCATACAGCCAGGACTTGGCTCCCTATGACGTTCATCTCTGCTCACTTGAACCACTGGCTATGAAGACAACGTTTTGGCATTGGAAACGGACTGCACACTAGCGTAGAGAAGTGGCGGAAAGCACAAGCAGCTGCCTTATGTGACGATTATATTGGAAAGTTGCTACAACGCTACGACAAGTGTTTATATCGGAGCGGCGACTATGTAGAGAAGTAGCTGGAAGGTGTAACAAACTGTTACAAATATTTCTGATTGTCACGCTGGTTTCCATTTCGCGACCGATCGGACCCTACTTCCCGAAAAGCCCTCGTATTTGTTTGGTAAATTGTTGTTAATTTGTCTGCTTACTGTTGATGCTGGCGAACAAACGTTTCTCATATCTGTATGGTTTGCTAAGAGAACGGCAACTATGGTCCTCAGTGTGCACAACAATACGTAGTCTCGAAAACAGTAAGCTCCTTGCGTGACATCTTGCCAGTGATCCTCACTTTTTGTAGCTCAATGGCTCTCAAATTTTGTGGCTCCGGCGCCCTTAATACATCTGAATTTTTCCGCGGTGTCGTGAGTCGAAACTGTGGTCTGTTTAAATCATTTGAGGTGCGCTGTTGATGAGACTATGTTAGTAAAAAATACTGCGTGTATCAAGAAGAATCATCCAATTTGGCACGTCTATATTTCTGAAACTAATAAACATATACAATGAATTTTGTTTCTTGATGAACGGGAAACTCAAAAGATTTTTTTCGTGCCTTTTCGTAGGTGTTCAGCATGCCCCCCTTCAGATGCACGGCATACGTCAATGCGGCATTCAAATTATTCCCACACTGCAGCGAGCATTTTTTGAGTTACAGCTTCCACAGCTAATGTTATGCGATGTCTCAGTTCATTTACTGTTGTTGGTATCGAAGGCACATAAACAGTGTCTTTTATAAACCACCTGAAGAAATAATCAGATACAGTCAGGTCCGGTGACCTTGGAGGCCAGTAATGTAAGGCTAAACCATTTGGTCCAGTGCGGGGGTAACGATGCACGATACCTCGAACTAACACAACCACACGTTGCATGCACTGTCGCAGATAGCAAGCCACTACTGCCCTTACTACCCGTCCTACTGTCGCAAAGGTTTTTTTCCATTGGCTCTTGCCTTGGCACTTTTTTTCCTCTGCCCTTACAACCGCTACCCTTCAATCGTTTTCGACCACTTCTATCTCCTGATGGACCATGTTAATGAGTAATCTTACCCAGACGCATGGACAACATCACAGCCCGCATCCTGTGACGCCTGATTCAAAAACTAACATGTTTACGGGGGTGACAGTAGAACTTTTGGTTTGGTCACCACGTTGGTGTGGGCGTGGAGGGGCCCCATCCTTTATGATGGTCCAGTGCGACCGATCCATCGTTCAGTAATACTTTGATTTAAAAATTCCCACTCTTCCAGATGCCAGTGCGGCGGTACCCCTTTCAAAATGACTCTGAGCACTATAGGACTTAACATCTGAGGTCATCAGTCCCCTAGAACTTAGAACTACTTAAACGTAACTAACCTAAGGGCATCACGCACATCCATGCCCGAGGCAGGATTAGAACCTGCGGCCGTAGCGGTCGTGCAGTTCCAGACTGAAGAGCCTAGAATCGCTCTGCCACACAGGCCGGCGCGCTGCCCCGTCTTGTTGGTAAATGAAGTCGTTCTGTCTACAACTGTGGGAAAAGAAAGTTCTCAAGCATATCGAGATATGTTGTTCCTGTAACAGTGTTCTCGGCAAAGAAAAATGAACCATACACCTTCTCCTGTGAAACCACACAAAGCACATTAAATCTTGGAGAGTCCCTCTCATGTTGTACCCCATATTCTCACATTATGACGGTTCACCTTTGCATTTAAATGGAATGTTGCTTCGTCACTAAACACTGAGGGTAGAAGAAAACTGTCATCCTCCATCATGCCAAGAACGAAATTACAGAACTCCACACGTTGTTGTTTGTCACCTTCATGAAGAGCTCGCAGTAGATGAATTTAGTATGTTTTCAAGAGTAAACGGCGAGATGCACGGCGAACGGATTTCTGCGGACTCGTTGTGAAACTGTGGCGGATACGTTCGACATCTGTTTCAGATACTTGGGGACGGCACGGCTATTTCCCCTCACACAAACAACCTCTTTGTCGGAAATGTTCATCCGTCGTCAAATGCTCTGTGATGTAGGAGGATGCACACCAAATCTGGTTCGAAAGTCACAATGAACAGCTATTACTGACCCTCACTGCGCAAAACGTGTACACAAAACACTTTCTGTTGTCCCGACACAATTTTTGCTAGAAAATTGGAAATCTGTGGTAAGATCTTATGGGACCAATCTGCTGAGATCATCGGTCCCTAAGCTTAACCTAAATTAAACTAACTTACGCTGCCGGCAGCTGTGGCCGAGCGGTTCTAGGCGCTTCAGTCCGGAACCGCGCTGCTGCTACGGTCGCAGATTCGAATTCTGCCTCGGGCATGGATGTGTGTGAGGTCTTTAGGTTAGTTAGGTTTAAGTAGTTCTAGGTCTAGGGGACTGATGACCTCAGATGTTAAGTCCCATAGTGCTTAGAACCATTTGAACCATCTAACTTACGCTAAGAACAACACACAGACCGATGCCCGGGGAAGGATTCGAACCCCCGACGGAGGGAGCCGCGCGGACAGTGACAAGGTGCCTCAGCCCGCGTGGCTACCCCGCGCGGCCCTTTTTTACTAGAACTGAAGTGGGCACTCACTGCTGCTACCTAGCAGGAACTATGAAAAACTCGAGAGTTTGCTCTTTCCAACAGTACGTTGTTCATGCGCATATCTCAAATAACGTAATAGTTATGATTGTTTTAAATCGGATAATTCTCTTTTGATACAGTCTATAATAACAAACGGATCACTATTTTACATTCACGACAAGTTTATTGAACAGATTTGTCATTAACATAATTAATAAGATGAATGAGCTCATAGTTCTTTATATAACTTCTCAAATTTCGGAATTAAACTGTGTACATCTAATTCCATGCTAATTTCTGCAAGATATTTATTTTTTATTACAGCGGACGTCGAAAACTCAGGATGTTGGAAATGGGAATATCAGTGGAAGATGAATAATCGCTGCTCAATAAAGTTACATGCTACTTCTTATGAAGTAAATTTAGTAGAGGAAGCTTTAGCTCTCAATGGGTCTTGAATCAAGGCAAATTTGCCGATATAATTTGCGTAAAGTAATTTTCCAGCCATCTGACAAACTGTGATAGATGACCTTAAAATACATTTCATGTCGAAAGACGAATTAACTTCATTGGTGTAACAACGGAAAATAGAAATTAATAACCTTTTTGTTGAAGTTTACTTTTCATGACTTAAATATTCTCAGTCTGTTTTAAAATGTCTGTGGTGGATTCTTCCAGCAAGAGATTAAATTAATTTAAGTTTTCAAACACACCACATAAATCTACTAGTTTAATCCAAGAAACCCACTTTCACAAAGTGTGCGGCACTCCCTATTCGCTGTTATTCTTCTTCAAGAAAAGATTGTATTTCGTGCCATAGTGGCAGCGTACGAGACAGTACATTGTCCTGATTGAATGACTGTAGGAGGATTCAAGATGACTTAGACAACATTTATAGTTGGTATGATGAATGGAAATGTGCTGTAAATGTAGAAAAATGTAATATAATGCGGCTGAGTAGGAAAAAACAATGCCGTAATGTTTCGAGAAATCAAATCGGAATCCATGAAGGTAAAACGACGTTGTTCTTTACGCAGAACACTATCGAGAAAATTTAGAGAATGGGCATTTGAAGTTGATTACAGAACGATTCTAGACTCACCAATGTACATTTCTCGTAAGGATGACGAAGGTAAGAGAAGATAAATTAGAGCTTGCACGGGGGCATACAGACAGTCGTCTTTCCGTTTCTGTATTTGCGAGCAGAACAGGAAAGGAAATGATCAGTATTGGTACACAGTACCAGCCACCATACACCATGTGGTGGCTTGCGGAGTATGTATGTAGATGCAGATGTAGACTGGAGAACCATCACGAGTAGCAACAGTACAACGAAGTGGTGTATACAGTTCCCATCTCCTCACAGCTGTTTGAAAATTTTGATCTCACTGGCAAGCTTTTGTATAGTATACTAACAAGGGAAACTCCCCATCGCCACCCCCCCCCCCTCACATTTAGCGGTAAGACGGCCGAGTGGATAGTCCGTCAAAAACTGAACACAGATCAAGCATGGAAACAGGAAGAAGGTGTACTGAACAAATCGAAACAGTGAATGGCCAAGCTCAAGATGTGTAACAGTGAGCGAAACTGTGTAGCGGCGTCGTCGTTGTTATGTGGTCAGGGTCTTGGATTCCGAAGGGGAAGATCAGTGTTCCCCATTATTATTATTATTATTATTTTCACAGAAGTATGTACCGTCGCCCAGTCGTTGACGTGTCTATTCGCTGTATCCGAATTTGTGTCTGTATCGTGGCTTAGCGTCCGTTTGCTACAGCTAGGTGCAAAGAAGGAACCTCCACACGTACATACACTATGTGATCAAAAATATCCAGACACCTGGCAAAAAAATAACTTACAACGCCCGCATCTCGTGGTCGTGCGGTAGCGTTCTCGCTTCCCACGCCCGGGTTCCCGGGTTCGATTCCCGGCGGGGTCAGGGATTTTCTCTGCCTCGTGATGGCTGGGTGTTGTGTGCTGTCCTTAGGTTAGTTAGGTTTAAGTAGTTCTAAGTTCTAGGGGACTTATGACCACAGCAGTTGAGTCCCATAGTGCTCGGAGCCATTTGAACCATTTAACTTACAAGTTCGTGGCGCCCTCCATCGGTAATGCTGGGATTCAATATGGTGTCTTCCACTCTTTGCCTTGATGGCAGCTTCCTCTCTCGCAGGCATATCTTCAAACAGGTACTGGAAGGTTTTTTGCGGAATGGCAGCCCATTCTTCACGGAATGCTGCACTGAGGAGAGGTGTCGATGTCGGTCGGTGAGGCCTGGAACGAAGTCGGCGTTCCGAAACATTCCAAAGGTGTTCTATAGGATTCAGGTCAGGACTCTGTGCAGGCCGTGTAACCACTCCGCCACTGGCCGTGCATTATGAACAGGTGCTCGATCGTGTTGAATGATGCAATCGCCATCCCCGAATTGCTCTTCAACAGTGGGAAAGAAGAAGATGCTTAAAACATCAGTGTAAGTCTGTGCAGTGATACTGCCACGCAAAACAACTAGGGGTGCAAGTCCCCTCCATGAAAAATACGACCACACCATAACACCACCGCCTACGAATTTTACTGTTGGCACTACACACGCTGGCAGATGGCGTTAACCGGGCATTCGCCATACCCACGCACTGCCATAGCATCGCCACATTGTATATCATGATTCGTCAGCACACGACGTTTGTCCACTGTTCAATCGTCCAATGTTTACGCTCCTTACACCAAGCGAGGCGTCCCTTGTCATTTACTGGCGTGATGTGTGGCTTATGAGCAGCCACTCGACCATGTAATCCAAGTTTTCTCACATCGCGCCTAACTGGCATAGTACTTGCAGTAGATCCTGATGCAGTTTGGAACTCTTGTGCGATGGTCTGGATAGATGTCTGCCTATTACACATTACGACCCTTTTCAACTGTCGGCGGTCTCTGTCACTCAAACGACATGTCCCTTCACGATTCCATTTCACTATCACATCGGAAACAGTGGACCTAGGGATGTTTAGGAGTGTGGAAATCTCGCGTACAGACGTATGATACAAGTGACACCCAATCACCTGACCACGTTCGAAATCCGTGAGTTCCACGGAGCGCCCCATTCTGCTCTCTTACGATCTCTAATGTCTATTGAGGTCGCTGATATGGAGGGGCAGTACAACGCGCCTAATATGAAAAACGTATGGTTTTGGGGGTGTACTGATACATTTGATGACATAGTGTACCTTCCATTTGTTCTACAGAAGTACCGCAAGTTATGACGATTACGTTCCGTTTTGAAGTTTTGACTCTTGAATTCCTTTGTTGTGACATAGTTCACACCCGTTTATTTGCTGTGTTCGTTCCTGTGAGAGGTGTCTATGCGACATCTCGCCTGCTCTCACTTGCGAAGGTAATATTATTCTTACCACATGACTTGTATTATATAACAATGTATAATATGACTACAAAAGGGGAACAGACACTTCAGTGACCGGACAGAAAGTCCATAATTTTGTGAAAAAAAAAGAGATGTGAGGCAGGACGGAGATTTGAATACTGATCTCCCGCTTCGCAGTCCAACACAACCACGAGGTTTTAGTTCTTTACGTTTGCTTGATGTTGCATATCTTGAGCTCGGACCGTTCGCTTTTCCTATTTTGAATCTTCTTCAGATTCAGTACAACTTCTTCCAGTTTTCATATTTGATCTGTATTCAGTTTATGACAGGCTATCCATTAAGCCATTTTACCACTAAACCTGAGGGAGATGCGGTGAGGAGTTTCCCTTTTAAGCACACCCGACCAAATATTAGTCACCCCCTTAAAAGAGCTGCTGATCACTATGAAGTGCTGTAGATAGAGTGGAACTGGTACTAGGCTGTTTTGTGATCCTCCACTACTGACGTAAGACATTACAGTGAAACGCTATCTCTGTGCCCGTCGCTTGTATGGAATCTGCACTTAAGACGGGTTGACATGGAAATGTGAAAGACTGGCAGAAATTATCTACCCTGTTTGGACTTGCCCATGAGCTGCCAGATTTGGTGGTGTACCAGGGCGGAATGTCCAACGGGTCTACAAGGAATGGTATACCACTCGCAGCCATGCAACAAGTCAGTTATCCCGAAAATATCCTGACCGATAGGGATCGGAGACGAGTGTCACATCTTGCGAGTGACAATCGTTTCACGCGCGACAGGTATTACTGCCAGCAGTGATCACAGTTACATTTCAACCAGTTTTTGAGCGAACATTGCGAAGGGAGCTGCGTGCAATGGACATTTGGAGTCGGATACCTCGAAAAACCCATTGATTGCAGAGCACATAAACCTGCACGTCTTCACCGGGCTAAACACAGAAACTGCGTTGCAGAAACAACGAAAAAAGCATTGCGAAATTGAAAAGAACGCAAAATCCCCATGATTGGCAAAGTTTTACAGAAGTTCGAAATATGGCCCGTACTTCAATGCGAGATGCTTTTAATAATTTCCACAACGAAATTCTGTCTCGAAATCTGGCAGAAAACCCCAAGAGATTCTGGTCATACATAAACCACACCAGTGGCAAGACGCAATCAACACCTTCACTGCGCGATTACAACGGTGAAGTTACTGATGACAGTGCCACTAAAGCAGAGTTATTAGACACGGTTTTCCCAAACTCCTTCACCAAAGAAGACGAAGTAAATATTTCTGAATTTCAATCAAGAACAACTGCCAAGATGAGAAACATTGAAGCAGATATCCTCGGAGTAACGAAGCAGCTTAAATCACTTAATAAAGGCAAGGCCTCCGGTTCAGATTGTATACCAGTCACGTTCCTCTCAGAGTATGCCGATAAAATAGTTCCATATTTAGCAATTGTATACAACCACTCACTCACAGAAAGATCCGTACCTAAAGACTGGAAAATTTCTCAAGTCACACCAGTACCCAAAAAGGGAAGTAGGAGTAACCCGCTGAACTATAGGCCTATATCACTAACGTCGATTTGCAGTTGGGCTTTGGAACATATACTGTATTCGAACATTATGAAGTACATCGAAGAACACGATTTATCGACACATAGTCAGCACGGTTTCAGAAAATATCGTTCTTGTGAAACACAACTAGCTCTTTATACTGTTAAAGTAATAATTGCTATCGACAGGGGATGTCAAATTGATTCCATATTTTTAGATTTCCAGAAGGCTTTCGACACCGTTCCTCACAAGCGTCTTCTAACCAAACTGCGTGCCTACGGAATATAGCCTCAGTTGTGCGACTGGATTCGTATTTTCCTGTCAGAAAGGCCACAGTTTGTAGTAATAAATGGAAAGTCATCGAGTAAAACCGACGTAACATCCGGCGTTCCCCAAGAAAGTGTTATAGGCCCTCTACTGTTCCTGTTCTATATTAACGACATAGGATACAATCTGAGTAGCCGTCTTAGATTGTTTCCAGATGATGCTGTCATTTACCGTTTTGTGAAGTCATCAGATGATCAAAACGACTGGCAAAATGATTTAGATAAGATATCTGTATGGTGCGAAAAGTGGCAATTGACCCTGAATAAGAAGAAGTGTGAAGTTATTCACATGAATACTAAAAGAAATCAGCTAAATTTTGATTACGTCATAAGTCACACAAATCTGAAGGCTGTAAATTCAACTAAATACTTAGGGATTACAATTACAAATAACCTAAATTGGAACTGTCAGATAGATAATGTTGTGGGTAGAGCCAACCAAAGACTGCGATTTATAGGCAGAACAGTTAGAAGGTGCAACAAGTCTACTAATGAGACTGCTTACACCACGTTTGTCCGTCCTATTCTGGAGTATCGGGTGGGACTGACGGATGACATCGAAAAAGTACAAGGAAGGGCAGCTCGTTTTGTACTATCGCGAAATAGGGGAGATAGTGTCACAGACATGATACGTGAATTGGAGTGGCAATCATTAAAACAAAGGCGTTTTTCGTTCCGACGGGGTCTTCTCATGAAATTTCAATCACCAGTTTTGTCCTCCGATTGCGAAAACATTCTGTTGGCATCCACTTACATAGGAAGAAATGATCATCACGATACGATAACAGCAAAATTAAGTGCTCTTTTTTTCCCGCGTGCCGTTCGAGAGTGGAACGGTAGAGAGACAGCTTGAGGGTGGTTCGTTGAACCCTCTGCCAGGCAGTTTATGGTGAATAGCAGAGTAATCACGTAGATGTAGATGTAAATGTAGAACTTTACAGCATCTGAATGATTGGAAGCGGCTAGTGCGGTTCAACGAGTCGGTTTTCTGCCTCTTATCAAATGATGAACGCATCGTGTGCACCGACAGCCCAGTGAGGCACCTAACCCGTGCGTGGAGTGTGTAAGGTCGGAGATGGTTCTGTCATATTTTTAGATTTTACGTGCAAGTACTTGGGTCCAGTCGTTCAAGTTACCTTTATCATGAACCATGAAGGTTATTTCGAAATACAAGGGGCGTTCAATCAGCAATGCTACATATTCTTTTCTAAAAGCAGGTTGGTTTTGTTCATTATTCCAGTACACCATATTGTTCGCCACTCTTTTGGCTACAAAGCCATATTTGTCAACATAAACTACGTTCAATGCGACACACCTTACTGAGAGGGCATGCATGCGCGCGTGGTACCACTCGAGTGGTCGGCATCGGAGCCAACGTCTTGCAACATGAGTAACCTCCCCATCATCACGTACTAATTCTCGCTGAGTGCATCCTTCATTGGGCCGAATAGATATAAGTCGGAAGATGGTAGATCCGGACTGTAGGGTGGATGAGGAAGAACAGTCCAATCAACGTTCGTGAGCTCCTCTGGGGTGGACAGACTTGTGTGAGGGCTTGCGTCGTCATGAAGAAGGAAAAGTTGAGTAGAGAGGTGTTTGTTTGTGATACGTCGACCACCTCGAATGAGAGTGTCCGCACGTTCCAACATTGCAGGAGTCACAGCTGTGTGCGGCCGGCGATGAAGACAGACGCCTCTCCCGACGAATTAACATGCTTCTGTTCACTGCCAGATCGCCGTAGATATTCTGCAAGTGCCTACGCATATCTGCGATGCTCTGGTTTTTCACCAAAGTAAACTCAATGACAACTCTGTGCCTGGAACGCACTTCTGTTAAATGATTCAAATGGCTCTGAGCAGTATGGCACTTAACATCTGAGGTCATCAGTCCCCTAGAACTTAGAACTACTTAAACCTAACTAAAATAAGGACATCACACACATCCATGCCCGAGGCAGGATTCGAACCTGCGACCGTAGCGGTTTCGCGGTTCCAGACGGGAGCATCTAGAACCGCTCTGCCACATCGGCCGGCGCACCTCTGTTACACACGCCTTTTCAGAGCCTACGTATAGCGCCGCAACCTATCGGAACTTCATGAAACCATAGAGGCTCCACGTTGTTCCATAACAAAATTTGCATTTTTTTAACCGAAATTGGCCAGAAAAAGAAACGTGTTGCATCATTACGTACTGAAAGAGTCTCGTACTAGGAGACCAATTGTTTCCTTTCTTCTAGATCCGATCGTTTTTTGACTACGCTACTCAACATCTTCTACGACGACCACAACAATGTTGACACGGTTGCGCAAAAGGTTTCCTGGTTAACTTTTTCACATGATGAAAGAGGAGAAGTTGTGTTAGGG
Source organism: Schistocerca serialis cubense (assembly GCF_023864345.2). Taxonomy (NCBI): domain Eukaryota; kingdom Metazoa; phylum Arthropoda; class Insecta; order Orthoptera; family Acrididae; genus Schistocerca; species Schistocerca serialis. The sequence continues at coordinate 139,971,107 of NC_064640.1, read as the reverse complement.
GCACTGTTTGCAAATTGTGGGTCCAGCTCGTCTGCGCAGGTGTTGAGACTGAAGACTACATATGTTACTTCTGCAAATAGGTGAATGTAAAAAAAGTCTCCTCTGCTACATAAATAAAAAATTGTTTTAGAAGTTTGTTTGCAAGTTAATAAACTTCAGCAGTTTTGTTATGAAATCAAATTATTTGTTCTTTTAGTGATAAGTAATTCCTTTTGTAGCTTAAGAGAAATTTCGGTATTGTATTTTCTGTACACTAAATATGATTTTTTGCCAAACTCACATGATTATCTGCATTTTTACCATCGTATTCAATATTTCCCACTATACCGTATTTTTACAGCTTTCTTTTAAGTGAAAGTTTTTAAACATTTATTAAGGAAAAAACATTTCCATACAGTTGCAGTCTGTGATAATGTGTGTTTGGGAGCTAAGAGCTAAGGATGACTCAAATTTGGAGATCCAACTGCAAAAGTAAATGATACTCCGGAATACCCGAACTTAACCTACTTCGAGAAGAGTGAGACAACATATGACAGTGCTGGCCACTAAACGCAACGAAGGCAGCATGCAAAATTCATGAAATGGACATGGAGTGAACAACATGCTTGGATATGCAAATTCTTATCATTTCAGCCCAACAGCAGGAAGTAGCTAGTAGTAACGTCGTGTATATTCTGTGCATAAGATAATATACCAAAGAGCCACAGCAACTGATTCACCTGCCTAATATCGTGTACAGCCCCCGTGAGCACGCAGAAGTGCCGCAACACGACTTGACGTGGACTCGACTTACGTCTGAAGTAGTGCTGGAGGGAATTGACACCATGACACCTAAGGGCTGTCCACAAATCCGTAAGAATACGAGCGGGTGAAGATCACTTCTGTACAACATGTTCCAAGGTATTCCAGATATGCTCAATAATGTTTATATCTGGGGAGTTTGGTGGTGCCGGCCGCTGTGGTCCAGCGGTTCTAGGCGCTTCAGTCTGGAACCGCGCGGCCGATACGGTCGCAGGTTCGAATCCTGCCTCGGGCATGGATGTGTGTGATGTCCGTAGGTTAGTTAGGTTCAAGTAGTTCTAAGTTCTAGGGGACTGATGACCTCAGATGTTAAGTCCCATAATGCTGAGGTCCATTTGAACCATTTGAAGTTTGGTGGCCAGCGGAAGTGTTCAAACTCAGAAGAGAGTTCCTGGAGCCACTCTGTGACAATTCTGGGCGTTTGGGATGTCGCATTTCCCTGCTGAACTTGCTCAAGTCCGTCGGAATGCACAATGGGCATGAATGGATGCACGTGATCAGACAGGATGCTTACGTACGTATCACTCGTCTGAGTCGTATCTAGACGTATCATGGGTCCTATATCAATCCAACTACACACGCCTCACACCGTTACAGAGCCTCCACCAGTTTGAACAGTCCCCTGCTGAGATGCAGGGTCAATGGACTCATGAGGCTGTCTCCAAACCCGTACACGTCCATCCACTCGATACAATTTGAAACGAAACTCTTCCGACCAGGCAACATGTTTCCTGTCATCAACAGTCTAATATTGGCGTTGACGGGAAGAGGGTAGGCGTAAAGCTTTGTTTCGTGCAGTCACCAAGGGTACACGAGTGTGCCTTAGGCTCCGAAAGCCCATATCGATGATGTTTCGTCGAATAGTTCGCATACTGACACTTGTTGATGGCCCAGCATTGAAATCTACAGCAGTTTACGAAGGGGTTGCACTTCTGTCATGTTGAACGATTGTCTTCAGTCGTCGTTGGTCCCGTTCTTGCAGGATCTTTTCCAGGCCCTGCGATGTAGGAGATTTGATGATTTATCGGATTCCTGATATTCACGGTACACTCGTGAAATGGTCGTACGGGAAAATCCCTACTTCATCGCTACCTCGGAGGTGCTGTGTCCCATCGCTTGTGCGTTGACTGTGACACCATTTTCAGACTCACTTAAATCCTGATAATCTGCCATTGTAGCAGCAGTAAACGATATAACTGCGCCAGACACTTGCTGTCTTATTTAGGCGTTGCCGACCGTAGCGCCGTATTATGTGGAAGGTTTCTCATTTAGAAATTGTATTTGAGTGTCGGTTCTTTGTGGGAGTTCGCATTAGGTCTGGTGTAAGAAGGAGAAACAACAGCTGCTTGGTGTCGCTGTCCGACAGCGGCAGGGTTTTGTTCCATCGGGCCCGGGGTTAATTTTTCCTCAATATTGCTGCCCTTATTTATCGGAATCCCACGATTCCCATGCAAATATGCAAATATGCAATCGATGGGTTCCTAAGGGACATACTCAACGCCATGAAGGAGCTCACTGTCCCCGCGCGACTAGCATCCGAGCTTATAAGGCTTTTTGTTCACTCGGCTGTGCGGAGTTGTGCAGCCACGTCACATAGATTGAGTCAGGAAATGGGCTTATTCATAGTGATCCACACGGACAGTGCTGTCACGTTTAGAGCACCATGGACCGTCTCTCCTTCACGTGGCAGCAGAGAGGCGCCTCGACATGTTGAGCCCAACAACACTGGCACTGGGCATAGCACCACGATGGATCTGTCCGTGTGGGAGGCTCCAGGGTCAACGAACGTCGGCAGATTGCATTCGCCATCTTCATACGGGCCCAGCATCTAGCGTGATGGTACCGGGTGCGATTGGATACTCAACGCAGTTTCTTCTAATTTGCCTAGCTGGAGTGTAGCACAGCAGACGTTACATATCTAGCGTGTTAATGACGACGATTGTGTCTTATCTTCCTCCCAAGGTCTCCATGACGTAAACTTCGAATGAGATAACGCAACATCGTAAGTTGCGCGTGCTGTCCTGACCTACCTCGACACAGACTGTGTACGACGCGCCAGAGACCACGTTCTACAAATTTGTTTCCCATTTAAAACATCTGTTCACGTGTTACCGTGAGTCTCGTACGTCACCACTCGCAAGCCGCTACGACTGATAAACGCTGACACACAATTTGAGCAACATAAAGTACTTATATGTGATCGCGCCCGGGTAGCCGCGCGGTCTAACACGTTGCTTCCCGAGCGGGAAGGCGTTCTGGTCCCCGGCACGAATCTTCCCGGCGGATTAGTGTCGAGGTCCGGTGTGCCAGCCAGCCTGTGGATGGTTTTTAAGGTGGTTTTCGATCTACCTCGGCGAATGCGGGCTGGTTCCCTTTATACCACCTCAGTTACACTATGTCGGCTGCGCAAACACTGTCTCCACGTACGCGTTCACCATAATTACTCTACCACGCAAACATTTGGGGTTACACTAGACTGGTATCAGACGTTCTTGGTGGAGGGGGGGGGGGGCACTGGGAGCCGAACCACACAATAACCCTGAGTCCGTGAGGGGTGGCGGTGGGGTGGGTGTACTGGTGTAGCCTGTTGTGTGGTTATGAACCACTGAGAGGTACGGCGGGACGAAGCCTGTCCTTCGTTTCTACGTCCCCAGTTTAGTACACTATACACACACCAATATGTGATATCCAATCTCTGGTGGAATTGACGTCCAGCAAGGTTGGAGCCTTTGATACAGTCGGAGGTGGTAACTCTGTGCCAAATTTCGCATCTCGTATACCCTCAAATCACCTACAAATATAATCATGTATCCTTCCTCTTATAATGTGTGCACACAATAACGTAAACTCTGTCGACACGCCCTGACGAGCCCATCGGCACCGACCGATCGCCGTGTCATCCTCCGCCAATGGCGTCATCGGATGCGGTATGAAGGGGCACGAGATCAGCACTCCACTTTCCTGGCCGTTGTGAGTTGTCGTGACCTGGAACTGCTACTTCTCATCCAAAAAACTTCTCATTACGTATCATTAGGCTGAGTGCTCCCTGTCCAGCATTCCCACCAATGAAAAATCCCTGGCAGTATCGATACACACAACGAGAAAATTCTCTTATTTTATATCCTTCCTGGTGTCGCAGTTTTAATCTCGAGTAGTGTACTTCCTCCCGTAACCATCACGAGTAAATGAGAAACTTTAGATTCATACAGACATACCGACCGTCGTTCTTTGCACATAACATTTGCAATTGGAACGGGGAGGGAGGGTGATTATAGTCGTCTCTGAGTGCCCTCCGCTACACACCATAAACTGGCTTTCGGGGTGCAGATGTAGTTTCCATAAACGGTAGTAAATTTTCGAGGTGACCACAAAAATATTAGTGTTAGTTCGTCGTGTCTAATCACGTGCCTGTTTCTTTCTCGTAACTGTAACATGCCGCTCTTGAGACACCAGTTTTGAAGCCATAACTGTGAGCTGTCTACAGTATAGTATTAGCATCATCACTATTCTGCTGTCAACTTGCAGTCAGTGGACTGTGAGTTTGCCCATTCATCACAAAAATTGTCGGAGTTCATCCATAAAGTTTCATAGTTGCTGTGTCCTCGGCTGTAATGCAGGAAACTAGAGATACTATGACTCAGGCAAAATATGGCTGAATCTTCAATACATAAATCAAAGCAATTTCTCACGCTAACAAATCATCGAATATAATGTTCCCATTTCTTTAGTTAATGTTATGAGGCGCTTTTTCGACTCATTCTATTGATTAAGTGTGCATTTGAAAGTTTTGTTCCAGGAAGTAGTTGTGGTAACCAAAACTAATGACTTCTCATATTCTTTCAGAACAGACCATGCTATGTGCACGGGTTGCAGATCATTTTTATAGTGATCAGGAGACGCTATCGTTTTCCCAGGACATGCCATTCTAAGATTGTTTTTATTTATCTGCCTCTGGAGGCGAAGATGTTGACGCTCTACAGCCTTCGAAGAAAGCTAAGAAGAACACACAAAAACTCACTTATGTTAATAAAAACTATGTTCTGGAGCTTGACGAGATGTCCTTGTGTGTTTAGTTTTGAATAAATAGGGGGGTGATGATGCTGTGGGTTGCCGCTAACATTTTATGGACACCGGGTGTGAAGGCAATTGATACTGGAGAGAGAGTTATATGAAAGTGGGTGATGGGTGGGTGCTGGAAAGGGGTGTAGGCGGTAGGAAGTGGGTAGAATTGCAGTTACGAATGGGGCCTCGTTTTAGAATTGCAGACGAGGCGTAGGTAAAATGGCGTGGATAGATTTCGGGAATGATTTCATGGGTTCTGAGGGATGGCAATTAATTATCCTGGGATAGAATGTGTAGTGTCGGGAGATGCAAGGAAGACAGGGCACAGAGATAGATGCACTTAAGCAGCCGTAACTGGGGGATACAGTGTGGTACCGGGGTTCAAGTTTCATTGAGATAAAGAACTGTCGAAAGTATACAGGATACGTCTGGGAAATGATACAGAAACAGAGGCGGAGCGCTTGACGTGCAAGGATTTAGATGGAGCTTTGAAACATTCGAAGAGCGGAAATGGATGCAGCATTTGCCTAGGTAGTGATGAGAGTCTTGTAGGTATGTATGATGGTCGGAGTTTTTCGAACTGTTAGCTCTCAACTCTGAAACATTCATCTAAAGTATGAGAAAAAGGTTGCAAACTTGAAAAAAGTAAAAAATTGAAGACGCTATTCACGGAAAAAAGTAGTTGATGCTTACTTCCAAAAAGAAGAACATAAAAAGTTAAACCAAGTACAACGCTCTAACTACAAACTGCAGCTGCTGAAAATATCGCTGCTAAATAATGCTAATTACCGATGTGTCCCGACTTCGCACGGATATCAATCAGTATCTGACGTCCGACGACATGTCCAGCGAAGGAGAAATAAATTATTCACAAAAAACTTTCTCGTGAATCATTCTATCCAGCAGTGAAAACCGTATAGAAATCCTTGCAGGTGTTCCTGATATTCTCCTACGCATACAGATAGAAAAACGCTGGAGGAGACTTTAATTTGCAATATGTGTGGATTGGTATCTGTAGATTCTGGTGAAGCTTCGCTACTCTCTAGAGTTGCTGCGGCTGCTTACTTCGCTGCTTTTCCTGGCAGCCACCACCTCCTCTGCAGCTGACCACCTATTAGTTCACATTATTGGCACGAGATGTCACTGCAAACGCTAATTAAATCTGGAACACTTAACAGTACATACACTCCTGGAAATTGAAATAAGAACACCGTGAATTCATTGTCCCAGGAAGGGGAAACTTTATTGACACATTCCTGGGGTCAGATACATCACATGATCACACTGACAGAACCACAGGCACATAGACACAGGCAACAGAGCATGCACGATGTCGGAACTAGTACAGTGTATATCCACCTTTCGCAGCAATGCAGGCTGCTATTCTCCCATGGAGACGATCGTAGAGATGCTGGATGTAGTCCTGTGGAACGGCTTGCCATGCCATTTCCACCTGGCGCCTCAGTTGGACCAGCGTTCGTGCTGGACGTGCAGACCGCGTGAGACGACGCTTCATCCAGTCCCAAACATGCTCAATGGGGGACAGATCCGGAGATCTTGCTGGCCAGGGTAGTTGACTTACACCTTCTAGAGCACGTTGGGTGGCACGGGATACATGCGGACGTGCATTGTCCTGTTGAAACAGCAAGTTCCATTGCCGGTCTAGGAATGGTAGAACGATGGGTTCGATGACGGCTTGGATGTACCGTGCACTATTCAGTGTCCCCTCGACGATCACCAGTGGTGTACGGCCAGTGTAGGAGATCGCTCCCCACACCATGATGCCGGGTGTTGGCCCTGTGTGCCTCGGTCGTATGCAGTCCTGATTGTGGCGCTCACCTGCACGGCGCCTAACACGCATACGACCATCATTGGCACCAAGGCAGAAGCGACTCTCATCGCTGAAGACGACACGTCTCCATTCGTCCCTCCATTCACGCCTGTCGCGACACCACTGGAGGCGGGCTGCACGATGTTGGGGCGTGAGCGGAAGACGGCCTAACGGTGTGCGGGACCGTAGCCCAGCTTCATGGAGACGGTTGCGAATGGTCCTCGCCGATACCCCAGGAGCGACAGTGTCCCTAATTTGCTGGGAAGTGGCGGTGCGGTCCCCTACGGCACTGCGTAGGATCCTACGGTCTTGGCGTGCATCCGTGCGTCGCTGCGGTCCGGTCCCAGGTCGACGGGCACGTGCACCTTCCGCCGACCACTGGCGACAACATCGATGTACTGTGGAGACCTCACGCCCCACGTGTTGAGCAATTCGGCGGTACGACCACCCGGCCTCCCGCATGCCCACTATACGCCCTCGCTCAAAGTCCGTCAACTGCACATACGGTTCACGTCCACGCTGTCGCGGCATGCTACCAGTGTTAAAGACTGCGATGGAGCTCCGTATGCCACGGCAAACTGGCTGACACTGACGGCGGCGGTGCACAAATGCTGCGCAGCTAGCGCCATTCGACGGCCAACACCGCGGTTCCTGGTGTGTCCGCTGTGCCGTGCGTGTGATCATTGCTTGTACAGCCCTCTCGCAGTGTCCGGAGCAAGTATGGTGGGTCTGACACACCGGTGTCAATGTGTTCTTTTTTCCATTTCCAGGAGTGTGTATTACGCACCCAAAATTACTAAATTATAGATTATATTTAAAAAAAAATGTTCAAATTGTGTGAAATCCTATGGGACTTAACTGCTAAGGTCATCAGTACCCTAAGCTTACACACTACGTAACCTAAATTATCCTAAGGACAAACACACACACCCATGCCCGAGGGAGGACTCGAACCTCCGCCGGGACCAGCCGCACAGTCCCTGACTGCAGCGCCTTAGACCGCACGGCTGATTATATTCACAAACCTTCTCGTGAATCAGTCTGTCTGATAGCAAAACCGTATAAAAATCCCTGCATAGCTCCTGAAATAGGCCTTCACATACAGAAATAAAAACACGGCAGAGAATTTTAGTTTCTAAGATCGGAATCTGAGGCAGTGTGTATGCATAAGCAATGGGACCTAAACCTAGCCACATGTTGTATAAAGAGAACGGGGCCAACGTCGAAGGGACGGCCAGAGAACTATCATTTTAAATTAAATTAAATTGGAAGTAAAATCAGTGAACAACAAGTTATACGAGCATTGGGGATACCTTGGAGTTATCTGTAAGGTAGTGAGTAGTGTAGTGCTTGTCTACGGAGAAAGAACTCATGAACGCACACGCGAGTAACAGTGAGAGGCAATGGTGTGCCTGGAGGGGAGGGGCGTACCTTACGTGTGGAGTGAGGAAGGCAGAGTAGGGGAGGGAGTGAGGAGTGGGAGAGGGGATAGCGGCGCGAAACCTCGTGAAAGCTCCGAGGATGTACTGTATGCCGTGCGTCTTTGCGTTGCTCTCATTTTCTTTGTTTGTTATTAGAACACCTGGATCACTTTCATACGGGTACAGCTAGAAACTAGCGGAGAAAGACAAACATTATTTAATGGTTTATTTCGCACACACTTCACACGTGGAGCAATCGTTCCAGCGCCAAGCCTCGGGATAGAACTACAAGACTACACAAAATGAATAGAAGGTACGCAGCACTAACGAACGTGTGGGTTGCTAGCCGCGAGGCATCCTTATAAAACGGGCGGAAGTGGCTAGAATGCGGCGGGTTGTTTAGAGCGCGCCTGGCAGAACCGCTATGCGAGTCGAGCGCAACATCCTATGAATGGAAGAATATTACGGTAGCCGGGCCGGCCGAGTCAATGTCCTCGTAAACTGGCCGCGCTCCAACCTAGATCAGCGCGCCGCCGATAGCTTATCCTTGAATGCTTGCCAAGTGGAGAGCATTAAAATGAATTGTTACAATTGTTTCTGCCCGCAGCTACACCGTTCCTGTAGGCCCATCCCTTAAACGCGTATTGCGAAACCCGTTCTGGAATGAGCGTGGTGCAGATCGTGAAAGCGTTGTGCAGAACATGCATAAAATACCGCGAGCCGTGCTTTGTACTTCGCAGATGTTACCTTAAAAGCAGCGGAGAACAGTTGTACAGCGTTGAGGCTGTGCTAGATATCTCCCGCTGACATGCTGAAGAACTTTTTTGCCACAGGTAAGCCCTGAGAAAAGGAGCGCAAATATTAGTTTTTCAAGACTGTAAATCACATAGCGAGTTGACGCAGAGTTTAAAACAATGGAATGCAGCACATTTTAAACCCACGACATTATACCTTAACGTACGTCCCGTAGTTTCTCTGAAACCGCTGCAAGCTGTTGCTGGTCGGGTTATTTCAAAAGACCACAGCTGATTTACGCTCCATCCATTTCCCTTCCTTCCTTTACCTTACAAACAGCCCAATTTTTTAAAAATTAATCTGACTTTGCCCTCTTACCCTGTGACTAATATTTAAATACACAGCGTCTAAGAAAACGGTGGGTCGAATCTTTCAAGACACATTATTCACATATGTAAGAATGAAATATTTACTATGAACAACCGTCTGGAAAACTTGATTTACGTGTTTGTAAAACTCTCATATCCTTTAGTAATGGGAAACAAACGAAAACAGCATCAACCAGCATACCATATCAATCTCTTTGTTGGATAAAATACTCGAAATGCCGCCCGATAACATTGCAACACATCGTCTCATTGACTCATAAATGCACTGAGGTATCCATGGTAAATTATATATGGTTTCGCAGCCTCTATCGTTCAGATAAACAGGAGCTTCCTATTGGCCTCGCACTTAGAACTGTGGTAGGTGTAGGTATAGAGAATACGAAGGCCTGGGAACTGGTCTGTCTCCCTGTCTGTCACGGAATGTGTTATTTAGAAGTCGACGAGAACTAACACTGAATCACGGAGCGGCTACATTGTGCAAGAAGTGCATGTTTCATCGCACCCATAATTCACATAAAGTTCGTTTGCTGTGCCTGGTTGGAAGACCATTGGACCCTAAAAAACTCGCCAACAATGCCGGCGTAACAAGAGACCACTTTGAACTTTTAATGCAAGATAGAGTTTATTGTGGTACACTGCTACGGTTTGTTCGTGTGAGTTTCCCAAGATTAATATAATGTGAAGACTTACGGAGACTACCTGATGGCTCCATAATATTTCTTCTTGTGTGTTTGAGAAATGTATCCCGAAAGTTTGGCAATATCTTTTTGTTAAACGTTGCAGGGCAGGTGTTCTATGTCGACTCATTCTTTGATGTCCATTGAAAAAGAAATTACTGCCTCTGGTTAGAACACATTTCGTAACCCCCTCTACAGTGGAAAAAATTTGGTTAATGACTCCCGTATTCACTTCAACACAGTGCCGGAATAACTTGTTTCAAAGTCCACTGTCGAGTTTCAGCACTATCGTCGTCCTACCAAGTGATTTTGCGCAGGACTCGCATTCGGGAAGAGCAGGGTTGAAGTGTTCTCCTAGCCATCCAGATTTATTTTTTCCGTGATTTATATAAACGGCCCACGGAAAATGCCGGGTGACTCGTTTTAAAAGGCAAGGCCAGTTTCCTTTCCTGTCCTCGTAAAATTTCTAGCCTGTGCTCTTTCTCTAACGATCTGCTCACTCAGAGAACATCAAGCCTGAATCTTACTTCGCTCCGTACCCTTGGTCAAATGACCTAGTCTTCTGTCTTTATTGACGCTGATGTAGATGTAATATCAAACCATAAACTTCTTTCTCCAGATCCTCAAAATATTTTCCAATTGCCCTCTTAACGCCGACAGAAGTACAAAGTTACGCAGCGCTATTTGAACACATATTTCTATGGATCCCCTCTGACCCGTTATAAAAGCTATAGAGCACACTTTATCTGAGCTTAGGACTGAAAAACATATTCTGTGTGGAATGGGTCAAGAGGATCTTTGTAACTTCACGAAAAATTGACTTGCACCAAATTGTTTTGCTGCTGACGCAGTTGCAATAATTTGACTTGCTAAAAGCAAAATTCATTGCTCATGAAAAAGAAACTGATTTAGTGCTAGTGTAAGATAATTTTTTTCTAAAAGTAAACTGAATTGTTGTAACAACAATCATTCAGTGTTGCAGGCTAGAAGAAATAAGTTGCCGCGTACTGCACGGTGAAGCGTGATGAATTCGTTTGTAAGTAAAACCTTATGAATGTGTTGTTTGTGGGACGAGATGTTTTATTTGTCCGAACATTTAGTCATATAACAGACGTAGCGAATTTTGCACTTACATTTCTTTCCAAAAATAGTGCATGTTATATCATTTTCTCTAATTTTGCTGTTTTTAGTGTTGTTATGGAACTTAGATTTTTCTATATACAGACTCGATAATAATCGTTTCATACATCAGACATTTACTAGCATACATGGGTAAGACAACTTTTCTGACTGAATCACAGAATGTCCCTAAAATCAAGTATTGTATAATAAGAAAGGAGGAACATCGAACCAACATGAATATTCTGAAATTTAATGCGAAGGAGTGTAAACTTATTATACAGGGTTATTCCAAATGATCTAGACATTGTCAAGTGTAAAAATGTCTATATAGAGATTACAAACTATATGATGATATTTATGAAAACAGCAGCTCAAGAATTGTTTTGTTCTACGCTCACAAACGTTCAGTGTGTAAACCGCTAGTCACACGGCACACACCCAGCCCATAGTCGAGTACGGTCCACACACACACAGTGTCCACATCGGTGTCACAACTGCCCTGTGGGGTAGTGGAGGGGTGAAAACAGTGTCTTTGATGTAACCCCACACATAAAAAACACACGCTGTTAACTCCGGAGAACGTGGTGGCCATGACAACCACCTGATGCACCACCGATCCATCTTCATAGTAGCTTAGTATCCAAGAACTCTCGAACGTCGCAGTGCAAGTGCAGTGGAGTACCAACCTATTGAAAAACGAAATCATCACTCTCCTCTTTCACATGTGGTATGACCCACGAAAACCGCCTTCTCCGTTACTCTGAGAGCGCAGTTGTTGGCAATTACTGTAACAAAAAAACTTTTTGAGTTGCTGTTTCCATGGATGTAATCCTATAATACCGTACTCAATGCAAACATTTTTTACAATCACTTGAAATTGTGTAGGTCATTTTGAATAAACCTCTATAACATCGTTCTGGATTCCCAATATTCCACTGCTCCCTATTTTCTTGAATACCAGTAGACAGTTCATTAAACTGACACCTTAGACGCTTTTTAATTTATTTATCTCCTCCGGCAAAATATTTTGGACAAACCGAGTATATTTAGTGTGCTCGACAATATCGAGCCAGCCGCGATGGCCGTGCGGTTCTAGGCGCTTCAGTCCGGAACCGCGAGACTACTACGGTCGCAGTTTCGAATCCTGCCTCGGACATGGATGTGTGTGGTGTCCTTAGGTTAGTTAGGTTTAAGTAGTTCTAAGTTCTAGGGGACTGATGACCTCCTACGTTAAGTCCCATAGTGCTCAGAGCCATTTGAACCATTTTTGACAATATCGTTTTCCCTGGTGATGTACGTAAGGAGGCGTTAAAGTACACTCTCGTATTTGAAACACTCCGTGCAGAAAGGGCCTCAGTTCATTAGTCCTAGTTTCGATAAAACTGAAAAAAATCATTCTGGACACTACAGAATGAGTTCAAAGCTAAGGGAAAAAAAATCATTGCCGTTTATTGACCGAGTACGAAGCTCCTTAGAGTTTCAATGAATTTGAAGTGTTTTAAAATGAAAAAAAAGTTATTTTGTTGATGGACTGAAGTCTTTTCTGCATGGACCAAAATAGATTTTTACGTTTTTCGTATTTTCTTGGGGAAATGGTAATAATTAATTTGTTAGTTTGAGGGCATGCTTACAGTTTAGGAGTTTCAAGGGATCATGAGCATTAGATAAAGTAAAACAATTGTTTTCAAATCAATATTTATTAAGAAAATAACCGAGAAGAAAGAAATATGCATTACACCATTTGGAGTTTCTTTAGTCATATTGCTCTTGTGGGTTAACAACGTCACCTGTGGGCCGACGTGTAATTTTGTAGCAGAATTCTTGATGTCCATTAGGTATATAAGTGGCTACAACGAAAAGCCAGTCCAAAGGTGGAAATTTTACTTTTTTTATTCAGTCGATAACTAGTTTCGGGCCGAGACCCATTTTCAAAGCATCGTAACATAGTCAGAAATGGTATTTCCGAAGATGTGAAAAGTGTGAAAAGCACTTCAAAAATGTCCAACGAACAGTTAATCTACCAATGCCTTTTATTTTTGTTGCTTTTACTGGAATTTTCTACATGGAATAAGCACAGTTCGGTGCAAAAGTGGATTTTGAAATTTGCCCAGTATGAGAAAGACGGAATGTGTGTTTCACGATACAGTCACTAAACTTGGGTGTTATTACTGATTGACAGAGTTGGTTACTGTACGAAAACTGAATCGTTGTGCTGATGCCCAAATGTAGCAAAATCTCTGTCGCAGAGCGGGAAAGAGTGGCCTTTGACAGGAAAGAATTGATAGATTTTTTTAATTGGCCAATGACTCTTAAAGAGAGAAGTAGCCTTACTAAAGAATGGTTCTTATTCCGCCGTGCACAGTTGTCGGGAAACAAATGTAGCTCTGTAATTTCAGTAGGGAGTCCTGCAGGTAATTATACAATAAAGAACACACCTCATTACATCATTTCTTGGCAATTCCCTCGTGACAAAAGGAAATTCTAGCTTTATTTTTCCCAACGTCATGAATGCAAAACACATTGCAGTCAGATGGCGCAAATAAAATTTTTCCTGGACAGGAATACCTGGTAACTGAATGTTCTGCATAAAATCTCTTGCAGAGATAATACATGCGCTTGATGTTTCATTAGAGTTTCAGCTTCAGGTTTCTTATAGAATTTCTTAGCCTTTCTGTTGTGCACCACATCTCAGACAATGCACACCTTTCCACCACATCATTAAAATAGGGATTTCGAACCGTAACTTTTAACTCTTCACACAAGCAGCATGCAACTCCCTGAAGTTGCCCAAATGAAAAGGAGTAGTTTTCATTGAAAAATAAAGAAAAAGTCTGGTGGCTACATTTAACATCAGTATATTTCTCCTTGAAAGTTTTATGAATCAATTTTCTATTGAGTCTTGCGTCGAAATACATATTTTTCCTCGCAAAGTAGTGGCTTTCTTTCACTGAGTAGCTGTTTTTGTGTTCTCTGATAAGTTTTCTGATTTCGGATACAAAGCATGTACACTGGGGTTGGGTTGTTTTGGGAAGGAGACCAGACAGCGAGGTCATCGGTCTCATCGGATTAGGGAAGGACGGGGAAGGAAGTCGGCCGTGCCCTTTCAAAGGAACCATCCCGGCATTTGCCTGGAACGATTTAGGGAAATCACGTTGTACAATGGGTGTTTTCCCTCTTTCATTATGTGGACTCTGATCTAATAAAGACAGCCTTCTCAGTCGTTTCACTCTCTTCTCAGTTATAGTTAGAAGTGCCGGAAATGCTTTGTAACATACCTTCCTTTTGTTGTTACCCATAGTTACATGGTAAGTCCCTAGGTCGACGTCACTGTACGTCATGTGACTGAGTATAAATACCTTGTCCATCCTTAGAGGGGAGATTATGAAATCGCACTAAAATAAATTAATTTTCATCTGCACCAATGCCTTGAAAGCACTTTAACCTCTTCCGTCTGAAAACATAAAAGAATTCAGTGTAGAAACGTATTTAAGCAGTTAACACGACTATAATACAGAATATTATGTACTACAAACACTAGTAACAGTGTTCAAGAAACTATCGGTGACACCCAGTGTAGCTAAAAACTACCTGCACTGAGATCCTGTAATTTTAGCTGGTATGTGTTTTCCTTTAGAGTTAATATGTTCTTGGCTTACTGGCTCTGCTGTTTTGAAATAGTCCTCTTCCATGTTATAGTATCACTACTTTCTCTTTTCTTCTCTGATCTACTTTTTTCCTGTCTCGATACAGTTATGCCTTCCACCTCTGTCAGAAATGGAACTGGGAATATCATCTGCAAAAGAAATATGTAGGTCTACAGTGTACATCTACTGAATTCCTTTCTGTGGAGAACTGGTTCAAATGGCTCTGAGCACTATGGGACTCAACTTCTGACGTCATCAGTCCCCTAGAACTTAGAACTACTCAAACCTAACTAACCTAGGGACATCACACACATCCATGCCCGAGGCAGGATTCGAACCTGCGACCGCAGCGGTCTCGCGGTTCCAGACTGTAGCGCCTAGAACCGCTCGGCCACTCCGGCCGGCTCAGTGGAGAACTCTAAACTAGAAGCTTCTATTTGTATACTTCTAAGCACTGGATTTAATACTTTTTTGCTCAGTATGACAGGAACACCCATAAAGGTATGATTTTTATCCAAATCTCATTTTGCAAGTTTGTGGCTGATGCCCTTCCTGCATGGAGCAGCTTAAAAAATAGCACTGGAACAGTGAAACTTCTTACTCTTTACTCAGCTTACCTGGATTCACTGAAGGTTGTCACCCGCAATATTAAAATCCTTTTATCAGTAGCATATCTAGGCATTTGAGTAAACTGCATTTGCATTTACCGCTTAGCTCGAATACTCAGTTTTCAGCTCACAGATATGTATAAAATGTAAGTGGATAAGATGAAGTGCAAGACGCATGGAATTACTGTACACGTGATTTGCAAACAAATAACTAAATATATTTTGTTATAATTGAACACTAGAAACACACTCGAGTTTTTTCATGGACAACAGAGTCGACAATTCACCCAGTAACGACTAAAATAAAGTGCTACACAATTCTTTTATTGCGTCAAATGCTTGACGGATATTAGAATTCATCCCAGAGGCTATGGGACAAACCAGTGGCAAGTAGAGAAAGATAGGGTAAGAAGGAGACAGAAGTAGTGGGAATGAGCACAACAAAATTAATTTTTCACCTAGATGTAACGTTAAGTAACGAAAGATAAGAAACCTATGTAAATCACAAGGGCGTAAGCGTACAAAAGCTAAAATTATGACTACAATTATGCAAATTATGACTCGTTTCCAGTCGTAACGATCCAACTTACATGTAGCCTTCGGAACAAAACAAACACCACTCACATGTTTACATTGCAAAGACTTGACTATCTCTCGGCTTGCTGGAGCACTTTCTCTCAGTAACTTCCCAAGTACCTGCACTCTAACAGTTCCTCCTATTTGCTTGAGATACATCTCTAAAATCCCAGTTGTAAATGATTTGAGGAAAACAGGCATGAAAGAAAGAAATTTAAAAAAAACCTGTGCATCCGATATAGTTTGAATCTTACACTGAGGAAGACAGCAACCGGCAACTTCGTACAACGCTATTTATTTATTAAAATATCGCCGTTACCGGTTTCGAAACGATAGGTTCATTTTCAGACGGTTAGTTCACGTTTTACATTAGCTTTCGCCTTTCGTTTTCCCAACTCCTGAAACTTCCTTTGTGTGGCGGTGCCCTACAACCAAAAAGCGGTGTGATACAATGTCTTTTTAACTGTAATTGGGCCTCACAACGATTTTAAGTGAATTAAACAAATTATTAAAGGGAAGATGTTTCGGTTACTTACGATGATAAGTCCGCACCATGTTCCAGTGTAGACTGCTTGTGATAGTGCAGCAGCGAAAAGTGTATGATGTACTTTTTTATGTATATGTATGCACATAATGTAAAGCAATATTCACACACTAAGAAGTTTCATCACATGGAGATATATATACAAAGATGGCGATGTTACATCCATAACAATGCCAAAGACTTCCACTCTCTGAGATATTTCGTTATATCCATGTATGTGACAGCAGAAATTTACAAATTACTTTTGTTACATCTCTTACTATTTACATTAAAAGAGAACTGATTAAAATTAAGGTGAACGAATAAAGCAGTCAGTTTGTTATAAAGTGTTACTGCAGCGATATTACGTAAATATTATAGTATACATTGGAATCAAAGTAAATGATAAGGGCTGGATGTACCTAAATAAATATTACAGCTATGTATATATTATGTAAATATTATGGTCTTCGGTGCTCTTTATTCTATGATGGCTGGTAGTTTTGTGCATGGTAAATGTGGATTTTGAAATGTTGTTCAAACGTATGGCATCTACATGCTCTTTGAACGGAGTCTCAATGCTTCTTCCTATATAGTAAGAGGGCAACTTTTGTTGGGGGTGGGGTGGGGGCGTTTGTTATTCTTTAAGTTGTGAACTACTATCTGCTGGTGTTTGTTGTTTGTTTGAAAGCTTATTTTAATGTTTATGTTTTTAAACAGATTGCTTATTTTATAGGATATTCTCCCTACGAATATATTTTCTGTTGTTTTCTACTGCGTCTTGTGTTAGTTGCATGGTGTACGGCTTCGTTGTGTGACGGATTTTGGATTTTTTATGACAGTTTGTCTATAATGAGAGGGCTGTATCTATTGTTTGAGGCTATGGTTTTAATGAAATTGGCTCCTTTTCCTTTTTGAACTGGTTCAAGTGGAATTTTGTGTAGCCGATTCAATGTGGTTCTAAAATATGCCATCTTATGCTGGTTTGGACGACACGATGAGCTGTTGATACATACATCAGTGGATGTTGGTTCTCTACAAACCTCAAAATGATGTTTATGGTTCTGTTGGTGATTTTTACATGTAAGAGATTTATGCTGTTGTTGGTCTCATGTTCAACGGTGAGTTCAGTGTTTTTGTGCATGCTGCTCAGAATTGTTGCTAATGTGTCTATTTCCTCATTGGTTCAGTCAAAAAGTATAATTGTATCATCAACATATCTTTTGTAATAGATGATTTTTGCTTTTGATGTGAATGTTAGCTTCAAAAAATGTCTGCTCTAAGTGATTTATGTAAATATCTTCTAATATCCCAGTTAGGCTGCTGCCCGTTGCCAACCCACCTTTCTGTTTGTATATTTTGTTATTAAAAATGGAGTAATTGTATGACAGTACGAAGCCGAGTAACTCAATGAACTCGTAGATCATTTATGTACATCTGGCCCTTTTCATTTACTTTGGTTCCAATGTATACCATATTATTTACGTAATATCACTGCAGTAACACTTTATAACAAACTGACTGCTTTATTCGTTTACCTTAATTTTAATCAGTTCTCTTTTAATGTAAATAGTAAGTGATGTAACAAGAGTAATTTGTAAATTTCTGCTGTCACATACATGGATATAACAAAATATCTCTGAGAGTGGAAGTCTTTGGCATTGTTTTGATGTAATATCGCCATCTTTGTATACATACCTCCATGTGATGAAACTTCTTAGTGTGTGAATAGTGCTTTACATTATGTGCATACATATATATAAAAAAGTACATCATACACTCTTCGCTGCTGCAAGATCATAAGCAGTCTACACTCGAATATGGCGCGGACTTATCATCGTAAGTAACCGAAACATCTCCCCTTTAATAATTTGGCAACTTCACTTAAAATCGTTGTGAGGCTCAATTACAGTTAAAAAGACATTGTATCACACCACTTTTTGGTTGTAGGGAACCGTCACACAAAGGAAGTTTCAGCAGGTGGGAAAACAAAAGGCGAAAGCTAACGTAAAACATGAACTAACCGTCTGAGGATGAACCTGTCGTTTCGAAACCGGTAACGGCGATATTTTAATAAATAAATAGCGTTGTAAAAAGTGGCTAGTTATTGTTATCCTCTGTATAAGAGTCAACCTATATTTTGTACACAGCCACGGTCTCAAAATGTCAGTTTTTGACAAAATAGCATTGCGTATCCAAACTATGTTGTGTACTATTTTGCTGCTAAAAACGCTAGTGAACGCAACACACGAAAATGATCTTCGATGGTCAGAGTAAGCTCGAAAACAGCTTCTGCGACCATTGTAACACAGTTAAATAAGTCGAACTAAACGAAAAAACACAAAACTGAATGATAATTCGGTGGAAGAGTTAGCACGATTTGCTGGGAGACCATGAGAGGCAAGTTCAGTTTTTCCTATTCTTCGTGAGCACTGCCGTCCCTCTTTCTGAAAGTGTGACATTTTGTGTGGCAAATATATCTCATACATCTAGATATGTGTGTGTGTGTGTGTGTGTTTTGTGGTGTCATGTTGGTGTCGTATGATGATTATTATAATGGTAATAAAAGGGGGAGAGGTTCAAACCCGGTCCCGCCATATAGCCTACTCCTCTGGAGTAGCACCAATACGCCCGCCGAGCACAACGTCTCCATCCGACGTACGGGCATCCATCAAGAGTGTCACATGCCGTGAGGCACCGCGGAGAGGTTTGGAATTTAATCCAGGACGTTGGCGCGAAGTCTGATGATTAGAAAAATTACGCCACCACCCTTCTCCTCTTTTCCGGAGAGGCAAATCGGAAACTGCCAACAGTGCGTGACGCACCCAAGCGATCACACATTGAAGAATCGACCACGCCCAGCGTTGTTTAACTTCGGTGATCTGACAGGAAGCGGTGTATTCAACGTGGCAATCTCTGTCGAATGGATGAGGAGTAAGTGACAAATTCGCATTTTGCATTACTGAGTATTACATTTTTCATTGACATTAGAATTACTTGCTGATTTTCACTTTTTCAACAGTCTTTAGGAATTTATGTCATATATACTCTCATAGTTGCTTATGCAAGGTGTAACGGGTATAAATGCGGATATTTCTATATTTGGTACCTTAACATGTGCACACATCATTGTGTGGGTTGTTTTTACGCTGCATAGAACAGTCTTCCAACGAACACGTCACTTAATTTACCACCTGTCGTTTTTTAAATGGTTGTAACTGCAACAGTAAGTGGCTGATGCCTGTCAGTATGCGCTAACCGTTTTGCGTCCATGTGTCCCCACTTTAACACCTGACCCCGGTTAAAATAAGCATTAATGGTTTACTGATGCCACATGTACTTGGAAATACTAACCAGCCTAAAACATAATACTTCTAATGCCTGTAATTATTAGTCTGCAAATGAAGTAAATTCTGATGTAGTGCTGTTCAGTACACATTCTCATTCACCAATAAAAAGATCTGCACTTAAAGCCGTCACACACCGGTTAATGTGTTCTTTAGCCTTAAATAATAGCACGCGTTCATGCAAAACGTATATCCTACAAATATCAATAGCTCAAATGGTTTAAATGTCTCTATGCACTATGGGACTTAACATCTGAGGTCATCAGTCCCCTAGACTTAGAACTACTTAAACCTAACGAACCTAAGGACATCACCCACATCCATGCCCGAGGCAGGATTCGAACCTGCGACCGTAGCAGGAGCGCGGTTCCGGACTGAGGCGCCTAGAACCGCTCGGCCACACCGGCCGGCAGCAATAGCTATTCAGCGAAATTATAAGCTGTCTGTTCGAGCGTTTCCGTGTCTGTGAAATCCACCTGCAAGCCAAAGCAGCCTGTTATCTGTCTATCTGTCCTAGTACAGGGCTATTAAAAATGATTGAAGCGATTTCATAAATTCATTGTTCAAAATGGTTCAAATGGCTCTGAGCACTATGGGACTCAACTGCTGAGGTCATTAGTCCCCTAGAACTTAGAACTAGTTAAACCTAACTAACCTAAGGACATCACAAACATCCATGCCCGTGGCAGGATTCGAACCTGCGACCGTAGCGGTCTTGCGGTTCCAGACTGCAGCGCCTTTAACCGCACGGCCACTTCGGCCGGCTAAATTCATTGTAGCTCCATTCATTGACATATGGTCACGACACACTACAGATACGTAGAAAAACTCATAAAGCTTTGTTCGGCTGAAGCTGCACTTCAGGTTTCTGCCGCCAGAGCGCTCGAGAGCGCAGTGAGACAAAATGGCGACAGGAGCCGAGAAAGCGTATGTCGTGATTGAAATGCTCTCACATCAGTCAGTCATAACAGTGCAACGACACTTCAGGACGAAGTTCAACAAAGATCCACCAACTGCTAACTCCATTCGGCGATGGTATGCGCAGTTTAAAGCTTCTGGATGCCTCTGTAAGGGGAAATCAACGGGTCGGCCTGCAGTGAGCGAAGAAACGGTTGAACGCGTGTGGGCAAGTTTCACGCGTAGCCTGCGGAAGTCGACGAATAAAGGAAGCAGGGATCTAAACGTACCACAGCCGACGGTTTGGAAAATCTTACGGAAAAGGCTAAAGCAGAAGCCTTACCGTTTACAATTGCTACAAGCCCTGACACCCGATGACAAAGTCAAACGCTTTGAATTTTCGGCGCGGTGGAGATCATGATCAGCAATTCATGTCATGGCCTCCACGCTCTCCCGACTTAACCCCATGCGATTTCTTTCTGTGGGGTTATGTGAAAGATTCAGTGTTTAAACCTCCTCTACCAAGAAATGTGCCAGAACTGCGAGCTTGCATCAACGATGCTTTCGAACTCATTGATGGGGACATGCTGCGCAGAGTGTGGGAGGAACTTGAGTATCGGCCTGATGTCTGCCGAATCACTAAAGGGGCACATATCGAACATTTGTGAATGCCTAAAAAAACTTTTTGAGTTTTTGTATGTGTGTGCAAAGCATTGTGAAAATATCTCAAATAATAAAGTTATTGTAGAGCTGTGAAATCGCTTCAATCATTTGTAATAACCCTGTATATGTACACTAGATTTTTCTGTTAGCGCAGCGAGACAGACCTCTCTGTGCAAGAGACACGGCCGCATACTATGGCAGTGTTTGAGAATAGGTCGTAAAATGATTTTCAAGCACGTTCTCAATACATAGTGTTCCAAAAATACGCAGCAATATTGCAGGGCGGAGCTCAGAACATGCAGGAGATAAAATACGTCATATGAATATGGGTGCGGAAATAGATATGAGGCGTGGAAATCGGTTACCTAGCACGTGAGAAAATCCAGTTTATTTTCACACTGCTGCAGCCGTGAACTTACCTTATGTGTTTGGGTTGCCCGCATTCTGTCAATATGCTGGCTTCCGATCGCGAGGCAGGAACACATTCAAAAATTACTGGGGTTTGTGCATCCTCTTTGACCACTCACCTGAATTCTCACAAGAAGAGATGCTTCACCCGCCACATACACCAACTCTTTTAAATGGCGCGACAGAAAAAAAGTCCAACTCGTTTAAGTCAGGTGAGCATGGGGGCCAAGCAATTGGTCCACCTCTACCTATCCAGCGATTAGCATAACGACGGGCCATTTGTGTTGGTCAAGAACACTAAATTGGGCAGAGACACCATCGTCCACGAAGTACTTCTATTTCCGGAGTTCTAGTGAAAGATTTTCCAACGAAGGAGGCAACCTTCTGCGCAAGAACCTCCATCCATTCAGGCGGCTGGGAAATACAAGGGTCCTATCAAGTGGACTTATATAATCCCTGCCCAGACGTCGATGGCGAGTCTTCATTGATGGGAAATTTCAACAGTTTTATGTTGACCGACGTATGCCCACTCATACTGATTATGGAAATTCTTGATGCCATCGCGCATGAATATTGACTCATCCGTCCGCTAACACCATTGCTAAAATAGCAGAACTCATGCCGCGTTGTTGGATAAACCACTGACAAAACATAAGACCTGCAGGAAAATCCGCAGGTACCAATGTCCGAATCCGCCCTAGGTGCTACGGATACAGCTGTCGTTCACGCACATGTGGCCACAGTACAGATGTGGCCCAATATGTTGTGAGGGCATCCAGTCGACGCCCTAAGCGCCGAGGACTGATGTACGGTTTCTGGCCTACAGCATCAACGATAGCGTCCTCAGCTGCGGATGTGGTGCGTCGTGGCCGACCTCTTGTTCCAGGTAAAGACGTGAAGCTACCAAGCTCGCGTAAGCGGCAGTGGACTTCTTGGAATACATTCCTGTCGGGGCGGACTGGACATTGTTCGTGGTAAAACCGACAGCTTCTGCTGCATTGCCGTTTGCCAACCCATACATCAAATATATGAATGCACACGCAGCATTTGAATACACCATTGTGTAAAACAATATGTACAGGAGAATCGTCGGTTACGGTACAACATTACAGCAGGGCATTACCTATACCTGGAGAAACCTACCTTACGACCGTGTCTAGTGGCTAGCGTTGTTGCCTCTGGATCACGGGGTCCCGGGCTCGATTCCCGGCCGGGTTGAGGATTTTCTCTGCCCAGGGACAGGGTGTCCGTGTTGTCCTCATCATTTCATCACCATCCTCATCATTCGTGACAGTGGGTAGATTGAGCTGTGTAAAAAAATTGGACTATGTAAAAATTGGACTGTGTAAAAATTGTCCGCAGCTCGTGGTCGTGCGGTAGCGTTCTCGCTTCCCACGCCCGGGTTCCCGGGTTCGATTCCCGGCGGGGTCAGGGATTTTCTCTGCCTCGTGATGACTGGGTGTTGTGTGATGTCCTTAGGTCAGTTAGGTTTAAGTAGTTCTAAGTTCTAGGGGACTAATGACCTCAGCACTTAAGTCCCATAGTGCTCAGAGCCATTTGAACAATTTTTTTGTGTAAAAATTGGGACTTTGTACGAGAGCTGATGGTCGCGCAGTTGAGCGCCCCACAAACCAAGCATTATCATCTTACGACATCGGCAGCTGTGTACATGCTAAATAATTTGTAATAAACATCCATTTCCGGACCCATGTACATTTGACATTTTTTTATCTCCTACATGTGCTGAAACTCGTCCTGAAAGATTGTCCTGTATTTTTGCAATACTCCATATTTGCCGTAAACTATCAATGAATCGAAATCTGCTACTCGTTAACGCATGCAGGCAGCCTTATGCTTGTAGAAACATGTTACTTGACGTTATTTTGTAATAGATTTCACTTCATTCCTCTACAGAAATTTGTCCCCCATCTCTAACAACTGGCTCTCTACTGTACAAATGTCTACATTACTCAACAATTTTAGGAGCTCTTTTTTTGTAGCGTAAGGCGTCTTGTGCTCAAACTGCAGTACATTTAAAGAAATAAAGATGTCTGTTTTCTTAATGCCTATAAAGGAATTTTATTGTCATGAATATGTGCACTGAAAATTTCGGTTGAAAACCATATACCAAATTTGCGCTGAAGAGAATGTCTTTCGTCCGCTTTTAACGTGGCATGACGGTGTTATTAGTTGCATGACAGAGTAGGGAAAGGCCATAAGCAAAGGACGTGATGATACGTTTTGTGGGAATTGCCACAAAGTGAGCGGCGCCGGGCTTCACGTTCTGGTTCTGAAACCGATTCGCTACGCCTGTTCCACATTCGCACGGGGAACTAAACAGGCTCATTGCTGCAGTTATTCAGGTCGTTAAGTTGTAGTGCAAGCAGGCAAGAATTACGTTTCCAGGCGACTGGCGCTCGTACCTTAACGGTTCGTTCTACGGCTCTTCTCGTGTCTTTTATGGAATCTACCATACACGAAGATCTTCCGAAGTCCGAGATGTTAGAGGCTTCGGCCAATTACTCTCTGGTGAAAGGGAACTAATGAGTTCCCAATGACGACTACATCATAATATGCCTTCTACGAATAAGAGTCGCCGAGAGAAATCTCTCACATATGAAAAATGAAGACATATTGCAGCTCACACTATCACACTTTATCCACACTACATCTCTGCTTCACCCTGTAGTTGACTATGTTGCTCTCAAACTACACTAATTTCCAATATCCATTAAAGTAGAACTGAGAGTCGTAACGCATTTCAACTGGTAGTCTTACTCTCAGCCGCTAATTTGCTATGCACAGCTTTTTAACACGGTATTTTGTTAGCAGATGGCAAATACACGGCGCGTTGCACGAGAACTGTGAGCTGCCCGGCTACATGTGCTTTTCCGTTTTGTCGCGAAGGAGGGAACTTTCAAGTCGGCTATTGCATTTGAGTGTTATTAAACATATATAAATATGTTTACACTAATTTACATGAAAGTAAAGTAATATTTTAGGCACTGGAAGGACTCAACTGCCTACGTACAATATCCTATACTTTTTAACATAAATACAAATAAATTCATCTATATGCTTCATTATGTTCAGAAAACCTCATTTACTCGAAAAAAACTTTAGTTATTCTTGAGTTTTCAATGTTACTTATAATCCGTCTTGACTGCAAAATTTTTATTCATATGACCGGTTTCGGTTCATCTAGAACCATCTTCAGATCTGATATTTCGGTTATGAGAAACCCGTCCAAATCCAGCAACTTTCACATGCAGCATGTTCTAGATGAACCGAAACCGGTCATATGAATAAAAATTTTGCAATCAAGACGGATTATAAGTAACATTGTAAAATCACTGATTGCTGCTATCCTATCAGACATTATGTCTGTTTTTGCAAAAATTCTTGAATTTATTGCGATAACCGAGGAACATTTAGGTAACATATGGAACCATTATTGTTATTTTACAAAACACCTAACTCCTGTTAGCTGCAGTTTTTCCACATAGGGTAAGTGCAGAATGTCTAATTGTACTCAGCATCTAACAAGGATCTCGCTCTGCTTCGTGTTCCATATAATATCGGCTCAGATGATTTCGTGAGAACAGACTGGCACATACAGTTTTTTCGCACAAGAACAATACCGTACACTAGCAACCGCATACAGAGTCTCATTTACACCGTTGCTTCTTATTTCGTTGCGTTTATTGTCAAAATGACTTCTTATTCAGCCCTTTCCAGTTGGACATAAAAGACTCTTTTCCACTATTTGAGGAACGTAACGTGATGCCCAGAGAAATGTGACGGCAGTATGCTCTCCACCTGGAGGTGAAAGTTGGAAAGTGTTCGATGTACAGCAAACATTTATTTATATGTTCATAGCTCTCTGGAAACCTGCTCCGTAATGTATCTTAAGCATTTCATACAAGAAATTCAATGCACTAATATTCTCTACACATTTTTTAAAAATTATTAGCTCTAGTAATGTAGCAATGGAGGTAGCAGTATCTACAATATAAAGCAACAATAAAAATGCCGGGGGGGGGGGGGGCTTGTGGTTCTAGGCGCTACAGTCTGGAACCGTGCGACCGCTACGGTCGAAGTTTCGAATCCTGCCTCGGGCATGGATGTCTGTGATGTCCTGAGGTTGGTTAGGTTTAAGTACACTCCTGGAAATGGAAAAAAGAACACATTGACACCGGTGTGTCAGACCCACCATACTTGCTCCGGACACTGCGAGAGGGCTGTACAAGCAATGATCACACGCACGGCACAGCGGACACACCAGGAACCGCGGTGTTGGCCGTCGAATGGCGCTAGCTGCGCAGCATTTGTGCACCGCCGCCGTCAGTGTCAGCCAGTTTGCCGTGGCATACGGAGCTCCATCGCAGTCTTTAACACTGGTAGCATGCCGCGACAGCGTGGACGTGAACCGTATGTGCAGTTGACAGACTTTGAGCGAGGGCGTATAGTGGGCATGCGGGAGGCCGGGTGGACGTACCGCCGAATTGCTCAACACGTGGGGCGTGAGGTCTCCACAGTACATCGATGTTGTCGCCAGTGGTCGGCGGAAGGTGCACGTGCCCGTCGACCTGGGACCGGACCGCAGCGACGCACGGATGCACGCCAAGACCGTAGGATCCTACGCAGTGCCGTAGGGGACCGCACCGCCACTTCCCAGCAAATTAGGGACACTGTTGCTCCTGGGGTATCGGCGAGGACCATTCGCAACCGTCTCCATGAAGCTGGGCTACGGTCCCGCACACCGTTAGGCCGTCTTCCGCTCACGCCCCAACATCGTGCAGCCCGCCTCCAGTGGTGTCGCGACAGGCGTCAATGGAGGGACGAATGGAGACGTGTCGTATTCAGCGATGAGAGTCGCTTCTGCCTTGGTGCCAATGATGGTCGTATGCGTGTTTGGCGCCGTGCAGGTGAGCGCCACAATCAGGACTGCATACGACTGAGGCACACAGGGCTAACACCCGGCATCATGGTGTGGGGAGCGATCTCCTACACCGGCCGTACACCACTGGTGATCGTCGAGGGGACACTGAATAGTGCACGGTACATCCAAACCATCATCGAACCCATCGTTCTACCATTCCTAGACCGGCAAGGGAACTTGCTGTTCCAACAGGACAATGCACGTCCGCATGTATCCCGTGCCACCCAATGTGCTCTAGAAGGTGTAAGTCAACTACCCTGGCCAGCAAGATCTCCGGATCTGTCCCCCATTGAGCATGTTTGGGACTGGATGAAGCGTCGTCTCACGCGGTCTGCACGTCCAGCACGAACGCTGGTCCAACTGAGGCGCCAGGTGGAAATGGCATGGCAAGCCGTTCCACAGGACTACATCCAGCATCTCTACGATCGTCTCCATGGGAGAATAGCAGCCTGCATTGCTGCGAAAGGTGGATATACACTGTACTAGTGCCGACATTGTGCATGCTCTGTTGCCTGTGTCTATGTGCCTGTGGTTCTGTCAGTGTGATCATGTGATGTATCTGACCCCAGGAATGTGTCAATAAAGTTTCCCCTTCCTGGGACAATGAATTCACGGTGTTCTTATTTCAATTTCCAGGAGTGTAGTTCTAAGTCCTAGGGGACTGATGACCTCAGAAGTTAAGTCCCATAGTGCTCAGAGCCATTTGAACCATTTTTTTAACATGAAACATATAGAAAAGAAATCTTCGTTATCTAGGAATGAATGGCAATGAAAATACATAGTGAATAAGCAAAAATGGTGTAAGATGGCAAGAACTATGCCCCTTACACGAAGTCATTAAAGATCACCTAACTCACGTTGAGCGAACAGTAGGGCTGAACAAAATGACTGACAAGGCACAATGCATCTTGTAGATGGTATAGTATGGACATATTGGAATAATCATTCTCGGGTGATGGTTTTAAAGTAATTCACACGACATGAAAACTTTGTGGAAACGCGTCGATTTACTGGAGGCTAGTTTATCCCAGGGAAGTACCCAGAAATGACCGGCGGTTTGTGTTTTTTGTTAATTCAGAAGAAGGGATGCACCGCACCTGTGCAAATAGGGGAAGTTTATTTTGCAATATCCTTGGAGAGTAAACTACGTAACCGCAGAAACAGGAACTTGATGTTCTTGTAAAAAAGTGCTAGGAATTTTATATCAGGTGAAAGTTTGACGAACAGGACGAGAACTGTGCCTTCCACATAAGCTGTTCGTCCTGTACTACACTTCTGGCTGCTTAAAAGAACCACGTCACGTGTCCTTTGTTGTTCCCATCATTTGCATGGAGTCAACAGTCCACGCAATTGATGGTTATTTTTGTCTGATAAAAACAGATGAAATAACGTCGAAAACGAGGAAAACTGTGTAATATACTAAATTACTGCCTTCTTTAAGTCCTGTATATCACAGCGAGGCATTCCCGATAGCAATACCTCCTGAGAATGTGAGAGTGCGTGAAGGCGAATACAGTGAGAAACACGCAGAAGACAGAAAACGGGATGTGCATGACGAGTCGACAGCTGCAGGCAACTCCCAAGCAAATCAGCACTACTTTTCGTCTCAAAGAGATATCAGCGATGCTCTCCGTGGTTTAAATTTGTCGAAGTAACAATGTGAAATTTTAGCTTCGAGATTCTAAAATCGAGTATTTCTATTCGCAATTCGAAAGTGAGGGAGTGTACCAACCGTCATCCCGTTTTTATGAGTATTTCTGCAAGGACGGAGAAATGGTTTTTTATAATGGTATTGAGACTTGTGGAGACCCTTGGTCTTGATTTCGATGTAAAGGACTGGTGCTTGTTCATATCTTTCAGAAAAGTTCATCTGAAAGCAGTACATCACGACAACAGTAATAAATTTCCTTTCGTTCCGATTGATCATGCAGTTCACCTGAAGGAGACACACGAGAACTTTAAACTGCAACTCACATATACCCAATACGAGAAATACAAATGGCATATATGTGAGGCTCTCATGGTAACAGCAGCTGTCCTTAGCATGCAGCTCTGTTACAGAAAATGCTGCTGCTTTCTATGCGATTGGGACAATAGAGATGAAAAAAACTCTATTACGGGAAAATTCGCGTGCTCGGAATGAACTACTGCCCGGACAGAAAAATGTGGCGACCACTCCTCCTGTGAGCCCGAAGAAAGTGTAACTACCTCTGCTGCATATTAAATTCGGTCTCGCCAAAAACTTGAAACCCGTGGACAAAACTTCACGTGATTTATGTACTTATGAGAGACGTTTCCAAGGATCAGTAAAGCAACAGTAAAGAAAGGAATATCTGCAGGATCGCAAACTAGGGAATTTATGTCATATGAAATTTTCATTTTTTGAATGTTGTTGAAAGAATATCATGGCTGTCTCTCCACAAGTGACTACAAGAATATCTTAGGCAAATATACGACAAAGAACTATCGTGATATTGTACTTGGCGAACGGTTCCACCAGGATATTTCGCAAATGGGAAAGTGTTATCAAGGCAAATAGACTACGACAATGTTGTCCTAGTACTCCTGATCCTTACGAAAAGACGTCCCTAGCGCAAAATATCGCAGGAATTTGTGCAGGACATATTTTTAGGTATGACTGTTTATTTTTAGGTATGACTGTTTAGTTTTGTAACTCATTTCTTTATTCCTTTGTGTACTGATAGATTATTTTACTGTTTGCATTTGCAAGTCTTGTTGCGGGAGCATGTCATTTTGCTAGATACATGCAATACATAGTCCGCTGTAACCATTTACAAATATCATTATTACATGAAAACTAAAGTCAGTATAGAAGTCCTAAAATTATATCTGGATTCAGGCCCGAATTATCTTCCAGAAACAATGTATATTGTTCTTAGGACTGAACATTTTTTTAATGTATCAGTGTAATGAGGAGTAAACAATTTCATCAGACATCCTACAATTTTTAACTTTTCATTACAGGCTGTCACTTATAGTCGTGTCTTACCACTTCCTAATGTTACTGTTGTAACTCAGTTCATTTCGTTGATCAGTAGTGGTAGGTATGCACATGCCGGACGCCCTTTGATAGCCGCGTGGTCTGGGGCGCATTGACACGGTTCGCGAGGCTTTCCCCATCGGAGGTTCGAGTCCTTCCTCGGGCATGGGTGTGTGTGTGTTGTCCTTAGCGTAAGTTAGTTTAAGTTAGATTAAGTAGTGTGTAAGCCTAGGGACCGATGACCTCTCCTAGGAACGTACCACAAAATCACCAGCACATAAAGGATGAGGAAAAAATCGGGGCCTCTGAGTTAATACTGTAGTGTAATTACTTGTTTAGTAGCTATCTACAATAAAATTTTGCTTTGTGAATATTTTCGTTCTAAAAAGACATAAAAGAATGGCAATTTGGTTACACTATCCTTCGTCCAACAGAAATAGGTGCAGATGCAAATATGATGTATGTTGAAGACAAATGTGCGAGAGTGGACTCAAAATTAATGCCGCCCATTTATTTTCATGAAAACTACAGCAAATCCAGAAAGCACAATGACAAAGTGAATTAATGCAAGAGCTCAACTACGTCCTATGATTTCTCCAAATAGTCACCTCCCTTCGTTTTGCACTTTTGTCAGCACAAGAGCCTGCATGCCACTGTCGTAAAAGGCCTACACCAGTTAAGACTCTCCAATATCTTACAGCATTGATGACAGCATCTGAATCTAGAAAATGTAGGCCACGTAGTCTATCAGGACTGTACGGTAGCTGCATGTAACAGTCCATTCAAATTTGACAGTCAGTTCCATGGCCGGAAAACTTTTTGTACTTGGCATTATCGTGTTGCGAACGAAAGAGTTTATTTTTATCTGGCCTGATCTTGAAAATTCCGGCTTTCAGAAGAGTGTGTCACCTAGTAGCGTTCTGAAGTGACAGTTGCTCTAGGCTCCAATACATCCAAAAGAACCACGCCCTGCATTTTCCAGAAGACTGCAGCCAACTACTAATTGTTGGAGAATTCTCATGTCGGCACTCCATGATCTATTTCCTGAATTTCTTCTCGTATTGGTGACACATCGTCTCATCTCCTGTGAATCTGGTGTTCACAAAATTACCACTTTCAGAGTCGTATTGGTCCAGCATGTCCCGAAAAATTTCCATTCGATGGTTTTTTTTTGTTCTCATGCAAGCATCCGTGGGATCCATCCCGTACACACTTTGCGCAACCAAGAGTGTGTAGTGTCTTGTGTAAGGTATTACAGCCGACCTTTAATTGTGTACAGAATTCTTTGGTCGTAATTCATGGATGAGTTGACAAAGACACAACTCATTACGAGTGATGACAGTTGAGCAGTGTCGACCAGGGCTTACCATGTCGTGCACATCGTTTCCCCACTAGTGATACGCAGAAGCCACCACCTCGCATTACCCACATCTACTCTATCGTCTCCAAACCCTTTTATAGCAAGCGTCGATGGATTTCAGTTGGCAGAATATGTTCAACAGTGAGGATCACAATAACAAATCTCCGTTTCATAGGCATCTCGATGTGAGACGCCATTCTAGAAAGTTCCCATGTCTCTGCTGTCTGTCGCAGAACAACTAACCAATAAAACATTACCAGGAAGACTCACAAATTAGGACTACACTAAAGTAATGTGGTTAGGACACTCACAGTCAATACAAAAAATAGCAGGTGTTAGGTTTAGAATGACCGTCGTAAGTGTTGAATGTGAGGAAGGCTCGACGCAGGAGCGTGCAGATATGAGGACGTGGCGCGTGGGAGCACCTCCGTGGGCCGGTCTTTGGCGGCAGCTGAGGGCAGCAAAACAAACAGCCGCGCAGGGCCAACTGCCTGGGTGGTCACTCAAGCGATTGTCAGGTTGCAGCACGTGCTCCTCCACCCTGAGGCTCTACAGTGCATATTGCCCACACTGGACACGTTACATCTTATAGACTGCAGTTGTGAGGCACACGAAGGTTCATCAAAAAGACCTTCCTGTCATTTATGGATTCTTCCGTCACTTCTTGGTAGAACAATTCCATTTTTAAGGTTGGATAACAAATAAACTGTTTTGTTCTACTGATTTTTTTTGTTGCTATCTATTTTTCAGCTTATTGGATCGCCTTCCGGAAACAACTGAATAGCGTCCGCAAGGGACACTAGTTCTTAGGTAACCAAAAGTTATAAGCGAAGATACAATCCACTTGCACATAATGTTGTGCACCGAACTTGTTTTTTAACATTGTAAATTACACTTTACGCAATGGGGAACATTAAACGCAGTGAATAATTAAACTACACAATATTACAGGTTATACAGTTATGATGCTATAATTTGTAAAGTTGTTAAATTGCTTGAGAATCTGTCTAACTGAACACTAGTCACTTTGTAACCTCCACCTCACTTATCGGCCTTAATGACAGTGAAAAATTAAACCACGTGTACCTAATGGAAATTTGGGAAAAGCAATCGTCACCGAAGTTAATCTGTCGGTAAAGAGGAGGAAGGGTTACATCTAAATGAAAGGAAAAATGCAAATGAAATTGGTGGAAATTAATTTTGAAAAAGGGTAAAGTTAATAAAGAAAGTAAATGTACGGTCGTTACGTTAACAATTAACTGGCGTTAATTAGATATTTGAGATTTGGGGAAAATTACGGTCGCCTGTCCTATGGACAACTACTATAATAACTGAAAAAGAAACGTTATTGCACATATAATTATCACCAAAAGCGTGGCAACTGAAGGCTGACACGTGTTGTGTGAAAACTGAATGTTTGTCAGAAGTAATAAATTTCGCTAAACTCTGACTTAATTTAGCAAAAGAATTAATAAAACCGGAAAACTGAAAGTTAATTTAGTGACTGAAATTAATACTGTACTTTGTTTCTGAAGCACTACGAAATTAAATTAAATAAGGTTAGTCTTGAGCTACCTCAACAATCATCTCAAAAGCAACTTGAATCAACGCAATTTAGAATAAGAGATTTAACTTTGAACTTGAATTAAACGATTTTGAACAATTAACAATAGTA
The DNA here is from genome assembly GCF_023864345.2 of Schistocerca serialis cubense. Taxonomy (NCBI): domain Eukaryota; kingdom Metazoa; phylum Arthropoda; class Insecta; order Orthoptera; family Acrididae; genus Schistocerca; species Schistocerca serialis. Next base: position 139,938,425 of record NC_064640.1, on the reverse strand, counting down.
AAATTTAGTACGTACAAAGCTGAGCTGCAGTCACAGGTAAGCTAAAATATGGTAACAAAACTCGCACTCTTAATTTGTGCTTGTATAATCCAAATATTGTAGGTAGCTATGAATACTTTAACTGAACTTTGAAATTAAAGCAGTGAAATGGAATGATATTACTTTAATGCTGGCGTTTGAATTTCAACGACACTCGGGTTCATTCCGGAAAGGGAAGGGACCCTGCTTGGTAATGCAATTGGGACATTGAGCAACAAAGGTTCATACTAAGTTACCGTATTTTTGTGATGCAAATGGAACAGTTTGAAAAGCTGAGGTCTGCCATACAGTTCTAAAACTTTACGTGCTTTCAGTCTTCCTTGTTGGTTGATTGAAGGTTGGAAGTCATCGATCGAGAGGTGGCGACAATCACTTATTGTCGGCCGTCGCTGTTGCAGAAGCTGGATGTTGGCGCGCCTTCTTCTCGACACGGTCACCAGGCGAAACGGGGTCTTGATGTGTGCCAGCTAATGTTTCCCGTCCGCGACACCGTGCCAGAAACTATCATAGCAAGTCGAGCGCAACTACATGCTGCCAAATGCCGAAAGCGCGGCAACTCGCGGGAGCGTCACTCAACACACCTGCTCCACCGCCCTACTCCAGCCAGCCTCTCCTTTGCCGCGCTCCACGCGGCAGAGTTAATGTTATCAAAGATCCTAAACACTTTGGATCTCCACACGACCTATCAATGTAATCGTTCGATATCATAGTTTTCCCTAGCCAAGACTCAGCGTGAAAATACAAATAATATTTACAAAACAAACCAATTACACATCGACATACATATATAGTACAATAGATGGAAATAGGAGGATATGCATTTCTGGCGTTACAACTTATTTTGTGTAACAAATATGTTTTTATATTGTAAATTATAGTTGATGCGATGGACAGTATTAAATACAATACATGATCAAATTACACAACATCTCAGTATTACAAGTTTCACTGTAAGAATGCTTTAGTTTGTGAAGTAAGCAAGATGAGAAATATGAAATTCTATTGTAATTTCATGTCATGTAGCAGTATGTGTCATTGTGATGGTCTGTGGGTATGAGGCTGATTGATTGCATCATGTGAAGCTTAAAAAGGGGCATCCGCTTAGAACCAGTTAGGGTTCTTGAGCTAAATGTTTGTTTACCTCATGTACTTTTACCAGAATTAGTTTTCTTCCTTCGTCGGCTGCATGTACTGCTTGTGTGTGGGCTTGACATCTGTGTCCTTCCTACAGCACATGTTCGGCAAAGCTGGAGTCTGACTTATGTAATCTCCAGATGTGTTCGCGCTCAATCAGCCTAGTTGCTGTAGTCCTGCTTGTTTGACCTATACACAGCTTGTTACAGGCACTGCAAGCGATTTTATCAAACACCAACGTTAGTTAATACACTGAAGCGCCAAAGAAACTGGTACAAGCAAGCGTATTCAAATACAGATATATGTAAACAGGCAGAATACGGCACTGCGGTCGGCAACACCTATATAAGAAAACAAGTGACTGGCGCGGTTGTTAGATCGGTTACTGCTGCTACGAAGACAGGTTATCAAGACTTAAGTAAGTTTGAACGTGGTGTTACAGTCGGGGCTTGAACGATGGGACAAAGTATCTCCAAGGTAGCGATGAAGTGGCGATCTTCCCGTACGACCATTTCACGAGTGTACCTTCAATATCAGGAATGCGGTGAAACCTCAAATCTCCGACATCGTTGTGACTGGAAAAAGATCCTGCAAGAACGGGACCAACGACAATTGAAGAAACTCGTTCAATGTGACATAAGTGTAACCCTTCCGATTGCTGCAGATTTCAACCCTGGGCCATCAACAAGTGTCAGCGTGCGAACCATCCAGCGAAACACCATGGATATGGGCTTTCGTAACCGAAGGCCCACTCGTCTACCTATGACGAATGCAGGACACAAAGCTTTACGCCTCGCCAGGGCCCGTCAACGCCGACATTGGACTGTTGATGACTGGGAACATATTGCCTGGTCAGACGACTGTCTTCTCAAATTGTATCGAGAGAATGGACGAGTACGGGTGTGGAGTCAACCTCATGAATCCATGGATCCTTTATGTCAGCGGGGTACTGTTCAAGCTGGTGGAGGCTCTGTAATGGTGTGGGGCGTATGCAGTTGTATTGATATGGGACCCCTGAAACTTCTAGATACGACTGTGACAAGTGACACGTACGTTAGCATCCTGTCTGATCACCTGCATCCATTCGTGTCCATTGTGCATTCCGACGGACTTGGGCAATTCCAGCAGGACAATGCGACACACCGCACGTCCAAAATTGCTACAGGAACACTATTCCGAGTTTTAACATTTTCTCTGGACACCATACTCCCCAAAGATGAACACTATTGAGCATATCTGGGATGCCTTGCAACGTGCTGTTCAGAAGAGATCTCCACCTGATTGTACTCTTACGGATTTATGGACAGCCCTGCAAAATTCATGTTGTCAGTTTCCTATAGCACTACTTCATACATTAGTCGAACCCATGCCATTCCGTGTTGCGGCACTGCTACGTGCTTGCGGGGGTCCTACGCCACATCAGGCATGTGTACCAGCTTTTTGGCTCTTCAGTGTAAATCTGTTTTGTCGTTGCTGTTGAATAACATATGAGCCTTCTTGTGACATTATTATGGAGTACTCTGCTCTCCTTAGATATTAAAAACCTAACAAAGTGATTGCAACACAAAAAATTATGTAGGGCTGAAATGTAGAGCACATTGTGACTTCTTCTTCGTACACATGGCTTTCACTCCACCACTCGTTGTGCCGAGGGTATCTGTACTCTGTTGAAAGCCAGGGTCTCTGATGAGTTCAGTCAAGTTCAGAGGTTAGCACACCCTAGACGCTTCATCTGTGTTATTGCTTCTCTGGTGGTGTCCATCATGCAAGTGTTATGCTCAGTGAATCTGAAATTTGGGATTAAAGCGAGAAAATGTACAATGGCCGTACAGTGTCCAAGAACGTTCCGATGATTAAATAAAACCATCTGTGAGGCTGACAGTACAAGTGGTACAAGCGCTTGCCGAAGTAAACTAAGTCAATAATTGCCGAAGTTAAACGATTATTTGTAAATTATGTGTGTTACTATCGAAACATCATATATCTTCTTCTAATGGTCAGTTAATCCGAATGCAGCTATAGGTGTGGTTCAAGATTGTAGTGCTTCTGCATTATTTTTATAATATATTTAAACAGTTTATATTCCTTGAACGTTAAAAATTATAAGAATAAAACAGGCACAAGTAGGAAAACATTTTCTTTACTTTATTATGCTTACCCATTACGGATATTTTAGAGCCGTGACTGTATATTAATGTAAATAAGTTATACACAACTGCAACCAGTCACTTTTTTCTGACTGGCTGCAGTTGTGTATAACTTATTTACATTTTCTTTACTTTTTAAGCTTATTCATTACGGAAATTTCAGGACCCGTGACTGCTAATTGAATGTAAATACACAAAACTGCAACCAATCACTTTTATGAATAATTACTTATTATTCCATGAACTGGTTTAGGAACCTTTTCTTACTAATATTCTAGATCATGTTAACGTAAGAACAGAAATAAGTCAACAGTTCATTTGAAGGTATGTTACTGTTTTAAATTTTAAATTTGAATGTAACTTCGGTGATCTGATTGGAACCGGTGTTACCACTGCGGCAAGGCCGTTGGCGCAAATACTATAACTCTACGTTATTTTAATCCTGGACATTCATGTTAATGCCAATATTGATTAAAATATATGCTCATAAACTGACTATATTATATGTTAATATACGAATAGATATAAGACATCAGATCACTTGAAGTTTGTTCTTGTAGTAATTTATTTATTTATTTATTTTATTTTGTGCTCACTGATTGAAGTATTTGGCCTTATATCGACTTAAATGCGCGTAAACAAGAACAAATTACGTCTCTGAGCAAACAATCATATACTATATCATTTTGTCAAGATCTTTGTTACAAGCAACGGTTGTATAGCACATGCTGGATGCTGGCGAAGTTTCTCTGTCACAGTGTAAACGAATATAGATTGTGTAAAAGTGTGTGAAGTGATATACCAAGTGGCCATCAAAATGGTAGCAGACTGATGGACACTAATGAAAAAAGCCGCCCATACTTTCGCAGTAAGTAAAAACCGAAATTTGCATGCCTTATCGACATATAAACAGTGGTCATGGCGGTACATTTAAGTGCTCCATCTTCTGATCACAGAGCCAGCACCCAGAATTATGTTAGAAATAATGATGTTACTTCCAGAAAACACCTGAAGATGAGCCTGAAACGGTTCGAAAACCGTTTGGTGAAATAATTAATAATAATTCAAAAATGTAACTGGTAGCAGTTTCGTGTATTTACTTTTTTTACTGTGCTTTACTCTGAATATTTTTTGGTACACCACACGATACTCACACTACAATACATGCGCGTATAAAACTGGCATATGTGCATAATTAATGCAAAATTAAAGTAACAAACAGAAAAACAATAGCTAAATAGAAAATAAAATGAAAATACCAAAACGAAAATACACACATCAAAAAGAGTTTTGCATGACCTCGGCTCCCAGAACTCTTGAAGATAGACGTTGACTGTGGATATTGTATCACAGACGCAGTCCCTTTGACTGTTCGGAGATGTCACTAAACTCGCCCAAAGATGTTAACAACCATACATGAGCAGTCCCTATAAGACGGAGAGGGTCCGACAGCCGATCAGTTCCAGTCATTCCACAAAGAAGGAGGTACACGGCTCGTGTTGTCTGTAGTTCAGCCATGCCTAGACGGTCAATACCGAGGTTCGATCGCGTCCGCATTGTTACTTTGTGCCAGGAAGGGCTCTCAACAAGGGAAGTGTCCAGACTTCTCGGAGTGAACCAAAGCGATGTTGTTCGGACATAGAGGAGAAACAGAGAGACAGAAACTGACGATGACATGCCTCACTCAGGCCGCCCAAGGGCTACTGCTGCAGTCCATGATCGCTACCTACGGATTTAGGCTAGGAGGAACCCTGACAGCAACGCCACCATGATGAGTAATGATTTTCGTGCAGCCACAGGACGTCGTGTTACGACTCTAACTGTGCGCAGTAGGCTGCATGATGCGCAACTTCACTCCCGACGTTCATGGCGAGGTCAAAAAAAATGGTTCAGATGGCTCTGAGCACTATGGGACTTAATTTCTGAGGTCATCAGTCCCCTAGAACTTAGAACTACTTAAACCTAACTAACCTAAGGACATCACACACATTCATGCCCGAGGCAGGATTCGAACCTGCGACCGTAGCGATCCCGCAGTTCCAGACTGTAGCGCCTAGAACCGCACGGCCACGTCGGCCGGCGAGGTCAATCTTTGCAACCACGACACCATGCAGCACGATATAGATGGGCACAACAACATGTCGAATGGACCGCTCAGGATTGGCATCACATTCTCGTCACTGATGAGTGTCGCATATGCCTTCAAACAGACAATCGTTGGAGACGTGTTTGGGGGGCAACCTGGTCAGGCTGAACGCCTTAGACACAATGTCCAGCGAGTGCAGCAAGGTTGAGGTTTATTGCTGTTTTGGGGTGGCATTATGTGGGTGTGACGTACGCCACTGGTGCTTATGGAAGGCGCCATAACGGCAGTACGATACGTGATGTCTTCCTCCGACCGATAGTGCAACCATATCAGCAGGATACTGGCGACGCATTCGTCTTCATGGACGACAATTATCACCCCCATCGTGCACATCTTGTGAATGACTTCCTTCAGGATAATGACATCGCTCGACTAGTGGCCAGCATGTTCTGGAGAAATGAACCCTATCAAATATGCCTGGGATAGATTGAAATGGGCTGTTGGGGAGTGGGACAATCTAGACCTACAGTGCCTTGATGAACTTGTGGATAGTATGCCATGACGAATACAGGCATGCATCAATGCAAGAGGACGTGCTACTGGGTACTAGAGGTACCTGTGTGTACAGAATTCTGGTCCACCACCTCTGAAGGTCTCACTGTATGGTGGTACAACATGCAATGTGTGGTTTTCATGAGCAACAAAAAGGGCGGAATTGATGTTTATGTTGATCTCTATTCCAATTTTCTGTACAGGTACCAGAACTATCGGAACTGAGGTGATGCAAAACTTTTTTTGATGTGTGTATATTGGTTTGGTTCCAACACATACCGCACAAAAGATTATTCATTGTTACTTTCTATAATCCCCTGACGGTCAGTGCCTTAATATAGAATCAGAATCATTTACTTCTGTGATATTTCATGAAGAATGTCTTTCCTGGGGCAACACTCATGCTGTATTCTCGTGTTGTGCATTTTCAGACTTCCATGGACCCTTCTTTGATCACGCCCTCGTCTTTCTCCACTCCCTCTGCTTACACCTATGGTAACTGCTGTCTGGTAATGGGATATACGTTGTTATAGAACTCATTATAAATTGGAGGGATGCAGTTATTTATTTACTAACGATTTTTTCACTTCTCGCAATTTACATCATATTCATCTTGATGCAGAAGAAGTATTGATGGGTGACCCATATTTTACCTCCTAAAATCCACTTCAGTAAACTCAAGATTACGTTTGATGTAATACTTGCACTGCAACTCAGAGGATTTTCTTTGCTGATTCCGGTTCTATTAATATTCCTCCATCGAATTTTGTTTCCTTGAGTGTCTTTGCCGGCCGCGGCGGCCGAGCGGTTCTAGGCGCTCCAGTCCGGAGCCGCGCTGCTGCTACGGTCGCAGGTTCGAATCTTGCCTCGGGCATGGATGTGTGTGATGTCCTTAGGTTAGTTAGGTTTAAGTAGTTCTAAGTTCTACTGGTTGTCGACGGGACGTTAAACACTACCCACCACCACCACCATCACGCCGGGTGATACGCCAGTATGACGATGACGAATACACGCTTCCAATGTGCGTTCACCGCGATGTCACCAAACACGGATGCGGCCATCACGATGCTGTAAACAGAACCTGGATTCATCCGAAAAAATGACAGAGATTCTGCTTGGCATGGATTCTACAGTTCGTCGACAGGACTCCGGAAGTGTGTCTCATCAGATACCTACGCACAGGTCAAGAAATTCCCGCAAATTATGGGATAGTGGTTTACGAGCACGCAGCTGGCGCCAGATATATGTTCCAATGGGTACAGATCAGCCTCATTTCCTGGTCAAGACATCAATGTGAATTTGCTATAATGCCCCCTAAACCACTGCAGCACGATTCTCGCATGAAGCGATGCAGGTGTTCTGCAGTTACGAAATGGTTCAAATGGCTCTGAGCACTATGGGACTCAACTGCTGAGGTCATTAGTCCCCTAGAACTTAGAACTAGTTAAACCTAACTAACCTAAGGACATCACAAACATCCATGCCCGAGGCAGGATTCGAACCTGCGACCGTAGCGGTCTTGCGGTTCCAGACTGGAGCGCCTTTAACCGCACGGCCAATTCGGCCGGCCTGCAGTTACGTTCAGGTAGTCCACTGCGGTCACGATGCCTTCAATTACTACCACAGCTCCCATGGAATCCCAATCCAATGTATTCCATAGCATAATTCTACCCTCACCGGCCTGAATCTGGCGCGGTGATGTTTCGTGCAGCCATTCACCTGGAAGACGGCGTATAAGGATCCAACCATAGACCCGGTTTAACAAGAAATGAGATTCATTCGACAGGTGACACCTTTCTATTGATCCACGGGGCAAACTCAGCGATTTTGTGCCCACTGCTATTATAACTGACGATGTCGTTGGATTAACATAGGAACACCTAGGGGTCGCGTGATGTGGAGCTCCATGTTCAACAATGACATTTGAACGGTGTGTTTCAAAACACTTATGCCTGCGCCAGCATTGCATTCTGTCGTTTTATCGGCCACATATCGGTGCCTATCCTGGATTACATAGTGGAAGATTCTTCGACATCTACGTTTTGTGTTGAGACGTGCCCGTCCAATACCATACGGCCCACTCGTTTTTTCACGATCTCTCAACCACTATCCATAGGTGCTCACGACAGCAGTACGCTAACAGGTGACCAGCTTCGCAGTTTCAGAGAATTCGTTTTCAGTCGCAGCTCCACAACAATGTGCCCTTGTCAAAGCCGATTATGTCAGTAAATTTCCGCATCTGCTGCCCGTACCTTCGCTATAATGACTGTCCATCATCTCTCTTCCCCCTACATTCTTTACCTACCAGCAATACCACCAGGAGGCATCAACCTCGCTGTGCGCAGTGGTCATAATCTTTTGGCTCATCAGAGTATGTTAACAGTTACGTTGATTACTTTCGAAATAATAAAAAGTTTACATACTTTTTTCATTTGTGTCGTTTTCATCTAGCTGCCCCCTTTAGACACAACCTCTCAAGAGGTTGCTTGATTCCGTGCTTGCAAGACTGCAGGAGACGCATATAGCTGAGGAGTAAATGCTAGTCACCGACAATGCAATAATGCAAAACACGTTTTCTACTTGGAACATTTCCGCAGTCAAGGATAATCATCCGTCACACCCATGGAGCAATGGTTAAATTACTGGATTCGTATTCAGTAAAATCCGCATACCCCCAATCGACCCTACAAATTCAGGTTTCTCGTCGTGTTCTTCATTCCGACCGTCACTGAACCTACCGTTTGAGTAGTTTATTTCAAGTGAACAATGATAAATGGGCAGTCTCATCTCATCAATAATCACGCTAACAATAAGAAGGAAAATAACATAAGTTTTCAAAGACCGCTGCCAATCACAAAATTTGTTGACCACATAGATTTTGTTTTGAACAGCAGACCAGCATACCAAGTGAATATTCCCATATTCCCTCACATTCGGTTATCCTTGTCTTTCTCCACAGGATGACACCAGCGCATGCCAAGACTGTACAGAACAACTTTAACATCTATACTACCGTGACTGTAGAAAGTTTAACTTTGTTGACGAAGCCACAACCTCACTTATCCTTGCATCGCTTCGACGCTATCAAAGTGGAGTCCTCGAAGGAGTTCTTTCAGTTTTGAAAACACATTGGACGGGGCCAAGTCGGAACTGTATGGAGGATGACCGATGGCAGTGAACCCAAGGTGTCGGGTTGTTCTAGATATCGCAACGCTCACGTGCGTTCTGGCATTGTTATGCTGAAGGAGGGGGTGCTTCGTGTGTGGACGAACTCTTCGAATTCGAAACTCGATTACAACACGCTGTTTCTCACGCTGCGACGTGGTTAACGCTACACGCCAGTACGTTATGCATCCTCTAGCTGTAGAGGGCTGCAAATACAGGGTGTTTCAAAAATGACCGGTATATTTGAAACGGCAATAAAAACTAAACGAGCAGCGATAGAAATACACCGTTTGTTGCAATATGCTTGGGACAACAGTACATTTTCAGGCAGACAAACTTTTGAATTTACAGTAGTTACAATTGTCAACAACAGATGGCACTGCAAGTGATGTGAAAGATATAGAAGACAACGCAGTCTGTGGGTGCGCCATTCTGTACGTCGTCTTTCTGCTGTAAGCGTGTGCTGTTCACAACGTGCAAGTGTGCTGTGGACAACATGGTTTATTCCTTAGAACAGAGGATTTTTCTGGTGTTGGAGTTCCACCGCCTAGAACACAGTGTTGTTGCAACAAGACGAAGTTTTCAACGGAGGTTTAATGTAACCAAAGGACCGAAAAGCGATACAATAAAGGATCTGTTTGAAAAATTTCAACGGACTGGGAACGTGACGGATGAACGTGGTGGAAAGGTAGGGCGACCGCGTACAGCAACCACAGAGGGCAACGCGCAGCTAGTGCAGCAGGTGATCCAACAGCGGCCTCGGCTTTCCGTTCGCCGTGTTGCAGCTGCGGTCCAAATGACGCCAACGTCCACGTATCGTGTCATGCGCCAGAGTTTACACCTCTATCCATACAAAATTCAAACGCGGCAACCCCTCAGCGCCGCTACCATTGCTGCACGAGAGACATTCGCTAACGATATAGTGCACAGGATTGATGACGGCGATATGCATGTGGGCAGCATTTGGTTTACTGACGAAGCTTATTTTTACCTGGACGGCTTCGTCAATAAACAGAACTGGCGCATATGGGGAACCGAAAAGCCCCATGTTGCAGTCCCATCGTCCCTGCATCCTCAAAAAGTACTGGTCTGGGCCGCCATTTCTTCCAAAGGAATCATTGGCCCATTTTTCAGATCCGAAACGATTACTGCATCACGCTATCTGGACATTCTTCGTGAATTTGTGGCGGTACAAACTGCCTTAGACGACACTGCGAACACCTCGTGGTTTATGCAAGATGGTGCCCGGCCGCATCGCACGGCCGACGTCTTTAATTTCCTGAATGAATATTTCGATGATCGTGTGATTGCTTTGGGCTATCCGAAACATACAGGAGGCGGCGTGGATTGGCCTCCCTATTCGCCAGACATGAACCCCTGTGACTTCTTTCTGTGGGGACACTTGAAAGACCAGGTGTACCGCCAGAATCCAGAAACAATTCAACAGCTGAAGCAGTACATCTCATCTGCATGTGAAGCCATTCCCCCAGACACGTTGTCAAAAGTTTCGGGTAATTTCATTCAGAGACTACGCCATATTATTGCTACGCATGGTGGATATGTGGAAAATATCGTACTATAGAGTTTCCCAGACCGCAGCGCCATCTGTTGTTGAAAATTGTAACTACTGTAATTTCGAAAGTTTGTCTGCCTGAAAATGTACTGTTGTCCCAAGCATATTGCAACAAACGGTGTATTTCTATCGCTGCTCGTTTAGTTTTTATTGCCGTTTCAAATATACCGGTCATTTTTGAAACACCCTGTATATGGCCATGGAGGAAGAATATGTAGAATGTTAATAGCGTTTGTTTTCTGTAAAAGGCTTTAAGAGTTTTCACATAAAAAGTTCGGAGGCATTATTTTGCTGCACCCCCTTATAGATGGTCGCATTGTGATTTTACTCCTCTTCTCCCGGTTGCCAATCCAGTGTCCTACCCATCTCGTTCGATGCGTCAACGGCAGCTACAGGTATGTTCACAAGTCAAGCGGTGGACGGACTCAAGACGAATAATCAACGCGTAGAGGGTCAGAATTCATAATATGCCAACCAGGGCAGTGACAGACACGTCCCCTCATTAAGTCGTCGGGATCCGTGTACTCACAGACTGAGCTTAGCGGTAATGTGAAATAATCGAAAATGTATGTCCGTATTGCGTATTGTAGTGTTGTGTCATTATCAGTATGAATTAAATCAAAGGGAGAAGACAGAAACCGGTTCTCGAACACAATCTAATCTCCAGAATAGCGATATGGCTACTATCAGACAACATATTAACATCTGATGATCCCATCATCATTGACAGCGTCCTCATTGCCACACTCCGTAGAGCACTGAAGTATACCCAAGATATTGGAGTACATTTCCGTGACCAAACACATGTTTCGAGAATTGAAATTACTTTCAAACTAAAAGAAAACACCTTCTGGTCCCTATGTTTTTTTTGTGATCGATTTAGTCCTGATTAACAACCATCTTTAGATTTGGTGCTGCAAAGCGCACTTTGTCCATATCCGTGTGGATGTAACATCAAATTAACTTTTTCTTTCCTTCCACTCACGGCTTAAGCATCGAAGAATCGCTGATTGTGCGCCCCTGTTCGAACTGTCTCTTATCTCATAAAAGGAAAAGGAATTCGGCAATCACTCGGAAATCAAATTTGTATTTTTACTGCAGATCTATATTTCAGATATTGAAAAGCTATTTTCAGTACATTTAAATAACATAGGCTCGTCAAGCGTTTGACCACACATGTCATTATACGACCTTAGGACGTACATTGCTAATTATAAGTTAGAATCTAAGTTATAAATTGAAATGCACGTCCTAAAGTCGTATAATGACATGTGTGGTAAACAGCTTGACGAGCCTATATGACTCGATTTAAAAGCACTGAAGATAGCTGTTCGGTAATTGAAATATATATCTACAATAAAAAAACAGATCGAATTTTTGACTGATTGCTGGTGAATTCCTTTTCTTTTTTTTGAAATTTACTAAAGTTACTGCGCACAACGGCTCCAATGAAATCAAACTTTGGTATTTACCTTTTTCTGTCAGCACGTTATCTATGTGATCAACATGGAGGAGGGTGAAGAACATTCATAGTTTCTGCCGTGAAACACAGTTCTTGGAGTTTTCAAAGCACTTACTTGTGAGATGTACCGTGTTTTTAATCGATTTACTGACAGTTATGTTTAAAAGTTTCGACAGCAATAATACGACAGTTACTGTTCTTTGAAGTGTGGGAAGATGAATATTTACCTGTGAAAGTAAAATTTTATAGAGAAAGATACTTTTAAATCAGTTACCTTAATTTGTCATTTAAAATTTCAGGAACACGCTCAGACTCACGGTGTTTAAACTAACAAAGAAGGAAGATCAAGGATTAACGTTCAGTTTGCGACGATGTCGTTAGAGACAGAACACATGCTCGGACTGGGAAAGAAACCGACCGTCTTATTTTAAAAGGAACCATACTAGCATTTCCATTAAGCAATTTAGGGAAACTGCCGGAAAACCTAGGTTTGAAACTGCCTCTCCACGAGGTGCCTTTGCTGACGGCTCCTGTCCCATTGTAACAATATTCTTCAGTTGCTTTGAGGTGATCTTGCAGTAATCACTGTGTTCTGTACTGCTAGTAAACATACCTACTTTTGTTTCGTATAGCGGATGAATAACGAGAATAATCTCAACACCAGCAGAAGTCTGTTGCAGAACAGAAGTTCTTTGTAGGACGATAATAGGAATCCCCGTGATGTGTAGACATAACGGCGATTTAAAGTGCCTTTGCAGCGAGCGTTATTGCAGGCTCCGGGCCGTTTCTTGTGCAGTTCGCTTTTCTAATGGGTGCCTCCGAGTGGTCGTGCGTCCGCCAACGTTTTCCGGTGCGCAGTGCAGACCCACAGTAAAAGAGATTGCCTCAAACGAGGTCCGCGAGATTTACCACTCAAGTAAAAGCAAACAAACGAACGACACGAGAATTCTAGGCTGCAGCTCTGAGTAGCATGTAGTGTGTAACCCCCCTGCAGTTGAATCCCGTGGAAGGTTGTTTCTGGTGTGCCTAGGGAGCTGCATCGAGATTCCTTTTAAGCAGCAACTAAAGATTATTCCAATGGACAAATGGGTGTATGTAGTTTTACCTAAAGCAACCGAATTGCTTACTAATACGAGAGGGTGTAAAATGAAAACTGTAAATATTTTTAAAATCTTTTTTATTGAACAAAAGTGGAACACGAGTGTATCATTTTTCGACATAGCGTCCCTATCGTTCAATATACTTTTTCCAGAGCGAAGAAAGAGCACTGATTCACTGATTCCTCTGGGGAAAAAAAACCTTTTGGTCGTGTGCGCAGCCTCTCGAGCACCGCCTGTTGCCTGTTGGGTCCGTTCATCGGAGCGAAATTTCCTTCCTCCCATCGCCTCTTTGAGTGGTCCAAACACGTGGTAATCACTCGGTGCGAGATCCAATGAGTATGGCGGATGTGGCATAGCATCAAAGTTCGGGTCGTCTATGGTTGCAAGTGTCGCACAGGCAGTATGAGGCCGAGCATTGTCATGTTGTAAACTGTCACCTGATGTTGGAAACCCACGTCGCTTTGATCTTATTGCAGGTAAGCGCTGATTTTTTAACATATCGGAATATGACGCACTGGTGATGGCGTTTCTGCTGGTCGTATTGTTATCCAAGACAACGCCTCGTCATCCCAAAGGAGGCAACAAAACCTTTCCTACAGATTCCTGCTTCAGGAACTTCTTGTGGTATTGTGGTGACGAATGGCGCCATTCTTTGTTTGCTCTCTTTGTTTCGTGTTGGTGGTAATGTACCCAGGTTTCGTCTCCTGTATCAATTCTCGCGAAGAAGCCATCACCTTCTGCCTCGAAGCACCGCAAAAGTTCTTCACAGACGTCAACACGTCGAATCTTTATTTCTGGAGTGAGAAACCGTGGCACCCATCTTGCAGACATTTTGCGAAACTTACGCATTTCATGAATGATGTGATGTGCTGAGACATGACTAATGTTCGGATGTGCGGTTATTTCATCCACCGCCATGCGGCGATTTTCCATCACAATGGCTTCAAGTGCTGCAGCAGACCCTTGTGTCACAGTAACAGTAAGGTGTGCCTTACCCAGGCACTGAAGTCACGCCATTTCTGAACTTTATGAGGCACTCATACACTTGCTGCAGTGATAGACATGCATCTCCACACTCATTCGCCGGTGGATTTCAATATGTATCGTGCTTTCATTCCTTAGAAAACGTAATACAGAACGCTATTCTTTCTTGGTGCCTGTCGTAAGCGGGGCAGCAATTTTGGACTAGTTTTATGACCGCGTTTCGCTTGTCTGCAGCATGCTACCGAGCGAGGTGGCACAATAGTTAGCACACTGGACTCGCATTCGGGAGGACGACGGTCCAAACCCGCGTCCGGCCATCCTGATTTAGGTTTTCCGTGATTTCCCTTATTCGTTTGAGGCGAATGCCGGGATGGTTCCTTCGAAAGGGCATTTCCAACTTTCCTCCCTAATCCGATGGGATCGATGACCTCGCAGTTTCGTCCCCTCCCCAAAACCAACAATCTGTAGCATGCTGCTGCCTGTAGGACATTTCTTACATCACTGGTAATAGTACTGCCAGCGTACAGAAAAACAGCGTGACGTGTTGATTATTATTTACAGTTTTAAGCTTTTCATTTAACTCCCCCAAGTAATAATATTTATGAAGTATTATTATCACATAATTATGGAGCACTTATTGTGTTCGCGGACATGTAGGAATCAACATGGTTTCCGCAAGCACCGATCGCGTGAAACAAAGCTTGTTCTGCTTATTCATGATGTCCAGAAGGAGCAGATTGTAGACCTTCAGGTTCTTAGCTTCCAGAAAGCCTTCGATATATTTTCACATAGAAAACAAAAAAACCTTCACGAGGAATATTAGAAAAGTTATACAACTGAATTCAAAACTTCTTTCTGAACAGAACTAAGTGAGTTAGTTAGTTTCAAGTTTCATGGATCCTCCTTAGGGGAGAGTGATGTACCTTCAAACAATTTTCAGGCCTTTTCTTCTAGCCAGCTCTGTAACTGAAGTTTTCTTTTTCTGTTTTCAAATAAAAAAAATGGTTAAAATGACTCTGAGCACTATGGGACTTGACATCTGAGGTCATCAGTCCCCTAGAACTTAGAACTACTCAAACCTAACTAACCTAAGGGCATCACACACATCCATGCCCGAGGCAGGATTCGAACCTGCGACCGTAGTGGTCGCGCGGTTCCAGACTGGAGCGCCTGGAACCGTTCGGCCACTGTGGCCGGCTTCAAATAACAGAATTCCCTTTTCCTGTGCTGCAGTCTTTTCTGAAATTACAAAAAATACTTCGGAAAAGTAAAGTTTTTCCAAATGGGAAGAAACGTTCAAAGGTAGAACATAGTAATGTACATAGGAATAAATATTATGTTGAAATTTAAAAGTGTAGCAATCGAGAAAATCTTGTCAGTGCAGTGTTCAGTAGCCTTGCAGTTGCACTACTACTCTACTACACCGATGAGCCAAAACATTATCGCCGGCCGGTGTGGCCGAGCGGTTCTAGGCGCTTCAGTGTAGAATCGCGCGACCACTACGGTCGCAGGTTCGAATCTTGCTTCGGGCATGGATGTGTGTGATGTCCTTAGGTTAGTTAGGTTTAAGTAGTTCTAAGTTATAGGGGACTGATGACCTCAGGTGCTAAGTCCCATAGTGGTCACAGCCATTTGAACCATTTGAAACAAAACATTATCACCACCTGTTTAATGGCGTGTTGGCTCACTTTTTAAGCACAGTACAGCAGTAATTCTGCTTGGCAACGATTCTAAAAGTCGTTGATAGGTTTCCAGAATTATGCGGCACCAGATGTCTAATCACAGGTCAAGGAATTCCCGAAAAGTACGGGATGGTGGTTTGTAGGCACACAGGTGGCATCCGATATGTCTTCCAATGGATACAGGTAAGGGGCACATGCTGGCTAAGACATCAATATGAGTTTACTATCATGCTCCTCAAACCACTACAGTCCGATTCTGGCCTTGTGTCGCGGAGAATTATCCTGCTAGAAGATATCCCATGAAGGGATGCGGGTGGTCCGCAGTAATATTCACGTAGTTCACTGCCTTCATGGTGTCTTCGAGTACTACCATATGACCCAAAGAAGCAGAACTCAATGTGCCCCATAGTGTAATTCTGCTCTTACCGGCCTGCATCTGTGGCGTGGTGAACGTTTCAAGCAGCCATTCGCCTGTGTGACGGCGTGTAAGGCCGCAACCATCGACCTGGAGTAACAAGAAATGCGGTTCATTCGACAGGCGATACGTGTCTGTTGATCCACTCAGTGATGCTGTGCCCACTGCAGTTAAAACTAACTATGTCGTTTGGCCAACACAGTAATACGTAGGGGTCCTGTGATACGAAGCTCCATGTTCAACAATGGCCTTTGAACGGTGTGCTCCGAAACACTTGTGCGTGCACCAGCATTGTATTCTGTCCTCATATCGGCCACAGATCGCTGCCTGTCGTCGATTACACAGTGGGGGATCTATGTTTTGTGATGAGACGTGGTCGTCCAGTACCATACGGCCTACGCGTTATTTCACCGTCGTTCAATCACTTTCCATAGGTACTCACGCTAGTAGTACGCAAACAGTTTCACAGCTTCGCCGTTTCAGAGATTCTTGTTTCCAGCCACAGCGTACCCACAACTTCACCAGGAGGCATAATGTTGTGACACAGCAGTGTATATACCGTGAACCAACAAATGATATCAAATGAAATAGAAGTATTATCAAAAACCAGTTACAAGTTAAATACAATTAAGATAGACGCTATTGAACACGAACAGAAACTTCCATTTTTAAGACTTTAAAGAAACTAAATTCATTTGCAATTATCACTTGTTCCGTGGCAGAAGACCTTCATTCGTTTCAAGTTATAAGACGGTGCACGACCGATGAAGTACGGCTTAACCGCCTATACGTTATATAACTAGATTTAGAAATACATTGCACTTTACTTAACATAAACTTCAGTAACTGAAAAATTAACAATATCTTACGAATACTCTAAATGTATTACCCAGAACTGAAATGTATAGAACCAAAAATATTTCCAAATGGGGCACAAAACACGACCTAATTCCTCAACACAACAATAACAGTAGAAAATGCCGGAAACTGGTAATGCCGATCTCTAATATTCCTTCTTGTGATTCTACAGTCGCTCATTACGTTGAAACACCGCCGAGTAAGTGACGCCAGAAACCATTTCCAGAAAGTTAAGTGATTTAGACAGGAATATAACTTAGTTTAACGCTGACAACAAATTAAATACGTGCATTAGTGTATCGTTTAGTCTTGCCGTTAAAGGTTTGACTTTTCTTTGCGTATTTTTTTCAGAAAACACGAAAAGATCGTAACTTCGCGAAGTCGCGCTTAGGCTTAAATTTTGTAAACGTGTTTGTTTCTTGTTTCAAGGTAATTTAACTAGTTTCTCGGTAACAAATAAGTAAACTACCGTAAATAGCGTATAACTTCATTATTTTAATACAGATTTCAGAAAAACAGCGTAACTTTATATCAGAAACTTGCCTATATACATTTGTTTATAGGCCTAATTCTCGTAACGTTTTTGGAGAATCAAAGTTAAAGTATCTCGTTTAATTGCCCTTTTTTCATTCCATCGAGTGAAATATATAATAAATAGCGTATACCTTCGTTGTTTTAATACAGATCTCAGAAAAACAGCGGAATTTTAAATCAGAAACTTGCTTATATACATTTGTGAATAGGCTTAATTCTTGTAACGTCTTTTTTGATTTTCGGTAATTTAATTGATTTATTCTAGCTAAAGTATTATTTTTGTCATGAGTGAGAAGTGCCTGACTTGCCGTAGAATTGTTAGTTCCGGGGTTTGGTGTGATGGATGCAGTAGTTTTTTTCACTGGGGGGACTGCAGTGGCGTGGGTGTTGGGAAAGTGGATCAGGCTCATCAGTGGTTATGTAGGATTTGCAGCAGAGATAGGAAGACAGTGGAACAGGAGGGGAAAATTGCTGCCCTTCAGGCTGAGCTAGATCAGGCTAGGGAAGATCTGGACAGGTTAAGGAGGGAGAAGGGCAAAGAGAGGTGGGAAGTGGCAACAGGTAGCAGAAGGAACAGGCCTAGAACTAAGTCTGACAGTTTTGTGGTGAATGTCAAAAATAAGTTTGACCTGTTGCTTCAGTTAGAAACTGATGAGCCTCAAGCAGAGGTAGGCGTAGACAGGACACAACAAACTTTCAATAGGAAATTGAAAAAGAATGTAGGAAAGTCATCAAAAAGGAAGAAAGTTTTGTTGTTAGGCAGTTCTCATGCCAGAGGTGTAGGCCAGCTTCTGCAGGAGGAATTAGGACCAGAATACCAGGTCACAAATTTTTTCAAACCAAGTGCTAGTCTGGATCAGGTGACAGAGGATTTAGGTTCACTCTGTAAAGGATTTACCAGGGAAGACACCGTGGTTATTGTGGGAGGGCCAGGGAACAGCATCGACAGAGATCCTGGGTACAGTATAGAGTGTGACCTGGTAAAGATTGCGTCGGCATCGAGACACACCAATGTTGAATTTGTATCTGTCCTGAGACGCCATGACCGGCCTCATTTGAACTCTTCTGTTGGGAGAGTTAATTTGGAGTTGGAACGGCTGCTTGGGTCGGGTGCGGGGGCTCATATTGGTGTGGTTCCTGTTGATTATCTCAGTAGGTGGGACTATACCAGGCACGGCCTACATCTCAACAGGAAAGGGAAGGGGAAACTGGCTGGGGTAATAGCAGGAAATTTAAGGGGGGGAGGCACTGCCATGAATGGTAAAATACCAGTGGTTACAGGTGTTGGAGCAGCACCTTTTTTAGGATAGGTAAGACAGAAAGATGTCAAGTTCTACGAGAGGTCAGGATTGAAACAAATCTTCAGTTTAGGAAAGAAATTAAACAGCACAATTCTAGCACATTGGATCACCAATCACAGCTATCAATTATAAATTTTCACCAATCACCAGAAATTTTATCTCCACCAAGTTGTATCTCAGTCCTAGGTAATTGCACTGATGAATTAAAGTCACCCAACCTAATTGACATAATCTGCCTCTCTGAACACCATGTGACCACTGGTATAGGAACTAGGCCTAAGCACAATGAGAAACTCAGACAGGAGAGTACTGCAAATGTTAGAATAAGGAAAGGTTCTCATAAAAGTATAATTAAAAATAATGTAAGTATATTTCATCAAAATATTGGGAGTTTAAAGAATAAAGTAGATGAGCTTCTGGTTTGTTTAGAAGATTTAGAAGCTGAGAATGAAATAGATATACTATGCCTGTCTGAGCATGACATTGTTACTGATATAGACGAGGTAAATGTAAGTGGTTATAAGCTCTCTGCACATGTAATGAGAGAAAATATGGAGAAAGGAGGAGTTGCCATATATGTCAAAAGTTATCATTGTGCAAAAAGTATAGAAACAAAAAAGTTTTGTGTAGAGAAACATATAGAAGCATGTGCCTGTGAGCTTAAATTAAATAATGGCAAATTTATAATTGTAACTGTATATAGGTCCCCATCAGGAAATTTTCATCTATTTCTGAAAAATTTGGGCTCCTTGTTGTGCTATCTGTCAGACAGGGGGAAGCAAATTATTATTTGTGGGGACTTCAATGTAGATTCTCTGAAAGAGGTTAATAGGAAAAATGACCTTGAAGTATTACTCGGTTCTTTCAATTTGACACCCGTTATTGATTTTCCTACTCGGGTGGTAAAGGATAGCAGCTCACTGATAGATAACTTCTTTATAGACCAAGATAAGTTTAACCAGATAAATGCTCAGCCTGTTGAGAATGGTCTTTCTGATCATGGTGCACAGCTAGTTACAATATATGACATAGCTCCATTCAGCAGTACTAAACAGTCCTCCAAAGTAGTACGTTCAGTCAACGATTTAACAATTGAAAATTTCAGGGAAAGCCTACAGCAGTTAGACTGGGATGAAGTGTACCGTGAACCAGATGCCAATTTAAAATATAATTTATTTCATGACATTTTTGCAAATGCATTTGAAAACTGCTTCCCCAAGAAAATAGTTAAATATACTCGTAAGAAACCTTGTAACAAACCATGGCTTACTAAGGGTATAAAAATATCTTGTAACCGGAAAAGGGAAATGTATCTGACAGCAAGAAAGAGTAGTGACCCAGAAACTATCAAAAATTATAAAAACTACTGTGTTATATTAAGAAAAGTTATTAAAAAATCCAGGAGTATGTGTATCATGTCTGAAATCAGCAACTCTGATAATAAAATTAAAACAATTTGGAATATTATTAAAAGAGAAACAGGTCAACCAAGAGCAGAGGAAGACAGTATTACCATAAAATAGAATGAAAACTTTACGAACAAAAAGTCAGAAGTTGAAAATATTTTTAATAATCATTTTCTAAATGTTGTGGATATAGTAGGATCCAGGTGGTCATTAGAAGATGCTAGGCTGTTAATGGAAGAGGCCATACCTATGCAAT
Organism: Schistocerca serialis cubense; assembly: GCF_023864345.2. NCBI lineage: Eukaryota > Metazoa > Arthropoda > Insecta > Orthoptera > Acrididae > Schistocerca > Schistocerca serialis. The sequence continues at coordinate 139,917,731 of NC_064640.1, read as the reverse complement.
TTGATACAATTGAAATCTCACCCACTTCTCCCTCTGAAATTAGGAAAATAATAAACTTGCTTAAAAGCAAAAACTCACATGGAATTGATGGCATTTCCAGCAAAATACTAAAAGCTTGTTCTCAACAGATAAGTAAGATTCTCAGCCACCTGTGTAATAGCTCTCTGGAACAGGGCATTTTCCCTGATAGACTGAAATATGCTATTGTTATACCTTTGCATAAAAAGGGGGATAGATCTGACATCAACAATTACCGTCCAATCTCCCTTCTAATAGCTTTATCCAAAATTTTTGAGAAAGTAATGTATTCAAGAGTAGCTTCACATATCTGTAAAAATGAAGTACTAACAAAATGTCAGTTTGGTTTCCAGAAAGGTTTTTCAACAGAAAATGCCATATATGCTTTCACCAGTCAAATTTTGAATGATCTGAATAACCAAACACCACCCATTGGGATATTTTGTGATCTCTCAAAGGCTTTTGATTGTGTAAATCATGAAATTCTGCTAGACAAGCTCAAGTATTGTGGCATGAGTGGGACAGTGCACAAATGGTTTAATTCGTACCTAACTGGAAGAGTGCAGAAAGTTGAAATAAGTAGTTCTCGTAACATGCAAAGATCAGCATATTCCTCAAACTGGGGAACTATCAAGAATGGGGTTCCACAAGGGTCAGTCTTGGGTCCTTTGTTGTTCTTATTATATATTAATGACTTGCCATTCAATATTCATGAAGAGGCAAAGTTAGTTCTCTTCGCTGATGATACAAGTATAGTAATCACACCTGAGAAACAAGAATTAACTGATGAAATTGTCAATACTGTCTTTCAGAAAATTACTAAGTGGTTCCTTGTAAACAGACTCTCACTGAATTTTGATAAGACACAGTACATACAGTTCTGTACAGTGAATGGTATGACGCCATTAATAAATATAGACCTTAATCAGAAGCATATAGCTAAGGTAGAATATTCCAAATTTTTAGGTATGTCCATTGATGAGAGATTAAATTGGAAGAAACACATTGATGATCTGCTGAAACGTTTGAGTTCAGCTACTTATGCAATAAGGGTCATTGCAAATTTTGGTGATAAACATCTTAGTAAATTAGCTTACTACGCCTATTTTCACTCATTGCTTTCATATGGCATCATATTTTGGGGTAATTCATCACTGAGGAATAAAGTATTTATTGCACAAAAGCGTGTAATCAGAATAATAGCTGGAGTCCACCCAAGATCATCCTGCAGACATTTATTTAAGGATCTAGGGATATTCACAGTAGCTTCTCAGTATATATACTCTCTTATGAAATTTGTTATTAACAACCAAACCCAATTCAAAAGTAATAGCAGTGTGCATAACTACAATACTAGGAGAAAGGACGATCCTCACTATTCAAGATTAAATCTAACTTTGGCACAGAAAGGGGTGAATTATACTGGCACTAAAGTCTTTCGTCACTTACCAAATAGTATCAAAAGTCTGACAGATAACCAACAAGTATTTAAGAAGAAATTAAAAGAATTTCTGAATGACAACTCCTTCTACTCCATAGAGGAATTTTTAGATATAAATTAAGAAAAAAAAGAAAAAAAACAGAAATATTAAAAAAAAAAACACAAAAAAATAAAGTTGTTATATTAACTTAAGTATGTTGTTAAATTAACCTAATTATGTCATGTATTGGAAAATTCGACTCGTTCCACATCATTACGAAATATCGTATTCGTGATCCATGGAACTAGTATTAATCTAATCTAATCTAATCTAATCACGTGTTCCTAGGAACACTGCCTCAAGCTACATCATCCCCCCTGCGATTAATCGTAATGATGTGGGACAAGTCATTTTACATTCACATTACGCAGTCATATGTATATCTGACCATTTATAAGTCTTCTTTAATACAGATGTGGATTATTAATTAGTACCCATCACCCTTTATGTATGACACAAATAGAAATTCTTCTACGAAATAGAAGGATTTGTCAGGGAAAAAATTTCTCAGTTTGTTTTCGTATTTAACTTTGCTATCTGTGAGATGTTTCATATCACTGGGTAAATGATCAAAAATTATGGTGGTGGGGTTGTGCACCACTTTTTGAGTTAAAGACAGCATTAATGTTGGTTAATTAATGTAACATTTTCTTCTGGTATTCTATTGTTCTTGTTCAACTATAGTGGGTCGTTTACAACATATGCCACGAAGGAAAGATGAGCTGTGAAGCAATAGTCAGAATGCCTAAATCCTTAAACGAAGACGAACGTAAGTGAGCACCACATATTATTTTTACACACAAAAATTTCTCCCATATGTAGGGTGAGAATATTGTATGTTATAAACATAACAGCTCGTAGACCCATAATTACAACCGACAGTTACAACCTTATGTCCAAAATAACTGTCCTAGTTTGTCCGTATTTCGATAACTTGTGGGTAATAAAGATTTCAATCTTCTGTTTCTCTTCTTTAAAGTGCTACTGTCATTTTTTTGTTTTTTAATGAAATAAATACAGGATGGGGCAAATGACAGTTGCCCATACCATTCTGGCAGCATTAATAGAAGAGGAAAAAGAACTATAGTTACTTCCAAAGTATAGAACAACTGCCCACACACCCGGACGAACCTTGGAGCACATTTACACGATCTTCACGTCAGATAGTACTTTTGCCGGCCGCGGTTCTAGGCGCTTCAGTCCGGAACCGCGCTGCTGCGACAGGTTCGAATCCTGCCTCGGGCATGGATGTGTGTGACATCTTTAGGTTAGTTAGGTTTAAGTAGTTCTAAGTCTAGGGGACTGATGACGTCAGATGTTAAGTCCCATAGCGCAGAGATACATTTGAACCATTTTTGATGGTATTGTTAGCGGAGGTCACATTGGTCGCGGCCCTACCTGAGCAACCAGATCATCTAATCTGTCAGTGTGTGATTACTTTTGTGGGAAACCCTCAAGTCTGTGTATCGCAACAACTCTCATAGTCTTCAAGTACTGCAGCAGAACATTTCGGACGAGACTGCAGCTACTCCAGCAGTCTAGCATCGATACGTCTTCAGCAACTTGGTGAACATTGCTCAAAATTGCCAAGAGATTAATTGTTGTCACCTTCAACATCTGCTATAGTCAGGTTTGTACTGTATTTCCTTTCCTCTGCCGTGTTTCTTTTTACCCTGGAACTCTGTTCCCCGGAACATTTTTATTTGCACCACCCTCCCTGTACGTTGCAAGCGTTGTGAACGTTGCAAGAAATGTGAACTAGTCGATATACAAGAAAGTGAATAATTCTTCTGAGACTGGTCCCAGTGAGAGTTAATGTCCTCTTTCTACAATGAGTTAATTTCGTCTTTCCAACGAAGTAACATGGTAGCTGTAAACTATGAGAGCAAATATTGGTTGCTACAAGAACAAAAGTTGAACCTTCACGCCAGGTCGTGATTAGTTGCTCAAACAGATGAGAATAGTGGAAGGAGGTGGCTGTGGTCTTGTCGAAGGACTCACTGAAGCTTTCGTCTCATATTATTTAGGGAAACCGTGGTAAATTTACATAAAGACCGCCGAACGAGGTGTTCGGGGTCACTGCGGTCTGGTCACTGCGATTTACGTTATCCGTGACTCTGTGGAATGCCAGGGTGCTTCTTTAAGCAAAGCCAGGACAGGTTTCTTTACCCATTTTTGTCCTGTTCCGTCTCTAATGACCTCGACTTTCACGGGATGCCAGTCTCTAACTTGCATTTCTTCCTTCCGAACGTAGATTTAAGGATTTGAATTTCATAACTCCCAAAAGCCTCGTCTAAACGATTCTTCCACCTACGTCAGTCTTACTGTGTACGTTTAAGCACACGCCCATTCACACTTGATGAACAAACGAAACGATTACTAGACGAAAGTGGCTGCTGGCAGAGGGATTAGACGCAGATGTAGTTGGCGTTAATAGCTCGTCGCAGCTGTGATGTGAAAAGCACGTAGGCTGCCCGGAGCCGGGCTGGCAGGCTTCCGGTGCTGGGAGCGTAGTCTGGGTACAGAGTCCTAATCTGTATGCCGGGTCGCGCTGCCCCAGCTGTCCGGAGTTCTTACTGAATTTGTAGCGACGTCTGAGCGGACAAAGAGACCTTTAAGTAGAAGCCCCAGCTCTCCGTAAGTAAACAAACTGAAGCAGTGAACGGAATCAGGGAACGCTCAAGTGAGTGGAATGTATGCTCTGGCTATATCAACAGTGGCGCTATCATTCAGGCGAGCGCACCTAGGAAGGCAGGCTGGCGCAGCTCTAAACAAACCGACAGCGCAAGTGGCACGTACTCCTTCCCTCCAGTCTCACGTGCGTAAATCGTAACATTTTTGTTCCGTACATGGCCATTTCACCGGATCTCCTATCTTACTTAAAAGCTTGTGGGTGGTCTTTTTCTTAAACTGTTGCAGCATTCCCCCTGTTCTGTGTTTGTGGCGTCATTGCGAGGCTTTTTCTTCTTGACTCTGGCTTTCAAGCCATCCAGCCGTATCGACTGTACGCGAATTATAAACATTTACTGAAACACATGTACTAGACCTCACTGATAATTTATTGGAAGATAACTAGTGTCACATATGTTTATGCGCGTGAACAAATCGAGCGAGGTGGCTCAGTGGTTAAAACTCTTACGAACGTTTTTTGGTTTATGAGATAATACCTTAACTATTATTTTTCCTTTGTTTATTTTGTAGTTAATCTTATGATGCCCTACGAAAGTGAAACGCGTCATTACAGCATTATTTTCAAAACCAAGACTCTTTTATCTTTTAAAAAATAATCTTCATACGGTTACTGTATCAGTCGGCTAGATGGAGTGCGAGGTATTTATTTATTACTAATACCAATTGTGCACAATTTTTGCTGCTATGGATGCAAATGGGAATACATGAAAGGAAGAGCACGTACTAAGTGCCACAAAATTGCCGATCGGAGTGGCCGAGCGGTTCTAGGCGCTTCAGTCTGGAACCGCGCGACCGCTACGGTCGCAGGTTCGAATCCTTCCTTGAGCATGGATGTGTGTGATGTTCTTAGGTTAGTTATGTTTACTTAGTTCTAAGTCTAGGGGGACTAATGACCTCAGATGTTAAGTCCCATAGTGCTCAGAACCATTTCAACCACAAAATTTCGTGGTCTGTTTACGACAAAATTCAACGACTGGACTATTCATTATTCACATATCTTCGATCAATATGGATATACTGGCCTTCTGTATACGACCACGTAGATCTTTGTATTACACGAATCAACAGAAAAAAGTATTTCATCTTGTCATTATGAAGAGTGCTGGTATGGCATCAACAATTATCCTGGTGAAATGCCTGTGTATATTATGTGCATGGCAGCTGGTCCTTGGTGACAGTTATTAAGATGGACTACCCCATCACATGTAGTTTGTTATTTAGTGTGAAACTTTTAAGTGTTCTATTCATTTGTATTCCTGATTTCAGTAATGGACACTGTGTTTATTGAACCTCGCTGTTCTCAATTTATCACCAGCGCCATATGACCTGTCTATAACGGCTGTGATGTCGCACTACCTTTCAAGAGCGTATGTGAAATATGAATATGTTAATTGTGCCAAAAGCATATACCGTATGTTGCTATGCTTAGGCTTCGTAAAGTCATATAGGATCGTGTAATAGCTGACATTGGAAATTATTTTCGTTTCAAACATTAAAATACAGCATATGACAGTAAGGTCGATATAAATAGCAGTTATTAAATATTTTCCTATCGAGATTTTCAGTGTTCCGTGTATGATCATGTCTAGCTTTAAGGGGGATATTTTCAACGAATGGGACCCAATCAAAGTGACATACAATCTGAAAAACTTGTATGGATGTTGCTGGGTAGTTTGTACTGAGATATAACTGTTTAGAAAAAAGTAAGATATTTTGTTCCGATTCCGGGTTGATTAACATTTACGGTAGCCAATCAGGCAGTCGCGCGCGCAAAGTCAAGCGACCCGTCAGATGCAATCAGTGTCATTTGTTCTCATAGCTCAGATGATTAGCTCACGAGACTGCTCAGTCTTTGCCTCGGGTTCGATCCTTATTACCGTTCCATGCCCAGTTTTTGTCTCGCTTTCTTGTTCGTTTTTTTGGTGGGCCGCTTGAATTTGCTTGCGCAATGGCCGGATAGGCTAACTTAAATGCTAATTAACTCTGAAACTGCACAACTTACAGGATTCTTTTCTTAAAAATTATTTCTCAGCACGACTTGTCCTGTAACACCATTACAAGTTCTTCAGACTATTTCTAACTACCCTCTGTATTGTGAAAAATTCCTATACTCAGAGCTATTTCACTGTTGGTAGTTGTTGACCAGAAAGAAAGATAAATGTCACGTATATGCAATCGAACTGAGCGGTCTCGTTTCACGCTTCCCAAAAGACACAAAAAATGTCGAGATATTTTACAAAAACTGATAGAATGAATGGGGAAACATCATTTATATAGAAGATATGTCTGAGATAACAAGGCCGGGCGTGGTGGCCGAGCGGTTCTAGGCGCTACAGTCTGGAACCGCCCGACCGCTACGGTCGCAGGTTCGAATCCTGCCTCGGGCTTGAGTGTGTGTGATGTCCTTAGGTTAGTTAGGTTTAAGCAATTCTAAGTTCTAGGGGACTGATGACCTCAGAAGTTAGGTCCCATAGTGCTCAGAGCCATTTGAACCATTTTTTTGAGATAATTGGCAAATGATGCGAAGTTATTAATATTGTTTGACTAAAATAACATTTTGACTGACAGATTGCCGGAGCAGATAGGAGGTAGTCTACGGTACGCACAACAGATAGCACGTGGTACTCGAGAAAAAACTACGACTGACGGCTCGCCATTACCGCTAGACTCGTTGAAATGGGAATTAAAGTTATTTTAATACAAATATAATAATAACAAAAACATATATGAATTGTAACTCGTGCGTGGAAAAACCGTTCGCGTAGAGCCATACTCATCTTGCCCACAGATGTTCGGTTTACTGCTTCAGACAGGTTCAAATGGTTCAAATGGCTCTGAGCACTATGGGACTTAACATCTGAGGTCATCAGTCCCCTAGAACTTAGAACTACTTACACCTAACTAACCTAAGGACATCACACACATCCATGCCCGTGGCGGGATTCGAACCTGCGACAGTAGCGGCCGCGCGGTTCCAGACTAACGCGCCTAGAACCGCTCGGCCACATCGGCCGGCGCTTCAGACAGGACCGCACTCACTGAATTTATATTTACATGTTCTCGCTAAAGGGTTGCGAAAATGAAAAAAATATAATAATCCCGTAATAAGATACACCATTCCGCACATGCACTACGAGAATTTACATTCTCCTATTGCTACATTTTACGACGCTTGGACAAACCTGATAACCGCAAGCAACATGTTCATAATCTCGTCTTATAAGTTACCTATCAAGAAATTGCTCGAATTGCCATCAGATTGTAGCTGGAAACGTAAACAAACGGTTTAAAGCAAGCCCCAAAAACGAAGATTGGTATCCCTCACACAGGTAGAACGAGGCACGAATGTCGTTCAACACAAAATGGGAAGATTAAATCAACAGTAGCGAATATGGACATCCAAAGGAATGAAAGATATAAGCGACAATTCTCACGTTTCCATATTTTGTGAACCCGTATACACTGACAAACAAAAGAATTGTGATGACCTGATTAATACTGCGTTAGTCCACTTCTGAAACGGAATACAATTCTGTTAGTATCCCGAGTTTATAGCACGTCAGTGCAGGTATAGGTAAGAAAATAGAATTTCCCTTCTCTTAGTTACATCACTGTAGGTATTTTCTCCTTGTAAGATGTGGCAACTTTATTGTGCCTCCTCCCGGTTTTTATCTTTTAAAGCAAATGAACCATTGTACTTCGTTGCTACCACACTCCGTTAATTCGGTCCAAACTAGGGACGATGCGATTATGCAATACAGCCGATGACCGAGGACGACAATGAGAAACTCCCGGACAGACCAGGCGTGGGCAGTCTTGCACATGCATACGTCCGCACCATCATGCGTGCATAGGTACCATCTAACAGGCCGCGCCACACGACAACGGGTGTATTATTGTCCCTGCAGAGCTGTACCGATTCTTATATTAACATATGTTTTTGGGTGGGGTCTGTCTTTAGCAAAACACAATTTTTGACAGTGTCTGTTTTTCTTTAAAGTTCCTCTTTACAGCTAGTCACCTGCAACTATATACAAATTAATGTAGGCAAAACTTTTACGCAAAAATTACGATTTCTAAAACTGTTATGGCTGTGCCTGAGATTTATGTGAAAGGTTGGGTGTGTGTGTGTGGGTCAAAAAGAAAAAGAGAGAGAGAGAGAGAGAGAGAGAGAGAGGGAGAGAGAGAGAGAGAGAGAAGGAGCGAGGGAGGGAGGGAGAGAGTATGTTTGAGGATTTATCATTATTATTATTATATATTTATTTTTTAGTTTTGTGTGTGTGTTTGTATGTATGTGTCTGTGCGTGCGTGTGAGAGCGGGGGGGGGGGGGGGGTGGATGTTATATAGGTTGGTATTATCTAATAATTCTTTAAGGGCAAAGAACAGAGTTCCCTTGCAGAGAGCTGTGTATTCATTTATTACTTGCTTTCCTTCAACTATGGCCTTTTGCATTTGATAATTTTCTTCAATTACTAGTTTTTGTGGGGGGCTGTTGCGGCGTTTGAGATTTTTCAAATCAGTGTTGATGTCTGTAGGGCTATGTTTATTGGTCATAAGGTGTTCAGCAAACGTGGAACTACAGCTGTTGCTTTTTAATGCTCTTCTGTGTTCTGTGTATCTGGTATTTAAGTTTCTGCTTGTCTGTCCTGTATAAACTGATTTGCAGTCCTGACACCTTGTTGGTAAATACCGTTGTTTGTCCTCAGTTTCCTCTGTGTCGAGTTGTCTGTCCTGTAGGCTAAAGGCGGACCCCACCCAAAAACACATATCATTGTTAAAGCAAACACAGACGAAAGAGCTTCAACCTCAAGATGATTCTTATATTCTTTGTTTCTCGTTTCTAACTGCCATCATTGCTATTAAAATAGCATTCTCCGCTTTTCATATTTTCTATAATAACCAATATTTCAAAGGAATGGAAGTTTTAGGAATAAACACTACTTGTTTTTTATAAAAAAGTTTCATTTTTTTTTAAAGTTTCATTTAAGGCCGGCTGGTGTGGCCGAGCGGTTCTAGGCGTTTCAGTCTGGAACCGCACCACCGCTACGGTCGCAGGTTCGAATCCTGCCTCGGGTATGGATGTGTGTGAGTCCTTAGGTAAGTTAGGTTTAAGTACTTCTAAGTTCTAGGGGACTGATGACCTCAGATGTTAAGTCCCATAGTGCTCAGAGCCATTTGAATCATTTTTTTTTTTCATTTAAAAGCCAAAAGTTGTGGCACTGCCGTTACAGAAAACTGATATGTTGGTTTCTTTGCCAGGTTATTAGTAACAATGAAATCCTGTTAATACTGAGACCAAACCGAAAAATCCCAGTTACTTAGAACTGAAATACCGGTATCTGCTTTAACCGGCAGGTTTTCCCCATCTGTACCATAAGGACTTAAGAGTACTCGAGTGGCGCCAAGGGACATAAACAGCTTGAGTGTGGCGAGTGGAGTACTCGTAAACATCATCACTAGAAAGGACAGACAAGGCTGGAAGTCTTCCAGGGACAGCCACGAAACCTTTAGCGTATGTAGGTTCAAATGGTTCTGAGCACTATGGGACTCAACTGCTGAGGTCATTAGTCCCCTAGAACTTAGAACTAGTTAAACCTAACTAACCTAAGGACATCACACAAATCCATGCCCGAGGCAGGATTCGAATCTGCGAGCGTAGCGGTCTTGCGGTTCCAGACTGCAGCGCCTTTAACCGCACGGCCACTTCGGCCGGCTAGCGTATGTAGAATAGAAAAGTATCTGTAAGTCAAAAATGAGGGTTTTCTTTCCTTTAATTCATTGGTGATAGATGTCTTCCAGTTTCGTTTTACTTTACTTTCTCGTGCTTATTACGCCATGTTTAACATTTGTTTCGCTAAAATCAATTTATGGCTATACTCTGCAAAACAATGGATTATGATATAATCCACTTTGTGTGTTATACGCCGTTGTGACGTCGCGGCTACGTGACGCGGTAAGGGAAGTATGTTAGCTGAGTAGAGACGATGATGATGATGATTGGTTTGTGGGGCGCTCAACTGCACGTTCATCAGCGCCCGTACAAAGTCCCAATTTTTACACAGTCCAATTCGTACACGATCCGCTTTAGCCACTACCACGAATGATGATGATGATGAAATGACGAGGATAACCCAAACACCCAGTCCCCGGGCAGAGAAAATCTCCAACCCGGCCGGGAATCGAACCCAGGACCCCTTGATCCAGAGGCAGCGAGCAGAGACGACTAGGTGGTTATTTTAGCGGGCCGAAAAACGGGGAAATCCTATCATTGTAAGTGGCCTCGACAAAGAATAGATCGAAACAGAAATAAATAGATAAATTAAAAAGTCTTTTGTAAAGGTGAACAAATGTAAACAAATCAAAAGCAGCCTTTATATTCCGAAATCACAGAACATGTTCTACATAACAATGAATCTTAGCTTAAGAAATTGTTTAACATCCAATACAATTCTGGGAATCTAAGATGTTCGATAGCGGTATTACTTAAGTTACTTCGGTGCTAACAAATACACTATGTGATCAAAAGTATCCGGACACCTAGCTGAAAATGACTTCCAAGTTCGTGGCGCCCTCTGTCGGTAATGCTCGAATTCACTATGTATTTGGCCCTCCCTTAGCCTTGATGACAGCTTCCACTCTCGCATGGATACGTTCAATCAGGTGCTGGAAGATCGATGTCGGTCGGTGACGCCTGGCACTAAGTCGGCGTTCCAAAACATCCCAAAGGTGTTCTATAGGATTCAGATCAGGCCTCTGTGCCGGCCAGCGCATTACATATATGTCATTCTCGTGTAAACACTCCGCCACAGGCCGTGCATTATGAACAGATGCTCGATCGTGTTGAAAATGTAACCGCCACCCCCAAATTGCTCTTCAACAATGGGAAGCAAGAAGGTGCTTAAAACATCAGTGTAGGCCGGTGCTGTGATAGTGCCATGCAAAACAACAAGGGGTGCAAGCCCCCTCCATGAAAAACACGACCACACCATAACAGCCGGCCGCGGTGGCCGTACGGTTCTGGCGCTGCAGTCCGGAACCGCGGGACTGCTAGGGTCGCAGGTTCGAATCCTGCCTCGGGCATGGGTGTGTGTGATCTCCTTAGGTTAGATAGGTTTAAGTAGTTCTAAGTTCTAGGGGACTTATGACCTAAGATGTTGAGTCCCATAGTGCTCAGAGCCATTTGAACCATTTGAACACCATTACACCACCGCCTCCGAATTTTACTGTTGTCACTACACATTCTGGTAGTTGACGTTCAGCGGGCATTCGCCATACCCACACCCTGTCATAGGATCACCACATTTTGTACCGTGATTCGTCACACCACACAACGTTTTTCCACTGTTCAGTCGTCCAATGTTTACACTTCTTACACCAAACGAGGCGTCGTTTGGCATTTACCGGCGTGATGTGTGGCTTATGAGCAGCTACTCGACCATGTAATCCAAGTTTTCTCACCTCCCGCCAAAGTGTCACAGTACTTGCAGTGGATCGTGATGCAGTTTGGAATCCCTGTGTGATGGTCTGGATATATGTCTGCCTATTACACATTACGACCCTCTTCAACTGTCAGCGGTCTCTGTCAGTCAACAGACGAGGTGGGCCTGTACGTTTTTGTGCTGTACATGTCCCATCGCGTTTCCACTTCACTATAACATCGGAAACAGTGGGCCAAGGGATGTTTAGGAGTGTGGAAATCTTGCGTACAGACGTATGACACAAGTGACACCCAACCACCTGACAATGTTCGAAGTACGTGAGTTCCGCGGAGCGCCCCACACTGCTCTCTCACAATGTCTGATGATTACTGTGGGCCGGCCGGGGTGGCCGAGCAGTTCTAGGCGCTTCAGACTGGAACCGCGCGACCGCTACGGTCGCAGGTTCGAATCCTGCCTTGGGCATGGGTGTGTGTGATGTCCTTAGATTAGTTAGGTTTAAGTAGTTCTAAGTTCTAGGGGACTGATGACCTCAGAAGTTAAGTCCCATAGTGCTCAGAGCCATTTGAACCATTGGATTACTGTGGTTACTGGTATGGAGTACATGGCACTAGGTGGCAGCACAATGCACTTAATATGAAAATCGTATGTTTTTGGGGGTGTCCGGATACTTTTGATCAGATAGTGTGCGTGTTAACTCTCGTTACAATGGTGATGCAGCAAATAGTGGTCAGATAATGGTTGGTAACTCTAATCAGCTTGAAGCTCACATTATGGAGTATTGGGTCAGATAGAGAGATATGAGTGGTTTGGAAGTATGAAGTTGTATGTAGACGAATTCTAAGAATTGTGGGAAGGGAAGGCGAAAATGTTTGAAGTCAACTGTATTAGGTTTGTAAGGTGTAATAATGGAAACAAGACTCCGGAAAAGGTTAAAAAAGTTTTTTAGAAAATGATTTTAATCATCAGTTGTTTTCTTGACCTATCTATCTTCTACCGATTTCGGTCATATACGATGGTCACCGGATGTAAGGTAAAACAGATCATTTAATAAAATGTCCGATTTTCCTTTTAAGCTAATACAGCATCAGGGTTGTCACAGTAAAACCACCCAAACGACTATCGTAGCCGGTCTTTATACTACCGAACCTATCTTACAATGCTTCAAGTGTGTTTGACGAGGGAAATGGGATATGTTTTTAACTGATCTGTTTTACCTTACATTCAGTGATGATGGTACGTTGAAAAAACCGGGGGATCATATTTATGTTAAATAAAGCAGCTGGTGGTTAAAATGCATTTTCTAAACTATTTAACGCCGTTTGGGACTTACCTGATGAATATATTAAAAAAAAGTTGTTACACGTGTCGCCAGCAGCAGCTTTCTGGATCAGGAGGTGAGAGCCTGCCGAAACCGAAGTAAGGTGAGGTGTAAGGATGTCTTACACGTAGGTTTGGAAGTAGCAATGGTACAGGTTTGGTAGGGCAACGTGATTACGTTGATTAGTTTCTGGATATTTACTGGAGTGTCGTAGGAAGAAGAGAAGTGGACAGACTTTGAAGTAGTACTGGACATCTCCACCCCGTGGATTGGCTCTTTCAAGCAACGTGGAAAAAGTGGGACTTAACAACTCCTATTCTAGTGACACCGCTGAAATGTTTCTCTGAGCAGTTACGTTTCCCACTTTCTGTGATATCGGAACATGATACGAGCTGTGTGAAATGGCACAATTTGATTATAGTGATCTTCGTGTGCCACTGCAACAATGCAAAATCTCCCTTTAAATCGCGAAACAGTTCAAATACCTTAAAGCAGAGTTAAGTGTAACGCTATAGCGATGTTGTCACTTAATACGTCAAGAATCAAATGAATCGGTGCAATGTGCACCAGAACGCCACATGATGGGCTAAGACTGACAGCCGAGATGAGAGAAACCGAAGAAGTGGAGAAGTGTGGCCTTGATCTGCTCTGACTCCACAAACCGCAAGTAGGCCGCATCCAGCCCTCTGTCTGCAGTTGCCTTCATATTACTATCCATGTATTCCAGAAACAATCACCATCAACCTGTGAAATGCACGATATGTAGGAAAACGGCTTGGCGGTTAACATTTGTTAATTACCACGTACTTGTTCGACCGAGACTACGGTATATTGAAGTCTTAGGAACCATCGGAGATCTCGAAATTTGTTGTCAGATCTTTACATAGTTCTGTCATATAACACATACGAATAACGTTCGTCACTGTAAAAGCAAACTATTTAGAATTATTTAAAAAATTTTAAAAACCTATTAAAATCTGAAAATCTTCTGGAAGACGCATTAGCTGTTAATAGTTCCTTTACATATATTCCATGTATATCCATACTTCTTGTTGACCGCTTCCCTCGGGCGTAGTATGCGTCGGCAGTTTCAATAACACTACGTCAACTGGGCTAATTGGTTCCCTGGCCGTCCTACTTCAGGCATAGTCATGTCTCCACCATGTGGCTTTCGCGATCATCTGTTGATTTTTCATCACTGGTTAGTCTTTATATTTTTATATCCAAACCCAGGTTCATTCCGTGTAGTTCTCTTCCGTGGTCTCATCTGAATTGCTTTTTAGGTCCATACCAGCAGCTTCCAGCGCTCATGTACACTGCCTGCGCCTGCTGCCCGCTAGAATTTTGGATGTTTTATTTTGTGACCATCCAGTTTAAGCGGTTCTGACAATTCTAACCCCATGTGAAAGTTGGGAGACCATGTATTTTTAGTGACCCACTGCTAAATGACTCACACGAGTGGTTGTTCCCCCATCTTTCTGGTTTAATTGTATTGATTTTTGCCAATATTATACTTTCTACTTCCCATTTCCATAAATGTATACATCTGAGAATGTGATTGAATCAAATGTTCCAATGTATATGAATACCTAAGGGACCACACTGCTGAGGTCATCGGTCCCTAGACTTACACACTACTTAAACTAACTTATGCTAAGAACAACACGCACACCCATGCCCGAGGGAGGACTCGAACCTCCGGTGGGAGGGGGTGATTGAATCATTGTGAAAGCGATCGTGTAGTATGATCCTTTAATAAAGAACTCTTAACAGATAATGCTGCTACCAGAAGTTTTTAGAAGATTGTAATTGTTTTTTAAAAAGTTTTTAAATATTTACACTATGTCTCTAAGCCGTGGGTGCCAAAACCGTAGAATTATGTATTTAGCAGTCTCTGGCAGGTACAGGGCCCTCAAGTAATTAAAAAAAGTGCTACGGTGCAATAAAGATTGCAATACAAATCCTGCGACAATCATATTCAGCACCCAACTCATCAAAATCAAAATCAGAGAAGTGTTAAAGTATATTTTATTTTCTACTTTTTCCGTTTAGGTTATCTAAGAACCACGTGACAATTTATTTTGATGGTTGCTCCTTTGTTCTCCTTTCTTCCTCCTCCAGTATTATTTCATATTCTCACAACGTGTCCTTCTTCTCATCTCAGACCATTTTCAACCCGTCTTCTTCTCACTTCTGACTTGGAATCTTTCCATTTTTAGCAATTACTTCTTAAAAATCACTCTTTCCGTTGCGTCTTGTTATTTTGCAAACTTCTCTTGAATCCAGGCTATTGTTGACTTTTTGTCTTAAAGATATTTAAAAATCTGTATGGTTCACCTGTTGCCGTTCATTCTGTATAAATGCCCACAAAATAGCAGTCGCCTCTTCCGTAGCGTTTCAGTTATGTTGTCTATGTTGCGATATTCTTCTTCATTGCTTCTCAATTTCCATACCTCTGTATTTCTTAACAGACCAAGTATTTCTCGAATGAATCTTCTTCCTAGGACTTGAAGTTTGTGTAATTTGTAATTCAATACTAAACATTCACTTGCATAAAGACATTCTGTTTTCACTACTGTGTTGTAGTACTGTATTTTCACATTTTTAGACGGAGACCTTCTGATTTAAATGTTCCTAGTTATAACACATGCTCTTTCCATTTTATGTACTATTTCTTCTACAGCGAATTTTTCTAGCCTATTTTCCTGAATCATCTCTCCCAAATATTTAAATTTATTAACCTTCTTTATCTGTGCAGTAGCTGCCACTAGGATTTATGGAGCATTTTTTATGTTTCTCATAAATTTTTTTTTTCTATAGAAATTCTTAAACCTGCATTCTTTGATATTTCTTCTAAGGGATTGATTCGTCTCTCTGCATTTCTTAGATTTTCAGAAAGAATGACAAAATCATTCGCAAGTGCTAGACAGTGAATGTCAGTACCTTTGTTCTTAGTCCCCAGTGTTATTGGCGATAGCTTACATTTTTATAGTTTTTGTTTCCATTCTCGTACTACCTTCTCTAGAACGCAGTTGAAAAGGAGTGGAGACAGGCTGCCATCTTACCTGATATCTGTTTTTATTTTGAATGCCTTAAATATTTCACCCCGAAACTATACTTTTGATCTGGTGTCTTTGAGCGTTTCGCGAATAAGGTTTACTAGTTTAGATTTAGTGCCAAACTCACGGATCACTTTATCTAGTGTATCCATATCAACTGAATGAAATGCCTTTTTAAAATCTATAAATGCTGCAACTATGTCTTTAGAGTTTGTAAGTCTGTGACAGATTATTGACTTTAGATTGAAAATCTGTTCTGAGCAAGATGTGTCCTTTATAAATCCACTATGATATTCCCCCAAGTGTCTATCAAGTGTTGCTTCTACCTTGTTTCGTAGTACTGTTGAAAATGTTTTGTAACCCACTGGCAACAGAGATATACCCCTGTAGCTATTTACGTCATGCTTATCACATTTCTTATGCAAAGGATGGGTGAGAGCCACGTTCCAGTCTTCAGGAATCTTTTTTTATTGTTTTTTTTCAAGTTTTGTTGTTTGTCATAGAAGCGTGTTACAGAGGAAGAGGATGCTGTCCATCTCATGGTATCAGTTGATGAAAGCATTTGATGCTACAGTGAAAGTCGTTACTCATAGATAGTCATAAGGAAAACAGAAGAAGTGTGCCGTGATATACTGATGACCCAAAACACCATTAACACTGCCTACCGCGAGACTGAATTCCACCTGGTGACGTTGTGGGTTGTGGCGCGGTAGGGAAAGTATACAAAAGTAGCAGAGACGAATAGGGAATCATTCTTGCGACGATACTGGACAAGAATGAGGAAATCCACTGGCATAAACAACTGCGACACAGGGCAGAGTGTTACGGCCCGGTCCCTCAGAACGAACATTCCAGAAACGGGGAAGCTGGTCGCGTGTTCTCACGCTACAGCTTCGAAAGTGGTTGAAGGACGGTGAAGCCACAGGAGGCGATAAGATGTTTGACGCCCACACCCCATCGCAGAACGTGAAGGCTTGCCCACAAGCACGATGGCCGGAAATCTGTGGCAGATCTGACGTCAGATTACAGTGCTAGTGCACATTGTTGAACATGGGGCTCTGCGGCAGACGAACCCTACATGTCCCCACGTTGACCCAACGACATCATCATTTACAATTGAAGTGGGCACAGGGTCACCGAGGATGGACCGTAGATTAATAGTAATGTGTTGCGTGGTCGGATGAATCACGTTTCTTGTTACAGAAGGTCGACGTTCGTGAAAGCATTCACCGTCATGCAGACGAACGGGCGCTCGATCGAAGGCCAGAATTCTAGTACAGCCGTTTGAGGAGCATAATAACCAACTGACGTTGATGCCTTGGCCACAAAATTCCCCTGATCTAAATTCTACGGAACACATCTGGGACGCTACCGATCGCCAGCTCCACGCCTATAAATCGTCAGCACGTAATTTACGGGATTCCCGTGACATTTACGTAGACATCTTGTGACAAATATCTTCGGAAACTTACCAGGAACCTGGTGAACCCATGCGACGCTTAATACTTGCTGTACTACGAGGGTTGGAACTTTAATAGTGGCAACTATTTACATACAGCTCGTACAAAATAGATACGTGTTTCAAAGTTTTACTGACCTTCAATGTAATCACCAGCATTGTGTATAACCCGTTGCCAGCGATGTGGAACTCGTAGGATACTCTTAGTAGTGTCAGTTGTGTTGACAGTTCGAGCGGCCCGGTCTATTGCCCGACGAATTTGTAGCAGTTCTGAAGCGAATGCCATGAAGTGTTTCCTTTGGTTTAGGAATCGTCTTGAACTTATGAGGGCTTAAGTCAGGGGAGTGCAGTATGTGGTATAGCACTTAGCACTCCCATCAAACAGATCAGTAACACCTTGCATTGTACTGGCTTGAAAATTGTCCTACAAAATGATGGTCAGGTCCTACAGAAAGTGTCATCACTTCTGTCTCTATGCTGGTCGTAGGTTGTGTTCCAAAAATGAACAGCACAGACACAAAAGTGATGACATTTTCTGCAAGACCTGACCATCATTTTGCTTGATTCACAAATAATAATGTATTCGATCATTACGATTTTATTTTTCCTACTCATCTGCATTAACGTGCACTATGTGATCAAAAGTATCCGGACACCTGGCTTGAAATGACTTACAAGTTCGTGGCGTCCTCCATCGGCAATGCTGGAATTCAATTTGGTGTTGTCCGCCCCGGTAGCTGAGCGGTCAGCGCAACAGAATGTCAGTCCTAAGAGACCGGGTTCGATTCCCGGCTGGGTTGGAGATTTTCTCCGTTCAGGGACTGGGTGCTGCGTTCCCCTAATCATCATCATTTCATCACCATCGACGCGCAACTCCCGGTAGTTGAGCGGCCAGCGCGACAGAATGTCAATGCTAAGAGCCCGGGTTCGATGCCCCTCTTGGTCGGAGATTTTTTCCACTCAGGGACTGGGTGTTGTGTTGTCCAAATCATCATAATTTCATCCCCATCGACGCGGAAGTTGCAGAAGTATAGTCACCTAAAAAAACTTGCACCCAGCGAACGGTCTACCCGACGGGAGACCCTAGTCACACGTTCAAAATATGGTGTTTGCCCACCCTTAGCCTTGATTTCGGCTTCCACTCTCGCAGGCATAGGTTCAATCGGGTGCTGGAAGGTTAACTGGGGAATGACAGCCCATTCTTCACGGAGTGCTACACTGAGGAGAGGCATCAATGTCGGTCGGTGAGGCCTGACACGAATTCGGCGTTCCAAAACATCCCAAGGGTGTTCTGTAGGATTCATGTCAGGACTCTGTGCCGCCCAGTCCATTACAGGGATGTTATTGTCGTGTAACCACTCTGCCACAGGCCGTGCATTACGAACAGGTGCTCGATCGTGTTGAAAAAGCAATCGCCATCCCCGAATAGCTGTTCAGCAGTGGGAAGCAGGAAGGTGCTTAAATCATCAATGTAGGTCTATGCTGTGATAGTGCCACGCAGAACAACAAGGGTTGCAAGCTCCTCCATGAAAAACACGACCACTTCATAACACCACAGCCTTCGAATTTTACTGTTGGCATTACACATACTGGCAAATGACGTTCACCAGGCATTCACCATACCCACACCCTGCCATCGAATCGCCACACTGTGTACCGTGATTCGTCACTGCAAATGTTTCAAATGGTTCAAATGGCTCTGAGCATTATGGGACTTAACAGCTGAGGTCATCAGTCCCCTAGAACTTAGAACTACTTAAACCTAACTAACCCAAGGACATCACACACATCCATGCCCGAGACAGGATTCGAACCTGCGACCGTAGCGGTCACGCGGTTCCAGACTGTAGCGCCTAGAACCGCTCGGCCACCTCGGCCGGCGTCGTTTAACATTCACCGGCGTGATGCGTGGCTTATGAGCAGCCACTCGACCGTGTAATCCAAGTTTTCTCACCTCCCGCCTAACTGCCATAGTACTTGCAGTGGATCGTGATGCAATTTGGAATTCCTGTGTGATAGTCTGGATAGATGTCAGCGTATTACACATCTCGAACCTCTTAAACTGTCGGCGATCTCTGTCAGTCTACAGACGAGGTCGGCTTGTACCCTTTTGTACTGTACGTTTCCCTTCACGTTTCCACTTCACTATCACATCGGAAACAGTGGACCTAGGGATGTTTAGCAGTGTAGAAATCTCGCGTACAGACGTATGACACAAGTGACACCCAATCACCTGACCACGTTCAAAGTCCGTGAGTTCCGCGGAGCGCCCCGTTCTGTTCTCTCACGATGTCTAATGTCTACTGAGATTGCTGATATAGAGTACCTGGCAGTAGGTGGCAGGACAATGCAGCTAATATGAAAAACGTATGTTTTTTGGGGCGTCCGGATACTTTTGATCATATATTGTATATTTTTCTACAGTCATGGTTACCTGCCATTCAACACATTAGCTGTAAATCTTATCTAAGTCATCTTGTATTCTCCTACAGTCACACTTCCTCGTACATCACAGCATCATTAGCAAACAGAGGCAAATTGCTTGTCACCCTATTCTCCGGTTCATTTTTGTATTCAGGAAATAATAGTGACCCCATCCCTGGGGCACACCTGAAGATACCCTTGTCGTCCGTACTATGGACTACGTACTCGGTTCTATTACTTAAGAAGTCTTCGAGCCACTTATATATCTGGGAACCTATGCTGAATATTTGTAGTACATTTGTTAACAGTCTGCAGTGGGGCATCGTGTCAAATGCTTTTTGAAAATCGAGGGATATGGAATCTGCCTATTGCCCCTCATCCATAGTTCGGAGGATATCATGTGAGAAAAGGACAAGCTGAGATTCCTACAGTAGCTTCACAAACTCCAGTAGGTATGTTGAAAGATATGTCCCTTATTTTCAGTAGTAATAAAGTTCAGAATTAAAAAGAAACATACGATCGACGGCATCAACGCATACGCTTAAATGTAATTGAAAGAATAATGGGTGTCTTTTACCATTTCAGGAAACTGACCTTACCCTAAAATTAGCGATATACGAAAGCTTAAATGATGTAGATATGTCGTCATTATGAAGTATAACTCTCTGACCGTTCGTACAGTGACGTCACGAGCAACAGGTTAAAAGACGCTGCCTCAGCCGTATTCGCGTAGTATTGGGAGCTACGGGTAGTGACACCCTGTGTGTCGCACGTTATTTTTCCATCTGTCACAATGTTCATTTATGTTCTTCTATATTAGCAACAGTGATTTCGACCACGATAAATTTGTAGCCATTGTCATTTTAAGCATACTATGTTTGGAAGGCTAATATAACAGCAAATACACCTCAGAAAGTTGGTCGTTTTATTTTGTTTGTTGGTCATTCACGAACACCAAAAACCTAAACAGAAACAATAGACTTGCACATACAGAAGACACAACAATCTAAAACCTTTAAAAGCTAGGTATGGTATTCACCGAAGTCTTGGATTTGTCGATCTACGTGTTTCCTTTCATTGCTACTCTAATAATGAACAACAAACGTTAAGTCGACGGGACACAGGACTTGTATTTGGCAAGAGCTGTATTTCAAACCCCATTCGATCACTCAAAGTTCAATTTTCTGTGATTCCCCTAAGCAGATTAATGTGAATACAGAGATGATTTCTTTGAATTAGACATATGAAATTTCCTCCACTTCTTTGTCCTAGCAAAGCACGCGATTCGCCTCTAATGGTGTCGTGGTCGACGGGCCTTATTCCCATTCTTCCTTCTTTCTTTTACGAACACTTTCAGAAATGTTTGGAAGAAATGATGGACCAGAGATTATGTGCTGTACCCCCTCCACGATTCATGCTTCTTGTGGTAGGGAGTAGCGGTTAAATCCTCCGGACTCCACATAACTTTCTCCGTCTTCACCTCATTTAAAGAACGGGTCAAAGAGCACCCAGAATACGTGGAATGACTCACACATTTGTGCCGCCGAACACACATTCTCACGATACTTATGCCTTGTGAGAGCTATTAAAGGCAATTCTGTTGATAGTCGTCCCATAGTTTTTTTCCGGGAATTCCACATTTAGCTGGTGTGTGAGTCCGTAAAGTGACTTAACAAACTAAACACTAAAAACAATGAAAGTTCGCCGGCTGTACCACTATCGCTCCAGCCGCGTAATGCGAATGAGGTCAACGTAAGTAACGAGTTCGCCAGATAGTTCAGTGTATACGGTACGATGACTGCACTACAAACAAGGAACGATATTTCCCCGGAAATAAAAATCGGCTTCTGCCGACAAAGAGTTCCTCATTAACACCTAAGTAGGTACATTTTTGTTACATCAAATACCATCTGTTGTTAAAGGCCTGCCGCTGTGGCCGAGCGGTTCTAGGCGCTTCAGTCCGGAACTGCGCTGCTGATACGGTCGCAGGTTCGGATCCTGCCTCGGGCATGGATGTGTATGTTGTCCTTAGGTTAGTTCGGTCTAAGTAGTTCTAAGTCTGGGGGACTGATGAACTCCGATGTTAAGTCCCATAGCGCTTAGAGCCATTTGAACCATTTGTTGCTGAAGTTACAACGGAAACACAAGTAAGGAAAAATCTAAAGTAATGATCTTAATAGTGACACTCTTATACTGAGTTATTACACTCAACCACATCATCATTCTTCTGAACTCTTTTAATCAACGATTCAAAATTTTATAGATGTCCATTAGGGGCTATTGTTTCGAATACCTTCCACTTTTACTATTTAACGGACAGCGAAGTATCGATTTGGCTTTGCGTAAACAGCTTTCTTCTACATTTTTTGCTAAATTATTTCTCTTTCTGTATGGTAAATACGACAAAGATAAATATTTATAAGCACAATAAAATAACATACTTACTCCACATGACTTTATTTTTAACGCTTATCGCGCCTTGTCATTCGAGAAAAGTCTGAATTTATCGATCCTCACCTTCGTAGAAAAACTTTAAACAAAGAATAACTGAAAGATTGAAAGCTATACATCCACATCGTCATCGTCAAATGGTATCCTCGCACCTTCTGTGTTCCGCTGCTCGTGCGAGCGGAGTTTAATTTTGTGTGGGGTCATCTTCGATCAGTTCTTCCCAGATTGTCGTCAGACATTATAGGATTGCCACAGCCGGTTACTGTACACGTCCTGCACAACTCAGTATCTCTAACGATCTCCACGTTGACGGGACGTGAAATTATAATTTTCTGTCATAACTTTTACGAACTTTTCAGTAATGTGTGGAATTACGAACGAGAAGACGACATACAATTACATCTATGCCTCTATTATACCTGTTTTTTAACAATCATTAAACGAATAGACTGATACTAATGAGATTAGCTTCTTGAAAAAATAATTGTCTTATAGCGATTAATTAAGGGGTGAAAAGATCGTAATAGATGGAAATAGAACAGAGCGAATGTCATGTGCATGAATCTGTAATGAAAATGTAAAGTAATCTATACTTTAGACCAATAATTCCAACTTTTCTGAGACCATTACGCTTGAGTACAGTTAGATATTACGTAGAACGCCCCCCTCCCAGCCTTTCCTTCCCCGCCATTTAGAATGAAAAACAATTTTCTCTGAACACTTTCATAATTAAAACAGCGAAAGATGAGTGATATTTAGTTTTTGTAGATGTTCTGTTAAACCTTGAGCTAATGAGTCATTGACACAACTGGTACTGTTTTACTGTAACAATTTTTTATAGACTGATTAAGCAACTCTCAGTGAATCATGAGTGCTACCTACAACGCCTTCCTAGAAAAGAAAGCTGAGTACCCACATTGAGGTTAGACGCTTGTTACAGTACATGCTTCCTCTGTCGCATTACTCCCCATAGCGACAGTTGCTTCACCCATACCCTGCATCCCTATTTCAAATCAACCAAATTGAAAGGTGTGAACTACATTTCCTGTTTGTAAATCATTTGATTGCTCTGTTTCTTGCTTCTGAAATGGAAGACATATGAAGACATCAGACTGTCAATGCGCTGTGTCTGCAACTAATAAGTATAGTAATACCTACAACAGCGTAATAGCCATTACATAGTCACTGGTGTATTGTGCTATCAGTTTGTTCGTTTATTGTTGCGAAGCGTATAATGAAGCAGTTCTTGGTCTATGGAGGAAAATACCTACTACTCGGAGGAGGCATTTACATGAGATATTTAAGCGTATCTGATATATACGTCTCAATTTCACAGTTATAGATGCATGGTGCAAAGTACTAAGTATGTGAGTAGTGGGTGTACAGGATGAGAAAGATATTCATAAATTCATTTTACAAGCTGTAACCTTCGCCACAGTGGTTCAAATGGCTCTGAGCACTATGGGACTCAACTGCTGAGGTCATTAGTCCCCTAGAACTTAGAACTAGTTAAACCTAACTAACCTAAGGACATCACAAACATCCATGCCCGAGGCAGGATTCGAACCTGCGACCGTAGCGGTCTTGCGGTTCCAGACTGCAGTGCCTTTAACCGCACGGCCACTTCGGCCGGCTCGCCACAGTGGATCTCGCTTCAGAGCTAGTATTTAAAAAACAAAATGAAAAATAAAAAAAGTAAAATAAAATGAAATAGTTGAGTATAGTAACGATCTCTTAAAAATAATTTAGTTTCGTGACTGAAACACAGTTGGACTGTTTTGTTTTCTGTAGCGTTCAGAAAACTTCATTTTAACCCTCAGGAGGTAATCTTCCCTAGACTGAGAACCACTGCTGTAGAGGGTACAGTACTGTACGTATGCTGAGAACCTTTTGTGTTCTTGCACTGATATTACAAGCGTGTTATGATACTACCAACGCCATCATTGTAAAGAGAAAGATGTATTCCCAAACCAAATTGTGGCAAATGTGAGCTCAGTTGATGTTAATACTTCAGCAGAAAAGCAGTGATTTGCAAGAAGACATCCGAACGATGTGCGCAGTAAGAGACACTGGCTTTTTACCATGCCTGAAAAGAAAACTGAAGCACCCAGAAGTTATTGTCGGATGTCAATGTAGCATCGGACACATAGGCGTCACCGGAGAGTATAGTATGACACGGTCTCACTGACTGTGGGAGTATTGCATGCAATCGTTTGTCGATTCGGCAGAAGACTTGGAGAACCCAGTGCATAGTTTCATACGTAAGTTGTAGCAATTTTGTGACTGAGCCATATTTTGTTTTTGTTATGTTTTGTCCAGCTATTTGCTCACTCACACACGTAATAAAAGGCTTGTACACTCCTCATCTTATTTCAAATATTTGAAGTTCTACATGTCTCCGGGACAAGCATGACTTTTGTTTGAGGAATATGCAGTAATGCCTTTGATCAAGTGTTTATTTCTTTTGTTTAAGCTATTTTTATATCTCTGACGACACAATCGTATAGTTAAATTGACTGAGATGTTTGATATTTGATTTTTAGAGTAGACGATATCACGTGCAGTTTTGTTTTAGATGTGAACTAACGGATTTAGTTTTGCACAGCGACAAAGACCCGGGTAAGTGTTTCAGTTTATCATTTTACAAACGGAATTCACATCTGTATAGGTAAGTTTTACCGTCATTTGACGGTAAAACCAAATGTACGCTGGTGTCTAGAATTAAAGCAACAAACCACTATTTCCCCGTCCTGTGTCTAATTCGCAATATAACCGTACAAACTGTCAACAGAAGTCCATACGATCGTGTTCTGCACGGAAAATGGCATTCCGGTCAACGAACAACCACGCCAGTGATGACGTCATGGCACCTATCAAACGGGATAGTGTTTGCCCGCCAGTCCCACATCCAAAATCGCTGATAACACAGTCATAGACGGTGCTGGATGGCACAGTGAAGACGCCTACTAGAGTCTTTGCGGTGGAGGGACATAGGAAGAATGGAAGCGCGGCAGTCTAAATTGGTGTGGCCCGATGGCTTAAAGTGAATCGTTCTGTTGTTTTTCGGATGTGGCGACAGTTCATAAGACAGGAACTGTATCCCAAAGACCACAGCAGGGCCAACCACGGGTGACGTCAAAAAGAGAGGATCGTTATTTGGCTGCAAGGGGATCACGGTTTCTCCATATTACTGGGCGGCAATTGGCATCTGACTTCGCAGCCTCCATTGTACGAGTTGTATCGAGACAAACAGTGAACAG
This sequence comes from Schistocerca serialis cubense, assembly GCF_023864345.2. NCBI lineage: Eukaryota > Metazoa > Arthropoda > Insecta > Orthoptera > Acrididae > Schistocerca > Schistocerca serialis. The sequence continues at coordinate 139,892,130 of NC_064640.1, read as the reverse complement.
AAAGCTTCTGAAGAGTGGCCTTTATTGCCGAAGATCTGCTGTATGTGTAACTCTTATGCGTCTTCACAGAAGGGAACGTCTAGAGTGGACCTGTCAACATGCCACCTGAACGATCGAACAACGGGACAGTGTCCTTTTCACAGTCCCGATTCGGTACGGAAAGTCTTTCTCGACGGATTCGCATCTGGACGGAAAGTGAAACACGATTTCAGGGCACAAAAATTGTGGAAAAAGACCGATATCGAGGAGGGTCCCGAATAGCAGGGATTATGTCGACCACTCGAACACCCGTTCATGAACCTGCACGGTTGAATCGGCAAGGTTTAGCCAGTGTGAGGAGTACGGGACGAGATCTTGGGACCTCATGTGGGGTTGTTACGAGCCGCTGTAGGCCCAGACCTCGTACTCATGGATGAGAGTGCTCGACGTCATAGAGCACGGGTGGTAAATATTTCCTTGGAAACGGAAGAATTTGTACGCATAGCGTGACCTATTCGCTCTCTGGATTTGAATCCCATAGAGAAAGTCTGGGATAAACTAGGGACGCGGGCATCCGGCAACCACTCTCCAAGACTTGCGAGCAGCTCTGTAAGAAGAATGGGCGTTGTTGCCTCAACATGAGATTGCTCACATCATTTACAGCACGCCCCATCGTTGTCAGGCCTGTACTGCTGCAAGAGGTTGTCAAACCCCATACTGAGCACATTAACCAGTTGTCGGAATGTGTGTGCTAATCTGCGAAGTTGGAAAAAACGAAGAACATTTTTGTCTACTGTCATGCATGGTGCAGCTGTTTACGTTCTGTATTCTTTACATTGTTTCTACTTTACTACCACCTGTTTGTACTGGTTTATGGGAAAATAAACAAAACTGCAAAATTTCTGTTACTCTAATTTTGGATAATTCACGTTATTGTGTTTTTTGTGTAAACTGCGCTAATTATTGTAACATATGTAGGTTGTGCCCTTTACCACCACATTTATAAGTAACCGTTATAAGAGGTAACATTAGATGGAGCTTCCTCGACACTCTTGTGTGGAAAGTAAGATATGTGATTATAGTCTTTTACTGTGACGAAAGTGTGTAAAGAGGTTTTATGTACATTTATGTCTTTATTTTTCTACTCTTGAAGGTGCTGTAACTTTTGCGTTTGTTTCACTATCATGTAGCTTGTAAGTGCCCAATGAGTCGAAAGTAGCCAATAGCACAAAAAACGTGAAATAAAGTGTTTATTTCAAAAATAAAAGCAGCCTATGGACAATGACTTCCTTGAAGAAATCTGAAGCGGCTGTGGACCCATATGCACACAACACAACTGATGAAGAATTGAATCATCACTAAGATCTGGTTCAAATGGCTCTGAGCACTATGGGACTTAACTTCTGAGGTCATCAGTCCCCTAGAACTTAGAGCTACTTAAACCTAACCAACCTAACCAACCTAAGGACATCACACTCATCCATGCCCGAGGCAGGATTCGAACCTGCGACTGTAGCGGTCGCGCGGTTCGAGACTGAAGTGCCTAGAACCGCTCGGCCACCCCGGCCGGCGCTAAGCTCTGGTTTAAGGATCATGAAAGATGGTTGTATATGTGGGAGAGAGGTTTTAAATCGATTATGTAATGATAATTCTGAGATTCATTAACCAGGTTTTAAAATGTAAAACATATACAAGTGAAAATGTGGACTCTGATCACAGTTTACTGGTTATGAACTGTAAATTAAAACTGAAGAAACTGCAGAAAGGTAGGGAATTAAGGAGATGGCAGCTGGATAAGTTGAAGAACCAGAGCGAGTTGAGAACTTCGGAGAGAGCATTAGACAACGATGCATTGCAGTACTAGAAAAGAATACCGTAGAAAGAGAATGGGTACCTTTGAGAGATGAAATAATAAATTCGGCTGAGGATCAAATAAATAAAAAGACGAGGCCTAGCAGAAATCCTTGCATAACATAGGATGTTTTTAATTTAAGTGATGAAAGGAGAACACACAAAAACGCTGCAAATGAAACAGGGGAAAGAAATACAAACATCTAAAAGATGAGATAAACAGGAATTGCAAAACGGCAAAGCAGGAATAGCTAGAGGACAAATGTAAGAATATAATAGCGTGTATCACTACGGGAGAGACAAATACGTATGGGAAAATTAAAGAGGCTTTTGGAGAAAAGAAAAGCACCTGTACGAATATAAAGAGCTCGGATGGAAAGCTAAGCAAATAAGGGAAAGCTGAAAGCTGGAAAGAGCATACATAGGGCCCATGCAAGGGAGATAAACTTGGAAGTAATATTATAGAAGAGGAAGAGGACGTCGATGAAGATAAGATGGGAGATACGATACTGCGAGAAGAATTGGACGGAACGTTGAAACACCTCAGTCGAAACAAGGTCCCTGGAGCAGACGACATGGCGGCAGACCTACTGATATCCCATCTGGCGTTAAAGACGTATGAGCCAGGTGGAAAACCCTCGAACTACCAGAAGAATATAAATAATTTCAGTTTGAAAGAACGCAGCTGCTGACGGGAGTAAGTACTACAGAACTGTCAGTTTGATAAGCCGTGGTCGCAAAGTACTAACACGAATTCTTTATAGAAGAATAGAAAAACTTGTAGAAGCTGATCTCGGAGAAGATCAGTTTGAATTCCGGAGGAATGTAGCAGCACGCGAAGCAATACTGATCCTATGACGTTTCTTAGAAGATGAGTTAAGGGCAGGCAAACCTACGTTTAGAGCGTTTGTAGCCTCAGAAAAAGCTTTTGACAATGGTGACTGGAATACACTCTTTGAAATTCTGAAGGTAGCGGGAATAAACTACAGGGAGCGAAAGGATGTTTGTAACTTGTACAGAAACCAGACGGCACTTATAAGAGTCGAGGGGCATGAACGGGAAGCAATGTTTGATGGTTCAAATGGTTCTGAGCACTATGGGACTCAACTGCTGTGGTCATCAGTCCCCTAGAACTTAGAACTACTTAAACCTAACTAACCTAAGGACATCACACACACCCATGCCCGAGGCAGGATTCGAACCTGCGATCGTAGCAGCAGCGCGGCTCCGGACTGGAGCGCCTAGAACCGCACGGCCACCGCGGCCGGCGGAAGCAATGTTTGAGAATAGAGTGAAACAGGGTTGTAATTTATCCCCGATGTTATTCAATCCGTACACTGAGCGAGCAGTGAAGGAAGCCAAAGAAAAATTTGGAGAAGGGATTATAGTTCAGGGAGAAGAAACAAAAACTTTGAGGTTTGCCGATAACACCGTAATTCCGTCAGGGACAGCAAGAGCAGCTGAATGGAAAGGTAGCATCTTGAATGGAGGATATAACATAAACATCCACAAAGGTAAAATAAGGATAGTGGAATGTAGCTGAATTAAGTTGGGTGATACTGAGGGAATTATATTCAGAAACGGGATACTTTAAGTAGTAGATGAGGTTTGCTAATTGGGCAGTAAAGTGGCCGAAGTAGAGAGGATATAGAGTGAAGACTGGCAATGACAATAAAACCGTTTCTGAAGAAGAGAAATTTGTTGACTTCGAATATACATTTAAGTGTTAGGAATTCCTTTCTGAAGATACTTGTCTGGAGCGCAGTGATGACTGTAAGTGAGACGTGGACGATGAACAGTTTAGACACGAAGACAATAGATGCTTTTGAAATGTGGTTTTACAGAAGAATGCTGTAGATTAGGTGGATAGATCGGGCAACCAATGAGGAGATACTAAACATAATTTGGGAGAAAAGAAATTTGTGACACAAATTGACTAAAAGGAGAGATCGGTTGGTAGGATACATTCTGAGACATCAAGCGATCACAAATTTAGTATTGGATGGGAGTGTGGAGGATAAAAATCGTAAAGGGAAACCAAATGATGAATACAGTGAGAAGATTCAAAAGGATGTAGGTTCCATTAGGTATTCGGAGATTGAGAGGCTTGCACAGGTTAGAGTAGTATGGAGAGCTGTATCAAACCATTCCTTAGACTGAAGACCACAACAACAAACAGTAGCCGGCCGGTGTGGCCGAGCGGTTCTAGGCGCTTCAGTCGGGAACCGCGCTGCTGCTACAGTCGCAGATTCGAATCCTGCCTCGCGCATGGATGTGTGTGATGTCCTTAGGTTAGTTAGGTTTAAGTAGTTCTAAGTCTAGGGGACTGATGACCTCAGATGTTAAATCCCATCGTGCTTAGAGCCATTTGAAACAACAATTACAACATAAGTAGTCCATCTAGTACAATGACTCTGAGTAGCGAGTTAAAAAGAATGGGACACGGTGCTCGAGCTGCAACTCACGAGGCAAACATTTATGTAGTCTACGCCTGAGGTGGTGTAAACAGACACTGGACGGTGGAAGACTGGAAACGAGTGATTTTGATGGATGAATCACACTACACCATGTAGGAATCCTATGGAAGGGCTTGGGTTTGTCGAATGCCTGGAGAAAGTTATTTGCCATCACGTGTAGTGCCACCAGTGAAGTATGGAGGATGCTGTGTTACGGTATGGCGAGGTTTTTCGTGGTTAGCGTGTGGTATACTTACTGATCTGAAGAAAACGCTTAGTACCCAACAATATAAACACGTTTTACACCATTGTGCATTGCGTGCATTGGAGGAACACTTCGAAGACGATAGAATGAAATGGCCGGGAGGCCCCCTCCGGGTACGTTCGTCCGCCGAGCGCAAGTCTTATTTCAGTCAACGACGCATTGGGCGACTTGCGTGCCAGTGATGAAATCTCCAACCCGGTCGAGAATCGAACCTGGGCCCGCTGTGTGGGAGGCAAGCACGTTGCCTCTCAGCTAAACAGGCGGACTTTGAAGACGACGATTGTTTTCGATAGCGTGACAAGGCACCCTATCATAGAGCAGGATTCGTCAGGCAATGGACTGTGAACAATAAAGATCTCTGAAAAACACTGGGCGGCCCAGAGTCTCGTCCAAAACCCATACGAACAGCCTTGGGTTGAGTTAGAACGTTAGCTTTGCTCCAGACCAAGCATCCAACATCACTGTTTTCCCTGGTTTTGCCTCTTGGGGGAGAATGTACTGAAATTCCTCCACAGACATTCAGACATCTTACTGAAAGAGTCCCCAGCAGAGTTCAAGCCGTCGTAATGGTGAAGCGTGGACACTCCCAATATTAATGTCACTAATAGGTGCCCGCACACATTTGGTCATACAGCGTACATCCTGTGGAATGATCACGAGTCATATGGAGGCTTACTGTCTCACACACCATTCACGAATGTATGGGTAATGGGGAAATGATAGAAGTACCCATCATTACAAGTGTGAAATGGAGTGGAGAGTGTAGATGCAGATGTAAAGTAAAGCAACTGAGAACAAAGCGTGTGTTTTTGGAACTCTCACTGTTGAAAAAAGTGCAAACCAGCCTCATTTTTTGAATGAATGATTTTTGCTCCGTGGCTAGGCCCATTGTTAGACTGCTGCGAGGACTCCTGGCAGAAATTTCACATTTTTATTCCATCATAGAACAGAACCATGGAAGAATTCTGGAGATACTAGTAGGTATCAGATAGATTATATAATGGTAAGACAGAGATTTAGGAACCAGGTTTTAAATTGTAAGACATTTCCAGGGGCAGATGTGGACTCTGAACACAAACTATTGGTTATGAACTGTAGATGAAAACTGAAGAAACTGCAAAAAGGTGGGAATTTAAGGAGATGGGACCTGGATAAACTGACTAAACCAGAGGTTGTACAGAGTTTCAGGGAGAGCATAAGGAAACAATTGACAGGAATGGGGGAAAGAAATACAGTAGAAGAAGAATGGGCAGCTCTGAGAAATGAAGTAGTGAAGGCGGCAGAGGATCAAGTAGGTAAAAAGACGAGGGCTAGTAGAAATCCTTGGGTAACAGAAGAAATATTAAATTTAATTGATGAAAGAAGAAAACATAAAAATGCAGTAAATGAAACAGGCAAAAAGGAATACAAACGTCTCAAAAATGAGATCGACAGGAAGTGCAAAATGGCTGAGCAGGGATGGCTAAAGGATAAATGTAAGGATGTAGAGGCTTATCTCACTAGGGGTAAGATAGACACTCCCTATATGAAAATTAAAGAGACCTTTGGAGAAAAGAGAACCACTTGTATGAATATCATGAGCTCAGATGGAAACCCAGTTCTAAGCAACGAAGGGAAAGCTGAAAGATGGAAGGAGTATATAGAGGGTCTATACAAGGGCGATGTACTTGAGGACAATATTATGGAAATGGAAGAGGATGTAGATGAAGATGAAATGGGAGATATGATACAGTGTGAAGAGGCTGACAGAGCACTGAAAGACCTGAGTCGAAACAAGGCCCCGGGAGTAGACAACATTTCATTAGAACTACTGACGGCCTTGGGAGAGGCAGTCCTGACAAAACTCTACCATCTGGTGAGCAAGATGTATGAGACAGGCGAAATACCCTCAGACTTTAAGAAGAATGTAATAATTCCAATCGGCCGGCCGGAGTGGCCGTGCGGTTCTAGGCGCTACAGTTTGAAGCTGAGCGACCGCTGCGGGCGCAGGTTCGGATCCTGCCTCGGGCATGAATGTGTGTGATGTCCTTAGGTTAGTTGGGTTTAATTAGTTCTAAGTTCTAGGCCACTGATGACCTCAGAAGTTAAGTCGCATAGTGCTCAGAGCCATTTGAACCAATAATTACAATCCCAAAGAAAGCAGGTGTTGACAGATGTGAAAATTGCCGAACTACCAGTTTAATAAGTCACATCTGCAAAATACTAACGCGAATTCTTTAAAGACGAATTGAAAAAATGGTAGAAGCCGACCTCGGGGAAGATCGGTTTGGATTCCGTAGAAATGTTGGAACACGCGAGGCAATACTGACCTTACGACTTATCTTAACCTTTCTTCTAAGGAAAGCAAGCCTACGTTTCTAGCATTTGTAGACTTAGATAAAGCTTTTGACAATGTTGACTGGAATACTCTCTTTCAAATTCTGAAGGTGCCACGGATAAAATACAGGGAGCGAAAGGCTATTTACAATTTGTACAGAAACCAGATGGCAGTTATAAGAGTCGAAGGACACGAAAGGGAAGCAGTGGTTGGGAAGGGAGTGAGACAGGGTTGTAGCCTCTCCCCGATGTTATTTATTCTGTATATTGAGCAAGCAGTAAAGGAAACAAAAGAAAATTTCGGTGTAGGTATTAAAATCCATGGAGAAGAAATAAAAACTTTGAGGTTCGTCGATGACATTGTAATTCTGTCAGAGACAGCAAAGGACTTGGAAGAGCAGTTGAACGGAATAGACAGTGTCTTGAAAGGAGGATATAAGATGAACATCAACAAAAGCAAAACGAGTATAATGGAATGTAGTCGAATTAAGTCTGGTGATGCTGAGGGAATTGGATTAGGAAATGAGACACTTAAAGTAGTAAAGGAGTTTTGTTATTTGGTGAGCAAAATAACTGATGATGCTCGAAGTAGAGAGGATATAAAATGTAGACTGGCAATGGCAAGGAAAGCGTTTCTGAGGAAGAGAAATTTGTTAACATCGAGTATAGATTTAAGCGTCAGGAAGTCGTTTCTGAAAGTATTTGCATGGAGTGTAGCCGTGTATGGAAGTGAAACATGGACGATAAATAGTTTGGACAGGGAGAGAATAGAAGCTTTCGAAATGTGGTGCTACAGAAGAATGCTGAAGATTAGATGGGTAGATCACATAACTAATGAGGAGGTATTGAATAGAATTGGGGAGAAGAGGAGTTTATGGCACAACTTGACAAGAAGAAGGGACCGATTGGTAGGGCATCAGGGGATCACAAATTTAGCATTGGAGGGCAGCGTGGAGGGTAAAAATCGTAGAGGGAGACCAAGAAATGAATACACTAAGCAGATTCCGAAAGATGTAGGCTAAAGTAGGTACTGGGAAATGAAGAACCTTGCACAGGATAGAGTAGCATGGAGAGCTGCATCAAACCAGTCTCAGGACTGAGGACAAAAACAACAACAGAACAGAATATTTCCGATATTATAGTTCACAAATGTTTTTATGTTATGAGCAAGGTCATTACATTTTACTTACTTGGGGAAAAGTTTTTCTTTATATATTACAGCATACAAGCCTGATTCGTTGGTATGTGACGTGCTGTAATACGAGCTAGACTAATGAAAAGGGGAAGGAAAATCTGTTCACTTCTGACCTCAGGTCAGCTAGTGGTTTAGTTGTCTGTATGAATGAAGAAAATAGTACGGTAAGGAAATACGTCTACAGCAGTTATGTATCACTGGCAAGGATCCCTTTTTTTAACTTAATTGTAAGGAAAGCTATTCATTAAACTTTCAAAACTAGTGGCAGTGACCAGTGACGTTTTTTCTAGGATAATGTTAAGCCTTCTATTTTGATTAACTAACTATGCGATACAAATAACCTCCCTATAATTTTGTATGACCAGAAGTAATATTTTTACTGCCATACGTAGCTTAGTTAGTTAATCAAAATGAAAAACTTAACAATAATGTGGAAAACAATGGTTGAACATTTGATAGAACCGAGCAGTACCATATTGAAGTTTGAGAGCGAAGAGTAAAGTGGGTATTCTAATTGTCAACAGCAAGTATCATGGGCGAAGGCAACAAAACAGTTTAAATATTCTTGGAAGAGATTATATGAAGATTTTTATGTTTTTGTTCAATTTTTTGTGATATTTTGGTTTGATGGTTGATTTGGGGGAGGAGAGCAAACAGCGAGGTCAACAGTCCTATCCGGTTAGGGAAGGATGGAGAAAGAAGTGGGCCGCGCACTTTCAAAGGAACCAACCCGACATTTGCCTGAGCGATTTAGCGAAATCACGGGAAACCTAAATCAGGGTGTCCGGACGCGGGTTTGAACCGTCGTCCTCCCGAATGAGTGTCCAGTGTGCTGATCACTGCGCCACCTCGCTCGGTGTGATAGTTTGAATAAATCACTGCAGGATAAGTATATCCCAACACTAGTTTCCACGATTAGACCCTAATTGTTGTTGTTGTTGTAGTGGTCTTCAGTCCTGAGACTGATTTGATGCAGCTATCCATGCTACTCTATCCTGTGCAAGCTTCTTCATCTCCCAGTACCTACTGCAGCCTACATCCTTTTGAATTTGCGTAGTATAATCATCTCCTGGTCTCCCTCTACGATTTTTACCGTCCACGCAGCCATCCAGTACTAAATTGGTGATCCCTTGATGCCTCAGAACATATCATAGCAACCGATCCCTTCTTCTAGTCAAGTTGTGCCACAAATTTCTCTTCTCCCTAATTCTATTCAATACCTCCTCATTAGTTATGTGATCTACCCATCTAATCTTCAGCATTCTTCTGTAGCACCACCTTTCGAAAGCTTCTATTCTCTTCTTGTCTAAATTATTTATCGTCCATGTTTCACTTCCATACATGGCTACACTCCATGCAAATACTTTCAGAAACGACTTCGTGACACTTAAATCAATACTCGATGTTAACAAATTTCTCTTCTTCAGAAACGCTTTCCTTGCCATTGCCAGTATACATTATATATTCTCTTTACATCGACCATCATCGTTTATTTTGCTCTCCAAATAGCAAGACTCCTTTACTACTTAAAGTGTCTCATTTCCTAATCTAATTCCCTCAGCATCACCCGATTTAATTCGACTACATTCCATTACCCTCGTTTTGCTTTTGTTGATGTTCATCTTATACCCTCCTTTCAAGACACTGTCCAACCCGTTCAACTGCTCTTTGCTGTCCCTGCTGTCCCTGCATACAAAACTATCAGAACAGATGTCTTGTGGATGAATCAGTGCTTGCGAAACGTTGCTGGAGCAATGGTGTTTTAGTTTTCAGTGTTTATACAGTGAAGCGCCAAAAACTGGTATAGGTATGCGTATTCAAATGCAGAGATATGTGAACTGGCAGAATAGGGCGCCGTGGTCGGCAACGCCTATAAAATACAACAAGCGTATGGCACAGTTGGTAGATCGGTTAGTGCTGTTACAATGGCAAGTTACAAAGATTTAAGTGACATTGAACGTGGTGTTTAGTCGGCGCACGAGCGATGGGACTCAGCATCTCCGAGGTAGCGATGAAGTGAGGATTTTTCCGTACGACCATTTCACTAGTGTACAGTGAATATCAGGACTCCGGAAACACATCAAATCTCCGACATCGCTGTGGCCGGAAAAAGATCCTGCAAGAACGGGACCATCGATGACTGAAGAGAATCGTTCAACGTGACGGAAGTGCAATCATTGTGCAAATTTCAGCAGAGTTCATTGCTGGACTATCAACAAGTGCCAGCGTGCGAACCATTTAACGAAACAACACCGATATGTTCTTTCGAAGCCGACGGTCCACTCGTGTACACTTGATGACTGCACAACACAAGGCTTACGTCTCGCATGGGGCAGTCAACACCGACACTGGACTGTTGACGACTAGAAAGATGTTGCCTGGTCGGACGAGTCTCGTTTCAGATTGTATCGAGCGGATGGACGTGTACGGGTATGGAGACAAACTCATGAATCCAATCACCCTGCATGTCAGCAGTGGATTTTCAAGCTGGTGGAGGCTATGTAATAGCGTGTGGCGTGTGCAGGTGGAGTGATGTGGGATCCCTGGTACGTCTAGTTATGACTCTGACAGGTGACACTTACGTAAGCCTCCTGTCTGATCGCCTGCATCCATTCATGTCCATTGTGTATTCCGACGGACTTGAACAGTTCCAGCAGGACAATGTGACACCCCACACGTCCAGAATTGCTACAGAGTGGCTCCGGGAACACTCTTCTGAGTTTAAACACTTCCACTGGTTACTAAACTCCTCAGAGATGAACATTATTGAGCATATCTGGGATGCCTTGCAACGTGCTATTCGGAAGAGATCTCCATCCTCCTGTACTCTTACGGGTTTATGGAGAGCACTGCAGGATTCGTGGTGTCAAATCCCTCCAGCACTACTGCAGACTTTAGTCGAGTCCAAGCCACGTCGTGTTGCGGCACTTCTGCGTGGTCGTGGGGACTCTAGGCAATATTAGGCAGGTGTACCAGGTTCCTTGGCTCTTCAGTATGTATATGTGTTTACCTACATATGATGACGCTATGTTATATAAAATCATTCATATTTATAAAGCGTACAACTAAAACATAGTTTGCATTGTACGATACTTCCTATATTTCTTTATATTCAGTTGAATTACTTCCAAACATTTGAGAATGGCCTAATGGCCGGAAGTGGTCATGTTGAGAAATGTATTTTTATTTAAAATATTAGTAATTATCGCCTATATGAATAAAACACTGGAAAAAATAATAACCAAGGTATTTTGAAGGAAAGCAACGAAAATTATCGAGGATACAAATAATTTCATTTATCTATTTGCCTGTGTTCAGACTTTCATATGTACTGCGCCAAGAAAGGGAGTGAAGTTGGAAATCCGTTTCCTCTGCCCAGAGGTGAAATTATTGCTCGTCTGGCCCTTAAGAGCATGGCGACGTCTGTGTAGTCGTATTTCGCTTTCTCCAGGCTGGTGTACCTGCGAGAAGTATGCATGAGAACCGTAAAGACGCGGAAACAAAGGGCGATTACGACTCGTCAGTTAACGCTCATGCTTCAACAGTTTTTGCATCCTACGCGGTGTATGCATAAAGTTTTTAACTCATCATAAAAATCGCGTTTCGCTTCATAAAGAAGCACTTTTTTCTTTACCGGGGCGTGCCTTCTTAGTTTCTAGAGGAGCTGTAACTGCCGGAGCGCAACAATATTCTTCCACTGAGCCGCTCGCCAGACATTGCAGTCACTCTTTTATGACTGTTAAATTTTAAATTCTTTGTCAATAACGACTGCTCGCTGACCCTTTGCGAGGTGTGGGCATACAAAGGGTTTCTCTGCGATTCATTCCTCTGCTTGCGCATTCAGTGGCAGGGAAACATTATTTCCACTACAAATCTGCGCCGAACGGTTCTCCGTGAATTAAAAAAAAATCTTTAGTGTAGTTTCATGTAAGTGTATGGGAGAGTACACGAGACGAAAAAGAACTGACGGCATTGGTACTTTTAACGATTCGTTTTAAAAACCTTCCTACCAGACCCCATGTTTTATAGAAAAAAATTAAAACGCTTTTCCTCACCACTGAGGAGCGGCCACAAACATTTTCCAGGGTGATTGGTTCAGTCAGTCACTTTAAGAAAGTGTAGAAACGCATCTTATTTAGACAGTCTGTGACAGTCGTGACCGGCACCTGTCGCGTCGTCTCTAGTTCCAATTCTTTGAAAAGGAACTATTCATCTTTCATATAAATAAGCGCAAAAGAAATATATGGTTGTTTCCTGATGTGTGTCGATATGCTGGTTTTACCCACTTCGTTTCTCGTAATGTTACACGCGGGCACACACACGCATTCGATAGCCGGCCGCTGTGGCCGAGCGGTTCTAGGCGCTTCAGTCTGGAACCGCGCGACCGCTACGGTCGCAGGTTCGAATCCTGCCTCGGGCATGGATGTGTGTGGTGTCCTTAGGTTAGTTAGGTTTAAGCAGTTCTAAGTTCTAGGGGACTGATGACTTCAGATGTTAAGTCCATAGTGCTCAGAGCCATTTGAACCATTTGAACACGCATTACCAGAAGGTGAGTAAAATCAACATCATGTCGATAATTTTTGGTAACATTTTCGGGAAGCAGCGATCTTGTAATGTATATAAGATCAGTGGAAAAACAATCAAGACCGGGTTGGTACTTTATTAAAATGACCGGGCCGGCCGAAGTGGCCGTGCGGTTAAAGGCGCTGCAGTCTGGAACCGCAAGACCGCTACGGTCGCAGGTTCGAATCCTGCCTCGGGCATGGATGTTTGTGATGTCCTTAGGTTAGTTAGGTTTAACTAGTTCTAAGTTCTAGGGGACTGATGACCTCAGCAGTTGAGTCCCATAGTGCTCAGAGCCATTCTGAGCCAAAATGACCGGTTTCGGCCTATACTTCGGCCATCTTCAGACAGCACTGTGAAAGATAGAAAACGTGCTAGTTACATAAAGAAGCCAGTGACTTAAAATAATTTATACGTATTAAACTCGAAGAGCTGCCGACTAGGCACCATTGCGTTATATAGGTCTGGTGAGGGCACGTTTGTGCTGTATTACGTAAACGTCAGTCAATGAGGAACGATTTACATAAATTACGTACGATTTGAAGTTGCAGTTTATCTAACTGTGAATAATTATAAAAAGTAGTACCTGTGGGACAGAACAGAATGTTAAAAATAGTGGGTAACGTAATAAGGTCATTTAAAAATTGGGTGTCTTATTTCTTTTTGTACCATCTGGCAGAAATAATTCATGTAACTAGGTAAAGTATTCATATCATTGGCAGTTTAACCAGTAGAGTGAGTGTTTAAAGCAAATGGATTAATGTAAAATAATCATCATCTATGGTAATAATGCAATAAGTAAACTATATGCTGAATATTACGAAATTTAGTGAACATTGGCGCACTGTTCTGGCTTGGACATGCTATCTAAGGACGCAGTTGTCATGGAGACGTCGTAGTAGGATGTCTAGGAAGTATCAAAGACGTATATCATGGACGCCATGAGTTACCATAACGACTGAGGTCGATCGCAGCTGTCAAAGATAATCGGGATGGTGTCTTTAAGTAGCGCAAGTACAAGTTTTACTATAAACTGCCCGCAAGAAGCTAGTCATACTCGTAATACAGTCCTATTTTACAACGGAACATTCTGTTCTCTTCTACAGGCACTACTTTTTATAATTAGTCACTTTTAGATAAACTGTATCTTCAGATGATATGTAATTTATGTAAATCGTTCCTCATTGGCTGACATTGACGTCGTCAGCACAAACACGCCCTCACCAGATCTATATAACGCAATGTTGGCTAGCCAGGAGCAACAGTTTCAGTGACTAATGTCAACTGGCTGTTGTACGAATCGTCAACTTCAGCTGATGGGTAACGACTCTTCGATTTTATTAGGAATAAATAATTTTAAGTCACTGACTTCTTTAGGTAACTAACACGTTTTTTATCTTCACAGTGCTGTCTGAGGTTGGTCTAAGTATAGGCCGAAAGCGGTCATTTTAAGAAAGTGCCATCACGATATAGACTGTTTTGTCGCTGATTTTATCATGTCGATACACACCAGGAAACAACCATATATTTCATCTGCGTACTTAAGTTGTTGAAAGGAACTACGGAAAACCTAAAACGATACAGTTGGTCCAATATTCAAAAGCATGTTTTCCAAAAATAAGCAAAACGGAAACGGAATAAATGTCGAGTGTCTTACATACCGGTGCCACTTTCGAATTCCTACTTATTTTATCGGGTAGTTTTTCCTATTGGCCTCCCTAGACTTGACTGGATCGGTTTCAGAGCTTTCCACCACTGAAATATGAGACGGTCAACGAGACTTTTATTTAATTTTATTGTTTTACAGCCTCTGTCGTGCCCTTGCAGCCTATCCTTCTTATGACAAAATGGCCTTCATCGTCGTAAGGTTCTTGTGCCACGGAAGCCCAATTTTACACAGAACATTCACTCTAGTCTATTGAGGACTTTTGATTTTTAATCTATGTAATGCATTGAAAAATAAAAATAATTAATAAGAAATTCAGAAACTTGTCTTCTCTGAAAAGTTGAATCCTCCTCCTTGTGAAGCAGGGCGACCCTTTAATCTTAGACATTTAAAACCTAAATAATAGGTCTTCTTCTAAAACTAAATCCTGGAACTGAATAGACTGAACTCCAGACCCTATCCACTATGTTTTCTAGCGAAAGAAAGCGAAAGAAGACCTTATTCTGCTAAGCTCTTTTCATTTTTAAAATAATCCAAATCTTTTCTTTATTTGAAAAACATAAATAAATACAAGTTCTTCTCCAGTCACGCCCGTGAAGTACGAAATCCCTAAAATGATACTTGTCCTTGTGACAGTAATATTTTATCCAGAATTATGAAAGGAATGTTGATCATCGAGGTCTCTGGTCGAGAACGCCGCTATGCGTTCGCTTCTCAGTAATACGGTCGTGCATGCTGAACTAAGAACCTAATAATAGTCGCAATCGAATGTAGGATCGAATCTGTATCGAGTCTGTAAGTTCTGGAACTATCGAAGATCCTTAAGTCTGTCAATAATCGTGGAAGAAATTCTACCTTATACCCAAAGATCAGTACATCATTACCTCAATGTAAGAGAAAGAGCTTGAAAAGTTTTCTTGTCCATGAGACTGCGTAATTTGCCATTGTAATTTGGCAAAACGTATAACACAAAACGCAGATGTACAAATGCAGTAGGACTGCTATGTAGTTCTCGTTGCTTCTGAAACAGCTCAGCATAGTGTCGTTGTTTGCTCTTGCACTGCATTCATCGAAACCGTAACGAAGTGCATGACGGTCATCCCTTCACAAGTAAACAGATCTATACAGCTTTGCATCACCTTCACGTACAATTAACACAGCAGGAAAAACGAACCAGAGGCAGATCCAAGCGGTATTGAATGGAGGCTTAAGGTCGAAGAATAAAGTGGGCGTTAATGCTGATAACGGCAAGTATCGTGAGAGGATGGAGCAAGTTTGTTTCTAAACAACACACGGTCCATACAATTGACATGTGCAGTGCTGTGCGGGTATATTTAGTACAGCACAGCTAAAAATATTAATGGGGATATGAAACCAAACAAAATTCTGTTGGTTTGTAACGAGTCACCCATGACCACGGCTCCATATCAAATACTCAGAAAACGTACCTTAACAACCTTACCAATTCTGTCAGTGGATTTTGGTTTCACCTTTTGTAGCACATAATGAAGTACACGAAAACACTCCGTTAAAAGCTTCGGTTTCCCGATGAATCTTTTATCCATTACCTGGAATTTTAGAGCATTTTTGAGTTCGTCTTCTTCAATTTCGGGAGCGATATTCGCCGAAACCCTTCGCATTGCCATCTGGGTTGGCCCAGAATTTTATGAAAACACCGCGAACGTTCCTAAGCTCACGAAACGACAGATTCTGTAGAAAGTCTGCAAATCTCTCCCACACAGCGGCTTGCCAGTAGCTAAGACAACAGTATTACGTCACAACTCCCTCTGCACCACTGATTATATACTGAATCTTCACATGACGTTTTCACTCGTTGAAAAGAGAAATATGAAGAATAGGGCTTCCAGGCTACGAACTTCAGTGTACCTGCGTCAGAGTAATATTTTCTGATAACTAACTGGTCATTGTATTACTCATATAGACCTTTGAAGGCTACTCGGAACCATGGTGTCCATGTCACGTTAAACACCAATGTAGCAAATGTGCGAGCGCAAAACAGTTGGACTAAGAAGCTACTGTTCCTGTCATCTATGAAGTACCTAAAGTGAACGTGCGTGGATGATATAGGAACCTCACAGACACAATAAACTGGCATCACTGCTCAACGGCAGTTACGCAATGTAAAACAGTGGACTACAAGTCATGATGTGAGATCTGTCACCAAGCAAAGTCAGGCCACACTTGCTGACTCGAAAAATTGTACTGAGTGACTTCGTTACATTATGTGTGTCCGCGGCTACTGTCTGAGACCAACACCTTCTCCAATGAAACTGGAATCACTCAACAGAGGAAAGCCCACTGGACCTGACGGGATACCAATTCGATTCTACACAGAGTACGCGAAAGAACTTGCCCCCCTTCTAACAGCCGTGTACCGCAAGTCTCTAGAGGAACGGAAGGGTCGTCGAGCAGATGCGCAAAACTATAGACCTATATCTCTGACGTCGATCTGTTGTAGAATTTTAGCCCGCATCTCGTGGTCGTGCGGTAGCGTTCTCGCTTCCCACGCCCGGGTTCCCGGGTTCGATTCCCGGCGGGGTCAGGGATTTTCTCTGCCTCGTGATGGCTGGGTGTTGTGTGCTGTCCTTAGGTTAGTTAGGTTTAAGTAGTTCTAAGTTCTAGGGGACTGATGACCATAGATGTTAAGTCCCATAGTGCTCAGAGCCATTTTTTTTTTGTAGAATTTTAGAAGATGTTTTTTGCTCGAGTATCATGTCGTTTTTGGAAACCCAGAATCTACTATGTAGGAATCAACATGGATTCCGGAAACAGCGATCGTGTGAGACCCAACTCGCTTTATTTCTTCATGAGACCCAGAAAATGTTAGATACAGGCTCCCAAGTAGATGCTATTTTTCTTGACTTCCGGAAGGCGTTCGATACAGTTCCGCACTGTCGCCTGATAAACAAAGTAAGAGCCTACGGAATATCAGACCAGCTGTGTGGCTGGATTGAAGAGCTTTTAGCAAACAGAACACAGCATGTTGTTATCAATGGAGAGACGTCTACAGACGTTAAAGTAACCTCTGGCGTGCCACAGGGGAGTGTTATGGGACCATTGCTTTTCACAATATATATAAATGACCTAGTAGATAGTGTCCGAAGTCCCATGCGGCTTTTCGCGGATAATGCTGTAGTATACAGAGAAGTTGCAGCATTAGGAAATTGTAGCGAAATGCAGGAAGATCTGCAGCGGATAGGCACTTGGTGCAGGGAGTGGCAACTGACCCTTAACATAGACAAATGTAATGTATTGCGAATACATAGAAAGAAGGATCCTTTATTGTATGATTATATGATAGCGGAACAAACACTGGTAGCAGTTACTTCTGTAAAATATCTGGGAGTATGCGTGCCGAACGATTTGAAGTGGAATGATCATATAAAATTAATTGTTGGTAAGGCGGGTACCAGGTTGAGATTCATTGGGAGAGTCCTTAGAAAATGTAGTCCATCAACAAAGGACGTGGCTTACAAAACACTCGTTCGACCTATACTTGAGTATTGCTCATCAGTGTGGGATCCGTACCAGATCGGTTTGACGGAGGAGATAGAGAAGATCCAAAGAAGAGCGGCGCGTTTCGTCACAGGGTTATTTGGTAACCGTGATAGCGTTACGGAGATGTTTAACGAACTCAAGTGGCAGACTCTGCAAGAGAGGCGCTCTGCATCGCGGTGTAGCTTGCTCGCCAGGTTTCGAGAGGGTGCGTTTCTGGATGAGGTATCGAATATATTGCTTCCCCCTACTTATACCTCCCGAGGAGATCACGAATGTGAAATTAGAGAGGTTAGAGCGCGCACGGAGGCTTTCAGACAGTCGTTCTTCTCGCGAACCATACGCGACTGGAACAGGAAAGGGAGGTAATGACAGTGGCACGTAAAGTGCCCTCCGCCACACACCGTTGGGTGGCTTGCGGAGTGTAAATGTAGATGTAGATGTAGATGTAGTGAGAAGGATAAAATTGGAAATTTGTGGAAAGATCCTATGGGACCAAATTGCTGAGGTCATCGGTCCCAAGACTTACACACTACTTAGTCTAATTTAAACTAACTCACGCTAAGGACAACACACACACTCATGCCCGAGGGAGGGTTCGAACCTCCGACGGGGGGAGCTGCGCCAACCGTGGCAAGGCACCTAGAGCGCTCGGCTGAGAAGGATAAACAGGCATTATATAATTTCAGTGTTTAGCATTTTTTAATTTTGGAGGGATGCACAATAGATAATACACTGTCCAGTCACGTGAGGCAATACTGACCTTACGACTTATCTTAGAAGAAGGATTAAGGAAAGGCAAACCTACGTTTCTAGCATTTGTAGACTTAGAGAAAGCTTTTGACAATGTTGACTGGAATACTCTCTTTCAGATTCTGAAGGTGGCAGGGGTAAAATACAGGGAGCGAAAGGCTATTTACAATATGTACAGAAACCAGATGGCAGTTATAAGAGTCGAGGGACATGAAAGGGAAGCAGTTGTTGGGAAGGGAGTAAGACAGGGTTGTAGCCTCTCCCCGATGTTATTCATTCTGTATATTGAGCAAGCAGTAAAGGAAACAAAAGAAAATTTCGGTGTAGGTATTAAAATCCATGGAGAAGAAATAAAAACTTTGAGGTTCGCCGATGACATTGTAATTCTGTCAGAGACAGCAAAGGATTTGGAAGAGCAGTTGAACGGAATAGATAGCGTCTTGAAAGGAGGATATAAGATGAACATCAACAAAAGCAAAACGAAGATAATGGAATGTAATCGAATTAAGTCGGGTGATGCTGAGGGAATTAGATTAGGAAATGAGACACTTAAAGTAGTAAAGGAGTTTTGCTATTTGGGGAGCAAAATAATTGATGATGGTCGAAGTAGAGAGGGTATAAAATGTAGACTGGCAATGGCAAGGAAAGCGTTTCTGAAGAAGAGAAATTTGTTAACATCGAGTATAGATTTAAGTGTCAGGAAGTCATTTCTGAAAGTATTTGTATGGAGTGGTGAATACACTAAGCAGATTCAGAAGGATGTAGGTTGCAGTAGGTACTGGGAGATGAAGAAGCTTGCACAGGATAGAGTAGCATGGAGAGCTGCATCAAACCAGTCTCAGGACTGAAGACCACAACAACAACAACAGTCACATTAAAGCGACCACCTGTAAAATGCCTGGATAATCACGTTTTGCAGCGCGGACCGCTGCGAGACTTGGCAGAAAAATAGTCATTGATGTTCTGAATGGTACCGAAGGGATGTGGAGCCATGGCGAGTTTCTCAGTTGAGGACGCAAACAGCTCGATCGGGGTTGTCCCACAGAATCTCGAGTGCGCTGAAATGCAAGGAGTGTAGTGGCCAAAGGAGTACGGTAAACTGGTGATCTTGGAACTACGGACGTACACTGTGAGCTGTGTGACACGTTGTAATGTCCTGCTAGTAGATGCCATCGCGCCGAGGAAAACCAAAATGCGTGTAGTGGTGGACGTGGACATGGTCCTCAAGGATAGATGCATATTTGCTTTGATCCCCTGTGCCTTTCAGAATGACGAGATCACCCAGAGAAAGACACGGAAATGTTCCCCTGACCATAGACCTCCCTCCTCCAGCCTGGACAGTTCCTATGATTGTTGCAGGTTGTTTGCCTTGAGACGTTTCACGCTGATAGAGCGTAAAACGTGATTCATCTCTAAAGGCCACTTGTCACCATTGAGTGGGCGTCCAGTTGCGGTTTCGGCTTTCCCATTTCCTGGTTTCGTCGAGGATTAACAGCAGTCAGCATGGGTGCATGAACCAGTCACCCGCTGAGGAAGCCCATATGCGGAACGTTCACTGAACAGCCGCTGAGGATACACTGCTCGTAACGGAGATCAGTTGCTCAACAGTTGCACGTCTATTCACCCGTACACATCCCCGCAGCTGACGTTCACTGTTGCCATCTATGGCCCGTGCTGTTGCCTCGGCGTCAGTTTTGGATAGCGCTCTGTTGGCATGCACGGTATACTTAAAGCACGGTGGCACCAGAACAGTTTACAGACTTAGCCGTTTCGGAAATTCTTCCACCCTTGGTCCGAAAGTCGGTTATCATGCCCTTTTGGACATCAGATAAATCGTTTCGTCTCAGCATTACAACGACTGCACTGTTTACCGCCCCCCCCCCCCTCTTCATCCTGTAAACTTCAATGCTGGTGCTGCCACCTATGAATGGTTATTGCACGTTGACTTGGAACATAGAGACTGCTCACAGCCGCGCGGGGTAGCCGTACGGTCTTAGGCGTCTGGTCAGGTTTCGCGCGGCTCCCCCCGTCGGAGGTTCGAGTCCTCCCTCGGACATGGGTGTGTGTGTTGTCCTTAGCGTAAGTTAGTTTAAGTTAGATTAAGTAGTGCGTAAGCCTAGGAACCGATGACCTCAGCAGTTTGGTTCCATAGTTCTTACCACAAATTTCCAATTTAGTTCCTCACATTAATGTGACTGGGCTTTGTATAAGATCAACACTGGGCGTCATTTTCGTCGGGGGAAAAGCAAATCGCAGAAAATCGTCTATAGATTAAACTTAGTAACATGAGAACTGAGCATATCATTCAGGAGTGTAATGTTTCGCACATGAAATGATTAACTGATGAGAGCGCACCGACCTCCCTAACGGTAAAAGAGACAACATTGACTTTGTTAACAAACTCAGTTATCATTTCAGTTGTCTTGTTGCGAAACATTCTAAATTACTCAAACAAATAGTTCTTAGTGTGTTACCGAATTTTGTTCCACACAACGTACAGTCAATTCTCCGGATTACTCTGTTTCTGTGTGTTACTACTAGGTTATGGTGTACCATCATTGCTAAGAATCTACAACCACCAAAAAAATTATACACCTGTGTCAACTACATTGAGATCTTGCATTACACACCGAAGAGAGAATAGATGTTTATCGGTCTTGAAATATTATTAATCAAAATGATCTGAAAATCTACTCAACGAATAAACTGATGTCGCTTACTTGCTGCTTTTGGATATTGTAAACTACGTAAAGGAGGCCCCGGTTGGCATCAACTCTGCTTGAACGCTTATTAACATCACTTCGTGGTCTAGATATCATACCACCCTCAATATACCATGATAGCTGAGAAAACTCGGCTACTTATCAGACCTTGTACTCTACAGTAAGAAGTGCTGTATTTAAAATATAGTGTAGTGATAACCTATGTACGGTGTTAAGTAACGAAAGTTATAAGATCAGAGCAGGGCAACCGACATCAAACGAAAAAATATTTCCCAATAACAGTAGAGTGGAAATACACCCTAAGCCATAAAGCAGTAGCCAAAAAATGTGTATTCATTCTTTTCCCTTACTAATAGCTGTTTTTCTAAATGTTTTAAGTTGAATAGTCAAAGCTACTCAGACATTAAATTCCCACCCACAGACGGTAACGTTGGATGAGAGATTTCTGTACTGTTCACTCGCTAAACTTTGGCTATTAATTCAACTACGACAGACGAACAGTAACTTAATTAATTTTGAAACGTTTAAGAAGTTGGAGTGGAGCTGATTATTATTCCTATGTGCACACATAAAAAAATGAAGTACCCAGAATGGGAGGAGGAAACGAAACAATTCTTCATAGGCTGAGAGGGTATGCCACTTTATTTCAGTGATTACAATATTGAATCAAATTTACAATACTTTTAAGCCTAGTGTTTATAACTATAAAATATTTGAAGCCATCACCTGTACAAATACACCCTTATGCTCTACCAGCTTCGGTCAAATAACCATGATGAGTCTTCAATACATCATTTTCAAATCAACTCCAAACATTGTGTTGTTGTTGTGGTCTTCAGTCCTGAGACTGGTTTGATGCATCTCTCCATGCTACTCTATCCTGTGCAAGCTTCTTCATCTCCCAGTACCTACTGCAACCTACATCCTTCTAAATCTGCTTAGTGTATTCATCTCTTGGTCTCCCTCTACGATTTTTACCCTCCACGCTGCCCTCCAATGCTAAATTTGTGATCCCTTGATGCCTCAAAACCTGCCCTACCAACTGATCCCTTCTTCTAGTCAAGTTGTGCCACAAACTTCTCTTCTCCCCAATCCTATTCAATACCTCCTCATTAGTTACGTGATCTACCCACCTTATCTTCCGCATTCTTCTGTAGCACCACATTCCGAAAGCTCCTATTCTCTTCTTGTACAAACAGGTTATCGTCCATGTTTCATTTCCATACATGGCTACACTCGATACAAATACTTTCAGAAACGACTTCCTGACACTTAAATCTATACTCGATGTTAACAAATTTCTCTTCTTCAGAAACGATTTCCTTGCCATTGCCAGTCTACATTTTATATCCTCTCTACATCGACCATCATCGGTTATTTTACTCCCTAAATAGCAAAACTCCTTTACTACTTTAAGTGTCTCATTCCCTAATCTAATCCCCTCAGCATCACCCGATTTAATTTGACTACATTCCATTATCCTCGTTTTGCTTTTGTTGATGTTCATCTTATATCCTCCTTTCAAGACACTGTCCATTCCGTTCAACTGCTCTTCCAAGTCCTTTGCTGTCTCTGACAGAATTACAATGTCATCGGCGAACCTCAAAGTTTTTACTTCTTCTCCATGGATTTTAATACCTACTCCGAATTTTTCTTTTGTTTCCTTTACTGCTTGCTCAATATACAGATTGAATAACATCGGGGAGAGGCTACAACCCTGTCTCACTCCTTTCCCAACCACTGCTTCCCTTTCATGCCCCTCGACTCTTATAGCTGCCATCTGGTTTCTGTACAAATTGTAAATAGCCTTTCGCTCCCTGTATTTTACCCCTGCCACCTTCAGAATTTGAAAGAGAGTATTCCAGTTAACGTTGTCAAAATCTTTCTCTATGTCTACAAATGCTAGAAACGTAGGTTTGCCTTTTCTTACTCTTTCTTCTAAGATAAGTCGTAAGGTTAGTATTGCCTCACGTGTTCCAACATTTCTACGGAATCCAAACTGATCTTCCCCGAGGTCCGCTTCTACTAGTTTTTCCATTCGTCTGTAAAGAATTCGCGTTGGTATTTTGCAGCTGTGACTTATTAAACTGATAGTTCGGTAATTTTCGCATCTGTCAACACCTGCTTTCTTTGGGATTGGAATTATTATATTCTTCTTGAAGTCCAATCATATGTTCATAAAATTGCTCCATAAGCTCATATGAATTAAAATTATTTTGTCTGATAAAAATACAGTATCGTATTTGTATCAGGCAATATAATTGTGGTTTATTTGAGTTTATGCAGCAATTGTATGAACATATGATTAGAGTTTATTTTAAGATGACGTATTCCGGACTCATCATCAAAGAGCTTTTCCTCCTATGAAGATGGTTGCTTAACCTAAACCTGTAGTGAACAAAGGTGTATCTGCACAGATGATAAAGGTGTATTTGTACAGCTATGGCTCAGAGATGCATTTCCTCAAAAATTTACAAAAGCTTGGGTGTGCGAGCTTACGTATCAGTATGTCATTGCACCCTATCTGACATGGATGTACGGAATGATTCGGCTGTGAATGGTGTCATACATCCGTTGTATTCTCTCCTCGGGCAAGCTGGCTCATTAATATTGGCATTGGTCGTTGGCATCCTGAATAATGGCACTGGGACGGGATTTACGTCGCAGCTGGTCCCATACACGTACTACCGGGGATAAACCTGGGGATCTTGCTAGTCGCGGGAGTACCCCCATCACAAGTAGACTGCTTACGGAGAGACATGCTATGTGAGGATGAGCATTGGCTTCATTGGCTTGTTGGTACAACACTACTGTCGCAAGACAGGTAATACCTGAGTATGACCGAGCGAGGTGGCGCAGTGGTTAGCACACTGGACTCGCATTCGGGAGGACGACGGTTCAATCCCGTCCCCGGCCATCCTGATTTAGGTTTTCCGTGATTTCCCTAAATCGCTTCAGGCAAATGCCGGGATGGTTCCTTTGAAAGGGCACGGCCGATTTCCTTCCCCATCCTTCCCTTACCCGAGCTTGCTCTCCGTCTCTAATGACCTCGTTGTCGACGGGACGTTAAACACTGATCTCCTCCTCCTCCTCCATCTGAGTATGGAAGATGTCCATGACGTACCGTTGCGCTATCACATTTCCCTGTCATTACCAGCCTGGATTGAAGTCATTCCCAATGGGTCCCCACACCATTACATTAGGAGTAATACCACTGTGCCTCTGCAAAACACTGGAAAAGTAGGATCTCTCCCCATTCCGCCGCCATACTCACTGATGATGGTCATCCAGGGCAATGCGGAAACACGATTCATCGCTATACACAATGCGACGCCATTCATCAGCAGTTCATGCTCAATGGTCATGATACCACACCCAACCCCGCCGTTTGTGTTGTGGTGTGTAGAACGCAGGCTGCTCCAAATTTCCCACCTAGCAGGGAGTTACAGAACATAGCAGGGAGATCAGTAATTGTTCTCGGATGGCAGGCATAGATGTAAAAGGGTTGCGATATGCTTGGTGCACAGTTCTGTGATCCTTGCTTGTGGTGGTCGATAGGAATCTTGACGACGAGTACATTCCCGTGTAGTCCAACATCGAGTCACTGTCATATCTGAATCCCCACAAATCTGGTTATTGTACGATTCCACCAGCTAGACAAATGAACACCTATAATTACGCCCCATTCAAATTGTGTCAACTGATGATAACGCTGACTCAGATCAGTGCTTGGCATTCCCTCTGCCTTCACAGTCATCAGTCAATGTCTGACAGTGTTCGTGCCCCTTATGTACCCTGCCAGGCTTGTTAACAACACTAAACATGAACAACGCTAATGCACTATGGTGCCATTCTACCTGTCAAACAGAATTGAGACTTTAAACATTTACCTACCTGCTAATGATGTGTATGTGTACGAAGTTACATTGATATCGGACCGTGTTCTCTGGGTGCTTCACTTCTTTTTTGGCAGGTAGTATAAAACCCAAATGGACTAGTTACTGTTATTGAATCTAAATTATACACACCTTTCTGAGAGCAATGAAGACAACCATATTGTCTGCTTCGTTGTTTTGTATCTTACGATCCGTTAATCAGTCAAGCATCCCTGAGGAATTAGCGGACAACTGCCATTTACCTGTGATCGCAGTGCGCCTCATAACGGAACGTGAAGCTGAATGAAAGTCATGCTGTATTACGCTTTGTAACCAGTAATCATGCAATGAAGTAACCTGGTCCAGACGAAGTGGTTGCCAAAACTTTCGTATCTTCTAGTGCAAATCATCTTATACTAAGTCTCTGGACATTACAGCCTAATATTCTGTCAGATGGTCTGTTTTAATAATAATAATAATAGTAATAGTAATAAAAGAATGGAGGCTGCGGAAATATGCAGCACACGTTGATAAAGAGCGAAATAAATCTTCAATACAATTTAACAAAACACAAGAGGAAACTACAAGTGCATTATTTGCAAGCAGCAAAATTTACTCCAAAATACTTTGAACTGAATATTCACCATACCCCACACGTTGATCGCCCCAGGACACAGCATTCATAGCGAATGGAAATCTCTAACCATATTTCTCAAAGGCTGTTCCTCAGTTAGTTAGTTTATTTAAAAATGGAATTAACAATATGAATTACAAGGTTGGTTCAAATGGCTCTGAGCACTATGGGGCTTACGGCCGAAGTGGCCGTGCGGTTAAAGGCGCTGCAGTCTGGAACCGCAAGACCGCTACGGTCGCAGGTTCGAATCCTGCCTCGGGCATGGATGTTTGTGATGTCCTTAGGTTAGTTAGGTTTAACTAGTTCTAAGTTCTAGGGGACTAATGACCTCAGCAGTTGAGTCCCATAGTGCTCAGAGCCATTTGAACCAACTATGGGGCTTAACATCTATGGTCATCAGTCCCCTAGAACTTAGAACTACTTAAACCTAACTGACCTAAGGACATCATACAACACCCAGTCATCACGAGGCAGAGAAAACCCGTGACCCCGCCGGAATTACAAGGTACATAATGTTTTCATAGTACTGTAATATCACGATTAGGTCTCTGGCGAAGTGTACACACACTTGCCAAGACGGCTTCAATTTCCCACAGTTAAAATAAAAGCAAAAACTCCTCGAAGATGACACTAATAATCATAACTTCCAAAACCATGAGAGCATTATCATCTTGTAAAAGCCACATGGGTTCTGGCCTCATTAATTACTACCTGACCAGACCATGATCTTGAAGCTCACTTGCCACCATGAGGCACACGCAAAATCTCGAATTTACCAAGAATTTCCTGTCTAGAAAGTTACGAGTACACCACACATTTCGACGTAAAATTTCGCAAAACGTTCCGAAATACGCGACCGGGAAGCGACCATAATAACAGCATGTGAACTCACACAAAGGAACATGCACGAAACTCCATCCAGTGCCTTGGCATGTTAATTTGCAAAACATAGTATTTACGGAAACTCATTAAACACCGCAAGACAAAGCATTTATGAAATAAATGAGCAAGGTAATACCGCAACTGACTAATGGCTGAGGACTACGTCATTCAAATGATTTTAACTATCTGTTTCATGAAGTTAATTACGGTATGAAACTGACTGTAATAGTTAAACTGAGTGGATTTAATCAATTCTCGGTCTCTTGCGCAAGCAACACATCAACGCAGGTACTAGCGATGGAGACGAGCTCTATAACAGCGTCCACTAGCCTAGTGTCCTCACGACCTTCTCCACGAGTCTGTGTCGACAGCCCTTCATTCACCCATTTCCGCTAAGTTCTTTAACTGATCCTAAGAATCGTCCGGAAGTTCCATGTGGAGAAAAGTGAGATACTGAAGTACTGACAAACGATGAGATGTGTTTGAGGTTTTCTGAGGCTGTAGACACCGCGATAACGGATACCACAATAGGCAGTGCAGCTGAAGAGAGACAGAAATCACAGTAATTACAGAGACAAACATAGGTACAAGGAAGACAGCTTACGAAGAAACGTTGTGTAACACATACTATACTTCAAATGATTGGCGAAAGAAGGAAGTACAAAAATATTCTGGGAAAGACAGGAATACGGCGATATAGGTCACAATGGAATGAAATAAATAGGATGTGAGGATAAGCAAGGCTAAATGGCTGAAGGAAAAATGTGTGGATATCTAAACACGTATGGTCATCAAAAGGACAGACTAAGCATATAGAAAAGTCAAAACAGCTTTCTATGAAATTAAACGCAACGGCGTTAGCGTTGGGAGTGTAATGCAAATTCTGCTGTTAAACGCAAAGAAGAGAGCAGGTAGATGGAGAGAGCACATTCAAGGCCTCAACGAAGGGGAGTATTTGTCTAGTGACATGATCAAAGAAATGCGAGTTGATGTGGAAGAAGCAAGGGATGCAGTATTACATCTACATCTACATAGATACTCCACAAACCACCGTACAGTGCGTTTTGGAGGGTACCCTGTACCAGTAATAGTCATTTTCTTCCCATGTCCACCCGGAGAGGGAAAAATGACTATCTATATGCCTCTGTATCATCTTTAATTTCTCTTATGTTAGTGGTATTTATGAGAGATATATATTGGTGACTTTAAATTGGTTCTCCAGTCTTCTTGAAATGCCGGTTCTCTAAATTTTCTCAACAGTGTTCCTCGAAAAGAAGTCACGTTCCCACCAGGGATTTCCATATCATCTCCGTAATAATTGCGTGCTGTTCTAACCTGTCGGTAACAGATCTAGCAGCCCGCCTCTGAATTGTTTCGAAGTCTCCCTTTAACCCGACCTGGTGCGGATCCCAAACACTTCAGCAGTACTCATGAATAAGTCGCACTTGTGTCCAATATGTGGTCTCCTTTACAGATGAACCACAGTTTTCTTGCAATTCTCCCAATGAACCGATGTCGACCATTCGCCTTCCCTACTACAATCCTTACGTGCTCGTTCCATTTCAAGTCTTTTTTCAACGTTACGCCCAGATCTTTACGCAGCGGGGCTGTGTCAAACAGCACGCAACTAATGTTGTATTCAGAGGTTACGGGTTTGTTTTTCGTACTTATCTGCATTAACTTAGATTTTTCTACGTTAAACGCTAGCTGACATTCGTCACACCAATTGGAAATTTTCTGTAAGTCAGAGTTTAACAGAGCCTCAGAAAACTTTCAAACAAATGAAGGGATTGATAACACTCCTTCAGAATGTTTAAAATCATTGGGGGAACTCCCAACCAAACGATTATTCCAGTTGCGTAGAACCTGTAACACTGGAGACATACCATCACTTTTGGAAAAATATCACCTGGACAACTCATGTATCCACGTTGCTGGCATGAGTAATAAAGAAAAGAAAACTGAGAATGTGTCAGATGACCATCAGTTTAGATTTCGGAAAGATAATGACATCAGAGAGCCAGTTCCGTTGTCACACGTCATAGTGGAAGCAATGTTTAAGAAAAATCAAGGCACGTTTGTAGGATTTGTTGAGTTAGAGAACGCTTTCTACAATGTAAAATGGTGCAAACTGTTTAAAATTTTAGAACAAATGGTGTAAGTTACAGGAGAGGACGGGTAACGCACAATATGTAGAAAAACCAAGAATGAACAATAAAAATGTTTGACCACAAACGAAGTGCTCGCATTAAAAAATGTAAAACAGGGATGCAGTCTTCCTAGCCTGTTGTTCAACCTTTATATTGACAAGTAATAACAGAAAGGTTCAGGAGTGAGATTAAAATTGGGGGGGGGGGAGGGGTGAAAGGATATAAATTATAAGTTTCGAGTTGCTGTTCTCACTAAAACCGAGAAACAATTACGGGACATACTGAATGGAGTGAGCTTTCTAGGCGGTATGATAAGATAATAACTGACAAGGTTCTCTACAGCATAGGCAAAGAGAGGAACACATGGAGATGACTGACAAGAGGTTGGGAGAGAATGGTAGATCAAGTTTTAATGCATCACAAAATAACTTCCAGGGTACTGGCGGGAGTTTCAGAGGGTAAAAACTGTAGGAGAAGGCAGAATTTGGAATACATCCACTTGAGGACGCTACTCTGAGATGAAGTATTGGCGCAAGATAGGAATTCGTGGAGGGGCCCATCAAACCCCTCAGAAGACTGATGACTCAAAAAGATATCACACTTGACTAGTGGCCACAGATTGTGCTCAGTTCTACAGTCATTTATATTGCTCACCAAACCTGACGTTGTATTTTTGATCAACACGAAAGCCAGACTACACACAAGAAATGAATGCCTGTTTACAATACACAGAAAGCTTTCTGTCAGCTCGTGTTTAACAAATGCGCATGCTAAATGTATTAAAACAGATACAGATACTAAAATATCACATAAAAATTAATGATTTGCTGTTACTGAAACAGCCTCACATAGCAGGGACAGGGACCTTGCAATTTGCTGTGCGCAACAGAAACAACAGTACAGCAAAGTATTGTATATGTTGTTCTGTAAGGTCAAATGTTTTTAATAGTGATATTTAAAGGCCAAATCTATCAATTTCTGCTAATAACCCGAAAGCATCAACGAACTTTAATTCTAACAAGTTAATCAGTAACGATACAGTAACACGATGCTGAAACAATACAAAAAAACTAATTGAATTTTAAGCACTCGTGTTTTCTTAAGGGGCTCCGGAAAGGCTCAAAATCATGAAAAGTTCAATTTTTACTTTTTTGCGTTTTCTGAATCTGCAGACTATTACCTTTTAATAGATATATAATTTATTCAATTCCGAAGACTACAACTATTTTTAAATTTTTTTTGAAATGTGTTCTACATGGGCGTGACCCACTGTGGCGCTGTTAAACTGCTGTCAAATGGTGTTATTATTAACGTCCGTGTTCATCAGGTACATTTTAGTGATGTGAGATAAAGTATGTGTTGTGGCTAACCTGTGATGGTTCAATACATATCGCTGGTGTGATTGTCGATTGTTTCATGTTTATTTACTCTGTCGTTATCTCGAAAATATTCGTAATTAATTCTGTTTCTTGAGTCTCTGTTTTGATGAAGTATAATAATGAGTAAAAGTAAAGTTATTAGAAATCCTCTGAAGGCTTTTAAGAAAAGGAGAAATGTTGGAAAACCAAAGGTATGTGTTATTACTGTAAACAATAAAGACGATAACCAAGTGAGTGAACCTAACCTCTCAAGTACACCTGCCCATAGCAGTCAAAGTGGGAAAGAAAATACTTCACAGAAGAAGCTTGGTTCAATGAGTGAAAACTATGAATGTTTTATGGGCGAATCGGATGTGAATGAAATATTTGATATGTCGGTTCTCAAAGGAATTTTTTCAAACTGTGTAAGATGTATTCATTGTAGTGAAGTTGGTCTGGAACTTTCCATAATAAAGCACGTAGGACTTGCTAGTGAAATACAACTGAAATGTGATAAGTGTTCATACATGACCACCTTTTGGAACAGTGTTGCAGTAACTGCAAATGAAGAAAATGGTAGCAAAATCTACGAACACAACAACGAGCGATGCTTGCTTTAGACAAGGAACGCCTTCGGGCTGCAGACAGGGCTGTAAAGAGTTAGAAATACAAGCAAGAGTAAACAGGAGGAGGAACAAGAGGAAGCTGGAGGAGGAGTTTGCAGAGGATGAAGATAATCCATCCTATGGACCTGGAATGCACTAAAAAGTTAATCCAATCTTTGTCGCTCGGTTCCCAAAACTTTTATTTTCTCATACTAATTATATGTTTTCTAAGGATCTTCCAAACATATTTGTTTCAAACTTTCAGTAAATGTTACACAGTACCTTCTGCATAATTTAACACAGCCTTTTTCCAAAAAACTGTATATTTTTGAATATATAAATAAAAAATTGCAAAAAAATGTTGTGAATTTTCATTACAATTGAAAAAAAATCATCTTTAATAACTGAACTAAAATTTTGTGAAATCCCTGTGTTAAGCTGTAGCCCATATTCCAATAAATAATCTGTAAAAAGTTCAACTTCCTACCTCAGATAGTTTGTGAGGAAAGATGTAATTTATAAGCGTTTTTTAAAATTGCAAGAATAGGGCGTTCCGGAGCCCCTAAAACTACATCAAATACAGTATCTGTTCGACATTTATCTCTCCGGCGTCGCTACGTAACTGACATCATAAGAAGTGGATCGCACTCCCTGTCGAAAATCACTTGTGTTGCGAATGATTGTTGCCCCCTCATACCTCTTGTGACCAGTAATTCATGCTCGTTGACTTCTATGAGCTCGCTGCTCATTGTCTATCGTTTTGTGGCCACAGTTTGTCAGCAGTGCATTTCCCACTTATCATCTGACAGATTTGCTCGATCTGACGTTGACTGCCTTGATCTGAACTAATCATCAGTTTTTTCTTGAACACTGCATATAACTCATACATTGGACAATCGGTTATTGTTTTTAATTTATAAAAATTTATATTTGATTTATTAGAATTTGGCATATTTATATTTAGTTCTTTATTTCTTTGCCGGTTGCAGATTAATTACACTATAAGGAGAAAAAAAGGAAAGAATAGAAAATAAACCGATGCTGCGAGAAGAAACTGTCCGAATGGGACGGAAATCAGTAGACGCGAAGTAAATGTACAGAAAAACAAATAATTACAGTTTCAGAAAAACTGGATGATTTATTCAAGAGAAAGCGATTCACACAAACTGAGCAAGTCAATAACGTGTTGGTCCACCACCGGCCCTTTGCAAGTTGTTTTCGGCTTAGCATTTGTTGATAAGAGTTGATGGTTGTTCTCCTGAGGGATATCATGTTAAATTCTGCCCAATTGGCGCGTTAGATCATCAAAAGTCCGAGCTGGTTTCAGGGCCCTGCCCATTATGCTCCAAACGTTCTCAACAGGGGAGAGATCCGGCAACCTTGCTAGACAAAGCAGGGTTTGGCAACACGAAGTCAGTGGAAATTCTGGCCCTGTGCTGAACTGTTAACCCAGGATGGCTTGCCATTAAGGGCAAGGAAACGGGGCATAGGATATGTCGATGAACCGCTGTGCTGTAAGGGTGCCGTGGATGACAATCAAACGGGTCCTGCTATAGAAGGAAATGGAACCCCAGACCATCACTCCAGATTGTAGGGTCGCGTACGGGTGACTGTCAGGTTGGTATCCCATCGCTGTCCAGGATGCCTCGAGACATGTCTTCGCTGCTCGTTGCAGCTCAGTCCGAAGTGGGGCTCATCACTGAAGGCAGTTCTACCCCATTCAATGAGATTCCAGGTCCATGAGGTGTCTGGAGACGCCCCAGACAGCGGTGGGTTACCAAGCTGACTGTCTTACGCCATACTGCCCGAAAACCAGAAGTTATGGTCTGGAGTGCGATTTTTTTTCGTAGCAGGACCCCTTCGATTGTCATCCGCGGCGTTCTTATAGCACAGTGGTTCGTCGACCGTATTCTACGCACCATTTTGTCGCCCTTCAATTCAAGCCATCCTGGGCTTACATTTCAGCAAGATAATGGCTGCCCGCACATTTCGAAACTTTCTAATGCTTGTTTCGTGCTTTTCAAACCAGGCCTTGGCCAGCAAGGTTGCCAGATATATCCCCAATTGAGAACGTTTGGAGAATTATGGGCTGCGCCCTCTAATCATCGGATTCTGATGATCTAACACGCCTACCGGCACAGTATCCTTCACAAGGACATCCAACAACACTGTCAACAAATGCCAAGCCGAATAACTACTTGCATAAGAGCCAAAGGTGGACCAACGCGTTATTGACTTGCTCATTTGTGAAGCCCATTCACTTGATTAAATCGTTCAGTCTTTCTGCAACTATAATAATGTGTTTGTCTGTACATGCACATCACATCTACCGATTCCCGTGCCATTCGAATAATCCCTTCGTTCTTTTTTTTTTGTTTTGTCTTAGAGTGTATTTGCTTAGTAGCACAGAGAAATACAGTTGCAACGTCTTCGAACTGGAACAACGTTGTAAAACAGCAGAAATGTGCATCATGTGCGTTAACAGTAAGTGGAACATAGTCTAAAGAGTATTTTATGGTCCAATAACTAAGTTATCTTAAAATGTAATGCCCTCTATGCAATCAGATGGTAAATATCTTAAATTAACTGCAGCCTTGTAGGTATGGCAACCACAATTTGGGTATTAATAACCGCTTCAGCTGCCACGAAACCGGTAGTGATCCGATAATAATGGACTAAATATAGCTGAAGCGGTTATTAATACCCAGGACCTTAAATTAAATTGGCCAGTGGTAGCAGGACAAATGATGTACCTTAACGCGTGGCTTCCATTACTAGTCAGAAAACATTTGCAACGGTTTTCCTAAATTCCTGAAACTACCGTTAGCTACTATTATTCAGTTAATGACATGGGCATTTGTTTGTATTGCTTTGCTTCAGTGTAGCTATGTTGTTTCCTCTAAGGATAGCAGTGACTGCAACACTATAATATATGTGTTTTACGTCTCATAGACAACTCAAATTGATAGGTACGTGCGCAGCTTCCATGAGGATGACAAAGAAATAAATATGTCAAACAAAAAACACTTAACTGTAATGGAGCTTCCTAGCGGTAGTCGAAGACAATCTGGATTTTGCAACAACCTGTCACATAGCGTTTCTTTACACCGACAGCTACCGTCAGCTTACGTTTCTTAGGACTGTGGCGCCAACAATGTGTGTCTCTTCTGAATGACACATAGCTACTGCTAGGCAATACGCCTCGGTAGCTGAGAGCGCTAACCCACGCTTCTGTTGTCGTGCTCGACTAGGAGGTCTCAACCCTGGTGTCGGGAAGACGTTTTGACCCACAATGGTTGGCGAACGAGGAGAGAAAAATGGTGGCGTACAGTTCCTGAAAACAAGATTTTGCGCCAGTCTCTTGGATCAAATTCCGAATCTCTCCGTAGTTTCTTCTGCAATAGGGACATGGGGCACTGTTATTTGCGATCCCCTGAATATACAGAGGTACAGCGGACATGACTTCAGAATCCTTCTTAAGAATTAGACCTTTCTCTACCTCTTATTGATTGAAAATCTATTCCCACTTCAGTTTGCAAAGCGGGTACATCTGTCTATAATAACGGCTTGTTACAGGATCCTAAAACGTTTTACAATCTCTAAAATAATGATATTCCTCGAGAAAATGTCGTCTCGCTTAAAGCATCAACCCGAGATCGTCCTAGTAAGAACTATCGTTTGTTTCCTTTTCCAAACACGATATATTTCAAATATTAGGAGCAGGCGAACAAGTAGTTTTGGTTTGTTCTAGATTTCTGAAAGGCTGTCGACATTGTACCTCACTGTTGCCTGATAATAACTACACTATCACAAAAAGTATCTTCTGTCTCAGAGATGTCTGCAGGCTGACAGAGGGCGGTGCAATACACTGAACGACGAATAACCAAATATATTGAGAGTTCCAGCATAGGAGCACTTATCTTCTCAATACGTACTAACGAGTTACCCGATAGGGCAGCAGCACTCATAAACTTTTAGCTTTCGATGC
Organism: Schistocerca serialis cubense; assembly: GCF_023864345.2. NCBI lineage: Eukaryota > Metazoa > Arthropoda > Insecta > Orthoptera > Acrididae > Schistocerca > Schistocerca serialis. The sequence continues at coordinate 139,857,355 of NC_064640.1, read as the reverse complement.
TTTTATCTACAGGAAAGAATCATCGCTGGATGAGTGTGAGAAAATGCCTCCTGGCGTGCTGAATAGTAACAGCTTTAAAATACGGAAAACTCCTTGATAGTGTGCATAAATAAGTAGGGAAACTCGATATTATCATATTCTGGCGTTACTGCATACTTCTTGAGCTTGTTACATGTAAACATCAAGTAACTTTACTGCGAATCAGTATGAAATGGAATCATTGGTACGGAGGGTGAATGGAAGACTAAGATCTGTTGTATAATTCTGGAAAAGTGTTGTGCGACTGGTAAGGAAACTGCGTACAAAACTCAAGGTTCGGCTATTCTAATTACTGATTTGGTGTTTAGTGCGCTTATCAATGAAGCCTGGCTGTATGCGTCGAAAGAATACAGAGAAAAACTTCTAGAATGGTAAAAGTTCGCTATAGCGCAAACTAAAATGTTATATAAGTTCTTAGGGAATTTAAATGGGAATAAATGAGAAAAACGGCGGTATTTTTATAGTTTAAACTTTGTGGAAAATCACTGATTCAATATGGCTGCTTATTTCATGTAACTTAACTGAAATGAAGAGGATATCATTTCTAAGGAAAATAATAAAAAAGCACCAACTGATTTATTACGCCTTAAATACCATGAAATGTTTCTTTGGGCTCAGTAGGCACATTCCCTGGGTCAGGGCTTCCCAACCTGTGGTCCGCGGACCCCTTAGGGGTCCGCCAACTCTTTCTAGGGAGTCCGCGGCCATCTTTCACCAAATCGTGTAAAATAATGAGTAAAATTATTGAATAAAAAAGTGGAAATCAAATTCATCACTTTTTCCGTGTGAAAAACATGTGTACTTTTACTTCAGGTCGTATCCCCGGTTCCTAAGTGATACGTATACACAGTTTAGTGACGGAGAATGCGGCTTCTCTGATCGACTGTTTAGCAACAATACGGAGGTCGTTTGTGCGCCGGCTCACGGCGCTAGATGCGCTGAAACCTTTTACGCATGCGCGGAGCGAGCTTTGTCGACCAATCACAGCGCTCGCTGGCACGTATGCGGCCCCAGGCATAATTAAATGTTAAACTTGCCTTGTCAGTGCACTACCTGTTTCATAAGTCGATTTTTGACCAGTTTATTACTTCTAACATGGATCGGTGTACTGAAGTCTGGATCACTGAAGAAGGCTGCAAATTCTCCATCGCCTTCACAACAAGGGAAGTTTCCAGTTGAAATGAATGAGGAGGGAGGACTACCAAAAGAAGACTTTACATACATTTGAACATTTTTCTTCGGATTTCACGAAAGATCACACACACACACACACACACACACACACACACACACACACACGACTGTTACGAAATATGCATGCTCCTTACACAACAGTAGCCAAATAGTGGAAGTGAACAGACCATAAGCGACAGCTTGTCAACAGCGAACAGTTTGGACGTGACGTTGATTGCTCTTGGAGGAAGAAAGCTCCATCGTGTGAAATTTCAATTACCAAGTAATTTTAATCTGGCTATAGTGTGTTGAACAAAGGGAGTGTATTCACTAGTAAGTGTCTGGATACAGTGGGAATTCAAATGGGATCGTTAATTTGGGGGGGGGGGGGGGGTCATTGGGAACATGGCACCTGCATTAAGAAGCTTTCAGTTCCCATGGGTTTCGCTCTGAAATTTGAAGTTACTGTGCTCCTGACTGACTAGGGATCCGCCATGGATTTTCGACAGAGGAAGGGGTCCGCCAACTGAAAAGGTTGGGAAGCCTTGCCCTAGGTAATTAAAAAAGAAAATATTTGTTAATAACACTGAAACAAGCTGTATAGCTACAAACACGCGTATAAATTTGTCTGTGTTAAACTTATGTATGCTTAGCGCAATTACTGAAGCGCGAATTATAGTTGAGAACTTAGAGTGAAGTTGTTTGGTAACGCGGAAATAGTTGGTTACATTATATTCTATCTGGCTCACTTGGCAGAACTTCGTGGTGGCGTAAGGCGTCGTAACAATACCCGAGCGCACGCGATCCGCTGAGGCCAGGTAGACGGCGCTGTCAACACCTCACCGGTGTGTTTCCCGTAAGAGATGCTTTTCTTCTTGTGGTCAGGAACTTAGGACCTCGTTTCACTCTGTTTGTACCTTCCTCTACGATTCTGGAAAACAATTAAAACAATAGCGACGTGTCGCTCGTAAGAGACGTTCTTCCCCTTGCAATCAGCAAGTTAGGACCTCCTTTCACTGTGTTTGTACCTTCTGTCAAGCTTCTGGGAAACAATTTTTAAAAGAGGAAAATGTCTGGTCACGAATTTTTTCGGATCAATAATCTGATGTTTGCACTGATAGAATGCTCATTTCCCCGATGAAAACTAGGAGATCTTGCCCCCGTTTTGTTCTGATACGCGGTTTTACTCCATGGCTTCTCTCAGTCTCTGGCGATTGCAGGAAATGTTTGGCTCCAGGTTCCTTCCCGAGAAAACCGCAGCTTGTCGTCTGCATTAAGTGCTCCAGGAATTCGTATCTGTGTCGAAAGAAAACGCTCACAGTATAATGGAAAACATTAGAGTACCAGGTAACTATGCCATTTTTCCACATCACAAAATATAATGAAAGTCCACTGTGATCTCCTTTAAAGTGATTTAAGAAGTGCACGTATAATCCTCTTGTATGCATAGAAAGATATACAGCGTGCGCAGTACAAGCGTACAGGTCGAGATTTTTAACATCTTTTCGCCTTCTTATTTCATCTACTTTCGGTAACACTAGTATGTAAACACCTCCTGCAAGGGTAATGAAGGGAAAATATTTTCGAACAATTTAGGAAAAAACGAATTACGTTTCCAATTCGACCTTAATTTAACCTTCACAGACACAATTGCCTCATAGTAACAAGGACAGGGAAACGAAAATATTAAATTGTTAATTTTACGCTGTTAAGATTGTGAAATACAAATCACAAGAACGTAAAATTTAGAATTTTTCAGTGCGCGACTAAGCTGGTGGCGATAGTACTGGGTGTTTCAAAAAGGACTTTAAAACTTTAAAAATTCATATACATTTATTGAAAGAAGATATAGAGTTGGGTTTAGTGTTATTTTTTAGGGAAACACATCAAGGTTTTTTTTTTTACCTTAAACTAAAGATGTTGTACGTGTCTTGCGTTGATTATCCTGCACACATCCCATCGGAAGTCAATCTCTTACCAAACTCGCTGTAGCATTGCAGGTGTAACTTGCTCAGTGGCGGAGTAAATTCTTGCTCTAAGTTCACTTAGAGAAGCCGGCACAGGAGATTCAGACACGATACCCTTGATGAATCCCCATAAAAAAGTCAAGTGGGGTCAGGTCTGGGAAACGTGGGGACCATGAAATTGGCGCATCATGGCCAATCCATTGACCTGGAAAGCGGTCACTGAGAAAATCCCAAACGTCATCCAGGTTCTGGAGGGAGTAAACATTTCGTTCTTGGTCATCCTCATCGATCTGTAGTTTCAAAAATTGTTGTAACATATGCAGGTACGCTATCCCGTTGATGGTTCTCTCACGAAAAACAAGGGGCCGTAAACTTCGTTCCTGCTCAATGCACAAAAGACGTTCAGTTTAGGACTATCACGGACATGTTGCAATGTTTGATGTGGAGTTTCACTGCCCCAAAATCTACAGTTATGTTTGTTAACATTGCCACTTAAGTGAAAAGTCGACTCGTCAGAAAAGATGATTTTGTCCAAGGAATGTTCATCCTCATGTAATCGATTTAACATATCCGCACAGAAGTTCTTGCGAGCAGTTTTACCAGTATCTTTTATTGCTTGTACGATCGCCAATCTGTACGGTTTCAAATGCAAACGGTTTCTCAACACACGCCAAACAGTCGTATGTGGGATTTGCAGTTCGCGAGATGCACGCTGGATCGATTTCATAGGGCTGTTGACGAAACGTTGTCTCACTCGCTCAGTAACGTCGTCAGATGTTCTTGGACGACCTGATGATTTTTTTCTTATTCAGCACCTTGTTTCTACATAAAATGTATGCCACTCATAAATTATAGGCCTACTAGGAGGATTTTTGACGTACTTGGTACGGAAATTACGCTGAACTGTTGTCGCCCACTGCAATTCTTCAGACCAAAACACACAGCTTGCATTCGCGGGTCCAGTGAAGGCAGCCACCTTTATCGCAACTGTCGCTAGCGCTCTTTACAACGACATTCAGCACTAGCGAACTACGCGGGACAGAATTGGATGCATTTCCCTACAAATTAACGCTACAGTCATCTCTGTAGTTACTATGAATTAATTGATATGAAGTTTCAGAGTTGTAAAGTCCTTTTTGAAATACCCTGTATATTAAAAATGTAGCGCGGCGCCCTTGTGCTATGGCGTAAGATGATTTTGTAGGCCAATTTGAGGTTATTTCCTACCTTGATAGACCACAAGTATCTTTTATCAAATTGTTCGTTTCGAATTCCCACACACCCCTGTAGTATGTTGTAAACAGTTATCGTTTACACCCCATATAACGATGAGCCAAAGCATTGTGACTCCTTCATGCAGGCTTTCACAGCCGGTACTGACTTCACTTAAAACTTCCGCGCTGATGGGCCATAGTTGATGCATAAAACTTTCCCCTAACGTTTCATATCCGACTGCGGAAGACATCTTCAGAGGCAAAGTGCAGAACTGCAACCAGAATTCGAGGTAGCGCCGAATATATAAGCAATGGCGAGGGCACACGTGACGTCGGCTACGAGATTATCTCTGGTAATGCCAACGTTCTCGATTGAAACTAATCGATCGTCACTCTTACAGTGCAACGTTGACATGCAATTTTTTCTGATTTAACAGTTCCCTCTTTCCTATTAAAATTATTACGGTGTTTAAAAATCTCAGGAGCCTCCCTATACATGCGCTTAATAACGCGATGTTTTAGGTACGACACTCTTCCCACTGAACTTTATTTCATGATCACCTTCTGGTAAACATGTTCCGCTGTGGCCGATTTTTCAGTACATCGCAGGAGGCAATTTCTCTTTTGTTCAAGCAGACTGGTGGTAACACTTCTTTTCGTAGTACCAATATAAACCTGTCCACAACTACATGGAATTTTATCTACGTCCAGTGTAGCCAAAGGACGTTGTGGTGTCACCGCCAGACACCACACTTGCTAGGTGGTAGCTTAAATCGGCCGCGGTCCTTTAGTACATGTCGGACCCGCGTGTCGCCACTGTGTGATCGCAGACCGAGCGCCACCACAAGGCAGGTCGCGAGATACGGAATAGCACTCGCCCCAGTTGTACGACGACTTTGCTAGCGACTACACTGACGAAGCCTTTCTCTCATTTGCCGAGAGACAGTTAGAATAGCCTTCAGCTAAGTCCATGGCTACGACCTAGCAAGGCGCCATTTGTAACATTGCATGTACCTCAAGATAGAGTCTCACTTGTATCACCAAGAACGTTGTAAACCAATGAAGATATAAAAGTTAAGTGTTCTAATAGCTACATACTTTTCTTTATAACATTAATAAGTATCCTGTTTCAGACCTCTATCTAGCCTACTTAAGATTACGCGTGCCTTTTGGCTACTTCAGTGTGGCGTAGCTGTCTTGTTACGCCACAACAGACGTTATGCATCTTTTGCCGATCTTAAACATTCTTTCATGTTCCTGGTAGGTCTGAAGATAGTTTCCACACCATATTTGCTCAACACCTTCTCAAGGCAATCTTAATAATAAATGGAAGAAAAACTTTCCCCTTGGGCGACCATTGTTCCTCTTTGATCCGATTCTTTTGCTAGGGCTAAATGCTCGATCTATCTCCCTGTTATAATAATCGTTCCTCTTGAATGTCGACCGTAGATGTTCAACCTCATTTTTTAAATAAGTTAGTTCACATGTTTTGTATGACCTGTCTACCAGTATCTTAATCACACCACTGTTTTCGCTGGGTTGGTGGTTAGAATCTTTATGAAGAGAACGATCAGTATGCATGGCTTTCCTGTATACCCTATGGCCCAACGTCCCGTTCCCCCGCTTGGAGACCTTCGAACAACGGGCGTTGCAGACTGCCAGTAAAAGACCAGCCAGATTGTACCGCTATGTCGATGATACTTTCCTGATATTTACACAGTGCAGAGGGGTTGGATTTTTTCCTGATACATCTCAACTGTATCAATCAGAAAATCAAGTTTCATGTGGATTCTAACCACCACCCCAGTCAAAAGAGAGATGTGATTAAAACCTTGGTGGACAGGCCGTACACAATTTGTGAACCGACTTACGTGAAAGATGAGGTTGAACATCTATAGTCGACATTCAAGAAGAATGGTTATTCTAACAATGAGATAGATCGAGCACTTCGCTTTATGGAGAGAATCAGGGTCAACGAGTCACAACGGCCGCCCATGGGAATGTTTTCCTTCCGTTCATTACTAAGATTACAGATCATCTTGGAGAAGTGTTGAGGAAGTATGGAATGGAAATTATCTTCAGACCCACCAGGAAGATAAAAGAACGTTTAAGATCCGCAAAAGATATACGACATCCTTCGGCTCCACTGGCTGTATACAGAATTCCGTATAGTTGACCACATGTTTATATTGGTACCACGAAAAGAAGTGTTAACATCCGTCTGGTATAATACGAGAGGAATTGCTGCCTGGGATACACGACGAAATCGGCCGTAGCGGAACATTTTTACCAAGCGTGAAATAAAATTCAGTGAGAAGAGCATCATATCGGAAAGATCGCATTATCATGCACGTATGTATAGAAAACCTATTGAGATTTATAAACATCGTAACAATTTTAACAGAAAAGAGAAAGGTGTTAAATTAAATAAACTTTGGATGTCAACATTGCACAGTAAGAATGAAGCTCGATTACTTTCAGTCGAGAATGTTGACATTACCAGAGATAATCTCGTAGCCGGCTTCATCTGATGGATTATGGTGCCCACTACACTGCCTATATATTCGGCGCTCCCTGGAGTTCTCGTTGCAGCTCACCACGTTACCCCTGAAGATGTCTCCCGTAGTCAGTGATGAAACGTTAGGGAGAAGTTTTATCTATCGACCACGGCCTATCAGCCCGGAAAATTTTAAATGTAGAGATTATGACTCCATCCCAGCAGGCCTCCGAAGGCCCAACAGTATCCGACGGACCGCCATGTCATCCTCAGATGATTGGCATCACTGGCGCTTTTGTTCAGTTCACCGTTCTCCCGCTGTTGTTAGTTTTCGTGACCGGCAGACGCGAACAGTCACCCATCTAAGTCACCCAGGCCCGACAGCGCTTGACTTCACTGATATGAGGGGAACTAGTGTTACCAGCTGCTTAACAATGCGTTGATGTACCTCAGCAACGCAACGCAGCAGTGGTTCTGTGTGGAATGGGATCGACAAGTCGTTGGTAGGTTTCCGGAGATATGTGGCACCGGATGTCTAAGCACAGGTGAGTAGAAGACCTGGATTCGAATCCTGGCCTGAGTACAAGTTTCATTCGTCACTTCAGTATGCCTACATACATCATAGACGTTTCAGCCGCCCATAAACGATGGACTTTGCCGTCGGTGGGATGGCATGTGTGCCTCAGCGACGCAGATACCCGTACCGTAGGTGCAACCACAACGGAGGAGTATCTCTTGAGAGGCCAGACAGACCGGTGGTTCCTGAAGCGAGGCAGCAGTCTTTTCAGTAGTTGCAGGTGCGGCAGTCTTGCAGCATAAACTAAAACGGGATAGCTGTGCTGGTACTGCGAACGGCTGAAAGCAAGGGGAAACTACAGCTGTAATTTTTCCTGAGGACATGCGGTACTGCATGATTAAGTGATGATGGTGTCCTCTTGGAAAAAATATTCCAGAGGTAAAATAGTTCCCCATTGGGATCTCCAGTCGGGGACTACTCAAGAGAATATCATCATCAGGAAAAACAAAACTGGCGTTCCACGGATCGGAGCGTGGAATGTTAGACTCGTTGACGTTAGATAAGTTGAAGTTAGATACTGTGGGGATTAGTGAAGTTAGTTGACAGGAGGAACAGGACCTTTGGTCAGGTGAATACAAGGTTATAAATACAAAATCCAATAGGGGTAATGCAGGAGAGGGTTTAATAATGACTAAGAAAACAGGAATGTCGCTAAGCTACTATGAACAGCATAGTGAACGCATTATCGTAATCATGATAGGCACGACGCCCACGCCTAAGACTGTAGTACCGGCTGATCAGCCGACTAGCTCCGTAGATGATGAAGGGAGTGAAGAAATGTCTTACGAGATAAAATAAACTGTTGAGGTAGTTGATTGTGATGAGGGACTGGAATTCGATAGTACGAAAAGGAAGGGAAGGAAAAAATAGTAGGTAAATGTAGACACGGGGAAAGTAATGAAAGAGGAAGCCGCCTAGTAGAATTCTGCACAGAGCATAATTTAATCATTGCTAATACTTAGTTTAAAAATCATAAGGCTGTACACGTGAAAGAGACCAGGAGACACCAGAAGGTATCAGACTGATCATATAGCGGCAGGACAGAGATTTAGGAACCACAGTTTATATTGTAAGACATTTCCAGTGGCAAATGTGGACTCTGACCATAATTTATTGGTTATGATCTGCAAATTAAAACTATTGAAATTGGAAAAAGCTTGGAAGTTAAGGAGATGGGACCTGGAAAACTTGGAAGACCTAGAGGTTGCTGAGAGTTTCAGAGGGAGCATAGGCCAACGATTGATTAGAACAGGGGAAGGCGTATATTAGAAGACGAATAGGTAGCTTTAAGAGACGAAATAGTGAAGGCAGCAGAGGATCAAATAGGCAAAAAGACAAAGCCTAGTAAAAATCCTTGAATAACACAATATACTGAAACTAACTGATGAAAGAAGAAAATATAAAAATGCAGTAAATTAAGCAGGTGAAAGGGAATACAAACGTCTGAAAAATGAAATTTACGGGAAGTGCAAAATGACTGAGCAGGAATGGATAGATGACAAATGTATCTACATCCACATCTACATGGTTACTCTGAAATTCACACTTAAGTGCCTGGCAGAGGGTTCATCGAACTATTTCCATACTGCTTCTCTACCATTCCACTCTCTAATGGCGCGTGGTAAAAAGGAACACTTAAATCTTTCCGTTCGAACACTGATTTCTGTTATTTTATTATGATGATCATTTCTCCCTATGTAGGTGGATGTCAACAAATTATTTTCGCATTCGGAAGAGAATGTTGGTGATTGAACTTTCGTAAATAGATCTCGGCGCAAAGAAAACCGCCTTTGTTTCAGTGACTGCCACCCCAAATCACGTATCATATCAGTGACACTCTCACCCCTATTGCGCGATAACACGAAACGAGCTGCCCTTCTTTGCGGTTTTTCGATGTCCTCCGTCAATCCTACCTGGTAAGGATCCCATATCGCACAGCAATATGCCTGCAGAGGACGGAAAAGTGTAGTGTAGGCTGTCTCTTTAGTGGATTTGTCGCATCTCCTAAGTGTTGTGGCAACAAAGCGCAGTCTTTGTTTCGCCTTCCCCACAGTATTATCTATGTGGTCTTTCCAATTTAAGTTGCTCGTAATTGTAATTCCTAGATATTTAGTCGAATTGACAGCCCTTAGATTTATGCAATTTATCGTATACCCAAAATTTATCGGATTTGTTTTAGTACCCATGTGGATGACCTCGTAATTTTCTTTGTTTAGTGCCAATTGCCACTTTTCGCACCATACAGAAATTCTCTCTAGATCATTTTGTTATTGGAATTGATCGTCTGATGATTTTACTAGACGGTAAATTACAGCGTCGTCTGCAAACAATCTAATGGGGCTGCTCAGATTATCACCTAGATCATTTATGTAAATCAGGAACAGCAGAGGGCCTATGACACTACCTTGCGGAACGCCAGATATCACTTTTGTTCTACTAGATGATTTACCGTCTATCACTACCAACTGTGCCCTCTCTGAGAGTAAATCACGAATCCAGTCACACAACTGAGACGATACTGCATATGCACGCAATTTCATTAATAGTCGCTTGTGAGGAACGGTATCAAAAGCCTCCTGGAAATCTAGGAGTATGGAATCGATCTGAGATCCCTTGTCGACAGCACTCATTATTTCGTGGGAAGAAAGAAAGAAAGATATTTTCTGAATCCGTGTTGGTTATGTATCAATAAGTCATTTTCTTCAAGGTGATTCGTACTGTTCGAGTACAGTATGTGCTCCAAAATCCTACTGCAAATTGAGGTCAGTGACATGGGTCTGTAATTCAATGGATTACTCCTATTTCCTTTCTTGAATATTGGTGTGACCTGTGCTACTTTCCAGTCTTTAGGAACAGACCTTTCGTCAAGTGAGCTGTTGCATATGATTGCTAACAAAGGCGCTATTGTGTCTGCGTACTCTGAAAGGAACCTGATTGGTACGTAAGGATTTGGAAGTGTATTTAACTAGAGGAAATACAGATACCGCCACAGGAAAGTTAAAGACACTTCTGCGGAAAAGAGAAGCAGCGGTATGAATATCAAGAACTGATATGGAAAACCAGTCCTAAGCAAAGAAGGGAAAGCTAAAAGGTGGAAGGAGTACATAGAGGATCTATACAAGGGAGATAAACTTGAAGGCAATGTTGTAGAAAGGGAAGTGGGCGTAGATAAAGATGAGATGGGAGATGCGATACTTCGAGTAGAAGTTGACGGAGCACTGAAGGACCTGAGTCAAAACAAGGTCCTGGGAATAGACAATATTCCATCAGAACTACTGATAACCTTGGGAGAACCAGCCATGACAAAACTCCTCCATCTGCTGTGCAAGATACATGAAACAGGCGAAATACACTCGGACTGCAAGAAAAATGTAATAATTCCAATTCCAAAGAAAGCAGTTGCTGACAGGTGTTAAAATTACAGAACTATCAGTTGCAAAATACTAACACGAATTTCTTACAGAAGAATGGAAAAACTGGTAGAAGCCTATCTCGGGGAAGATCAGTTTGTATTCTGGAGAAACATAGGAACACGCGAGGCTATACTAACCCTTCGACTTATCTTAGAAGATTGGCGAAGGAAAGGCAGACTCACGTGCATAGCATTTGTAGATTTCGACAGTGTTGCCTAGGATACTCTCTTTGAAATTCTGAAAGTAGCAGGGGCAAAATACAGGGATCGAAAGGCTATTTACAACGTGTACGGACACCAGATGGCAATTATAAGAATCGAGGGGCATGAAAGGAAAGCAGTGGTTGAGAAGGGAGTGAGACAAAGCTGTAGCATGTCCTCGATGTCGTTCAATCTGTGCACTGAACAAGCGGTAAAGGAAACTAGAGAAAATTTGGAGTAGGAATCAAAGTTCAGGGAAAAGAAATAAAATCTGTGAGGTTTGCCGATGATACTGTAATTCTGTCAGAGATAGCAAAGGACGTGGCAGAGCAGTTGAATGGAATAGACATTGTCTTGAAAGGAGGATATAAGATGAACATCGACAAATGCAAAAGAAGGATAGTGGAACGTCGTCGAATTAAATCAGGTGATGCTAAGAAAATTAGATTAGAAAACGAGACGCTTAAAGTAGCTGACGAGTTTGCTATTTGAGCAGCAAAATCACTGATGATGACTGTAGTAGGGATAAAAGATGTACACTAGCAGTGGCAAGAAAAGCGTTTATGACGACGAGAAACTTGTTGACATCGAATATAGATTTTAGTGCTATGAAGTATTTTCTGAAAGTATTTGTCAGGAGTGTAGCCACGTACAGAAGTGAAACTTAGAAGATAAACAGTTTAGCAAGAAGAGAATCGAAGTTTTTGGAATGTAGTGGTACTGAAGAATGCTAAAGATCAGATTCGTAGATCATGTAAGTGATGAAGAGGTGCTGGATACAACTGAGGAGAAAAGAAATTTGTGGCACAACTTGACTACAAAAAGCGATCGGTTCATAGGACACAATCTGAGCCAACAAGAGATCACCAGTTTAGTAATGGAAGGAGGTAAGCACTCCGTCGTCAGGTCACAAGTGGCCCATCGGGACCATCCGACCGCCGTGTCATCCTCAGTTGACGGTGTGGCTAGGAGGGGCATGTGGTCAGCACACCGCTCTCCCGGTCGTTATGATGGTTTTCTTTGACCGGAGCCGCTACTATTCGGACGAGCAGCTTCTCAATTGGCATCACGAGGTTGAGTGCACCCCGAAAAATGGAAACAGCGCATGGCAGCCCGGATGGTCAACCATCCAAGTGCCGGCCACGCCCGACAGCTCTTAACTTCCGTGATCTCACGGGAACCGGTGTATCCGCTGTGGCAAGGCCGTTTCCAAATGGAGGAAGGTGCGAGTAGTAAAAATCGTAGAGGGGGACCGAGAGATGAACATAGTAAGTAGATTCGGAAGGGTGTGGATTGCAGTAGTTATTCAGAGATGAAGAGCCTCGCGCAGAATACAGTAGTAGGGTAGTATGGAAAGCTGCATCAAACCATTCTTCGGATATAAGACCACAAAAGCAGCAACAGATGTTTGAGACTTGAAAAGGTCTCTGGAACCATGTAGATTCATTTCACTTCCTGTAGATCTTGTCTTTCCCAGAAAGTGCTGCTCCTAGGAGCTATTGTGCAGAACACGTGTAACAGTTTACCCTCGTACCATTCAAACAAACCCTCCCCTTCTTTTGGGCGCTGCCGCCCGCGGCGGCCGAGCGGTTCTAGGCGCTTCAGTCCGGAACCGCGCAACTGCTACGGCCGTAGGTTCGAATCCAGCCTCGGGCATGGACGTGTGTGATGTCTTTAGATTAGTTAGGTTTAAGTAGTTCTACGTTCTAGGGGACTGATGACCTCAGATGTTAAGTCCCATAGTGCTAGAGCCATTTGAACCATTTGAACTTTTGCGCGCTAAGTGTCCGTAATATGCAACATCTTTTGCAAGGATGAGACGAAGGCCAAATCTGAGAGCGGTGCCTAGTGTTAAAATGGCGCCAGCTCAGTGTGTGTTGACTAACGCTTCGCAAATCGGGCAGTTCCGATGAACGCTGAAGTGGCGTAAGGCGAGCCGGCGGCTGCGGCGTGCGTGTCCGGAGCTTGGCACGTGCTCGCCACTTATCTCCCTCCGAAACGTCTCCGCGTTCTGTAACGGAAATCAGTTGCAGATAAAGCATCCTCCCAGACGAGCACAGTCTCCTCTGCATCCACCCGGAGCGTCACTCTTAGCAGCCTAACGCACTGTGCGGTGGAATACTCGTACAATGACGTCTTATGAGTTGTGTTCCCTTTAGTAGGGTCCTGTGTGAGATAAGAACCAGCAAGATTACTCCCCCCTATAGAGACCTCACTTGCAAGGTGACGGTGGAGGTAGTGTTTGGTTCAAATAAATATTTCGCTAGATAATTGACTACCCTAAACGCCCAGAAGCGGCATAAAGCGGTTGGGTCGGGTTGTTTGGGGGAAGAGACCAAACAGCGACGCCATCGATCTGGCCGAAGTGGCCGAAGTGGCCGAGCGGTTCTAGGCGCTTCAGTCTGGAACCGCGAGACCGCTACTGTCGCAGGTTCGAATCCTGCCTCGGGCATGGATGTGTGTGATGTCCTTAGGTTAGTTAGGTTTAACTAGTTCTAAGTTCTAGGGGACTAATGACCTCAGAAGTTGAGTCCCATAGTGCTCAGAGCCATTTGAACCATTTTTCATCGATCTCATCGGATTAGGGAATGACGGGGAAGGAAGTCGGCCGTGCCCTTTCAAAGGAACCATCCCGGCATTTTCCTCGAGTGATTTAGGTAAATCACGGAGAATCTAAATCTGGATGGCCGGACGCGGGACTGAAGGCGACATAAAGCGCTTTCAGGCTGTAGGAATGACTGATAGAGCTATTTAACGCATAGATCAAGTTGTAAGTTTCCTGCTAGGAATGATAAGCGGATTACTATGAAAGTAAATCCGAGTATGCTGCAATTAAAAAAAATTGCTTCTTGCATACGAGGTTTGTAGGCACGACTCTAAATAGTAACGTGATCTTTTCGCTAAGACTGTGCAGAAAATAAGCTACGCAGTGATCACTTACTTTTCTAGCGCAGCGACTGACAATGGGCATAGCAAAAGGAAACTTGAGAATTTAAGTGAACATGAACGATCGTACCAAATACGAGGGCTGCCCAGAAAGTAATGACCGCTACGATTGATAAACGATACGTATGTACTATTGTAAGTGTCCTGAGTGAGCACGCCAAGTTTCCGCACTTCTGATAGATAGCGTAAAAATGTTCAAATGTGTGTGAAATCTTATGGGACTTAACTGCTAAGGTCATCAGTCCCTAAGCTTACACACTACTTAACCTAAATTATCCTAAGGACAAACACACACACCCATGCCAGAGGGAGGACTCGAACCTCCGCCGGGACACAGATAGCGTAGCTGCAGGACAGTTTCAAAATGGCGTCTGTAGATGATATTCGCTACAAGGAATGTGCCGTAATTGAATTTCTCATTGCCGAGAAAGAAACTGTGAGGAATATTCACCAACGCTTGCGCAAAGTCTATGGAGCATGTGCTGTCGACAGAAGTACAGTTCGTCGCTGGGCAAGGAGGGTGAGGTCATCAGATGGCGGTTCGGCACAGATCCACGATTTGCAGCGGTCGGGCAGACCATTGAGGGCGACGAGGAGGTGATTCACACAGTGATTACTGTATCTGCCACCAGGGCAAGGACTGGTACCGACAGGGCATACACGCCCTTGTTTCGCACTGGAGGAAGACCATAAAACGGGATGGAGATTACTTCGAAAAACAGGGTGTGTAGATAAAATACCATTCTTCCGTGTGTCTAATCCTCATTATATTCAATAACTTCAATAACGAACTGCTGAAGAAAAGAATTCGGTACATTACTTTCTGGGCAGCCCTCGTATTTCATCATGGATAAATGTGTTTGAGCAACATGGCTTATAGCCATTTGCGATGCAAATGGACCCAATTCGTTTAATGATACATAAATAAAAAGCATCGAGTAAACACGCTTTCATTACAACAAAGCACTGCGTCTCTCCTATCTGTGTCAGCATCAAAACCTACATTTTTTGCCGAAAAGTATGCAAATAAATGTGAAATACCGTATAATATTCGTAATGGCTAGTACTGTTGTTGGGTAGATCACATGACTAATGAGGAGGTATTGAATAGAATTGCGGAGAAGAGAAATTTTTGGCACAGCTTGGCCAGAAGAAGGGATCGGTTGGTCAGACATATTCTGAGGCAACAGGGGATCACCAATTTAGAACTGGAGGGCAGCGTGGAGGGTACAAATCGTAGAGGGAGACCAAGAGATAAATACACCAAACAGATTCAGAAGGATGTAGGTTGCAGCAGGTATTGGAAGATGAAGAAGCTTGCACAGGATAGAGCAGCATGGAGAGCAGCCACAAACCAGTCTCTGGACTGAAGACCACAACAACAACAACAACAGTACTGTTGTTGAAGAAAAAATCCTAAAAAGGTAATGAGGATCTACCAATTGGGGAAGACAAATAGTAATTTTAACGCGATGCTGTATTCCAACCACTGAGTGCAAATCTGTCCAATTCGTTGAAAAAAGCATTTCCAAATATCCGGTAATAGGAAATGTGACTAAACTGATTGCACTACTGTTAGGATGAATTGATAGAGAACACGTTCAACACCAAGCTTCGAAACATATTCTCCTCACAAAGACATAATGTTTCAGCATCAGCATGTGAGACACGTATCCAATATATAAAAGTTACAGCAGTTTCATTGTGCCAATTCACTTAAGATTTAAGCATGAAGTACATGTTCGTCGTGAATGATTATCAAAATCGTATTGCAACTAGGGGCTTTCTGTATGCAGCAAAGCTACTTCTCACCACCATACCGTCCAGTTAACCAGCAATTCGCACCATTCGACAGCAAGCACGACCTTATTCAACATAGGAGAACACAAGTCAAACTCCAGCACTGTCAGCATAGTGGGAAGTGGCCTGATTGGAAAAGAAGACTTCCTGAATACCTCACAGACTCTGCTATATAACTAAATTTTCGTAGTCGATACTAGGTACAGAGTCGCATTTTTCAGTACGTCTACGGTAACTAGAACACGAAAATGATTTAATTCTAAAATATAAAATTAAATACTGTATGTAGCTATACAGTATCCAGTAGTGAGCGTTTTCTTCTGAAAAAAACCTCCATCCACCGGTCCTGGCGGGCCCATCTCTACCGTCCAACCGCTGTGTCATCCTCTGTCAATGGGGTCATTGGTTGCTGTATGGAGTGGCGTGTGGTCAATTGTCAGTTTTCCTGACCTGGAACCGCTACTGCTCAGTCAAGTAGGTCCTCATTCGGCATCACGAGACTACGTGCACCCCGTTCCAATCCTCCGACCAAGGAAACATCCCTGAGAGTACCGGGAATCGAACCCGGGTCCTCCGCATTGCAGTCAGCCGGCTAACCACTCAGCTGCGGAGGCGGATATTTTCTTTAAAAGACTCGTCCTCAGTTTTAAGAACCGTTTCTATTCTTTCTGTCATCAACCCAAAAGTTGGTTTGATGTTGCCTAGGTCTGACGGTTTACTGCTGCATTCCTCGTTTTAGTTGGCTAATACACAGTTTCGCAGCCGTTCACAGTATGGATTCAAAAGCGCTCTGCGTTTAATATCCCGGTTCGATGTACAGGAGTTTTCAAATACCGTACACATAAAACTTTTAGTGGGTGTACGGCTGGAGAACTTGAAGCTCAGCGAATGGGTCATACTTTTCCTGTGAATCTCTCATGCAATCCGTTATTTAGAAACCATAATCAAGCGGGCATTTTGATCATTCCATGTAGGAAAGAGTTTGACGTGTTATTCTGATATGTTCCATTCATGCACGTTTCCCGTGATCAATGTACCGAAACCAGTTGCAGAAAATGGTTTCTAACATCGAAATCATGTGTTCCCGGACCCATCTCCATACAAAATATCTTTTTCTTCTCTGTGCGAAGAATATGTATTGCCAGTTTTGCCGTATACTTTTGTTACACTCTGAATATCTAGACCTACCTCTCAAACTCTTTCCTTCGACTATTGTTTTCAGCAACGACTCGTGTCTTAGTGCACACCCAAACAACCTATCCCTTCGATTCATTAGATTCTTTATTAGGTATACTTTTTGATGTGTTGGCAGAAGAGCCAACACCGTGTTGCTAGAGGAGGCCGAAATGCACGCGTTTAATTACACGCAGACTGGCGTGAGGTCTGGAACAAGGTAAAGTAATTATTCTATAAAGAAAAGAGCGTAGTTCTTGGAATACTTAACTTTAATCCATAATTGTAGAACATCGCTCTTGATGGTACATTAATATGCTCAATATAAACTGGTAATGGCGCTTTGCTAGGTCGTAGCAAATGACGTAGCTGAAGGCTATGCTAACTATCGTCTCGGCAAATGAGAGCGTATTTGTCAGTGTAGCATCGCTAGCAAAGTCGGCTGTACAACTGGGGCGAGTGCTAGGACGTCTCTCTAGACCTGCCGTGTGGCGGCGCTCGGTCTGCAATCACTGACAGTGGCGACACGCGGGTCCGACGTATACTAACGGACCGCGGCCGATTTAAAGGCTACCACCTAGCAAGTGTGGTGTCTGGCGGTGACACCACACTTTTCTCACTCACTCGTTGCAGAACGTCCTCATATATCACGAGATGAAGCCACCTGCGGATCGACAGTCTCCTGTAACACCACTTCTCAAAGGATTCTATTCCTCTAGGCGTACATTATCAAAATGATGTACTGTATTGTCGTGTTGAAATCACATCCACTAGCGGACAACAGCAGCGACAGTCACCGACCACTGCGGCAGCATGTCGCGAAGGAACACCCAGTGGAATACACCATTCAGACGGGATGACGGCATATGTGATCCTACTAGATGCTCTAGCAGAATTCCAGCCTAGCACCGCCTGAAACACTCCTATCCTACGATTGATTTCTTACCACTTAAACCTAGCGAGGTAGCGCAGTGGTTAGCACACTGGACTCGCATGCGGGAGGACGACGGCTCAATCCCGCATCCGGCCATCCTGGTTTAGGTTTTCCGTGGTTTTCCTAAATCACTCCAGGCAACTGCCGGGATGGTTCCTTTGAAAGCGCACGGCCGACTTCCTTCCCCGTCCTTCCCTAATCCGATGAGACCGCTGACCTCGCTGTCTGGTCTCCTCCCCCAAACAACCCAACTTACCTCATAATACTCAGATTAGGATCCTTTAATACGCGTAAAGGTTTGGAACATTCTGCAATAATAATACTGCGTTAAGTTTCGGTCCCGGTTGCTTTCCTGTTCTTAATTTAAATCAAGAGTTTTTGAAAATTTGTTGTGTTGTAATTGGACCACCCTCAGCAGTTTCATCATGTGCTCCTTTTGACAGCTTTGTAGCACTGAAACCGTTTATCTTTCTGTAACACATTTATTTCTGTATCCTTCTCACCCTTTTGCAAATGTCGTAAAATTAAGTTAGTGAAATTCTCCCTACCAAGGATATCATTGTTTATTTGGCTTTTGGATTTGTTCTAATGTGATGGAATGCTTGTAGAATTATTGTCTTAACACTTTTATTTTCATTTGTATCTTTTTTTCGTCTTCAGAATTTTTTATAAATGTGGTGTGTAAGCAACGAATTTGTTTTTACGTCTTCTTCAGTTTCCTTATTCCAGGTCCCCAAACCTGCTCTGCTATTTATTTCCTACCCGGAGGCTATCACTGCTACATTGTCTATGCACTGACGATTACTCTGTCATTGCGTCTACAAATTATTTTCAATGGATTTTTTTTTCTTTCATGCAACTTTTTATGCTTTCCTCCTGGATTAAGCGCACAGTGCATGCATCTGATGGACATTGATGTGAAGGGTTGTCTTCATAAACAAAATCCGTGTTACATGAAAGAAAACAACCAATGCTGATAGAGAAACATACTGGACTGTTTAAGTTATCAGGTGAACAACGTTTTAAAATTAAGAGATAATTCAAACTGGGTGAACTAGAAAGAAAATGACTCACCATACTGCAGTCATTCAAAATCATCTACACTCTCAGAAAACTGTCTGTAATTTGGCGGGACAATGAGTCTCAGTCGGTCAGTGCAACAGAGTTAGAGAGAACACAACTTTCTGAAAACTGTGTGGCGTTTTACGTAAGCAAATGCTCGAAGAGTTAAGTGTAAAGGAGATTCCTCTCAATGAATATGTTTGTGGAAATCCTGGAATGTTTACAGGAAACGTGATGTGTGCTCATTCACACCCACGTGAAAAAAAAGGCTGTAAAATCTACATGCCTATAGTACAATCAATGTGACAGCGTATCATTTTTCCCGCATTATTATCACCCACAGTTTCAGCCCTGCAGGTACTTCATCAGCTGGATAATCGGAAATTTGTGTAAAACCACAGTGAAGTCAATCTGCGTGCATGCAGCGTTCTGCAGTGTGACACAACACTCATTTGTTAAGATTATTAACTGGTCTTGCATAAATGCACTAGTCTGAAGCCGGCCGGTGTGGCCGTGCGGTTAAAGGCGCTTCAGTCTGTAACCGCGTGACCGCTACGGTCGCAGGTTCGAATCCTGCCTCGGGCATGGATGTGTGTGATGTTCTTAGGTTAGTTAGGTTTAATTAGTTCTAAGTTCTAGGCGACTGATGACCTCAGAAGTTAAGTCGCATAGTGCTCAGAGCCATTTTGAACTAGTCTGAAACTTTGAACGAACACAGCTCATCCAGTTTTGTGCTGTCAAAAATACACCAACACCTTTCGATGTACTGTATCTACTGATAATAATAATAATAATAATAATAATAATAATAATAATATACAGGAAAATACATCTGAAACAACACAAATAGGTGGGCAAACTAAAATCAAAGAAATAGAGAAACAAGAAAGGAAAATTCTAAGGAAAATTTTTGGACCGATACAAGAGCAAGGAATCTGTAAGAAGAGTCCAACATCAGAATTATATAAATACACAGACATGATTACGGATACAAAAATAAAAGCAAGAATGCAAGTCTACGGACATATCCACAGGATGAATGAAAACAGAATTTCAAAGCAAATTCTTAAAGTCATCAACTCAGGCAGGGGAAAAATAAAATGGATAAAAGAAGTTGAACAGGACCTCAGCCAAGCACACATAACAATAAATGATGCAGAAAATAGAACTGAATTCAGGAACATCATCAAAAAACATAAATTTGACACCACAACACAGAAGAGACCAGGATGCAAATGGACAGCGGAGCGAAAGAAACAACACAGTGAACACATGAAGAAAATTTGGGCTCAGAAAAAACATAAACAATGATCATAAAGGAATTCAAGATCCAACGCTCTCTTTAAATGGGAATAATCGAAAATAATAATAATAATAATAATAATAATAATATACAGGGAAAGAAGTTCTATGTTGTTGGGTGTTGATATTAATATATGTTGTGAATATACCTTAATATACTTCTAAATCTGTTTAACTGTCCATCGACGTTTATATTAGTCTGATAACAAATATAGCATCACAGTGCCTGAGCCGGCCGCTGTGATCGAGCGGTTCTTGGCGCTTCAGTCTAGAACCGCGCTGCTGCTTCGGTCGCAGGTTCGAATACTGCCTTAGGTTAGTCAGATTTAAGTAGTTCTAAGTTCTAGGGGACTGATGACCTCAGATGTTAAGTCCCATAGTGCTCAGAGCCATTTGAAGCATTTGAACACTGCCTGACAGAAAAAGTGAAGCACCTAGAAGAGGAGCAGGAAACGACATTAAACTTCACGGATCGAGAGACTATGTGACGTTATTTCAGTGATAATAATACAGAATCAAATCTACTAAGAACTCGGCAGTATGAGTTAATTTATCAGTATGGCGGTGCACCCTCCCTGACCTGGATTCGGTTTGCTGTTGTATCCTCTCTTGAGACAAGCTGACTCATAACTGTTACAATTCGTCATTGATATCCTGAATACAGGCGCAGGGATGAAGTTCGGCCAGTCCCTACACTTATTCTATCGTTGTCAGATCTGGGCATATTGCTGGCCACTGGAGTACCTTAACATCACACATGCAGTTCATA
This sequence comes from Schistocerca serialis cubense, assembly GCF_023864345.2. Taxonomy (NCBI): domain Eukaryota; kingdom Metazoa; phylum Arthropoda; class Insecta; order Orthoptera; family Acrididae; genus Schistocerca; species Schistocerca serialis. Next base: position 139,836,289 of record NC_064640.1, on the reverse strand, counting down.
GAGACACGCGACTTGTTGAAAAATGGTACCAGGATATTATCGCACGAGAGATCACACGTGAGGATGAAGGATGTCGGTGGAGTACCGTTGTGTCGTCAGAGTTCCTTTAATCACTACCAGCAGTGACCTGCAGTCATACCTGATACCTGATGATCCCCCCGTCCATACCATGACGCCGGTAGTAACACGGCTGTGACTCTCCTAAATATTAGAAGAATGAGACCTCTCCCGAGGTCGCTGCCATACTCGCCAAAGAAGGCCATTCCAGGTAGTCCAGAACCGTTCTTCGTCGCTGAATACAATGAAACTTCCTGGCAGATTAAAACTGTGTGCCCGACCGAGACTCGAACTCCCGAGTTCGAGTCTCGGTCGGGCACACAGTTTTAATCTACCAGGAAGTTTCATATCAGCGCACACTCCGCTGCAGAGTGAAAATCTCATTCTGGACACCTCCCCCAGGCTGTGGCTAAGCCATGTCTCCCCAATATCCTTTCTTTCAGGAGTGCTAGTTCTGCAAGGTTCGCAGGAGAGCTTCTGTAAAGTTTGGAAGGTAGGAGACGAGATACTGGCAGAAGTAAAGCTCTGAGTACCGGGCGTGAGTCGTGCTTCGGTAGCTCAGATGGTAGAGCACTTGCCCGCGAAAGGCAATGGTCCGGAGTTCGAGTCTCGGTCGGGCACACAGTTTTAATCTGCCAGGAAGTTTCATATCAGCGCACACTCCGCCGCAGAGCGAAAATCTCATTCTGGCCAAAGAGTCCATGTTTCCCGAGCATAGGACCACTCTAAACGCAGTCCTTTGTGTTGTGGTGTCAACGACAACCTGCGAATGGACGGTAATTTAATAGTTGGGCTGCTCCCAGTCTTCGACCAATGGAGCCGGATGATACAGAATGTTGCAGGAATCCATTACTTGACCTCGTACGGCAGACGCAGATGTGAAGGGGCTACGATGTGCCTGGTGCACAATACTTACTGCAGCGGTGGCCTACGAAACCTCTTGAGGACGCGTCTTCGTCGACGTCTCTCATCCGTGGCTGCGTCTGGCAGCGATTGTGTTTCGTTTTTTGTTTCTTCGTAAGTTACCAACCCTATTACGGGACCTCACTCTTCGGACGACACCACATATTCTTTACTGCTTCACGATACTCTTCTAGTAGTCGCAATGAGCTGCTGTTGTATCGCTGTCAGAAATACTGTAGTTTCCACTTGCAAACCTTGTAAGTAGGCTGTTTATGTTTTCTTATTGGCAACGTTACGTAGCGCTCTGTATGAAAATCACTGGCTGTGCTGTGTGCAGTCTGTGGCTAGTTTACATTGTTGTCTGCCATTGTAGTGTTGGGCAGCGGCAGCTGGATGTGAACAGCGCGTAGCGTTGCGCAGTTGGAGGTGAGCCGCCAGCAGTGGTGGATGTGGGAAGTGAGATGGCGGAGTTTTGAAATTTGTAAGACTGGTTGTCATGAACTGCTATATATATTATGACTTTTGAACTCCAGTAAGGTAAATACATTGTTTGTTCTCTATCAAAATCTTTCATTTGCTAACTATGCATATCAATAGTTAGTGCCTTCGGTAGTTTGAATCTTTTATTTAGCTGGCAGTAGTGGCGCTCGCTGTATTGCCGTAGCTTGAGTAGCGAAGATTTTTGTGAGGTAAGTTATTTGTGAAAGGTATAGGTTAATGTTAGTCAGGGCCATTCTTTTGTAGGGATTTTTGAAAGTCAGATAGCGTTGCGCTAAAAATATTGTGTGTCAGTTTAAACACAGTCATGTATAATTTTTCAGAAGGGGACGTTTCATATGTCGACCCTTAGCCGAGGATACCTCACTGGAATCTTCTGATTTTTTCGTGTAGTTTGTGTAATTAGTGTAGATTTTGTTTATTGCTAGCGCGTAATTGTAGAGAGAATCTTCTTTGTAGTTGCAGTCTTTCATTGTTGTACAGTAAAACAGGTGTGGCACGCATGTAAATTTGCACGAAGTATTTCGCAGCTGTGCTTGCAATTAACTAGATATTATTTTCAGTGCTATGTTAATGTGTTCTCTTATTTTTGCTCTTCAAATTGTGTTTTTCTGTGTTGTCGTGTGAAATATTGTGACGAAAATGGCGTGTGAAAAACGTAATACTAGGCTCCAAAATAAACTGAGAAATGACAGTGAAGACGAAAGCAGTGTGTTAGCGCCACCATGTAATGAATTAACTAATATTCAAAGTAGTAATTTGGTAACTGTGCATAGGGAAATGGAGCGGGCGTCAAATAATGGTGTAGACAGTGAAACAGGTAGTGAACAGGGAAGCATTATCGATCGATCGGTCGGCAACAGCTCGCCTCAGGAATCGGGAATGACAGAACACAATATTGCAATTACTGTGGACTCAGGTTTTGGGTTCTCACCGTTTTCTCAAATGAGTCAAGACACATTTTCCGCTTGTCAAAATGTGAATGTTGCCGGTGCAAATTCACTGCCGAAAAGCACTGAGGAACATGTTTCAGACACCAGTGCATTGTTATTACAATTAATGCAACAAATGGGACAAAAGCTTCAAAAGTTAGACACAATGGAACAAAATCAGAGACAAACACAGCAAAGGCTTCAAAAATTAGACACAATGGAACAAAATCTTCGGAAGTTAGACACCACACTTGAACAAACACGTGAAGATTTAACTACTGAGTTACATAACATTGAATCGAAATGTCAAAAAGTCTGTAATGACGTAAAAACACAAATTTGTGAGCATTTCCAACCTATTTTTTCGCGTCATGAAAATGCATTACAGAATCACGAAGCAGCCATAAAAGAACTGCAAACTATTGTTCATGAAAATAACGACACCTTGAAAGCTAAAATTGACTCAGTTGCATCCACCGATTCGGTTACGCAACTTGCAAAAACTCAGGAAAACTTAAAGGACACAGTAGATACGATTTCAACACAAATGGACACTCTGAAACTTGGTTCAGAAAAACACACAGAGGAAATAATTTCACTAACGGATAAAGTAGCCGAACTTTCAGATCAGTTCACTAACTTATCTACAAAGGTAGATTTTGATCTGAATGACACAAGACCTGTAGCCATCACTGACACAGAAGAGTATGAACAAATTAAGAAATTCAAACAAAATCAGAATCAAATTAATACGCAACACAAAAGAGAAATCCGGGAAGTACAAGATCAGTTGGCACAAGAAATACAAAAATTACATATTTCAGAGGACACTCGCGCTCCAACACGGGAAGAGGGACTTAGAAATTCGGAAAAGCCACAAAATAATAACACAGGGCATTTCGGAAATTATGAAAGAAATTGGCAAGGTGCACCGAATTTTGAGATGGAACCGCCGACACGACGTAACAATGACCGATATGCTACTCGCCGACACGATGATTTTGACTATAAGCTGTTCATTACTACACTAAATTCAAAACATTTAAGAATTCTGACAACGACATTCATCCACAAGCATCGCTTCATCAATTCTCTCATTGTTTTCCTCCCAACTGGTCATTGGAGCACAGGTTAGAATTTATGTGTGGCTACTTGGAGAATGAACCAGCTGTAAGAATGCGATCGGTCATTCACGATTGTCACAGTGAAGGAGAATTTTATCATGCCTTCCTCTCGGCGTATTAACCTATACCTTTCACAAATCACTTACCTCACCAAAAATCTTCGTTACCCAAGCTACAGCAATACAGCGAGCGCCGCTACTGCCAGCTAAATAAAAGATTCAAACTACCGAAGGCACTAACTACTGATATGCATAGTTAGCAAATGAAAGATTTTGATAGAGAACAAACAATGTATTTCCCTTAACAGTGTTCAAAAGTCATAATACATATAGCAGTTCATGACAACCAGTATTTGGCTCTGCTGTGTGCAGTATGTGGCTAGTTTACATTGTTGTCTGCCATTGTAGTGCTGGGCAGCGGCAGCTGGATGTGAACAGCGCGTAGCGTTTCGCAGTTGGAGGTGAGCCGCCAGCAGTGGTGGATGTGGGGAGAGAGATGGCGGAGTATTGAAATTTGTAAGACTGGTTGTCATGAACTGCTATATATATTATGACTTTTGAACACTAGTAAGGTAAATACATTGTTTGTTCTCTATCAAAATCTTTCATTTGCTAACTATGCATATCAGTATTTAGTGCCTTCGGTAGTTTGAATCTTTTATTTAGCTGGCAGTAGTGGCGCTCGCTGTATTGCCGTAGCTTGAGTAACGAAGATTTTTGTGAGGTAAGTGATTTGTGAAAGGTATAGGTTAATGTTAGTCAGGGCCATTCTTTTGTAGGGATTTTTGAAAGTCAGATTGCGCTGCGCTAAAAATATTGTGTGTCAGTTTAAACACAGTCATGTATAATTTTTCAAAAGGGGACGTTTCAACCTGCAGGGATCACCCAGTTGTTCGATGCTTTTAGATCCACACCATTCTGCATTAGGCAGTTTGCATCTCTTCCATGCAGTTTTCTAATGCAGTGTATCATTTTGATGTCATTATGTGTTACACATTGGAACTGTTCCAGAAAATGTCTTTATAGCAGTTCTGAAGATTTATCGATTTTCTGCGTCTTCTGGTTGTATATTATTTCAAATATATCTTGTTTTTTGACATTTTTACAACAGAGTCTTCTTATTTTGGGTGTCGAATCACAGATGTTGAAGAGGCGTTTCGTTCCGTTTTGAGTCATTCGTTCTTCGTAAACTGTTATAAGCACATTATCCCCGTAATTTTCTTTTAAGCATATTTCTTGTTCCATTTTTTCTATAGAACCTATTTTTTTTGTAATTACGGCTTAGTATATTGTGCAGGATACTTTTTTCAAAATTCTCAAATGAACACCTCTCAGGGAGGGTAAGACACTCATTTCAATGTAGACACACTGGCTTTGTGACAGAGCTCTAATGAAGAAATTTACTGTTCATGGAAAAGCACTCTCTGTTGTAAATGTTTCGTCTGGCTCTAGGTTTCAAGGCTTTTTAGGTAGTGCACTGGACCAGATTTTTAAAGCTGTTCACGGGTTTCTTTGTTCCCCATCTGGTGTTCAACTAGAGTGTATTCTCGAAACTTCCTGGCAGATTAAAACTGTGTATCGGACCGAGACTCGAACTCGGGACGTTTGCTTTTCGCGGGCAAGTGCTTTACCAACTGAGCTACCCAAGCACGACTCACGCCCCGTCCTCACAGCTTTACTTCCGCCAGTACCTCGTCTCCTACCTTCCAAACTTTTCAGAAGCTCTCCTGCGAACCTTGCGAAACTAGCACTCCTGAAAAAAAGGATATTGCAGAGACATGGCTTAGCCACAGCCTGGGGGATGTTTCCAGAATGAGATTTTCACTCTGCAGCGGAGTGTGTGCTGATATGAAACTTCCTGGCAGATTAAAACTGTCTACCGGACCGAGACTCGAACTCGGGAACTTTGCCTTTCGCGGGCAAGTGTTCTACCAACTTTTTTTTTTCATCTCATTTTGTTCGTTTTCGTTCGTTTCATCTGCTCAGGGCGGACGTCGCAAGACACACGTTTTAGTTCATCGTTGATCCATTGACTCAGTTTTTTTATTACAGTGCGTAGCTAACGCTCTGACCGAACACGCTGAGCTACCGTGCCAGCACCAACTGAGCTACCCAAGCACGACTCACGCCCCGTCCTCACAGCTTTACCTCCTTCAGTACCTCGTCTCCTACCTTCCAAACTATACAGAAGCTCTCCTGCGAAAGGCAAAGGTCCCGAGTTCGAGTCTCGGTCCGGTACACAGTTTTAATCTGCCAGGAAGTTTCATATCAGCGCACACTCTGCTGTAGAGTGAAAATCTCATTCCCGAGTGTATTCGCCTTTATATTTTACATTTTTTCCGTTTTATCAAAAGATGTTTACAAGCCATGTTGTTACATTCAAAACGTTAATTTGTTCTGCTGTTCTTTGAAACCATCGGTCTTTATGGCTATATAGTCTATGTAGTCTATTCACGCACTAATCTTCTTCGGCAGTGCCTTGAAGGGTCAAACGAGCAGGAATGGCGAGAGTCCAGCTCCCTGTCTTGATTTCAAAGGCTTCAGGGAAACGTTCGTGAAATTTTATTGATATTATTATTTATAGCTAGTGTACTATGCAAAATATAGTTTCCATTATCTGTGACTATCTGGTTAAATGCTGGAGACCTTGCCAGCTGAAAAATGTATAAATAGGCGAATAAAATTTTTTCTAGTGTGGAGATTGCATCCGTGCTTTCCTGAAACCAGTCCGATCTTTCAAGGTGTTAACGTGTCGCGATGCGCAGAGCAGAGCAGGAGAGGCGCAATAAGGTTGAACGGCCGTGACGGCGCAGCCGCCGCAGGTGTAGCGAGTTCCGGCGCGGCAGCTGGCCGCCGCCAACGATATACGAGTATGTGGCCGCCTCATTGTCTTCCTCTTCCACTTCCTCGGTGCGGCGCCTACGCGCCCTCCCGCCTTTGGCGCACTCGATCGTACCACAGTCCTGTCGGCGGCGCGTAGAGCAGTTAACGTGCAGAGGCTCAGCGGCATATCGCAGTCGTGAATAACTGTCCCTACAGCCAGCATCACCGTACTCTGGATGACAAGTTCTCGCTAAACTTGGCACTTTAAATTTGGAAAATATCCCGAGCTGTCGAGACGTTGAGTGGGCTTTCGACTTCCGATCCTTGCAGAGTAAGGGACTTCGCAGGCATACTCGTACAGGAAAGGCAAACCTACGTTTCTAGCATTTGTAGATTTAGAGAAAGTGTAGTGGACTGGCCCGACAGCTAATCCACTACGACCGGTAGCCTAAAGGCACGCGTTTAAGCTCACGCAGGCTGGCGTGAGGTATGGAACAGTTATAGGAGTTGAGTCTAGTAAAAAAAGGAGGTAACTGGTAGAATACTTAACTTTAATCCACAATTGGTGAACATCTCTCTTGACGGTACATGCATTACTAGATTAATAACAATTGATATTGGCGCCTTGCTAGGTCGTAGCAAATGACGTAGTTGAAGGCTATGCTAACTATCGTCTCGGCAAATGAGAGCGTAATTTGTCAGTTCCATTTCTAGCAAAGTCGGCTGTACGACTGGGGCGAGTGCTAGGACGTCTCTCTAGACCTGCCGTGTGGCGGCGCTCGGTCTGCAATCACTGACAGTGGCGACACGCGGGTCCGACGTATACTAGCGGACCGCGGCCGATTTAAAGGCTACCACCTAGCAAGTGTGGTGTCTGGCGGTGACACCACAGAAAGCTTTTGACGACGTTGACTGGAATACTCTCTTTCTAATTCTGAAGGTGGCAGGGGTAAAATACAGGGAGCGAAAGGCTATTTACAATTTGTACAGAAACCAGATGGCAGTTATAAGAGTCGAGGGGCATGAAAGGGAAGCAGTGGTTGGGAAGGGAGTGAGACAGGGTTGTAGCCTCTCCCCGATGTTATTCAATCTGTATATTGAGTAAGCAGTAAAGGAAACAAAAGAAAAATTTAGTGTAGGTATTAAAATCCATGGAGAAGAAATAAAAACCTTGAGGTTCGCCGATGACATTGTAATTCTGTCAGAGACAGCAAAGGACTTGGAAGAGCAGTTGAACGGAATGGACAGTGTCTTGAAAGGATGATATAAGATGAACATCAACAAAATCAAAACGAGGATAATGGAATGTGGTCGAATTAAGTCTGGTGATGCTGAGGGAATTAGATTAGGAAGTCAGACACTTAAAGTAGTAAAGGAGTTTTGTTATTTGGGGAGCAAAATAACTGATGATGGTCGAAGTAGAGAGGATATAAAATGTAGACTGGCAATGGCAAGGAAAGTTTTTCTGAAGAAGAGAAATTTTTTAACATCGAGTATAGATTTAAGCGTCAGGAAGTCGTTTCTGAAAGTATTTGTATGGAGTGTAGCTATGTATGGACGATAAATAGTTTGGACAAGAAGAGAATAGAAGCTTTCGAAATGTGGTGCTACAGAAGAATGCTGAAGATTAGATGGGTAGATCACATAACTAATGAGGAGGTATTGAATAGAATTGGGGAGAAGAGGAGTTTGTGGCACAACTTGACTAGAAGTAGGGATCGGTTGGTAGGACATGTTCTGAGGCATCAAGGGATCACCAATTTAGTACTGGAGGGCAGCGTGTAGGGCAAAAATCATAGAGGGAGTCCAAGAAATGAATACACTAAGCAGATTCAGAAGGATGTATGCTGCAGTAGGTCCTGGGAGATGAAGAAGCTTGCACAGGATGGAGTAGTATGGAGAGCTGCATCAAACCAGTCTCAGGACTGAAGACAATGGTTCAAATGGCTCTGAGCACTATGGGACTTAACTACTGTGGTCATCAGTCCCCTAGAACTTAGAACTACTTAAACCTAACTAACCTAAGGACATCACACACATCCATGCCCGAGGCAGGATTCGAACCTGCGACCGTAGCAGTCGCGCGGTTCCGGACTGCGTGCCTAGAACCGCTAGACCACCGCGGTCGTCGACTGAAGACAACAACAACAACAACAACGCGTATAGCAAGCGATCTGGTAGTGTGGTAGAGAGAATTTGTAATTCTACCATTTTCTTTAAACCCAAATGGAATCGTCCGGAAACCTTGGTCAGTATTGGGGATGCAAAATACGAAGGCGCTGATAATCTTGCCGTTGAGCTGTAAGTCACCTGAAATAGGAAGCGCGTTTAGTAAATAAGGCAACACATGTTCTTCTGAAAGCAGGTTGGTTTTATTTGGGATTGCAGCACACCATATTATTCCGCACTGTTTTGGCTACAAAATGCTATGTTTCTATATAATCTCCATTCAATTCGATGGCATTACGCCACCTTACTGGGCGGACTAGTATGCTTGCATGGTACAACTCTACGTCGGAGCCAATGTCTTGCTGCGTCAACTACCTCCCTATCATCCACGAACTGCTTTCCGCAGAGGCCGTCCGCTGTGGCCGTGCGGTTCTAGGCGCTTCAGTCTGGAACCGCGTGACCGCTACGGTCACAGGTTCGAATCCTGCCTCGGGCATGGATGTGCGTGATGTCCTTAGGTTAGTTAGGTTTAAGTAGTTCTAAGTTCTAGGGGACTTATGACCACAGATGTTAAGTCCCATAGTGCTCAGAGCCATTTGAACCATTTTCCGCAGAGTGCCTCCTTCATTGGGCCAGATAGAAGTCAGAATGTGCGATATCAGGTCTGTAACGTGGATGAGAAGGAACAGTCCAATGAAGTTTTGTGAGCTTCTCTCGGATGTGCAGAGTCGTGTGGTGCCGTGTGTTGTCATGGAGAAGAAGTCGGTTTGCATTTTTGTGGGGACGAACATAATGAAGTCATTGCTTCAGTTCCCGAGGGTAGCACAATACACTTAAAAGCTGATCGTTGCACCATGAGGGAAGACGTCAAACAGAATAACCTCTTCTGAGTCCCAGAAGACCGTCGTCATGAATTTACGTGCTCAAGGTGCCGATTTGAACTTTTCCTTCGTTGGAGAGGTGGCGTGGCGCCACTCCACGGACTGCCGTTTTGTTTCCGGTTCGAAGTGATGAATCCTTGTTTCATCGTCTGTGACGACATTCGACAAACAATTGTCACGATCAGTCTCGTAATGTGCAAGTCATTCCGCATAGGCGGTCCATCTGTTAGGAGGCGAGAAACCCACCTTTGAGTACACCATCTGTTGTACGAAGATGTCAGCACCAACTGCGGAGAAGTTCAGTAATGCAGCGTGGTGTTCGCTTGTGATCCGTCGATTGCTTCGAATAAGAGTGTCCACACGTTACAACATTGCGGGAATTACAGCTGTTAGCGGCCGGGGGGCACGCGGGAGGTCGACCAGGTTTGCGCGATCTTGTTGCGATGATGACAAGCGCCTCGCCCAACGACTCACCGTGCTTTTTTTACTGCCTGGTCTCCGTAGACATTCTGCAAGTGCCAATGAATATCTGCGATGCTTTGGTTTTCCACCAAAATAAACTCAGTGACGGCACTCTGCATGAAACGCACCTCCGTCAGAAGACCTATCGAAGGCAATTTATAGCGCCGATACCTATCGGAACTTCATGAAACTATATGGAGTAAAGCCGGAATATTCCAGGATGTCCCACAACAAATTCCGCATTGTTTTGACCGGAAAAGGCTGAGAAAAAAATGTGTTACATTATTTACTGAACGCCGCTCGTAATGAAATCAACATTATGCCTTTACCTCCTGTCTGACCTTTTCTGACCACATCCAGTTCATAATCAATTTATATGGAAACGTTTCCGCGCGTCTTTCTTGCATTTACAGCGCCAGATTTCCTCCTGCTGGCCAAAACTGCAACTAATATTTTTCCAGCATAAATCGGTTCCACATTAACGCATCAGAATATCTACCAGTTTCGCTGCCATGCTATAATTACGGCCCACACTGGACCTCTGTCAGTTGCTGAACTTTAATTACACTACTGGCCATTAAAATTGGTACACCACGAAGATAACGTGCTACAGAAGCGAAATTTAACCGACAGCAAGAAGATGCTGCGATATGTAAATGATTAGCTTTCCACAGCATTCACACAAGGTTGGCGCTGGTGGCGACACCTACAACGTGCTGACATGAGGAAAGTTTCCACCCGATTTCTTATACACAAACAGCAGTTGACCAGCGTTGCCTGGTGAAACGTTGTTGTGATGCCTCGTGTAAGGAGGAGAAATGCGTACCATCACGTTTCCGACTTTGATAAAGGTCGGATAGTAGCCTATCGTGATTGCGGTTTATCGTATCGCGACATTGCTGCTCGCGTTGGTCGAGATCCAATGACTATTGAATCGGTGGGTTCAGGAGGGTAATACGGAACGCCGTGCTGGATCCCAACGGTCTCGTATCACTAGCAGTCGAGATGACAGGCATCTTATCCGCATGGCTGTAACGGATCGTGCAGCCACGTCTTGATCCCTGAGTCAACAGATGGGGACGTTTCCATGACAACAACCATCTGCACGATGAGTTCGACGACGTCTGCAGCAGCATGGACTATCAGCTCGGAGACCGTGGCTGCGGTTACCCTTGACACTGCATCACAGACAGGAGCGCCTGCGATGGTGTACTCAACGACTAACATGGGTGCATGAATGGCAAAACGTCATTTTTTCGGATGAATCCAGGTTCTGTTTACAGCATCATGATGGTCGCATCCGTGTTTGGTGACATCGCGGTGAACGCACATTGGAAGCGTGTATTCGTCATCGCCATACTGGCGTATCACCCGGCGTGATGGTATGGGATGCCATTGGTTACACGTCTCGGTCACCTCTTGTTCGCATTGACGGCACTGTGAACAGTTGATGTTACATTTCAGATGTGTTACGACCCGAGGCTCTACCCTTCATTCGATACCTACGAAACCCTACATTTCAGCAGGATAATACACGACCGAATGTTGCAGGTCCTGTACGGGCCCTTCTGGTTACAGAAAATGTTCGACTACTGCCCTGGCCAGCACATTCTTCAGATCTCTAACCAATTGAAAACGTCCGGTCAAAGGTGGCCGAGCAACTGGCTCGTCACAGTATGCCAGTCACTACTCTTGATGAGCTGTAGGTATCGTGTTGAAGCTTCACGGGCAGCTGTACCTGTACATGCCATCCAAGCTCTGTTTGACTCAATGCCCAGGCGTATCAAGGCCGTTATTACGGCCAGAGGTGGTTATTCTGATTACTGATTTCTCAGGATATATACACCCAAATTGCGTGAAAATGTAATCACAAATGGCTCTGAGCACTATGGGACTCAACTGCTGGGGTCATTAGTCCCCTAGAACTTAGAACTAGTTAAACCTAACTAACCTAAGGACATCACAAACATCCATGCCCGAGGCAGGATTCGAACCTGCGACCGTAGCGGTCTTGCGGTTCCAGACTGCAGCGCCTTTAACCGCACGGCCACTTCGGCCGGCAAATGTAATCACATATCAGTTCTAGTATAATATATTTGTTCAATGAATACCCGTTCATCATCTGCATTTCTTGGTGTATTTTAATGGCCAGTAGTGTATAACTACCTGGTATTATTCTGTTGGAAAATGCCATTTCGTACCGTGCTCATGAACTGTATGGCAATAGGGTTTGCCATTCTTGCCACATGCTGGCGATTATTCATTCTGCTTTGAGGAATTAACTGATCAGTCCTGTTGTAATATCCAATAGTTCCACACAACATGGTTACAGGAGCTGGAGAGTTATCGGTCTCGAAAATCGCTGCTTCCTCTGGCTTTTCACCAGGTCATTTTTCAATTTGCATAAAGGCATAGCGTTATTCGAGGAGATGAAATGGAAGCCAGCAAAAGAGAGTGATGACTCTTAGTGGATATTACATCTTGGCTTTCTAACTGAACCGATCAAGCACCTAAATGCCGTGATCATGACATTACAAGGCAAACACGAATTAACTATCGTAGTCTTTTCCGTCATTTTTCGCTTGAGGGAGAAAGAACAACTTTCAGAAAGTTCATGAGTGCACTTCATAATTTTAGTCTAAAATATGGAAAACGAAACGTTATTTCGATGGATGTATTACTGTGGTACGGGCTCTAAGAAAAACTTTGACATTAGACTTAGTGATTTAAATCAGTTTGAAAATTGATTTTAACCTTTTTGCAACTCCTTTCACGCTGGACATTGAAAAGGCGCCCCGTGAAATTCAGTTGGACGTCTCTGATTTGATTTCATTAATGCAAGGAGACAAAAACGACTATGGTCTTAATCCATTGTTGCCCGCTCCGAAACTGAGTTTATTGTGCGGTTTTGCTCGTTGTGATTCTAGCACAGCCAACCGATACGCTTTAAAAGTAGTATGAGAACTTTTACTAGTTCCTTATAAGACACTTTTTTCAGGTTTTAGTGACCCCAATATTCTGTGTCCTTTGTCCTCCACAGTTTCGCGTTGGGAGATTAGGTATGGTGCGGGCTTCATCCTCCTCACCACATAGTCTACACTTACGGGCTTCTTCCTCCTTACCCATCGTGGTTAGGCGTTTCGTTAAGTTTCCATGGCCAGTCATGAGTCCTGCAATGAGAATAATCTGCCGTATGTTCAAGTTCAGGATTACAGAACTTCTCTTGAAACATGGCTTCTTAATGATGGTAGGACAGGTTCGGGTCCAATAACTGGAGTCGTTGCGCCTGTCAGCTTGTTTATTCCCATTGATTCCTGAGTGACCAGGCTTACCGTGTGGCTTTCTATTAGTCTTCAGAAGGCTTCATGGCATTCTGCGACGATCTTTGGTCTAGTTACAGGGGCAGATAGAGATTTCAGAGCTGCTTGGTTATCTGACTAGATACAGATGCTAAGAGCCTTGTAGCATTTTTGCAAATTCTCCTCCGTGTACATTCTGATAGAGGATATTTCTGCCAAGAGGGATTGCTCTCTCTAGTCTAGGCTAGTTCTTATGGACGCTGCCTTATGGCTAAGCAGGCCAATCTCTGCACTTTGCCAAGCTCCCTAGTCGCCACCTTTTGTTCTGCTTTATCCCACCATACTGAAGCCCCATAAATTTTTGTAAGCCTTCTTTTTTTGGTGTATATCAGGACCCACATTGTGACAAGGTTGTTTCGACTAAGCCGTGGAAATTTCGTTGGGAAGCGTTTACACATGCTGCACATAGTTCTGATCTTTCCCAGAGCGATTTCCGGCACATTGCCTATAGAGAGATACAGCATTTTTTAGAAAAGCATATACAATTCACAACTTATTACAGCCACAGTTGCAGTTTCATCCAGGCGGTTATCGGTTTCAGCCGTTATGGATCATCTTTTTTTTTTTTTTTTTTTTTTTTTAAGCCCTGCAGAAAGAAATTAGTGACCGTCCATTTGCTTCGGAAGCACCTGGTACAATGGTGTAACCGTTGGCAATCGCAAACGTTTTTCCATGAAGGAATTGACCATCTTGTGTCAGAGTGGGATACATGTATCAACATTTATGGCGATTACTGTTGAAAAAGTCAACAGTTTACTTACTTGTTTTCCATCTGTCTCGTTTTCCTTTTGCTGCCTCTTCTACAAACCACAATACGTTACAGTGCAAGGATTTAATCTACTGTGATGAACTCATATCCAGAATAAAAAGAATGTGCCACGAGAAAAATTTTTTAACTTCAGTTTGACAATATAAGGTTTTCCACGCACATTCTTCTGTTGTTTTGAAAGCCAGCTTAAAAAGAAGCTCGCAGAATAGTCCACACCTTTTATTATGGGCGGGCACATTGCCTATAGAGAGATACAGCATTTTTTCGAAAAGCCTATACAATTCACAACTTATTACAGCCACAGTTGCAGTTTCATCCAGGCGGTTATCGGTTTCAGCCGTTATGGGTCATCTTGATAGCTCTTCAGGTTAGTTGTAGCGTGTCAACGGCCTTGCCGCAGTGGTAACACCGGTTCCCGTCAGATCACCGAAGTAAAGCGCTTGGATGGGTGATCATCTGGTCTGCCGACCGTTGTTGGCAAGTAGGAGGCACTCAGCCCTTGCGAGGCAAACTGAGGAGATGGTCTCCTAAACTGACATTTGGCCGCGAGGAGGTGTGCTGACCACATGCCCCTCCATATCCGCATCCAGTGATACTTGTGGGCTAATGATGACACGGCGACCCGTCGATACCGTTGGGACTTCATGGCCTGTTTGGGCGGAGTATAGTTTAGTTTAGTTTTTAGTTATAGCGTATTATCACAAATTGCCTGACAGTGACCGTAATAAATAACTGGTTATAGCAGACCTTTTTATACAGAGAATGTGTATTATACAATATCAATTACTTTCCTTCCAGTGTCCAGTGAGCGAATATGGGAGTTGCTATTAAAAGAGTCACATGAAGTTCGCAAACTGGCACGGCAGATCGTTTTGACTGCCATTTTGTGGGATAAAAATATCATCTGTAACCGTATAAAGTTGCACTTCTTTTGGCCAAAGTATTTCTTGTCACTGCATAGCGTTTTCTCGAAATATGATACCATAGGTCGTAGTAGAGAAAGTATGAAAAGCAAGTAAGCTTTCACGTCAAAAGTAACAGCATTTAGCTTCTGCACAAAACCATGAATGTGAAACACATTCGGGGGTTTTCAGGTTTTCACATGTGTTCATTCATAAGATGTTAAAACGTTCAACATCACTGATCATTTGATCGTATTGTGACAATAAAATTTCGCTGTTACAGGACTTCAATGTCAGGAAGTCTATGAACTGTTTTTCCTTTCATTTCGATTTGGCGTCAGTTTGTTTTTTACTTTTACCCAGTACCTTAAATACATTGCACTCCATGTATTTAGCAGTGACACTTGTCTTACCTGTAGACATGTTTTTAATTACCTGCCATATTGGTGGCAGGTCATTAATACATCTTTTAAAAAAGTTCTGGCCCCAGAACATAACGCTATGGCATCCTCCGTCCCCACGTACTTTGCAGAAACCCTATAAGAATCAAATGCGTGCACTGCTTGTTGACACTGGACGATAATCTATTTTCTAGACGTGAAATTAATCTTTTTTCTGCCATTCCACTAATTCTACAATGTTCCAGCTAGAGAAAAAGTATATCATAGTCCACAAAATCAAATGCGCTTGTTAACTCAAAGGAATTACCATCTCTCCTCATGTTATCAGTCAGCCCTCTAAGTTCTACACAAATAAAGTAACTGCGTTTTCTATTTATGCTCTTTCCCGGAATCCAATGTACCAATGTGGCAACAAACTAAGTGCTGTGTGCTGCGTTACTAATCTTATGCACAGTTTCTCAAAAACCTTTGAAAACATTGACAGCTGCCATAGTAGCTTCTCCATTGTTCATGATCCTAAAACTGTGCACACCCTTACTCTCATACTTGCTCTGGTCAGCGGAACCATCCTTTCCTGCAGTCGAACCAAATAAAATATGATCATCTTCAAACTGAAGATAAGCCGGGAACAATCCACTGACGCGTACCTTTCTTTATTACCGTACCGAATAAGGCGGCGCAGGAGTTGCAGTGGTCGCGTCGCGAAAAAGAACATGATTCAGATCCACTTCCAGCCATCCTGATTTACGTTTCCTGCATTTTCCCTAAATAGCTACAGATGATTGTCAGGATGGTTTTTTCAAAAAATGTTTGTTTCCGCATTGTTATCCTAACAAGCTTGTGTTCTGACACTAACGACTCCGATGTCGACAAGACGTTAAACCTCAACCTTCAGCGTCATCGTCTTACATACAGGGCAGCCTTTCTTATTTCATTCTACTCACATTTTGTTTTCATCTCTCTCTGTATTCAGTTATTTCCTCATTAATAACATGTACATTCAACTCATTTCAAAGCTCTTCATTCTTTACAAATCTCTCCTTGTGCATCCCTTCACTCTCCTCAAGAATCAGTACTGCTTCTATCTAGTAACCATCTCCCTTTTTATTTATCCATCTCCCGCTTCCACATACAGATGATCGTATTGCCATAGCTCTATAAAATTTTATTTTTGTATCTTTTCTGTTTTTAAACGTAAGTTTTCCATTTATTGTTGCACATATTGCCTGAAATTCGTGCAGATTACCATCTATATCGTAATATCAGTTGCAGTCCAGATATTTAAAATTTTTCACCTGTTTGTTGCTTTTCAGCTTCTTCTCTTTGCAAAAGAAAAATTTTGTGCTGAATTGGAGTTGCCTTACTTGATTGCTTTTCTGCTTTCTTAATGTAATCTGATCAAAGCAGTAGCCTATAGCGACGTTCATTAATGTATTGGTATGTTTAGTTTTGATCAATTATTTCTGTAGCGATCTAATCACAGACTTCGTCCAAACACTGTCAAAAAATTTCCCTATATCAAGAAACCAAACATGAAATGATACCTAACACTCGTTGCTTCTTTTGATGAACAGTTTTATAAATTTCAGGTACTATAAGTACTTTTGGAACCAACTGTAGGGAAGCAGCATACTCACGCCTTATAAAATTCACATCAGTCTTTCCATTGTGTGCCAGCCTAGTCCGCTGTAACTAGCTCTGACGTCATAAATATTGCACAATACTTTAAAATGAAGTAAATAACCTGAAACGTTTCTAGCATGTCAGGAGTAATACAGAATCAATATGTGTTGGATATCAGTTCAATAACTTTAACCATTCTCGAAATTTGGATGTTTTTCTGTAAAAATCGTTGGCGCAACAGAAAAGAGCTAGAAACTTAAAAATTTATATTTAGATTCCTTTTGCATAATAATTTAGTAGAAACAGTATTCTGGATCTCACAAATTAAAATTTTAGTTGAAATTCATGTTTTTCTGGTTTTTGTCTTAGAAATTAAGGAAGCAAGATGGATTAAGTAGGCGAATAAATAAAGCTAGGATTTTTAAATTTAAGTGGAAGGGAGATCCGCTATAATCATAAAAATGTGAGAAGTTTCAACAGAATAACTATAAAACTATAACGATAGCATATCTCCAAAGGGCAAGTTCAGAGCTCGTCTACTGCATGTAGTGTAATTAAATTAATTCTCTCGCCCAAAATATTTGACTTAGTCACGTCAGACTTTTGTTATAATTACTTACTTGTGTGCTGATTGCATAATTAAATTGAAAGCTTCATCAGCCATCAACAAAGGAAGCAACGATTTATTCGATAACTTAAAGTGGTGCATTACTAGCCCAGCGGCTAGTCGGGAGAGCAGATTTGATCAGGCGTTCCCGTAGCCGTCCGCACCGCGGCTTTATATGCAAGAACGCTGCGCGAGAAAAGGAAGGCCCCAGTTCTCTCCAGACGCTGATTAGCGCACCACCTGTGCCGGGAGTCGCGTCGCGTCGGTATCGTTGATATAAACAGTAATAAGTTACTCGGGATACGCGTAACCATGAAATCGTTTTCGAGTGAAGTTTTAATTTTGGGATGACGTTAATGATCTATCTTTAGTTTGCGTATGTCGTATTTTCACGTGCTGCTGCAGGACAGACATTCTACCATTATTAGTGTGGCTTTGATGAACATTATCATCAAATTATGGCGAGCATTCACTTAAACATTTAATTTGAACAGCTATAGTTGCATCAGTGCATTAGACTCTGAACTGCTCTGGTAGTTGGAGTGTGTGGATTCTCTTTGGTCTGTGACTTTCAGAATATAGTGAACATTTTAGAGAGAATGGCTTTTGATTATGAATCCCAGACCATCTTCTAATTCCTCAGAGCTATAAACTGTAGCTATAAATGTATTTCTCAGATGAAGTGGGCACTAGGAATTCTAATTACAGGCTTCACGTTTTGCTAATCACTTTCTGATTGCCAATATTCTAGTTAGAGAGCCAGTGTTGAGAACGGCCAACAGCATTAAATAAATAATAGGAACATTTAACAAATTATTCCACCCGCCACCCCACACAACTCTTTCCTTATCCCAGAGTAAACGTAATGTGATGATTAGATGTTTAATGATTCGTTAGTTACTGCTCGTTCCATAGGAAATTGACACAAATTTTTTTTTTTTTTTTGAGAATTATACGGGCTGAGTCAGTTTACATACTATGTATAAATCATTTGTTTGTCTGTACGGCTATATATTGGACATTTATAGATTATGAAGTAGTACAATTGCTTAAATTTAGTAAAAAAGGAACTTGTTAATCTTTTCCACCACTCATGGTTAAATTAAACATAAATTTAAAGAAAACGTAATTGTTATTCAGAATTACACTATCTATGTTCAAAAATGGCTCTGAGCACTTTGGGACTTAACTACTGTGGTCATCAGTCCCCTAGAACTTAGAACTACTTAGACCTAACTAACCTAATGACATCACACACATCCATGCCCGAGGCAGGATTCGAACCTGCGACCGTAGCAGTCGCGCGGTTCCGGACTGCGCCCCTAGAACCGCTAGACCACCGCGGCCGGCACACTATGTTATCAAATGTTCATCAAGATATTCAGCAATAGAACACAATACATTGTCCAGAGCTAATTAAAAATTTACTCTGAAACCTGTCAAACATTTTATGTTATTGGCCAAATAATCAAAGAATTTGTGGCTGCATGTTGAACTCCTTTCTGAGCCACTGATAGCTTTGACGACAAATAGTGATTGAACACCACATCTTATTCTCACAGATAAAATAATGCAATAATAATTTGACTGAAAGTTTAGAATTTAGATTATGATTCTGATTGTTTGCTGTCACTTTCTTGGATAAGCAGTGAATGACTGGTTTGTAGAAAGTTAATGGCAAGTACTAGATAGGAGTAGCTGTAACTCCTTACCACCTGAAGTCCTTACATCGTTCACTAAATCGTAAGCCGACTGTTTTGTCAGTATTTCCTTAGAGGAACGCTGTTTTGCTGGGCTGTCATTAATATGTTAATAAGCTTGAGTTCGTACGAATTTAGTGACGCTGGAAATGAGTGAACAGAAAATACTTTTACTTCATAAAATACAGGATTTTTCAGTATTCCGTTGGCTCGCCACGACTCACGTGTCATTTAATCCAGCTTTCGTGCAAAAACCGTTTACTGCAAGCTTCAGTGTCGCGCTCCTATATTTATTGGCGCTTATCCACATATTTTGGCCTACGTGCACAAAAATGTTTGCTTTCAAAAGCCAGTTGGACACTTTAATCTTCAGAAAGTGTCTCGTCGCCGGTTTTACTGCCTCCTAACCCCCGCCGTATAAAATTTTGTGATAGTATCTCCAACATTACTTGTAACTGGTAATATTCCCAAGGCGATACATTTTCTGTGAAGCTTAAATATAGACAGCGGCCTCAAATTTTCTTGGCCAGCTCCCCGCGCCTGTGTTATTATACGCTTAGCGAGACATCTTTCTTGGCAGCTGCTTTGACGGGAATTCCAAGCCAGGACACCGTGCCTGCGGATAGGACATTCTCGCCCAAAATGCTTGCGGCGGGAGCTGTTAGAGCACTATAGATTCGACCAGGAGAGCCATTTCTTGCCGTACAGTAAAGGATGTCGTTCTACAGACCCTATGATCGGTGCCCTATTAAAGTAATTGGAAAGCAGTTCACGTAACCGTAGTACTTTATTTTCTCAATGGTTCATACACTGTTCAATACAATGCCGCGAATTTCCTGGAAGAGAGAGAGCTGTCGCAATAGACTCTCCGTTCTTACTTCTACATTAGTGCAATGCAGAAATCTTTTTCGATTAGAATTTTTGTGACATAGCAGCGGTAAAATAATGCGAGACAACCTTCATGCTGCTATTTATTTTGTATCCATAGTTGTCCAGGAATAGAGCAGGCAACGAAGACACTGTCTGACGCTTAATCCACTACTATGTACTTTTGTAGGCTGAGTGACTACTCGTGATACCAGAAAGTTATAACTGGTGCCCACGAGGTTTCGTCTGTTAATGTTGGTATTATTATTAATTTCTACGCGGAGTAAAATTGAGTAGTTCCTTAGCTGATTTTTGGGAAACTGACTTCGGTTTTTTGGTTTCTCGCTTTACAATTATTCTTCACTTTTACTAATAACGACTATATTTCTAAATATAACAGTGTTTTACACAGGAAAAAAGTAAAATTTCGGACAATTTACGGAAGTAAAGAAGACAATACAGAATCTCAGAGAATTTATAAATTGACATTACTTCCAAACAGTTACTCTCGATCAGCATGCAGTGAACTTACAGGTGATTTAATTTAGTTACTGCTAGCGTGATTAATTTAAGAAACCGATAAATGATAACCATCTATTTTCTACAAGTTTAATTAATATCATAGTTACACGTACACCACACATGAGATAAAAATATTAATATATAAGATTTTTTGAATCATCTTACTGAAATTTACATCAAGCAGACAACAACCATATGCCATTTGTTGACAAAATAAAGCAAACCACTTTAAACACACTACACAAAGCATCGCAAAACCGCAAGGTGGTCATATATACCATTCTATAAAATATTTCCTTTTTTCTCAACACAATTATAAGTAGGCTACTTCCCATTGCTTAATCTACATCATACTGTGCAAATCGCTATGAAGTGCATGGTACACTAGTGGGAATCAGTATAAAGGCAGAATTGCTACGAAAGTAATAGCACGACGACTGTAACATATTGTGTCGAATATCTTATGAAAGTAGTGTACACACATAAGACATAAACAATTATGACAGAATTACATAGTTTCTTTCACAGCATGAGTAACAAAATAAGGCGTTTGCGTTTCCTGGATAGAAATTAATACGAAGGCACTCACCGCACTGTTGCGTTGTTGCATTTTTAGCACCTTATCAAACCTCTGTTCGTCCTAATTACCTAAAAAAATTTCTTTGCCATTGATTCTGTTAGAGTTTATAGCCCTTCTAGTGAAATTGTCGCCCAATCTTCTCGTATCACACTTTTCAGCTCATATATGACTTCAAACTACTTTCCATTGTGATAAACGCGCCTTACAGTTATTCTCCAAAGTTGCTTCGGGGTTCGTATCTGGACTACATGAAGCTCGGGGCAAAAAATCTTTTTTTTTATCATCAAACCACTTTTTGGTTGTAGCAGAAACATCTACAGTTGCGTTTTCTTCTTGAAACATTAGACCTTCGTTCCCTGAATCATCATACATTCGAATCAGTTCTCTCCCTAGCATCTCAGTGTACAGATCAGAGTTCATTCTGGTGCTCAGCCAGTGAATGTGTGATTTACCCTTAGCGCAGAATGCTGCCCAAATCATAACACTTCCAACATCAAAATTTCTGTCCAGTCTTATCAGCTGCTCTGTTCAAATGGTTCAAATGGCTCTGAGCACTATGGGACTCAACAGCTGAGGTCATCAGTCCCCTAGAACTTAGAACTACTTAAACCTAACTAACCTAAGGACATCACACACACCCATGCCCGAGGCAGGATTCGAACCTGCGACCGTAGCAGTCCCGCGGTTCCGGACTGCAGCGCCAGAACCGCTAGACCACCGCGGCCGGCAGCTGCTCTGTTCTCGGATCATGCCAATAATACTGAAATCCATCTGCCCCATCTAAATTAAACTTATTCTCATCACTCAAGATCATTTTATCCCTTCTGAAGTCCATGACTTTTTTTTTCACCTGACTACAATTTACTCTGTTTACGTTTGGGTGTCGGAGCAGGTTCCTGCAGTCGGTTTTTGAATCCAAAACCTTAGTCATTTGACAAAATTTGTCGTACACGTTTGGCAGTTACTGACAACTATAAATCAGCAACAAGTTGAGAAGAATAATGGTTTGTGAACCTTGTGGAACCGTTTCGATGCCACAAATATTTTTATACTTAGCCCATATTTTCCTTGCTTTCCATATAGTGCGCCCAGTCTAACGAAATTATCAATCACTGTACTTGAACGGTTCAAATTCTTGGCGGTTTGAGGTCAGAGAGGCCCATTTCTTTGTACGGACCGGTTTTTGGTTTTTCACCTCAGGATAATTGTTTCCCGTGTGGCACTGTCACAGTCGTAGTTTATGTACGCAACACGCACTGTCACTAATGGTGTCTGTTTCCTATCTGCAGTAAAGGCACATATACACACACTAACACTACACGCAGCCAACTGCCTTTATACTGAGTTCCACCCTCTACTACCTGAATCGTTGATGTCTTGTTATATACTGTACTACTGACATCAAATGAAGGGCTAATTTCAATAGTGGTACAAGTCCATTTTTGCTCAATCTGAGATACAGAGTCCTAAAGATAAATGAGCGCTGAAAAATCTGCATTTGAGATACTAGAAATATTCAAGTATATATACTTTAACTTTAGGAGTCTGTATCTCAGAATGAACAAAAATCGACTTGTACCACTATTGATATAAGCCCTTCAAATGTGATACTATTTCATTGCATGTGCCAGTATACTGGATCTCATACTATTGCACATACATTGTCCTCAACTATTCCAGCCGACAATGTTAATTTTCCTACAAATTTCCATGCTTTTATACTGATTTCCACTACTGTATCAGTTATTAGGTATTCTCCCTGTTCCATTCATGTATGGAGCGCGGGAAGAATGACTGTTTAAATTTATCTGTGCAGGGTATCATTAATCTGATCTTGTCCTCACCATCCCTACAGCATCGATACATAAGGAGTAGTGCATCATTTAAAATCGATCATTCGTGCTTTGTAACTAGGCTTGCTGTTCACTTTTGGAACACAGCCAACTACCAGCTTAGAGACAGAAGTGATGACACTTTCTGCAGGACCTAAACATCTTTTTGCAGGACAATGGTCTAGCACGTACAGTGCAAGCTGTTACTGATTTGTTTGACTGATGAGGCTGCTAAGTGCTATACCACCTACTGCACCCCCCCCTGACTTAAGCCGTCGTTGAGTTCAACTCGATTTCTAAACTGAAGGAAACACTTCACGGCATTCGCTTCAGAACTACTACAAATTCGTCGGGCAATAGACCGCGCTGCTCGAACTGTCAACACAACTGGCACTGCTAAGAGTATCCTACGACTTGCACATCGCCGGCAACGGCTTATACACAGTACTGGTGACTGCTTTGAAGTTCAGTAAAGCTTTGAAACACGTATCTATTTTGTACGAGCTGTAAATAAATAGTTGCCTCTATTAAAGTTCCAACCCTCGTGTTATCTTATGTCTGCTTATAATCCGGCCTTCATTTTCCTTTTTCCTATTCAGTTTGCTGAATCGCCTCGGTGCAGTAGTGAACGTCAAACATGCATATTAAAATAACTGTTCTTACTATCCTAATCAAATATGTAAGTAACGTCCCAAAAACACATAGCGCATTAGTCAGTACTATTCAACAAAAGATTGCGTTCTCAGTTTTTATCAAAGATAACTAGGACCTGCTGCCTCACCGTGAAGACAGACTTGTACTAATGACCACAAAAGGCATTAGAATCCCTCATTTTATTTATTTACATATGTACACCACAAGCCACAGCGTAGAGTATTGAGAAAGCAAAAATGAAATGTCTCTATGCTTCTACATTCACCCTAAACACTCTTATTCTCATGGTCACTACAAGTAATGTACGATCGTGGCTGCAGAACTGTTCTCATCGCCTAATGTTTCTCTAACTGTTTCGTGAGAATTACGCCATGGTTTTTCAAGGAATTTCATTTAAATTTCTCGAGCATCGATGTTACACTTTCGTACGGGATGTACCGAAGTGTTACGATGCTAGCAGCGCGTCTCTGAATTCGTCCAGTGCCTGGTGTTACGTCAACTTGATAAAGGATCTGAACGCTGGAACAGTACTCTTATAATTGGTCGCACAACCGTCTTGTAAGCGATTTACTCTACAGATTCACCTCACTTTGCCAGAACTCTGACAAGAGGACCACAGCCTACTCGTCAGCACCGATTACATTCCAGCTTTATGGTATATTCCAGTCTTAGTCAGAAGTTGAAGTGACAGAAGTGGGTGCTCTAGATGGTCAAACGTTTAGAGGAAAGGGTACTTTTGGTGAAGACCCGCTGGGGCGTCAGCCGTTTGCGTTAGCGTAAATTACAGGCAACAGTTGGGGCACCGGAAAGAGTAAAAAACGGAAATCCGAGAGTCGTGGGTTGAAGTATTTACGAAGCAACTTTTTATTTTTTATTTTCAATTATTATTTTACTTACACTACAAATGAACAGAAATATATACAAAGCATTCCACACATGTACACTGCAATATTCTGCAGCCCTTTCTGCAAAATTATTTGTAGTGTCTAGGAAGGCTGCATACTTGTTTCGCTCGACAAACAATCAGACAAGTCGTATTAATGAGTCTTATTAAAATAAGAAAATTACTATACTTAACCGTGGCAATTACACAGATGTGTCGCAAGCAAAGAGCGACATACGAAATAATCTGGACTGCAATGACTGCTGATCTCTAACTGTAAAAGTCTTTTCTCAACTGCTATCGAAATGCCTACATCCAAGTGGCTAATTTTGAAACTGCTATTGACCTTGACCGTCACCAGTCGGTCGTGGGACTTATGTCTTCTTCACATAGGGGCCGCTGCTGTCGCGTTGTCGTCCTGGAGTTAGGTCCGGTCAGCGTGCGATTGGCTGACCTCTTCTCACAACCTTCTCTTCCCTGTCGTTCCCGACTGGCGTGCCGCCGCTCGACTTTACGCCGTAACATTATTGCCAACAGTCTGCGTATGTTTACAAGAGATTGCCAGCTTTATTGACCAAGGCTTCAAAAAGTGGTGGCTGAGTACGAGGCAAAGTAGAGAAATGTCATGGTTACTTTGTCCACATCTGGGACACTTACAACAGACCTGTAGAAAAACTTTTTACTGATGTGATGAAGCTCCTACGTGTAGGAGAACAAATTTCTTCTGTTAGTGGACATTTCGGGAAGACCAACAAATCCACGATTATACGACGATCTTTTTCAAGATGAAAAAGGTTTGCTATCGCGCAGTATTAAAGTGATCCCCCAAAATGCACACCGCTAGTGCAACTCTGCTACGTCGGTTTTTATCGTCAGGTAAAGAATTTGATCAAATAGCATTAAAACTATTCTTACCTCATCGAGAGAGAACAAGAGATCACATCCCGAGAGGGTTGCATCAAAATACATTCCATTGTACACCACCAGCTATCCTCGCCAATATTTGGGAAAACAATCACGTAATTGTAAAAATGCGACTCTTATAACGTGTGCAATATACCGGTTTGGCCTCCCGTTTTTTACGGAACTATCACTCCAGCAACTAATTTTATACACGAAATTCTCGCGTAGGCCTTACAATCCCTTCCTGGAAATTTATTTCCAGTCCCAAATTTTCCTTTGCCTTTTCTTTTCATACATTTTATGAAAATATTAATACATGTAACACTGCATTGTTTTGTATTGTATTGAACTAGGGACCTAGAAACGACGTAGAGGCTTCATCCCCGCCATAGCGCTCAGTGGTTCACAACCCCACAACAGGCTACAGCAATCCACTCACCCCACCGCCGCCCCACACCGGACCCAAGGTGATTGTGCGGTTTAGCCCCCAGTGGACCTCCTCCCTCCCCCTCGGAAGTAGAGTAATTGCGTGGTAGAGTAATTGTGGTGTAAGCGTACGTGGAGATAGTGTTTGCGCTCAGTCGCCGACGTAGTGTAACTGTGGCGGTATAAGGGGAACCAACCCGCAATCGCCGAGGCAGA
The DNA here is from genome assembly GCF_023864345.2 of Schistocerca serialis cubense. Taxonomy (NCBI): domain Eukaryota; kingdom Metazoa; phylum Arthropoda; class Insecta; order Orthoptera; family Acrididae; genus Schistocerca; species Schistocerca serialis. The sequence goes on along the minus strand of NC_064640.1, from coordinate 139,810,197 downwards.
TGGAAAAGCGCCTTAAAAACCATCCACAGACTGACCGGCACACCGGACCTCGACACTAATCCGCCGGGCGGATTCGTGCCGGGAACCGGCACTCGTTCCCGTCCGGAAAGCAATGCATTAGACCGCACAGCTAACCGGGCGGGCATCTATAACATACTGAACAGTATTTTGGTTTATTTACAGTGTGAGTAACTCAAGAACTGAAAAGTAAAAAAAGTTTTCAGTGTACGGATACGATCCCACGTCTCTCGAATTAACTTTCTGTACTACATCCTTTGCGCCAGTCGTTGCTGGGAACCCATGCTAACGTAAACGGTTGATACTTTGCCCCAACCGCGCCAAAAATGCTGTTTTCTTTCACTACTTTAGTGCCCTCTCGCAACCTCCCTCCTTGTTGTTGCTTATCCAACTCTCATGTTCTCGTCTTTCTCCGTGCTCCGAATACCTGGTTTTGACGACATCTTCCTTAACACCATTTCAGTTTATATTTGACAATAGCACACTTTTCATGGCTAATAAGTCTTTTTCACCTAAAGTGTCTGCTTTCACTCCTCAATTGCCATAAGCATCTCATCTGATTTTCTGACTAAACAGCAACTTCATTTTTCTATATTAATTTCGTCTTTGCTAAATTCTTGCGTACGTCGTGCTCTTGTAAGAATTTTCCTCCACTGTGCCGTCCTTTTCCACACACTGCTTATTTTCAAGCCATACTTCTTAGAAATTGGTCAGTTCTACTCCGTTCAATAGTTCAATAGTTCTTCAGCGGCTTCTTACGGTAATTCAGAAAACGCATGTATCTGTAATTTTTGTTTATTTTAGTTTTTATTTTGCTGCCGTATGGTGTTCTACCTCCGTCGCTTCCTCTGGACGCTCATTATATTGCGATGAGCTGCACTAACTGAAGTCCGTGCTTCGCTCAAATTTTCCACCTTATTTCACTCTATGGTTGCAGAAATTTTAGTCATTATATCAAATGTGACCAGCGGGACCCTGCTCTTATTATTTAGTTCTATTGTTAAAGTCAATACCAAAATAGCCGCTAGAATATCTTAACCTTTTTCAAAACTGAACTCAAATGTTTTTGGCTTTTCAGCACAGAATTCCTTGCATAAAACGTGGAAGTCAACGCATATAATTTGACTCGTTCATCATATGGTGTCATCAGCATGACTGCGACTGCTTACTAAACATTTTGTTGCATCGCCTCGTACTTTCCACGTTCACCACAGATATTAAGAGCTATGGAATTTATCTCGTCAACTGTAATCTGTTTATTTTACCTGTCAGGTTTCCTTCATTGCGCTCAACACTTCACTCACCCTTTACTTTATTAACGGATTTTTGATAACTACATCTGTTTCACACATCCTCCACGTATTGAAACTTCGTACTGGATTATTCCCTTCGTATTTCGTCATGTCTTTCTGACTTTTAGTCTACGAGATACTATCATATCACGAATGGTTTCTTACCCGCTTAACATTTACCGGTTCTTATTTCCATCCTTAGTGTGTTCTATTATTTCGTCTTTGAACTGTCTCCTTCATTTCAAATAATTGCGCGACTAATAGTTCCCGAGAGCTTAGAATCCATACTATTCCTTTTTAATATGAAAAAGTGTTATTCCATTGTAATGTATTGTTCCATAACTTATATTTCACTTCATAGTACTCAACATTATTGTCGGACTGTGAACACTATTAATAGTTGCCAAAAAAATGTCGCTCTGTAGTGCGTACGCGCGTGCGTGCGTTTGTGTGTGTGTGTGTGTGTGTGTGTGTGTGTGTGTGTGTGTGTGTGTGTTTTTTTGCTTTCAGGATCGTGATGAGTGGTCACTATGCAGACAAGCTGATGTTCCGTTCTCTGTTGGATTCACTAGTCACATATGGAAAGGTGAAATGTTTCACAAAGCTCGAAAAATGTTATTCTCTTCTACTTCAAATTGCTCTTCATGTTCATACTTAGTTCTGCCTTTTCTTTCTTCCGTTTCTATCACCGTTTTGTATTTTACTTCTGTTACAGTTTGATGATATTTTACCCAATGTACTCTTCTATTCTTCTGTTTTGTGAGGCAAACACGCGAAACCGCGCAGCAAATCTCGGTCTCGACACATCTAGGACAGCAACCATTCATTATATCTCAGTCTGTATCGTACATTTCGGTTTGTAGCCGCTTTAATTCGAGTTCCTGTAGTCTTTCATCGCTGGAATTCAGTTAACAGAAGAAATATATCATCTTTCCGTTTCATTTTATTTAAAAACGTTACATCAATCTGCAAATTTTCAATGTATTCTAATTTTAGCGACAGATTCATGTTGATGCGTTTCGTGCCCTATCTCGCCGATAACGACAGTATTACGTGTTTTGTGGCTATCGGCCTTGCCGTAGTGGTGAGAACGGTTCCTGTCAGATCACCAACCTTTAACGTAGTTGGGCTTGGCTAGCACTCGGGTGGGTCACCCTCCATGTCTGTCGAGCGCTGTTGGCAAGCAAGATTCACTCAGCCCTGTAAGGCCAGTGGAGGAGCTACTTGACTGAGAAGTAGCGGCTTCGGTCACGAAAACTGACAACAACCTATAGAGTGGTTTACTGACCACAAGCCTCTCTGTATCCGCACCCACTGACGCCTATCGGCTCACAATGACATAGCGGTACTGCTGGGCTTTCCGAGGACTGCTCGGCCGTGCATTAGTTCAGTCACTCGTTTTTCTGCTGGTGGCTTATTGCCGAACGTCCCCAGTGTGTGCACTGAAGAAAGAGTCTCTATAATATCTACATCTACGTTTATACTCCGCAAGCCACCCAACGGTGTGTGGCGGAGGGCACTTTATGTGCCACTGCATTACCTCGCTTTCCTGTTCCAGTCGCGTATGGTTCGCGGGAAGAACGACTGCCAGAAAGTCTCCGTGCGTGCTCGAATTTCTCTAATTTTACATTCGTGATCTCCTCGGGAGGTATAAGTAGAGGGAAGCAATATATTCGATACCTCATCCAGAATCGCACCCTCTCAAAACCTGTACAGCAAGCTACACCGCCATGCAGAGCGCCTCTCTTGCAGAGGCTGCCACTTGAGTTGGCTAAACATCTCCGTAACGCTATCACGCTTACCAAATAACCCTGTGACGAAACGCGCCGCTCTTCTTTGAATTTTCTCTATATCCTCTGTCAACCCGACCTGGTACGGATCCCACAAAAAAAATGGTTCAAACGGCTCTGAGCACTATGGGACTTAACATCGAAGGTCATCAGTCCCCTAGAACTTAGAACTACTTAAACCTAACTAACCTAAGGACATCACAAACATCCATGCCCGAGGCAGGATTCGAACCTGCGACCGTAGCGATACGGATCTCACACTGATGAGCAATACTCAAGTATAGGTCGAAGGAGTGTTTTGTAAGCCATCTCCTTTGTTGATGGACTACATTTTCTAAGGGCTCTCCCAATGAATCTCAACCAGGCATCCGCCTTACCAACAATTAATTTTATATGATCTTTCCACTTCAAATCGTTCCGTACACATACTCCCAGATATTTTACAGAAGTAACTGCTACCAGTGTTTGCTCCGCTATCATATAATCATACAATAAAGGATCCTTCTTTCTATGTATTAGCAACACATTACATTTGTCTATGTTAAGGGTCAGTTGCCACTCCCTGCACCAAGTGCCTATCCGCTGCAGATCTTCCTGCATTTCGCTGCAGTTTTCTAATGCTGCAACTTCTCTGTATACTACAGCATCATCCGCGAAAAGCCGCATGGAACTTCCGACACTATCTACTAGTTCATTTATATATATTGTGAAACGCAATGGTCCCATAACACTCCCCTGTGGCACGCCAGAGGTTACTTTAACGTCTGTAGACGTCTCTCCATTGAAAACAACATGCTGTGTTCTGTTTGCCAAAAACTCTTCAATTCAATCCAGCCACAGCTGGTCTGATATTCCGTAGGCTCACTTTTTTTATCAGGCGAAAGTGCGTAACTGTATCGAACGCCTTCCGGAAGTCAAGGAAAATGGCATCTACCTGGGAGCCTGTATGTAATATTTTCTGGGTCTAATGAACAAATAAAGCAAGTTGGGTCTCAAACGATCGCTGTTTCCGGAATCCATGTTGATTCCTACTGAGTAGATTCTGGGTTTCCAGAAATGACATGATACGCGAGCAAACATTCTAGATATATAACAACTGTTCGCTAACTATTACAGATAGTAACCAGAGAACCTGACTTTTGCAGTTCAACTAAAACTGAAAACTCAGCCTACTAACGAAATTAATTACAAACTTTTTCCAAGACGAAAAAAATATACTCGCTTGCTTAACGACAGCTGTTCCACCAGACTTGAACGCAGTGCACACGGGCCGTCCTTCATCACTAATAACTGGATGTCCACGAATGAAAAAGAAATCCAAAGTGAAAACCAGCGACATATTGCTGTTTTTCTTGTAAGATGCAATAACGTTGTACCACGAAATACTAAGCGGACCGTCAGGAGGAGAGTTTAAAATGCGTCTTTACGAGCTGAAGGCCGCGGAATAATGAGCGCGCGGTGCGGGACGCACAATGACACCGGCGTCGCTGATTGGGTGGCTGTGTCACGAGCCGCGGCAGCAGCCGTCCTTCTCCCGTGGGCGTGCCGGCGCCGCGCCACAAACAACGCTTTTCTTCAATTTCACCTTTCTCGATAGTTGATCTGATAGCATTTTTACTGTTCTGCAACGAGGGGCGTTCAATAAGTAACGCAACACATTTTTTTGTGAAAGCGGGTTGGTATTATTCAGATATTACTCCCCATTCTTTTGGCTACAAAACCCTAATTTTCAGCATAATTTACATCTACATCTACATGGATACTCTGCAAATCACATTTAAGTGCCTGGCAGAGGGCTCACAATTCTCCATTATTCCAATCTCGTTTAGCGCGCTGAAAAAATGAACACCTTTATCTTTCCGTACGAGCTCTAATTTCCCTTATTTTATCGTGGTGATCGCTTCTCCCTATGTAGGTCGGTGTCAACAAAATATTTTCGCATTCGGAGGAGAAAGTAAGTGATTGGAATTTCGTGAGAAGATTCCGTTGCAACGAAATACGCCTTTCTTTTAACGATTTCCAGCCCAAATCCTGCATCATTTCTGTGACACTCTCTCCCATATTTCGCGATAATACAAAACGTGCTGCCTTTCTTTGAAGTTTTTCGATGTACTCCGTCAGTCCTATCTGGTAAGGATCCCACACCGGGCAGCAGTATTCCAGAAGAGGACGGACAAGCGTCGTGTAGGCAGTCTCCTTAGTAGATCTGTTACATTTTCTAAGTGTCCTGCCAGTAAAACGTAGTCTTTAGTTATCCTTCCCCACAACATCTTCTGTGTGTCTTCTAATTTAAGTTGTTCTTAATTGTAATACTTAGGTATTTAGTTGAATTTACGGCTTTTAGATTAGACTGATTTATCGTGTACCCGAAGTTTAACGAGTTACTTTTAGCACTCATGTGGATGACCTCACACTTTTCGTTATTTAGGGTCAACTGCCACTTTTCGCACCATTGAGCTATTTTTCTAAATGGTTTTGCAGTTTGTTTTGATCTTCTGATGACTTTATTAGTCGATAAACGACAGCGTCATCTGCAAACAACCGAAGACGGCTGCTCAGACTGTCTCGCAAAACGTTTATATAGATAAGGAACAGCAAAGGGCCTATGACACTACCTTGGGGAACGCCTGAAATCACTTCTGTTTTACTCGATGACTCTCCGTCAATCACTACGAACTGTGACCTCTCTGACAGGAAATCGCAGATCCAGTCACATAACTGAGACGATATTCCATAAGCACGCAATTTCACTACGAGCCGCTTTTGTGGTACAGCGTCAAAAGCCTTCCGGAAATCCGAGAATACGGAATCGATCTGTAATCCCTTGTTAATAGCACTCAGCACTTCATCTGAATAAAGAGCTAGTTGTGTTTCACAGTAACGATGCTTTCTAAACCCACGTTGACTGTGTGTTAATAGACCGTTTCCTTCGAGGTAATTAATAATGTTCAATGCGACAATCTTTCCCCACATTACTCGAAGGGTCTGTATGCCTGCATGCTACCACTCTACGGGTCAACGTCTTGCTGCATCGATAACTTCTCCATCATTCGCGTACTGCCTCCACGAAGTGCATCCTTCATAGAGCCAAACAGATGGAGGTCGGAATTTGCAGGATCCGGGTTGCAGGGTGGATGAGGAAGAACACCTCCTCTAAGGTGCCAAAACTTGCGTGAGGCAACTTGTGCAGCGATGTGTATGACTGTGCTCCATCGATCACCTAGAATGAGAATGTCCACACATTCCAACACAGTATAAGTCACAGCTGTGTTCGGCCGGCCGGCACGCGGTATATCGGACAGGTCTGCGCGGTCTTGCTGCGATGGTGACAGACGCCTCACCCAACAGCTCACCGTTCACTGCCAGGCCTCGGTAGACATTCTGTAAGTGCCCATGAATATCTGCGATGCTGTGGCTTTCCGTCAAAAGAAACCTAATGACAGCTCCCTGCTTGGAATGCACCTCCTTTAGAGACGCCAGCACCGGTACCTATCGGAACTTCATGAAACTATCGAGGCTGAAATGGGAATATTCCACGATGTCCCACAACAAATTCCACGTTTTTCAAGCGAATTTGGCCGAGAAAAAATTGTGTTGCAATGCTTATAGAAATCCATTCGAACATGCAGCGGAACTGAAGCGTAAGCGAAACAACTATGAAAAAGAAAAAAATAGTTTTTTATACACGGCAATCTTTACGCGATAAGTCTGTTGACACTTAAGTTTTTTTTGCATAGGATGAATAGAACCACTTTCATGATATTTTTATGTTCTTATCGCTATTTGACTATCCTGATTGTGGTTTTATGGGCCGGCCCCGGTGGCCAAGCGGTTCTAGGCGCTTCAGTACGGAACCGAGCGACTGCTACGGTCGCAGGTTCGAATCGAGCCTCGGGCATGGATGTGTGTGATGTCCTTAGGTTGTTCAGGTTTAAGTAGTTCTAAGCTCTAGGGGACTGATGACCTCAGATGTTAAGTCCCATAGTGCTTAGAGCCATTTGAACATTTTTTGGTTTTATGGATTTTGCCTAAATCACTGAAGGTCTGTGTCGGGTGGATCTTTTAGAATAGTCGTGGCCGATTTCCTTTCTCACGCTAGTCTAATTCGTGTTAGTATCCATTGTTGTTGACGAGACGTGAAAATCGTTTCCTCCCTTCCTGAAAACAATCTTTTTATTTTTTTATTTTATTTATTTATTTTCTTGTATCAGCAGTCTCTCTCGGTGGAGGTATAAACGTCGTACAACCCACAGTGAAAGGAATTCTTGACTTTCAGCAAGAGGCCATAACCTTATTAACACTCTGCCGTCCGGCGACACCACAGTGGTGTCGCGTGCATAGTATCACTCAGTGGCCGGCGACAGCACTTTTGTATCTTTTGCATTCTGTTTGTGTTTTGTTTAGGTAACAATAAGTTACATACGTCAACAAGTTTTTTGTTTTTATGAGTACTTGTACCCCTTCATCATGGCAGACGAAAGAGACGATACGATTATTTACGATGAATGCGCAGAGCAAAACTTGGAGGTTGAAACTACATCACGTACATCTCATCATGATCCTATTGACAGACTTTCCGCTTACATAAAGCAGCAATAACTAACAGGGCTAGGTATTTCCGAAACGAATAAAAGAAAACGAAGAAACTGCCATGTATGTTCCAAAAACAAAACAACAAACTTAGTATGCACGTCTTGTGGAGTTGCGTTACTTCTTGGAGACTGTTTTGCTGCATATCATATGAAAGAGAATTACTAAGTATCAAAGACAATGCAAATAAACAAATATATGAAACAAAATAATTTGATATTTATTTACGTATGTATATCTTCGAAATTTCATGAAAGTAGGGGAACAAGATTGAGAACTTACGAGTACTAACGATGAGATTAGTAAAACGTAACAATTTATAATCTCCTGATAATTTCAAGAACGGCGGGCGACAAGCCAAGTAATCCGAATTAGCGCTGCCGGCGCCAAGCAAATAAATTTGTACGAAACGTGCGGACGGCAAACTCCTCAGCTTCATCACTCATGACGCGTTGCTGTTGTATCAATCAGAGTTACGACATATGCATTTGTATCGTTTCACGTCTTATTAACAAACATTAAAATTAATTTCGCTATCACAACGAACACTAGTTGAACGTAGCATTATGGTTCAGATTGTGTGCTGCATTTGTCCTTCTTTATGTGAAAAAATATGCTAGAAATTACATTACGGTTGTGATGACTCTTCACTCGCAGTACGAAGTCACAGTGAGTGTCTGGTTATGCAGCATTATCCAACATCTAGTGGTAACTAACAGTGAGCCTGAGCGGATGTAGCAACGTAATCAATAACCGTATGGTGACCCTTCGTGTCAGCGTCTGTTTGTTAGGAAACTTAGCACTTTCAATAACCACTCTGGCTTTTATAAAGACACAGAAAACTCGGCCTCAATGAGAGACATCGCTTGCGCTCATTTTTTTAATGGATGCTCGCAATATCCGTTTTATCCTGAAACCAAAGGATGTTTTTTGTCACTTTCAGAGCTAAACTATGACTCCTGTAATCCAGTGTAAATGATGGAGTGGTTTTCACAACGAAAGGTCATGGTTCGAGCCCCGGTCAGGCACACAATATGTATCTGTGAACAAAATTTACTCAAGAGAATGCCACAGCCTTCAGTTGTCCTTTTATACCCGTCACCGTTACTGGCTTGTAATACGACGAGCGCTCTGTAAGTAACGCAACACACTTCTTTTTCTCGTCCAATTTCGGTTGAAAAAATGTTTCATGAAATTCCAATAGCTGGCGGCGCTATAGGTATCCTTCAAAATGACATTTATAATGGAGGTGCGTTCCAAGCAGAGAGCTGTCTTTGAGTTTCTTTTGGCGGAAAACCAAAGGATCGCAAATCTGCGAAGGCGCTTGCAGAATGTCTGTGGAGACCTGGCAGTGAACAAACGCACGGCAGAACGTTGGACGAGGCGGCTGCCATCAACGCAACAAGGTCGCACAAATCCGTTCCATCTCCCCGATGGCGGCCGCCCGAACACAGCTGTGACTCCTGCAATGTTGGAACGTGCGGACACTCTCAGTCGAGCTGATCGACTATTTTTTCTGTGAATCTTAAGGGGTTTTCCTCTTTGACGACCTCCCTCATAGTGCAACGCTCAACTCGGAGGTATATTGTACTACGCTCAGAAAATTGAAGAAACGATTTTAGCGTGTTCACCGCCACATAAATGCAAACGACCTTCTCCTTTTCCATGAGAGCTAAAGGCTTCACTCAAGTCTCCGCGCGCGACAAGAGCTCAGAAACCTTCGTTGGAATGTTCTCCCTAATCCACGCTACAGCCTGGATCTCGCACCTTCCGAATGGTTCAAATGGCTCCGAGCACTATGGGACTTAACATCTGAGGTCATAAGTCTCCTAGAACTTAGAACTACTTAAACCTAACTAACCTAAGGACATCACACACATCCATGCCCGAGGCAGGATTCGAGCCTGCGACCGTAGTCGCACCTTCCGACTTCCATCTGTTTGGCCCAATGCAGGATGCACTCTGTGGGAATGGGGAGGTTACTGATGCAGCATGCATTGACTCCGACGTCGACCAGTCGACTGGTATCATGCAAGCATACAGGCCCTCCCAGTAAGATGGAGTAAGGCCGTCGCACTGAACGCAAATTATGCTGAAACAAAGGGTCTTGTAGCGAATAGAGTGGGGAATAATATGCTGTATTGGAATCCTGAATAAAACCAACCTGCTTTCAAAAAAAAAAGTGTTGCTTTACTTATTGAAAGACCCACGTAAAAAATGAACTCATACGGCTAAAGAAAAGAAGCAAAGGAAAGTAACCACTACGACGCAGCGCAACTTCTTGCAGGTTTCCCCATTATATTACCGCAGAGAACGCATGCCTGAGAGTAGGACGTTGGGTCACAAATTTCAGGCTCACGATTTGTCTGCGGTGAGTGCCCCACGTCAGTGAGACTAACTTGCGGCGTGCGTGTGGTTAACCGAGTTCGCTGTGCTTAAAACAACGCTTCGCCTTTGTGCGTAATATTGTACAGACGATTGAAGTTCGTACAACAGTGACGAGGAGGAGACGATAGAAGCCTCTCCGGTCGTCCAACTGCACGGCCAGAAAATTTGATGACACGGCATGGCGAGGCTAGATCTGGGCTGAGACTGCTCGCAGTATGACTGCTCTGGAGTTGCGTGCTGTTAAAGAGAGAAGCAACTGAACGAAAATTAGTGTCAGAACTTTGTGACCTTCGCTCCACGAAATCGTAGGCGTAGCAGGCCAGTTTATCGACATACGCTTTGGGATTTAACGAGGCCACTCGGTCACGATATGATGATTACCGTATGTACGGTGTCACTTCTCTTCGCTTTCTGGCAATCCTTGGGTGATTGGAAACGCTTATACCAGTGGATTCATAAGAGAAAGTTTCAGGCCTGATGCACTTTTGTTCCATAATTTAGGCAATTCGGTCACAGATAGCGTCCACTGACAATGATTCAAAATTTTGCTGTTGTCTTGAACTGGTCTGGAGGCCACTCACGCATGTACGTACTGTGCCTCTCTATCCGTGATATCGTCTCTCCAGAATTGCTGATACTTGTACAGTTTTTCAAGGCCATATGATCAAAAATAATTGTTTTAGTGCTTTCGATAACCCCTAAAAGTAATATTGTTTCCCCTTCCTAGACATTCCCATTGTTAGTTCAGAAATTTGCGTTGTATATGCCATTCGACACTTAGATGCTCGGGAAAGCATAGGAGTAAAGCTGCAATTTCACGTCTCCTCGTCATCTAAGTTGTCAGGGACGGAGGCAGTGACATACTTTCCTATTACTGTCACAAACAGATCATCAATGTGGTTCCCAAGCCAAATAAGCGTAAAAGTGCTTTCGTAAAATCCACCTTTCGTCGATTTCTTCAAAATTTCATTCTCCTGCTTTTCATTGTAAAGCGAGCACTACTCCCTTCACAATAATAACATGCAGTCACTAACCGAACATGAAATAGTGAATAGTAGATAACAGCTTGCCTTATTATGCAATACCTTCATCTAGCTATATCTAAAAATCAATGAAATGTCCACTGTTGTATTTTTATTTACGTACATCCATCCCAAATCATTTACGGTGCTTCCAATGTATGCCACAATATTTACATAATATGTTCATAGTTGTAATATTTATTTATGTACATCTGCCCCTTATCATTTATTGTAGTCCCAAGGCATACCACAAAATTTACGTAATATCACTGCAGTAACACTTTATAACAAACTGACTGCTTTATTTGTTTATCTTAATTTTAATCAATTCTCTTTTAATGTAAATAGTAAGTGATGTAACATTGGTAGTTTGTAAAGTCCTACTGTCATATACACGTATACAACGAAGTATCTCTGAGAATGGACGTCCTTGTCATTGTTAGGGTTGTAATATCGCCATCTTTGTATACATACTCCCATGTGGTGAAACTTCTTGGTATGTGAGTGGTGCTTTAGATCATACAGTTTTCGAAGCCGCAGGATCACAAGCAGTGTGCATTGGAACATAATGGCCCGGATTTTCCATCGTAAGTAACCGAAACATCTTCCCTTTATTAATTTGTTTAGATCACTTAAAATCATTGGGAGGCACAGTGTAAGTAGGCTGTTTATGTTTTCTTATTGGCAACGTTACGTAGCGCTCTGTATGAAAATCACTGGCTGTGCTGTGTGCAGTCTGTGGCTAGTTTGCATTGTTGTCTACCATTGTAGTGTTGGGCAGCTGGATGTGAACAGCGCGTAGCGTTGCGCAGTTGGAGGTGAGCCGCCAGCAGTGGTGGATGTGGGGAGAGAAATGGCGGAGTTTTGAAATTTGTAAGACTGGATGTCATGAACTGCTGTATATATTATTACTATTGAGGTAAATAAATTGTTTGTTCTCTATTAAAATCTTTCATTTGCTAACTATGCCTGTCAGTAGTTAGTGCCTTCAGTAGTTTGAATCTTTTATTTAGCTGGCAGTAATGGCGCTCGCTGTATTGCAGTAGTTCGAGTAACGAAGATTTTTGTGAGGTAAGTGATTTGTGAAAGGTATAGGTTAATGTTAGTCAGGGCCATTCTTTTGTAGGGATTTTTGAAAGTCAGATTGCGTTGCGCCTAAAATATTGTGTGCCAGTTTAAGCACAGTCTTGTTTAATTTTTCTAAGGGGACGTTTCAACAGTTACAGTTAAAAAGATATTATCTCAAATCTTGTTTTGCTTATGGGGTATCACCACCCCGTGGAAATTTCATGATCTGAGAAAATAAAAAACGAAATCTTATGTAAAATTTATCTTAACGTGAACTAGCCGTCTGAAGATGAACCTGTCGGTTCGAAACCGCTTACGGCGCTATTTAAATAAATAAACAGCATTGTAGAAAGTAGGTGGTTACTGTTATCATCTATGTAAGAGTCAACCTAAAAAAATTATCAGCTTTCATTATTCAGCATCCCTGTCTTGTCTAGAATTTCAGATTTTTGTATTCATCTGTGTTTAAAGGTTCATTGCTATCTAGACTGCCCAACAAAAAATATGAAGCACCCACAAGACGTAGTCGTTCATGCACACATAATGGGCGGACTTGTGAAAGACAGAGTTGGAAGTCTCTGTGGAAGGTAGAACGTCCACCACAGCGCATTACTGTTTTTCGTATTTAGTGTTATTCCCAGTGTAAATAAGGGGCGTGAACAGATCAGATGATGACTGATCACGGTGAAGGACATGGATGCCGCTTACGTGCGTGAGGTAGAGTTATTAGGAGCTGACAGAGTTTGAAAGGGAACTTCATTTCGCCGGCTGGTCGAATCGAGCAAGATTTGGATTTGTGGAGGATTTGGATGTGTCAGTGGTCCGATTTAGGACTGCATGTGAACGTGAGAGCAGGAGGACCTTCAAGGTCCCGGACGATCACTTCTGACCAGCAAAAGGGAAGACCGCCGTACTGTGTACCAGTCACATCACGACCCCTTCGCATCTACACCTGGCTTCCGAGAACAAGTAATGGACTCCATGCAATCTTCTGCTTCAATTCGCACCATTGGTCGGAGCAGTCCGAATATTGAATTATCGTTCATTCGTAGGCTGTCATTAACACCACAAAACAAACGGCTGCATTTGGAGACATGCCGTGACCGGGAAGCATGGAATACTGATGAATGACATCGCATGATGTTCAGCGATGTATAGGAGTTGTGCAATGTCCCGGATTGCCATCGTCGGCGAATATGGCAGCGATCTGAGTAGAGGTCCCACTCTTAGAGTGTTTTGATGAGGCACAGTTGTATTATTCCTGTCGTCATGGTGTGCGGAGCCCTCGGTTATGACTTCAGGTCACGGCTAGTAGTGACTGAGGGACTCTGACGGGACGACGGTACGTCACAGACATCATGCGTCCTCAAATGTTACCTCTCATACGACAATATCGTGGTGCTCGTCCATACATGATACGTGCGTCTATGAGCTGCCTTTGTGATGTTGAGGCACTCCCGCGACCAGCAAGACACGCAGATCCATCCTCGATAGAACCTGTGTGGGACCAGTTCGGATCTCAACTCCATTCCAGTGACGGTATCCAGGATATGAAGGACAAGTTACAACAGGTGTGAGCCAGCTTTCCTCACGATAAGATGCAATCCAGGCCATGGGGGATTCAACGCCATACTGGTAAGAGAGCTCATAGTACCAAGTGCGTTGTAAATTTAACTCGATATTCTAACCACTGAAATAGCGTCACATACCGTCTCAACCAGTGTTTCATTACGTTTCCTCCTCTCCTTCTGGCTGTTTCACTTTCTTGGCGGGTAGTGTACGTTTTTAGTAGTCTAATTCAATGAAACTGTATTTACCAAAACACTTGTATGCTTAAGAAAAACACAGAGACTCTGCAAGTGACGACTTGAACAAATAAACATAGCTGACATCTGGTTACCAACTGGAAAATTTGTTACACGGTCGCCCCGGCGGAGGTTCGAGTCCTCCCTCGGGCATGGGTGTGTGTTTGTCCTTAGGGTAATTTAGGTTAAGTAGTGTGTAAACTTAAGGACTGATGACCTTAGCAGTTAAGTCCCATAAGATATCACACACATTTGAACATTTTTGTCACACAGTCCAATTAAGAGCAAGAGCAGCTACGTGTCTCACATAAATTTTACTTTCCCAGTTTACTTGACATAGGCTTTCCTATAAATGTGTTTCATAACGTCATTATTTGTGCGTTAGGCTTCATGACAACACGTCCCAAAAAAAACGTTCAAATGGTTCTAAGCACTATGGGACTTAACATCTGAGGTCATCAGTCCCCTAGACTTAGAACTACTTAAACCTAACTAACCTAAGGACGTCACACACATCCATGCCCGAAGCAGGATTCGAACTTGCGACCGTAGCAGCAGCGCGGTTCCGGACAGAAGCACCTAGAACCGCTCGGTCACAACGGCCGGCCAACACGGCCCATTTGTCAAACATAAATTAGTGTCACTTCGTATCAAGGTGAATGTCAGTTTCGCGTATAATTCAGTACCCACGGTTTTTTTTTTTGGTTAAAAATGGAAACCTGTTTTCTTCGTCCATTCCTTCTGGGAGTGACTATTGAAAGTAATTAACAGTTTAAATCTGATATTTTAACTAACTCATGTTAATTAAAATATTGTCTTATGAGGGAAACCCGTTGTTTGAAATGAGATCTTTTAACCTCTTGCTTCTACTAAGATAGTGCAGTTCCTTCAAAAAATTGTTATAGATAGTGACTGAAACCACAGTGTGCAAAACTTACTTTTTTATGTTTCGTAGGATTACATTTTGTGCACTAGCTACCATCCACGTACTTGATGACATATTAAAATCAATTATTGTTCCTTTGCATTATCGATATCGAACAAAACTCTCATCTTCAGATCGCTGTTATATTAAAGATACGAATTACAATACACTCTATGTTCGTAAGTATCATAATGCCAGTGGAATCCTCAAGTTCTGTTCTCGAAAAATTTACGCTACTATCTAATACAAAGTATGATACTAGTTTGATTTTAATATCTGCTTTTATCACCACAATCACTCAGCGGTGAAGACTACATCCTAGGCCACTATTTGCACGTGAAAACTGAAGAGCATTATCTTACAGTGTGACAACTTGTTTCATCATAAGCTGATGTCACATACA
This sequence comes from Schistocerca serialis cubense, assembly GCF_023864345.2. Taxonomy (NCBI): domain Eukaryota; kingdom Metazoa; phylum Arthropoda; class Insecta; order Orthoptera; family Acrididae; genus Schistocerca; species Schistocerca serialis. The sequence continues at coordinate 139,794,896 of NC_064640.1, read as the reverse complement.
GACATTACGAAACAAAGATAAGCAGTTGTGTCCCAAAATTTCTTCAGGCTACTGCCAGGAAGTTTCTTTACAAGGGCCCAGTCTGCTCCCTAACCTACTTTTCTCGACATCACTTAATGCTCCGGCTCTAAAGATCTTAACGTGAACTGCGCATTATACTCGATCCTTCCTTTCTTAACCCCACAGCATGGGCCCTAAACCAAAGACTGGAACATACTTACAACACAAAAATCCTTTCCTGCGTGGAGGATGCATTAACAAAACAGTCTGGAAATTTTCTTCCGTCGAAAATAATGAATGTCTGTGTCATCTGTTTGTCCTTGAGGATAAATTTAAAATCTGAAGCGGCCAACACTTTACAGCCACGTATAAGCAAGCACAGATACAGCAGATCTCAGTATTTTTGTTGTTGCTTCAAGTACGCGAAACTACGAGTTTGGACTATCTGCCGGCGAAACGACGCTGTTTATAGGTTTTCGCCCACTTAAAAGAAGCGAAGAGTGTGTTAGGAGCTGATGCCCTTGATTGCATTGTATAAGACGTGAACGGCAATTGAAACAATGGAATGACGATGAATACGCGATACGGGTGGCCGTGGGGCTGAAAAAGTTTTAACCTGCGACCCCTGGAGGAGAGGAGAGATTCCTGCCGCAGATTAAGCGCAGCCAGAAAATGAGCACAAAGTGAGAATCCAGAAAACAAAACTCTAGGAAAGCGCAAATGGAATGCTTTGTAACGAACAAAGGAGGTCAGATGGTCGTTATCAGCGGTCGGGCAGCTCACCTTTAATACCTGAGAACGTGGGAGATGCAGACTCCTCGTTCCAAATGCGGCCATGAGACTGCTAATCCTGAACGGTGGATGCTTACACAAATGAACTTGGGCGTAGAAGCGAAGATGGTTTTCGGAGCTTATCTGCAAACGAGATGACATCGCCTTTTGCTTGGCTGTTGTTCATCGTCATGATCTCGTTAACTTACTATCATATGTTCTTCATGTTTATTATATTTGTCCTACAACAGGTGTCCAAGGAAAGCTCTGCACTTCCCTCTATCGTGTGCTTCTTCCTTAATCTGTTATTAACTTAGTCAATTTTTTGTCATCTCTTTCTTTGCCTCTCTTCCACTTCTTTCGCAATGTGCGTCGTTTCCTGAATTTTAACGCCTATAACTCCTTTTACATTGTTAGAAGAATACTTCTTCTTACTACATTCCGTCTGTTATCCTTGCTCTTAGCGTTTCTCTCCAAACCTCATATCAAAAGTATCGAAGTATTTTTACTCTTTCGTTTTGACTATCTATGGTTCACTGCTGTATAATAGTACTCAACAGAAAACATATTTAGTAAAACACCATCTTACTTCTATAGGAATAATTTTTGCTGTCAATAAACATTTCACCTTTTCAAAAACTATTTACTCACAGATATATTACTTCTTAGTTTCTGCACACAACTTCCATTTTCTAACATAAAATTTTCTAAGTACTTATAAGACATTACTTGTTGCAAGGTCGTTCCTTTTAACGAAATTTTAACGGATCCTTCATGTAACCGATTGTGGTCACTCTCTTCCGGCTATTATGGAATGCTTTATCTGTTAATTTTTGAACATGAACATTAAGAGTTTGCGACAAATAACACCTATGTCCAGCTAGCACTTCTTTCATAACTCGTCTCATCTGTTTCTTCATTGTCAGTTATTAATTTCACTTTTTGTATGATGTAGAGTTCCTTTGTGAGTCTTCTGTCCTTCCAGAAACTTTCAAGGTCTACTGGGGAATACTCTAGTCAACTCTGTCAAATGCCATTCTCGGACAAGAAAACGGATATAAATGAGATGTTAAAAACACGTATCCATATTTGGAGAGGTAGCAATATGGAACAAAACAAGAAAAAATGTTCATTAAACATGGGCTCTGGAATGTACGCCTTAAGAAGCCATGATCTTCTACTGGACAAGAAGTCGGATCTCTGAAGGTACGGGGTCCAACGCAGGTATGTGCTTGAATGGAGGGACTTGGTTCCATATCCCAGACAGAATTTCTAGCGGATAGGGTAGTATTAGAGATATGAAAAGTTAGTCTACAATTCTTACGACCTCAATCAGCACACCATCTACTGTTTGTGATCCTTCTCAATCAACCTATAGCCCAGTGTATACATCACAGAACCTCTGATATGGCATCGAGGCAGAATGCGTTACAAATACTGTAGAAATATCTAGCTGCAGTGACGTGAGGGATTCGCAAATACCGGTTTCATACCACGCTCCTTATCAGAATCACTTTCTAAATTGGGTTATTTTATTACGAGGTTGCACCATCGGCGATGTGTAAGTGCACCATTGCTGTGATACTATATAATACAGCGATAACCATAACGGTATTTGTCTGGACAAAATTCCACCTCGATTTATAAAGACAGTACAGCTGTTAATATGGACACTTCCGTGCACCTCTAAGACGCAGTGGTATCACACGCAAGAAAAACTTATGAGACATGTCCACCTATCGCTGATTTTCTCACAGTATTATTTTGTATTGTCTGCAGTCATTTACTGGCGAAGTGTTATACTTATTATTAGGAGGTACGTGATGGGTTCACCTTGAGCATCAGGCTTACAAAGTATGTGTTTGTGTTCCAACATGTGCAAAGGAAATGACGATGTACAGTCGTAAGGAAGGTATGGATTTGACGTGGAGTACTGTGATAGCAAAGGGAAGAGTATGTCAAGTCATAAGGATGGTACTGATATTTGTATTTCCAGAACCACAACCGTCAGCTGGGTGTATTTCCCATACTTCACTAATTGCCGAATGTCGTTCTGGTGAGAGCGAATTGTAACATTTAGTTGTAAGTACAGGGATAAAATATATATGAGGCTGGTTTATTTCCCAGGACGATTCTGTCTATGTGTCTATGTGACCTGTGCGGGAATGATTCACGTTTCCCATCAATGGTAGGAGCCGTCTGAATGGAGAGGCCTGTTGTAGTATAGGAATGTAGCTGACTTAACCATTTTGTCCTCTAGACGGCCGAATAGCGAACTAATTCTTAGTATGTGATGGATATCTTTTGTGACCATGTGGAAATTTGAGAAGATTGAATATGGACGTGTGTTTGTGCTGGACCATTATTACATTCCATGTAAATTGTTCAGTTGACTGCTTCTGCACATTTCCTGCCTTTATTTAGTTGAGGGAACATCGAAAAAAATGGCGCTGAGCACTATGGGACTCAACTGCTGTGGTCATAAGTCCCCTAGAACTTAGAACTACTTAAACCTAACTAACCTAAGGACAGCACACAACACCCAGCCATCACGAGGCAGAGAAAATCCCTGACCCCGCCGGGAATCGAACCCGGGAAGCCGGGCGTGGGAAGCGAGAACGCTACCGCACGACCACGAGATGCGGGCGAGGGAACATCGATTGTTGAGTGTGCATCTAACAGGTGAGAGACACGTTTGCTGGTTCTCTAGACATGAGAAACACCTCAGTTGACTTTGAAAATTATAGGCGTGATTTGAAATCTGTTATATCGCCGAGATCGGTATTCGTGAGTGGAAATGTCATTTTCCTCTATTTGTTTCGAGTTCTCAGGTAAAGGTCCTTGCAGACAGGATAAGTATTATGCTGTACGAGCAATCGGTAGGATACTGCTGTGTTCTTGATATCGAGAAGTACAGCGAAAAATGGTATAATATTATGGCAAAACATGCGAAATTACATGTGTTCTTATAATCCTAGAGTCGGGAGATGGGTGTAGAAAAGCAAGCAAGGAAGCAGGTCCAGACCAGAAACAGTAACGCATTTGTGCCGACTGGAAACGAGCCCGAATTTGTAGAACAGTTCTGAGAGTGACTTCAGTCCGCTGAGGGCACTCCAGTCACCTGTCGGGAGTGGATGACCACTGACTTCACAGGGAAATATCTACTGCTGCGAGGGGTGAATATGGTGCTGTCTGTTTTCGCGGTATATGTGCAAATGATGTAAAAGGGATGATTTTGTATGGTGCAGGATACGAATTGTATGTATACTGCATCGACACAGTATGCGGTGATATGTTGCTGGGTTGGAGATCGGTTTCATGCTCTAATGTTCAAGCTCCTGTCCTCAGTGGGAGAGCAGTGTAGTTGAGTAGGAGTTTTTCCGTATTTGACGATATGTATGGGCACTTTGCAGGGTTTAATTGTCGGTGCAGTATGGCGATCTATGTAAAATAGTTTTTTGCCACTGAAAGTGTCGTCTGCAGGAAAGAAAGAAAAGACAGACGGTGCTTCCACACCGATGGCATCAGTAATTCGGAGGGTAAATTCAATAAGAGCCAGTCATAAAGCTCCATTCATTCACATGACATCCTTTGTGCTGGGTTATAGGCATCCCTACATAGCGGTGAGAGCATTTGTGTAAGTTGTAAGCAGGAAGGGTAACACATGGGAGACAGGGTGCCACGTTAGGACCATGAGGAAGAATGCATTCAGGGTTATTTTGTGCTATTTTCGTAAACAGGTTCTGTTAGGAAAAGAATTTCCATGAAGACAAGCTGACACATCACAAAAGCTCCTACAAAAGCGACCATTAACTATTTGTGGGACACTATACAATTTCCGAGAGGTCGACTTGGCTCTTATTTGACATAGCCATGTAACATCGGTGTAATACTGAGAACCTTTTAGATGGTGAGTCACCACACGAGCATTTTGCGGCATTGCATCAGTCACGCTGATGCAATGTACTGTATGTACTGATGCAATGTACTGTATGTACTGATGCAACGCACTGTATACGACTTTTGAATGTGAATGATATATATTTCTTATTGCTGAAGCAAATGGGGTCCAAGGATTCTGTTCTCCTCAGGGAACCTCTCTGAGCTGATTCCCAGTTGTGCGTAAAATTACACATCCGTGAAAGAAACCAATGAGATGGAGCGATGACTACGGAAACCTATTCATGCAAGTGAAGGGCGATGTATTATCTCCAAGTAGGGTCATATGTACTGTGAATGTCAATAAAAGGCCAGCATAAAGTATTATCTGCGAAGGATTCAATTTTTGTGTAACCACTAAAATAGTGTGAAAATTTCTAGATGGGATCAGCGCATGCTGGGACAAGGCTAGGAGGAGATGGTAACGTTTCTTGTTTCCAAGACCAAGATTATATGGCTATTAACCACGCGTTCATTTATTTTTACTCGACAGCTTGTGATGGCAGTACTGTGATAACTACTTGGGTGCAGGAGAGGCTTTAACGTAGGTAACATGACAGCTTGTTTCTATTCAGCACAGATTTTACAAAAAAACAAAGAGCCAAGAGAGATTTCATTGTATGAAGCAAATATTTGTTTCAGGAAGCCAGAATGAATCTATCTGGCGTTGAGATGGACTCATGGGAAGCAGCTGGTAGAGTATGAACTTCTCTCACAAAGGTGGACCGGTAGTAGGGCTCTAATCTTACAGGTTTAAATTTAAAGTTTTTCTCCGCCTTGGCAGTATAAGCTAAAATCTAAACTTTTATTTTATAGATTTTGTGCCATCGTCTGTGTTGACTATTGTGATGTCTTTGTGAACACCTCACTGTTCTCTATGGGTACCAGTATAATTATCCTATATTTGGCTGAAATCCTCCTTACTGGTACTCTTTTGGTGGATGAGGAGCAGCCAATAATAGCATTCAGGAACTTGTGCCGTGACCTCTGATTGCCCTCTTTTATCCTTCAGGTTTTAGTAATCGCTGTTCGAAAGGCCATGACTTTATCTGCACATGGACTGTTATTGAAGTCCGCAACAAAGTCCGTCTGTACTTTACTGCAGAGCAACATAGCTCATTCAGCCAAGGGACTGGTTTTCTTCTATGGAGTTTGAAGCTTTCGGTAAGGGTGCCTCGACTGCTTTCTGGAGTCCATTGCTTGACTAGTCCACTGAGTCCTCGACACTGCCTCTGTCCAAATACACTCTTTTAGCTGTACAGTATCCGGGTTGCCTTACGAACAGTCCATTTTGACAGTCTGCTTTCAGATAAAATCGAATTGGTGTGAAGATCCTCAATGATTTCCCGCTGAACTGTATCTGAGAGTTGTAGGCCACAAAGCAAGGTCAGTGGCAGAGGATGGCCCTGCTGCTGTGTTACAGTATTTCACCCCCCTGCGTCTAGGAGGCGCAGGTTTTGTGATAGCAAAAGACTGTTGACTATTCGTCCCTTGGGGCATGTGCTGGTAGAGCCCCATAACACACTGCATGCAATGAAATCTTATAAAAGAAGTCGTGAAGAAGCTGACTGACGAACTCCATGTGATCATAGCCGTCGAGAGCTCCGTGTGCTGGCTCATAGAAATGCCTTTAATAGTTTCCGCAACGAAACTCTGTCTCTAAATCTGACAGAAAAGCCAAAGACTGGTTCTATGTAAAATTCACCACTAGCAAGACACAATCAATACCTTCACTGCGCAATAGCAGTGATAACGTTACCGATGAAAGTGCTACTAAAACGGAGATTTTAATCACGATTTCCCGGAATTCTTTCACCAAAATGGCGAAAAAAATATTCCAAAAATCAAATCAAGAACAGCAGCCAACTCTTAAGTCGGTTTAGCGAAGCAACTTCTATTATTTAATAAAGGCAGGTGTTCCGGTCCAGATTATATATCAATCACGTTTCTTTTAGAGTATTGTGATGTAACAGTTCTAGACTTAGAAATCATATAAAACCGCTTGTTCAACGAAAGATCCGTACCTAAGGACTCAGAAGTTGCGCAGTTCACACCAAGAAAATCAGTATGAGCAATCTGTTGAATTGCAGACCCAAATCACTGGCTTTTATTTGCGTTATGATTCTTGAACATATACTGTGTTAGAATATTTTGAATTACCTCGAAGAAAACGAAATCCGTTGAATTGCAGACCCAAATCGTTGGCTTTTATTTGCGTTATGATTCTTGAACATATACTGTGTCCGAATATTTTGAATTACCTCGAGGAAAACGATCTATTGACACATAGCCAACACGGATTCATGATACACTGAAGCGCCAAAGAAACTGGTATAGGCATGCTGTTCAAATATAGACACATGTAAACAGGCAGGATGCGACGCTGCCGTCGGCAACGCCTATATAAGATAAGTGTCTGGCGCAGTTCTTAGACTGTTTACTGCTGTTACAATGGTAGGTTATCAAGATTTAAGTGAGTTTGAGCGTCGTGCTCTAGACTGCGCACGAGCTTTGGGAAACAGCATCTTCGGGGTACCTTTGAAGTGGGGATTTTCCCGTACGGCCATTTCATGAGTGTACCGTGAATATGAGGAATTCGGTAAAACATCATCTCCGACGCCGCTGCGGCTGGAAAAAGATCCTGCAAGAACGGGACCAACGACGACTGAAGAGAATCGTTCAACGTGACAGAAGTGCAACCCTTCCACAAATTGCTGGGCCATCGACAAGTCTCAGCGTGCGAACCATTCAACGAAATATCATCGATATGGGCTTTCGGACGAGTCTCGTTTCAGATTGTATCGAGCGGATCGATGTGTACGGTTATGGAGACAACCTCATGAAACCATGGACTCTGCATGTCGGCAGGGGACTTTTCAAGCTGGTCGGCCGGCCGAAGTGGCCGTGCGGTTAAAGGCGCTGCAGTCTAGAACCGCAAGACCGCTACGGTCGCAGGTTCGAATCCTGCCTCGGGCATGGATGTTTGTGATGTCCTTAGGTTAGTTAGGTTTAACTAGTTCTAAGTTCTAGGGGACTAATGACCTCAGCAGTTGAGTCCCATAGTGCTCAAAGCCATTTGAACCATTTGAACCAAGCTGGTCGAGACTCTGTAACAGAGTGGGGCGTGTGCAGTTGGAGTGATGTGGGACCCCTGATACGTCTAGATACGACTCTGACCGGTGATACGTACGTAAGCATCCTGTCTGATAACCTGCATCCATTTATGTCCATCGAGCATTACGACGGACTTGGACAACTCCAGCAGGACATTACGAGACCCTACACATCCAGAATTGTTACAGAGTGGCTCCAGGAACACTCTTCGGAGTTTAAACACTTCCACTGTCCGCCAGACTCCCCAGAAATTAACATTATTGAGTATATCTGGGATGCCTTGCAACGTGCTGTTCAGAAGAGATCTCCACCCCTTGTACTCTTACAGACTTATGGACGTCCGTGCAGGATTCATGGTGTCAGTTCCCTCCAGCACTACTTCAGACATAAGTCGAGTCCATGCTACGTCATGTTGCGGCACATCTGCGTGCTCGCGGGGGCCCTACACGATATTAGGCAGATGTACCAGTTTCTTTGGCTCTTCAGTGTATATCGTTCTTGTAAAACAAAAGTAGCTCTTCGTTCTTACGAAGTAATGAGTACTATTGACAGTGGATGTAAAGTTGACTCCATATGTTAGACTTACAGAAGGCTTTTATGACCGTTCCTCGCTAGCGATAACTAATAAAATTGCATGCCAATGGATTATCGTCTCACTTGTGCGACTAGATTCTTGATTTCATGTCAGAAAAGCCACAGTTCATAGTTATTGGCTGTGAAATCAACTAATTACGAATAACTTAAATTGGAACGATCACATGTATAAGTTGTGGGGAAAGCGAACCAAAGACTGATATGTTGGCAGCACACTTAGAAAATGCAACAAGTCTACTAAAGAGACTGCCTACATGACGCTTGTCTGTCCTGTTCTAGAGTATTGCTGTGCGGTGTGCGATCCGCATCAGACAGGATGGACGGGGTCCATCGAAAAAATTCAAAGAAGGGCAGGTCGTTTTGTATTATCGCGAAACAGGATAAAAAGTGCTACGGGTTTAATGTGCGAACTGGGGTACCAATCATTAAAGCAAAAGCGTTTTCGTTGCTGGAAGATCTTCTCATTAGATTTAAATCACCAACTTTCTCCTCCGAATGCGAAAATATTTTGTTGACATCCACCTACATGAGAGAAATGATCATCGTAATAAAATAAAAAAATTACCGTGCACTTTTCTAGACTGAAACGATAGTGAATTAGTCTGAAGGTGGTTCGATGAACCCTCTGCCACACTTTAGTGTGAACGGCAGAGCATTCATATAGACAGCATGCCATACAGTACAGAAACCAAAACAAAACACAGTGATCGTTGGAAGTGGGGTTTTAAGGGAAAATGTGTTCGTAAAACACAGCAAATTGGACATTTGCATACTCAAAACAGCGTAGTACATCTCCAGGACGGCACATGCGCACTAATAAGAACACAAATCGCCACTGAAGATGTTACACAAATATAAAAAGGTGAAACATGAATAGCGCAACAAAAACAGTCTTTCATTTAATAGCATTTCACGAACCACGTCCCATGAATGTAAAAGCAACTAAGGAACATATTTGTCGTATCAGATGTATTTCAAAAAAATCAGAACAAATACAATGGAATGTAGTCGAATTAAATAAGGTAATGCTGAGGGAATCAGATTAGGAAAAGAGACACTTAAAATAGTATTTGAATATTGCTATTTGGGCAGTAAAATAATTGATGATGGCCGAAGAAGAGAAGATATAAAATGTAGACTAACAATGGCAAGAGAAACGTTTCTGAAGGAAAGAACTTAGTTAACATCTAATATAGCTTTAAGTGTTATGAAGTATATTCTGAAAGTATTTTTGCGGAGTGTTGCTATGTATGGAAGTGAAACGTGGACGATAAACGGTTTAGACAAGAAGAGAACAGAAGCTTTTGAAATGTGATGCTGCAGAAGAATGCTGAAGATTAGAAGGGTAGATCACGTAACTAATGAGGATGCACTGGATAGAATTGGGGAGAAAAGAAATTTGTGGCACAACCTGACTAGAAGAAGGGATCGTTTGATAGGACACATTCTGAGATATCAAGGGATCGCCAATTCGGTACTGGATGGAAGTGTGGGGGATAAAAATCGTAGAGGGAGACCAAAAGATGAATGCAGTAGGCCAATTCAGAAGGATTTATGTTGCAGTTGTTAATCGGAGATGAAGAGGCCTGCACAGGATGGAGTAGCATGGAGAGCTGCATCAAACCAGTCTTTGAATTGAAGACCACAATAACAGCGACAACATATGTCGTGCAGGATCGTTCAGCCACGTCACGTACCTTGAGCCGGGAAATTGACTTTTGTTTGCAGGAAGACGATTATCCACACAGACAGTATGACAACGTCTGGAACACTGGTATCATCACACAGACGACTGTTACGGCTTCCTTTGGCGGGGCATCAGTGAGAGGCGCGCCGACAATGGTTCGCTCAGCGACTACACTGGTCACACGAGCGGTACCATGTCGTCGTTCCAGACGAGTTACCGTTCTATGTATATCTTCTCGATGAACGTATTTCTGTGTAGGGGCACCTAGGAGAGCGAACGTTTTCGTATTCCGTTACATTTCTGACGTGTTAAGGCCACCGGCTGTGGCATCGCCGAGAAGTTATCTTTCAACAAGATAACGCAAGGGTGTCCACTTACGTAGCTGAGTGGTCAGTGTAGATGGCTGCCATGCGGAGGACCGTGGTTATTTCCGGTACTACCAAAGACTTTTCCGTGATGGAAGGATTGGTACGGTGTGCACTCAGCCTCGAGAGGAGCTACTTGACCGAGCAGTAGCGACTCCACTGTCTGGAAAGTCTGCAAAACGGCCAGGAGAACGATGTGCTGAGACATACCTAAAGCCTCCTCGGCCTGGTGAGGAGCTCGTAACGCAATACTGCATTTCGGCCGTCCTTTGTCGATCTACCTGATACAGATTATGTTCAGCTGTTGCACTGGCCAACACCTTTTCAAGATCTCTCTTCCATTAAAAATATCACTATAAGTGTCGCCGAAACACTGGCACTTCACCAGCTACCAGTTAATGAACTGCGGCATCAAGTGGAGGCAACGTGGAAAGAGATGCCCTATCTGTCATCCAAGCTCAGCTGGACTCAACACCCAGCCGTGTTAGAGGCGTTTTGGGTTCCAGAAGTGACAGCTCTGCGTATTAAATTTCACACCATGTAATACCCCGAAATCACCTACAATTTTAATCATTTATTCTTGTTACTATACTGTATATTCCCAAAAATAAAATTTTATGCTTGCTATGGTGCTGCAATTTTAATGGCCAGCGGCGTATACATGACTGACTCTAGGCGTGCCTCATTGGTCCTGTAGTATCTTGAAGTGCATAACTTCGCATATCTTTACATTAAGAGCTAGATGCCTGTCTTTGCACCAGGCTGATATTTAATCGGGATCTACTCTACTGGCCATTAAAATAGCTACACCACGAAGATGAGGTGCTGCAGACGCGAAATTTAACCGACAGGAAGAAGATGCTGTGATATGCAAATGATCAGCTTTTCAGAGCATTCAGACAGGGATGGCGCCGGTGGCGACACCTACAACGTGCTGACATGAGGAAAGTTTCCAACCGATTTCTCATACACAAACAGCAGTTGACCGGCGTTGCCTGGCGAAACGTTGTTGTGATGCCTTGTGTAAGGAGGAGAAGTGCGTACCATCACGTTTCCGACTTTGATAAAGGTCGGATTGTAGCCTATCGCAATTGCGGTTTATCGTATCGCGATATTGCTGCTCGCGTTGGTCAAAATCCAATGACTGTTAGCAGAATATGGAATCGGTGGGTTCAGGAGGGTAATACGGAACGCCGTGCTGGATCCCAACGGCCTCGTATCACTAGCAGTCGAGATGACAGGCATCTTACCCACATGGTGGTAACGGATCGTGCAGCCACGTCTTGATCCCTGAGGCAACAGATAGGGGCGTTTGCAAGAAAACAACCATCTGCACGAACAGATCGACGACGTTTGCAGCAGCATGGACTATCAGCTCGGAGACCATGGCTGCGGTTACCCTTGACGCTGCATCACAGACAGGAGCGCCTACGATGGTGTACTCAACGACGAACCTGGGTGCACGAATGGCAAAACGTCATTTTTTCGGATGAATCCAGGTTCTGTTTACAGCATCATGATGGTCGCATCCGTGTTTGGCGACATCGCGGTGAACGCACATTGAAAGCGTGTATTCGTCATCGCCATACTGGCGTATCACCCGGCGTGATGGTATGGGATGCCATTGGTTACACGTCTCGGTCACCTCTTGTTCGCAATGACGGCACTTTGAAAAGTGGACGTTACATTTCAGATGTGTTACGACCCGTGGCTCTAACCTTCATTCGATCCCTACGAAATCCTACGTCTCAGCAGGATAATGCACGACCGCATGTTGCAGGTCCTGTGCGGGGACTTTCTGGACACAGAAAATGTTCAACTGCTGTCCTGGCCAGCACATTCCCCAGATCTTTCACCAATTGAAAACGTCTGGTCAACGGTGGCCGAGCGACTGGCTCGTCACAATACGCCAGTCATTACTCTTGATGAACTGTGCTATCGTGCCGAAGCTGCATGGGCAGCTATACCTGTACACGCCATCCAAGCTCTGTTTCACTCAATGCCCAGGCGTATCAAGGCAGTTATTACGGCCAGAGGTGGTTGTTCTGGGTACTGATTTCTCAGGATCTGTGCACCCAAATTGCGTGTAAATGTAATCACATGTCAGTCCTAGTATAATATATTGGTCTAATGAATACCCGTTTATCATTTGCATTTCTTCTTGGTGTAGCAATTTTAATGGCCAATAGTGTAACTCGACATTATAAGTGACGATCAAGAAATTTCCTTTCGATGGCCGTACAGTCCAGAATCAGTATGCCAGTCAGGCAAAATCACCGTGAGCATTGAGGCAATCAGCCCACTGACGGACCAGCTTGAAGAAAGCCGTTCGGTAAAACAACGTATCCCATTGCATCCAGAAGCTGCCTGCTACACGTCCTCGTCCGACATGTATCGTCGTCTCCTCAAGGCCATATTTAAGGTACCGAAGGCGTGATAGGGAGAGACCAGGACTACAGTACTGGTGAACCAGTATCTCCCACTTGTCTGTAATGGACGAGGCTGACCTCCCTGACTAACCACCGACTTTTGTCGAATCGCGATCTGCACGGAACTGGGCGCACCATCACACAACGGTGGTTTCTTATAGACATGCTGCCCTACACACACTTATATTTCACCGATGGATATCTACCTGTGTTTGTCCTGCGGCAGCCATGAAAAGAATAACAGCACGTTGTTGATGTTTGTATGCATTTGGTAATAAGGTCGCCATTTACTACACGCACGCCGCGCGGGGTTAGCCGAGCGGTCTCAGGCGTTGCAGTCACGGACTGTACGGCTGGTCCCGGCGGAGGTTCGAGTCCTCCCTCGGGCATGGATGTGTGTGCTTGTTCTTAGGATTAGCAGTTAAGTCCCATAAGATTTCACACACATTTGAACATTTTTTTTTTACTACACGCACGTCAACAAGATGGGAATGCTGCACTAATACCTTGCCTACTGTCTGTGCTTATATACCCGTATCGGAGTCGCATATACGCCGCAGCAACGCCCTGAAACAGAAACTGTTTGATCGACCCCTATACTACAACTTTACCGAATAAAATTTCCACACAGACGACTACACCGTCTTCTTATATTCAGCGGTTGTAAATAATACTATCCGCAAAGGCATTAATTTATGACATAAACAACAAAAGTAGTTTTACCCTTACCTGGGACGCACCAGATGTTACTTCAGTGTCTATAGATGCCTCTTCATACAGGACAACGTGCTGCGCCCTGCTTGTCAAGAAATTTTCCATCCTGTAGCAAACCTTCCTCGACGTCTCACAGGAACATATTTTCTTCAGACTGCGTCGATTTGATACCGAAGCAAATGCTTTACAACAGAGAAACACCGAATCTACCTGGTTTCCTCTATTACTGGCAATGAGAATATCGAGTTTGAAGTGTGCCAGTTTTGTTTTTAGTGGTATATAGTTTCGGAATCCATGCTGATTTTCTATGGAAAAGGCTATTTTATTCCTTCCTTTGGAAGCGGACATTAATCTCGGCAATTTCCCACAACATACTAGTGGTGATAGAAGCTAGTATAGCCTTTACCTGGAACGCGTTTCATTCGATCGCTTCGTCATCATCTTCGGTGCAACACTACGCTCCATACATACTCATCACAGCTATCTTCAATGAATAATGCATGTAAGATACAACACATATACATCGTCCAATGTTAGATCCACGAGTGAATGACAAACAGCTAACGACAGCGACGACATGCATCGTCTTTCAAAAAGTTCTGGGACCTTTTATTCCTGGCATCTAGGCGAAGTCAACGCAGTAAATACGGTGGAAACTTGAAGTAACAACCGTAAATAACAGATGTGAATTCGAGCAATCATTTGTGAGCAAGCAGTAACTAGTGGACGTGCGGCCGTAGTGTGTAAACGTCGTTGTGGCGCAAATCCCAATGAAGCAACGTCCCTAAATCAAGTGTTCAAGACATTCTCCAGAACGTTTTTAAGAACAGAAAAGTGGGTGCATATTTGTTCCTCACACCTCAACTCACGAGCAAAAACGGTGCTTGAACACTTGTCGCCATCTGATCCAGATGCAAAACGTGGACAATTCTTTTCTGGAAACAGTCATCACGGTTTAAGATACTTGGTGTTATCAAAACGAATCTACCACAAAACGACAAAGTGCAAAAACTCACGTGATGCGCGAGCTGAACAATATCCCAAACAAGGACATTTATGACAGTTTGAAGTGATTTCATAAACGTTCTATGCGCTATACTCAAGTGGGGGGGAGGCTCTATAGAACACCTGAAGCATTAAAAGCATCGTCTTTATTTTTCTCTGTTTTTTTTTATTGCATACCTGCATCTACGTCTATACTCTGCAAACCACCATGAGGTGCATGGCAGAGGGTACGTCCCATTCTACCAGTTATTATGTTTCTTCCTGTTACATTTATGTATTGAGCGCGGGAAGAATGACTGTTTGAATGTTTCTGTGCGTGCAGTAATAATTCTAATCTTAGTCTCACGATGCCTATGTGAGAAGTATGTAGAAGCTTGTAATATATTCCTACAGTAATTATTTAAAGCAGGCTCTTGAAATTTTGTTAATAGACTTTCTCGGGACAGTTTATGTCAATCTTCGAGTTCCTCGAGTCCAGTTCCTTCAGTATCTCTGTGACACTCTTCCACGCATTAAACAAACCTGTGACCATTCGTGCTGCCCTTCTCTGTATACGTTCAATATCCCCAGTTAATCCTATCTGGACGTGTCTCACACACTTCAGCAATATTCTAGAACCGGTCGCGCGTGTGATTTGTAAGTAATCTCCTTTGTAGATTGATAGCACTTCCCCAGTATTCTACGAATAAACCGAAGTCTACCACCGTTTTACCCGCTACTGAACCTATGTGATCATGCCATTCCATATCCCTACAACGTGTTACAACCAGTTATTTGTATGAGTTGGCCGATTCCAACAGTGCCTCATTGATATTATAGTCATAGGATACTACGTTTTTTTTTGTTTTGTTACTTGCAAAATATTACATTTGTAAACATTTAAAGTAAGTTGCCAATCTCTGCACCACTTTGAAAGGATCTGACTGAATATTTATGCAGCTTCTTTCAGAAAGCACTTCATTATATATATCTTATTGATCCAGCATCGAAACTTTTTGTACTGATGGGTTACGCACCATGAAAGAAATGTGCTAATATGAACAAAAGAAGAACTTCTTTCCATTTAGGGGGCTATTAACAGGAAGATGAGCTGCCCTCTCCCAACAAATTACTTCTGAAAAACACGATAATAATTTTAATGTAGGATTTCGGCACTATCGGCAATATAGTACAGCGTTGCTGACTGAATTTCGTCTTAATGCCAGTGAGGAGACGTGCCTTAGCTCAAAATCAATCCGAGAATTGCGCACTCTCTCGACGGAAGAAGAAATCTGTCGATTTCAGGCGTGGGTCCGGTTATTGCTCGACGGTGCGTTGGGTACCCCGCCGCGCGGTGGTCGTATTACGAAATTGTCAGTGTGTGAAGAAACGTGCGGGCAAGAACTGGTCCGGCCCCCATACGAAGCTGGTTATGATTAAACGTTATTCCTGGCTCGACATTGACGAATGTCGAAAGTATATCTCGGAGCGAGCGGGCGCGCCAGCCTGGGAAGGGAGAGTCGCCGCTTCCCCGGGGGCAGCTGTGAAATTTAATTACGCGAGGGCGGCTGAGGTGTGCCGGCTTTTTGGCAATGCGTGTGATACTGGATGGTGTTAATAGCGGCAGCTGCGGCGCTGCAGAGGACACATTACTAAATGACGGGACAACCGGTTCCAGGACACTCGCGCCCGCCCGCAGTGGACCCTGGAGTCTGCGACTGTAGCGCCGCCGACGCCCACCGTCCGTCATTACTGCCGCTGCTGCAAGTACCCGAGCACTGCCTTCAGTTCAGACAAGATCACTTTCCTGGAAGCAAGTACCAAGTGCGTGGAGACTTAAAGTGAAACTTCGAGACACCTAGCAGACACGACGCGTCCTTCCGGGAAACACCCAACAAGCATTTAGCGCTCTGGGTTATTGTACTGCAGCCAACGCTAGAATTCCAGAGCCGCATTTAATTTCTTTGCGTATCGAACCATCACTATTTATGGTTTTCCACTCATCCATCGAACTGAATTTTCTTTTCCCATCCGATTGTTTATTGCGCACTCACTCGCGTCACACAAACCTTTCAGCGTGCTTCGGAGACTTGCAATACCACCTTCAAATGACGTAGCATCATTCGCCACGACTTCAACACTGACATTGACTGTCTTTAGTACAGCTTTAAAAAAAACTTTTTTTTGTGTAATACAGTGACTCTTTAGACAATTCTCTTCTTTGCTTCCTAACTGGCCTGAACCGCACGACCGCTACGGTCGCAGGTTCGAATCCTGCCTCGGGCATGGATGTGTGTGATGTCTTTAGGTTAGTTAGGTTTAAGTAGTTGTACGTTCTAGGGGACTGATGACCTCAGATGTTAAAGTCCCATAGTGCTCAGAGCCAACCCAACTGGCCTGTTAATACGAACAGATCTGAAAATACTTCAGAACTACCGTATTACAGGACTCATTCTAGTACAAGAGCAGCAACGCTTACCGGAAATTAACTGTAAATGATACACCAGTAGCAAAATTCTGATTTTCACGCTGGCAAATGTGCAAAAGGAAGGTAGTTTTCAGGAAATGTTTACGGAATTACAGGTGTACATAGGAAAAGTTAATTAACGAAATAGAACTATAGAAATTTTTCAATGAGAAATACGACGAAGCAAATAAATCTCACGTAACGTGTAAAACATAAAGGTTCTATGTACAAGCGCAGATACGTTTACATTCACATTTTTGCCCAAAAAACTGCTGCATACTGTGTGCCGGTAGGCAGATGGTAGTCAGAATCATTACCCCTTGCCATATGTCGTGTTACATTCACGAGAGATAAGAGAGTCAGTACCCCTCTTTATATGACGAAATTTCCCTAATTTTTGCTCGTGATAATTACACATTATGTAACGAGGAGGAAGTAATATACAGCGTATGATTGTTCAGTTTTGTTCGATAGTAATCAGGCGGTGGTCTGAGGCATGTTGCTGTGCCTAAAATTTCATCTCCTAATGCTGGAGACATCATCAAAGACTGTAAAGACTCAAAACAGTAGCTTGAATCTCAAACAAGCTAATACCTGAACTTTCATAGCCTCTGATGATTGCTACGAACCCCTTCGCGACGGTGTCCTCGAATAAAAAGTTCTCGGTAAACTCGTCGTGTCAAATTCGGATAAATTCCTAAGCTTTCGGTGACTACCCACATGATCGTTGTCAAGAACGTTGTCTGATAAAGGGACCGCGGCTACTCGTCATCACGGACTTCATCTAAAATTACGAGGGGCTACCCCCCCTCCCTCCCCCCTCCGGCCGGAGTGGCCGAGCGGTTCTAGTCGCTGCAGTCTGGAATCGTGTGACCGCTGTGGTCGCAGGTTCGAATCCTGCCTCAGACATGGATGTGTGTGATGTCCTTAGGTTAGTTAGGTCTAAGTAGTTCTAAGTTCTAGGGGACAGATGACCTCAGAAATTAAGTCCGATAGTGCTCAGAGCCATTTGAACCATTTGGGTCCCCCCCCCCCCCCCCCCCCGCTCCCCAAAAAAAGCCGGTATAACATTGCTGTGGGTGGAGCTCGCGTTTCTGCCGCTAGGCATGTATAGCGCAACTCATCGCCAGTTCAGTGCCCCTTGTGTTGTCGACTTGGGTTGTTCTGTTCATCTGCAGCGATTGTTTTTGCTAGTGCGTTTTGTTCTTGTTTCGTTATGATGGGGAGGTTAAGTGAACAACCTAGCAGCTGTGAAATTTTGTTTTCTACTCGTTAAAAATGCTGCTGAAACTGTTTTGATGTTGGAAACAGCTTACCAAGATGACACTATGGGAAAAACTCTAGTGTATGAGTAATCTGCTCGGTTTAAAAATGGCGACTTGTCGTTTGATGACAAATCAAATTCCGAATGTCCATCAACATCCCGAATCGACGAAAATATTGAAAAACATTCGAGAAGTTGTGCTCACAGAGCGTTTGAAGAAGTTTTAAGATGATTGCGCAACAGTGTTCGTCAAAAAAGTCTCGATTTGTGGCACACAGGAGACTGGTTCTCCCTCCACGATAACGCACTTGCACGCACAGCCATCTCTGTTAGACAGTTTTTGCCTAAAATGGCATGGTTCCGCTGCCGCATGCATCTTACTCGCCTGACCTGTCTTATTTCCACGCATGAAAAGGGACATGAGAGGACACCGGTTAGACAACGTTGAAGAATTCAAAAAAAAATACGAGGGAGGAGCTGTCACCCATTTCTAAAGATGACTACAAAAAAATGTTTCGAACAGTGTAAGAATCGGTGGGACAAATGTATTAGTTGTGATGGAGAGTACTTTGAAGGGCATAAGGCTGTTTTGTAAACTGTTTGAAAATATATAGCTTTTCAAAAATAATTCCGTTTACAAATATTTAGGATTTTTTGGTGCGGTTCGACGGAGGCATACGATAGTTATGTTATGAAACTTCCTGGCAGATTAAAACTGTGTACCCGACCGAGACTCGAACTCGGGACCTTTGCCTTTCGCGGGCAAGTGCTCTACCATCTGAGCTACCGAAGCACGACTCAGGCCCGGTCTCACAGCTTTACTTCTGCCAGTATCTCGTCTCCTACCTTCCAAACTTTACAGAAGCTCTCCTGCGAAACTTGCAGAACTAGCACTCCTGAAAGAAAGGATATTGCGGAGACATGGCTTAGCCACAGCCTGGGGGATGTTTCCAGAATGAGATTTTCACTCTGCAGCGGAGTGAACGCTGATATGAAATTTCCTGGCAGCTTAAATCTGTGTGCTCGACCGAGACTCGAACTCGGGACCTTTGCCTTTCGCGCGCAAGTGCTCTACCATCTGAGCTACCGAAGCACGACCACGCCCGGTCTCACAGCTTTACTTCTGCCAGTATCTCGTCTCGAGGCAAAGGTCCCGAGTTCGAGTCTCGGTCGAACACACAGTTTTAATCTGCCAGGAAGTTTCATATCAGCGCACACTCCGCTGCAGAGTGAAAATCTCATTCTGGATGGTTATGTTAGCTTCGTTCCCTGGCAGCCTTTGGCGCAGCGTGAAAGTTTGCGTAACGGTAATCGGAGTGTCGTGGGTTCGAGCGGAGTGTCGTGGGTTCGAGTACGTGTGTGGAAACTTATTATTTACAGTTTTTACTTGTGCTGCAAATAAACCAAAATAATGCTGGATATACTGTTTTTTTAATACTTTCATCAGACGCATACAAGGGACGGCAAAGGAAAATTTGGGATTGCAAACAAATTGCAGATACAGCGTCCACGAGGCCTCTATAAAAACAGTTCATGAATGGAATATAACTGAAGCGTCCGGTTCTCCGTATTGCGTTAGCTTCGTTTTGACCCTAGAGAAGACTGTATCAAGATACATAGACGGGAAAAAAGTCGCAACACCAAAAAATGTATGTAAAACATTTTCGGTTTTCTTGCCGTGTCAGTTCGGGACGAATTCACAAGCTTTCGATGATAGCCTCCATCGTCTTCGTCAGGAGCAACTAACTGTCTTTATTGCTGCTGTGGTGGCCTTATATAGCCCGTGGACGGCTTCTGATTGGTCGGCAATGACGCACTGCTGTCGCAGACGGTGTCAATGTCTACGCTGGTGGCGCCACCGCTTTCGTGGGCGTGTAAACCCTGCTAGGGATGTCTCTGCTGCTTCTCTGTATCGAGCGCTCGTTTCCATGCACCGCTCACATAGTGTCCACTATCACTGTTAAAGTTCTTCTCGCTCGTTCTTATTTCAACAGCCTCTGTAATAACAGAATCCTAGTATGTGGAAAAAAATGGCTCTGAGCACTATGGGACTTAACATCTATGGTCATCAGTCCCCTAGAACTTAGAACTACTTAAACCTAACTAACCTAAGGACAGCACACAACACCCAGCCATCACGAGGCAGAGAAAATCCCTGACCGCGCCGGGAATCGAACCCGGGAACCCGGACGTGGGAAGCGAGAACGCTACCGCACGACCACGAGATGCGGGCATCCTAGTATGTGGAGGCATGGGACTAAATTTTTGTTTCATCGAACACTGTTTTATGTTTGTTCGTGAGGCTGTGCTCCTCAGTTGCTGATTTCTCCAGTTCTCTATTTTTGATATGCCGTCGGTGTTCTGCACAGCGGTCGGAAACGGTGCGAACAGTCTGACCTATAATATTGCTTCCACACTCACAGGAGATAATATAAATTCCAGGGACCCTGAGGCGGAGACTGTCCTTAACAGAGCGCATTTTATACTGAATTAGAATTAAGTTAATACCTTCAGCTGCCGACGGACGTTGATATACTGTATACCAACGGGGACAGGTGAAAATGTGCGCGCTGACCGGGACTCGAACCCGGGATTTCCTGCTTATATGGTAGACGCGCAATCCATCTGATCCACCGAGGACACAGATGACAGTGCGACGGCAGGGACTATCTCTCGCACGCCTCCCGCGAGACCCACATTCTCACCTTGTATGTCCACACACTACATTCGTAGTGTCCCATCCCAACACACTCATTACTCGTGGAAGACATTTTTACCAAGTCCCGTAAGAGTTCGGGGAATATGTGTGTATCCGCACAGAAGAAGAAGGTCATAGTCGGTATTGCCAGATCTATATACTTATATGAATATGCCGTCTGTTCTTTCGGACATGTCCGAAAGAACAGACACTATATCCATATAAGTACATTTTATACTAAGGTAAGTTATTTCTTGTGTTTATTATCTATCACACCAAGCGTAAGTTCCCTGCTGAATGGGGGATCCATTCTGTTTTTCTGTACATCAATAACCCGACCCTCTTCTGCGATGTCAAATGAGGATAAAATCAGCAACCGCATTTTCAGCTGACTAGGAGTAAACTGCTTCAGACTTGATTGGGAATATGCTACATGCCTTACAACCGCTTGTCTCTTTATTACTCAGCAGTAATTACAAAATGGAGAACTCACTCCGTGTCGTACGACGAAGTGTTTCCAAGACCCATCCTGTTGTGTAATGAGTCAACGGACAACCTAAGTGAATCCATTAACGCCCCACGGACCGGCTGCTGTAAATGTGAAATAAAAAGACGTAAGCATTCGTCTCTCTAGAGGGTACGGGAAACCGAGGATTAACCTCACAGTTCGTATTTGGCAAATGTTGAGTGGACACTAAGGCTACCAGACAAGCCGCCGCATACCACCGATCACGGACAGTTTAGATTGCTGTGAAGCTAGTTACTTCTCATAATTTCCTCGGGAAACTATTACAGGTGACGGCGCTGCCAAAGTCCTCCAAAATGACCCGACGTGCGTAGCTGAGGTCCCCGGATTCGCAATGTAGCCGAAATAACGAAATTTCGGAACGAGCCAGCAAATTGTGGCTACGCAGCCGTAAAGGAGTTGAGGCGAGCGAGGCAATCTCGGATCCTTTTTGGATGAGACTGATTGGAGGAAATGAAAACCTGTAGAGGAGTGCCGTCCAATTTGTAGAAGGAAATTGCGATGCAGAGGGAAGCGTGGGCCCGGTGGCTTTGTCTTGGCCGCGCGGCAGCAGTCAATTTTTGCCGCGAATGCTGCCCCTGCCCGGCGTATCGCCGAATTAGCGACTGCATCCGCGCCTCTTTTAAACGCAGCCGACCTGCATTTTCCGCTCGGCCGCTGGAAATTAAATGGGTCCGCTCGACGACACACGGACCTCTTTCGCGTTACTTCCTTAATTATGCTCGCTTCTTTTCCACTACTGTTTCCTTTACACGGTTTTTCAAAATTGTTTCACATCCTATGAACAGACAGTATCAATCAAGATTAGGAAAGGACATATAAATGTTTGTCTAGACACAAAAACTAGACACTAGTAATAATTTTATCTTGGAACTCTTCCATTTGGTCCGTGATTGCATACGAAAAAAACGGTTGCGAGTCCGCCTTGATGCAGTATACCAACTCACAAGTAACTCCTGTCGGAATACGACAAAAAAGGACAAATTTCCGAGCGAGGTATACAGAGCGCATGAGAGCCATAAAGAGTGACAGCGCACATTCCACTTTCGCAGAACATCTAATGAACAAAAACCATAACCCCACTCATAGCGACCGAGCGAGGTGGAGTTAGCACACTGGACTCGCATTCGGGAAGACGACGGTTCAATCCCGTCTCCGGCCATCCTGACTTAGGTTTTCCGTGATTTCCCTAAAATCGCTTCAGGCAAATGCCGGGATGGTTCCTTTGAAAGGGCACGGCCGATTCCTTCCCCTTCCTTCCCTCACCAGAGCTTGCGCTCCGTCTCTAATGACCTCGTTGTCGACGGGACGTTACACACTAATCTCCTCCTCCTCCACTCATATCGAAAGTGATCTACACATCATGTAACTCAGCAACAGTTTATACCGACAACTAACAATAGAAGAAAATTAGTACATACAAAAGACTATAGTGGAAGGGAAAAACGTAATAAACGAGAAACAACACACTGCAACAACACATTCTTCACCGCTGTCAGAAAACTGACCCAGGACACAGAAAAAGCACACACACGCAAAAGAACCATTCCCCCGTCACACTCAGAGACATAAATGAGGAATAGAAGTCGTCAACCGCGTGGGTAGCCGCTATTACTAAGGCGTCTTGTCCGTGCGGCTCGCCCCCTCGGAGGTTCGAGTCCTCCCTCGGGAATGGGTGTGTGTGTGTGTTGTCCATAGGGTAAGTTAATTTAAGTTAGATTAAGGGGCTCCGGAACGCCCTATACTTGCAATGTTAAAATAACGCTTATAAATTACATCTTTCCTCACAAAGTATTTGAGGTAGGAAGTTGAACTTTTTACAGATTATTTATTGGAATATGGGCTACAACTTAACACAGGGATTTTACAAAATTTTAGTTCAGTTATTAAAGATGATTTTTTTTCAATTGTAATGAAAATTCACAACATTTTTTTGCAATTTTTAATTTATATATTCAAAAATACACAGTTGTTTGGAAAAAGGCTGTGTTAAATTACGCATAAGGTACTGTGTAACATTTACTGAAAGTTTGAAACAAATATGTTTGGAAGATCCTTAGAAAACATGTAATTAGTATGAGAAAATAAAAGTTTTGGGAATCGAGCGACAAAGATTGGATTAACTTTTTAGTGCATTCCAGGTCCATAGGATGGATTATCTTCATCCTCTGCAAACTCCTCCTCCAGCTTCCTCCTGTTCCTCCTCCTGTTTACTCTTGCTTGTATTTATAGACTCTTTACAGCCCTGTCTGCAGCCCGAAGGCGTTCCTTGTCTAAAGCAAGCATCGCTCGTTGTTGTGTTCGTAGATTTTGCTACCATTTTCTTCAGTTGCAGTTACTGCAACACTGTTCCAAAAGGTGGTCATGTATGAACACTTATCACATTTCAGTTGTATTTCACTAGCAAGTCCTACGTGCTTTATTATGGAGAGTACCAGACCAACTTCACTACAATGAATACATCTTACACAGTTTGAAAAAATTCCTTTGAGAACCGACATATCAAGTATTTCATTCACATCCGATTCGCCCATAAAACATGTATAGTTTTCACTCATTGAACCAAGCTTCTTCTGTGAAGTATTTTCTTTCCCACTTTGACTGCTATGGGCAGGTGTACTTGAGAGGTTAGGTTCACTCACTTGGTTATCGTCTTTATTGTTTACAGTAATAACACATACCTTTGGCTTTCCAACATTTCTCCTTTTCTTAAAAGCCTTCAGAGGATTTCTAATAACTTTACTTTTACTCATTATTATACTTCAACAAAACAGAGACTCAAGAAACAGAATTAATTACGAATATTTTCGAGATAACGACAGAGTAAATAAACATGAAACAATCGACAATCACACCAGCGATATATATTGAACCATCACAGGTTAGCCACAACACATACTTTATCTCACATCACTAAAATGTACCTGATGAACACGGACGTTAATAATAACACCATTTGACAGCAGTTTAACAGCGCCACAGTGGGTCACGCCCATGTAGAACACATTTCAAAAAAAATTTAAAAATAGTTGTAGTCTTCGGAATTGAATAAATTATATATCTATTAAAAGGTAATAGTCTGCAGATTCAGAAAACGCAAAAAAGTAAAAATTGAACTTTCCATGATTTTGAGCCTTTCCGGAGCCCCTTAAGTAGTGTGTAGGCTTAGGGACCGATGACCTCAGCAGTTTGGTCCCATAAGACCTTGCCACTATGTTCCAAAGAAGTTTGTCAGAACTTTTGCTGCTATTTTCATAGCCTTCTCGCAACATGCAATACTTATCTCGCGACACACGCGAATGCGTAATGTTTTGGATTATGAACGAAGTGCGAAAGTTATGTTTTTATGTGTATAAAAGTAGCTGCAAGCCGTCCACCGAACGTGATTATGCGAGAAACTAAGTAGCAGCCTAGTACACAGCAAAACTGTATGCACAACTCTTCGTGTGAAGATTCCGTCGCAACGAAAAACGCCTTTCTTTTAATGATGTCCATCCCAAATCCTATATCATTTCTGTGACACTCTCTCATATTTCGCGGTAATACGAAACGTGCTGCCTTTCTTTGAACTTTTTCGATGTACTGTCAGTTCTATCTGGTAAGGATTCTATACCGCGCAGCAGTATTCTAAAAGAGGACGGACAAGCGTAGTGTAGGCAGTCTCCTTAGTAGGTCTGTTACATTTTCTAAGTGTCTTGCCAATAAAACGCAGTCTTTGGTTAGCCTTCCCCACAACATTTTACATGTGTTCCTTCCAATTTAAGTTGTTCGTAATTGTAATACCAAGGTATTTAGTTGAATTTATGGCTTTTAGATTAGACTGATTTATCGTGTAACCGAAGTTTAACGATTTTATTTCAGCACTCATGTGGATGACCTCACACTTTTCGTTATTTAAGGTCAACTGCCACTTTTCGCACCATTCAGATATATCTTCTAAATCGTTTTGCAGTTTGTTTTGATCTTCTGATGACTTTATTAGTCGATAAACGACAGCGTCATCTGGAAACAACCGAAGACAGCTGCTCAGATTGTCTCCCAAATCGTTTATATAGATAAGGAACAGCAAAGGGCCTGTAACATTACCTTGGGGAACGTCAGAAATCACTTCTGTTTTACTCGATGACTTTCCGCCAATTTCTACGCACTGTGACCTCTCTGACAGGAAATCACAGATCCAGTCGCTTAACTGAGACGATATTCCATATGCACGCAATTTCACTGCGAGCCGCTTGTGTGGTACAGTGTCGAAAGCCTTCCGGAAATCCAGAAACATTCGGAATCGATCTGAAATCCCTTGTCGGTAGCAATCAACACTTCATGTAAAAAAAGAGCTAGTTGTGTTTCACAAGAACGATGTTTTCTAAACCCATGTTGACTGTGTGTCAATAGACAGTTTTCTTCGAGGTAATTCATTCTGTTCGAACACAAAGTATGTTCTGTCATTGGAAAATTGCAGAGGATTTCTCAGTTCTGCTGGTGGTGTCTGCATAGACGTCCCTGTTATTACAGACAAGGCTGCCGAGGTATGGAGATCTGTCAACATCGTGTGGTACCATTTGTCAAACTACGGAGTACAGTCACATTAAAGCGAGGACCGCCTTTGTTCGAAGTCAAAGTGCAATAAGCACTCACAGACGGCAGGTGGCAGCAGTAGCAATGGAGAGTACGTAAAGCGTCTCGGGGGCGCTGAAAACGATGCAGTCACTGTCGTAAGGCGGAGACGGAGCGATTTACTCCACGTCGAAAACAGCATGTTTATTGGCTTTCGGACCAAGGGTGGAAGCATCTCCGAAACGGCAAAATTTGTAAACATGAAAAAATGTCCTTCTCCAAAACCGGCGCAGAGGGAACAGTGGTGCACCACGGGCCATAAATACCGGGTGATCAAAAAGTCAGTATAAATTTTAAAACTTAATAAACCACGGAATAATGTAGATAGAGAGGTAAAAAGTGACACACATACTTGGAATGACATGGGGTTTTATTAGAACCAAAAAAGCAAAGTTCACAAAATGTCCGACAGATGGCGCTGGACAGCAAAACGTCAGTGA
This sequence comes from Schistocerca serialis cubense, assembly GCF_023864345.2. Taxonomy (NCBI): domain Eukaryota; kingdom Metazoa; phylum Arthropoda; class Insecta; order Orthoptera; family Acrididae; genus Schistocerca; species Schistocerca serialis. The sequence goes on along the minus strand of NC_064640.1, from coordinate 139,768,290 downwards.
CTGCGCATGACAATCGTGTATACAAGGAGCTGTAATAAGAGAGAGAATCAGATGCGCCAGCAGTCGCAGCATGTTGACGTTACCTGAAAATGCGCTTTTAGTGAAACTGTATTATCAGAATGGGGAATGCGCTAGTTCAGCGTTACGATCCTATCGCCATAGGAAGGGGATTCGAATGGGTAATGGTCCGTTGACAAATGCAGCTGTGGCCAGAATGATTTCGAAGTTCGAAGCCACGGGTTGTTTAGATGATAGACCCCGTAATGGCCGACCGAGCACAAGGCGTAATGCTGCTGAGACAGTTCAGGAAGAAATGGAGACTGTAGTGGGTTCGTCTATGCACGGGGAAGTTAGCGCTCGTGCAGTCGCACGTCGCACCGGCATTCCATACACTACTGTTTGGTTGGCACTTAGGCGTACCCTCCGATGCTATCCATACAAAATCCATCGGCATCATCAACTGTTACCTGGTTATTTAGTGAAGCGGAGGGCATTTGCGGTGTGGGCGTTTCAAAAGATGGCGGAAGATGACGATTGGTTGAGTAACGTGTTGTGGACCGACGAAGCTCATTTCACGCTCCGAGGGTCTGTCAACGCCCACAACTGCAGAATTTGGGCTACCGAAAATCCTAGAACTGTCGCGGAAACTCCATTGCACGACGAGAAAGTCACGGTATGGGTTGGATTTACCACATCTACCGTTATCGGGCCTTTTTTCTTCGAGGAAATGCGTGATTCTGGTTTTGCAATTGATACCGTGACGGGTGAGCGGTACGCCGATATGTTACAGAATCGCATCATTAGCAGCCTGGCTGATAAACACCTGCTGGAACGTACGATGTTTATGCAGGATGGCACTCCACTCCATATTGCTAGACGCGTGAAAGATCTCTTGCGCGCGTCGTTTGGTGATGATTGTGTGCTCAGCCGCCACTTTCGTCATGCTTGGCCTCCCAGGTCCCCAGACCTCAGTCCGTGCGATTATTGGCTTTAGGGTTACCTGAAGTCGCAAGTCTATCGTGATCGACCGACAACTCTAGGGATGCTGAAAGACAACATCCGACGCCAGTGCCTCGCCATAACTCCGGACATGCTTTACAGTGCTGTTCACAACATTATTCCTCGACTACAGCTATTGTTGAGGAATGATGGTGGACATATTGAGCATTTCCTGTAAAGAACATCATCTTTGCTTCCTCTTACTTTGTTACGCTAATTATTGTTATTCTGATCAGATGAAGCGCCATCTGTCGGACATTTTTGAACTTTTGTATTTTTTTGATTCTAATAAAACCCCATGTCATTCCAAGCATGTGTGTCAATTTGTACCTCTCTATCTACATTATTCCGTGATTTATTCTGTTTTCAAATTTATACTGACTTTTTGATCACCCGGTATAAATGATGGGGATGAAAAACGACTACGAAGGTGTGTTCAGGCCAATAGACGTGCAACTGTCCGCGCAGATGAACCAAGGGCTACTAACAGAATCTCCTCAACGACCAATCAGCAACATTTCTGCGTATGGACCTCCGTAGCCGACGCCTTTCTTGCACCCACTCTGACTGCTGCTCATCAGCGTGGAAGCCCGGAATTGGCACGCCAAGAGCTGACAGTTGACCTTCTCAGATGAACCACCAAGTTTTATACTATATCGGACAGATGGCTGTTGCCGCGTACGGCCCTGTAAATATTGTCAGAAGGTTCCAGGCCGGAGGAGGGAGCATTATGGCGTGGGAAATGTTTTCGTGGCATTCCCTGTGTGATCTCGTCATTCTGGAAGACGCAATGGATCAACACAGGTATGCACCTGTCCCTGGGGACCGTGTCCACCGCTACATGCAGTTTGTTTTTCCTCGGCACGGTGGTATCTACCAGCCGGGCAATGCAACGTGTCACACAGTTCGCAGTATATGTGTATGGTTCGAAAAGTACCTGGATGACTTTTCTGTACTCTCCTGGCCACAAACTTACCGGATTTAAACTGAATCGAGAATCTGTCGGACCACCTCGATCAAGCTGTCGGCGCGGCTACACTTTCCTGTCGGTACCTTCCAGAACCTCCCTGACTCTATTCCTGGATATCTCGTAGCCAAAATGGTTCAAATGGCTCTGAGCACTATGGGACTTGACATCTGTGATCATCAGTCCCCTAGAACTTAGAACTACTTAAACCTAACTAACCTAAGGACATCACACACATCCATGCCCGAGGCAGGATTCGAACCTGCGACCGTAGCAGCCGCGCGGTTCCGGACTGCGCGCCTAGAACCGCTAAACCACCGCGGCCGGCTATCTCGTAGCCGCCCGCACTGAAATACGTGGTCATATATGCTTCTGATAGGCGCTCACATTAATGTGTCTGGAAGGTGTATAATGTAAGTAGATTCATTTTCACCTTTTATGAACATTGTGTTTGCCTTATCACCATTTATTTTTTGCCCTGCAGAACCAGCCATTCAGTGCAACTTATTAGTGATTACTTGTAAAGTTTGCGGTGTTTTTGCCAGAGCACGATGCTCAGGAATTCCATACAAGCTTAAAATATTCCAGAATGATTCTCGGCGTATGATGTCAAAAGTATTGTTTAAAGTCAACGATGTTTAGGTGCAGTGGCCAGTTGAGTTCTACGCATTGTATTACGTTCCGCATAACAAATAGTTCTTCAGCGCAGGATATCCCATTCAGAAAGCCAGTCTGCTGCTTCTTGTGTCATTTTTAAAAGAACTTCCGGTATCCTAGATATCAGGAATACTTTGAGAAAACTGGTGATAGAAACAAAAGATCCGAGGAAAACACCTGATGAATGTAAATGAAACTAAAAAAAAAACACATTCAGACTTCTGGCAGTATACTACACGAAAACACTGGCTCAGGGCCAGTAAATGTGTAGCACCTCAATCAATACTGAGAGGTTCACAGACTTCGTTTTTTCTGCCAAGCACCGACAGAAAATTCAATTAATGTTACTCCAAAGGTAGTTATGGTTTCAGGTGTGAAAAATATGTTAAGCATGCTGTCATCCTACTATCCCAGATGTTAATCCAGATGTAAAGGAAGGCAGATTTTTAGCTTTCCATCAACGACGAATCATTAGATAAAATGCACAATCTGGAGTTGTACAAGGGAGGGAAATCGGATGTGTCCTTCTCGAAACAAACATCCAGATCTTCGCTTTAAACGATGTACTGAAGGGCCTAATTGTGATTTGCACTTAGCTCCTTCCAGAGTGAAACTGCACTCCTTTAATCAATGCACCACGTCACTTGATACTTTGGAAAGTATTCCGGACAAAGAAACAGTCTTCATTACTGTTAGGATGAGAATTTTGTAAAAATACTCATTCGTAGACGAGAACTCCGTCGATGAATATTATGCTGAGGTCTGCTTTTCCAACAAGTAGTGTTATGTTGCCGTAGTAACTTAATTCGCTGAGGGTGGTAATACCCAAATGCACAAACGCCTGTGACAGTTGCAACACAAAGAACGATAATTGAAACGGGACTGATCTTTATACAGCAGTTTATAACACGATACTCAAAAAATTATTAGTATTACATAAATACACGGTCTAATCAAAAGTATCTGGACATCTATTAGTGGGTATTAACCGCTCGGCCACACCGGCCGGCCTGTCTGAAGGTCTGTGAAAGTATAGCAACCCGTTCTTCCTCAAGGAACGAAACTAGAAGGCTGGGGTCTGGAGCGAAGTCAAAGTTAGAACTCATGTTAAAAGTGTTGCATTTGGTTCAGGGCTGGACTCTGGCAGGGCAGTTGACTTCAGAAATGTTATATTCCACACGCCGGCCGCGGTGGCTGTGCGGTTCTAGGCGCTCCAGTCCGGAGCCGCGCTGCTGCTACGGTCGCGGGTTCGAATCCTGCCTCGGGTATGGGTGTGTGTGATGTCCTTAGGTTAGTTACGTTTAAGTAGTTCTAAGTTCTAGGGGACTGATGACCACAGCAGTTGAGTCCCATAGTGCTCAGAGCCATATTCCACACACCGTTGCCTCACATATTCTGCTTCACAACAGCGTGTACCGTCAAACTGATACAAGCAGTCATCATCGCCGCACAGTTCCTCTACTGTACTCAGTACGCAATGTTGTCAGATGTGCTCATATCCATGCGCGTTGAGCGTTTTCTTAAGCACATCAAGGCGACCGACCATACCCTAACCCACCCCGCTACGGTCGCAGGTTCGAATCCTACCTCGGGCATGGATGTGTGTGATGTCCTTAGGTTAGTTAGGTTTAAGTAGTTCTATGTTCTAGGGGACTGATGACCTCACATGTTAAGTTCCATAGTGCTCAGAGCCATTTGAACCATTTTGAACCCTAACCCACCTCTTCTGCTCTTCACTGTTGTTATCACACATGATGAGAGGTAATGTTCTCCAGGCATTGCCGGACGGTGAGCCGAGCCGTTCTAGGACCTACAGCCTGGAACCGCGCGACTGCTGCGGTCGCAGGTTCGAATCCTGCCTCGGGCATGGATGTGTGTGATATCCTTAGGTTAGTTAGGTTAGTTAGGTTTAAGTAGTTCTAAGTTCTAGGGGATTGGTGACCTCAGAAGTTAAGTCCCATAGTGCTCAGAGCCTTCAGCCTTCTTCTCCAGGCATTACCCAAACACAAATCCTTCCATCCAGTTGCCAAAGGGTACAGCGTGATTCATCATTCCAAATTACAAGTTTCCCGTCACTCACTGTCCAGTGGTGTAGTTCTTTGTAGCACCTCAAACATCGCTTACACTGACTACAGAAATGTGTGGCTTTGGAGGAGCAACTTTACCGTTGTTCCCCATTCAATTTAACTCCATACGCACAATCATTGTGCTGGTTGTACTTTGGAACTGACGAGCGATTCCTTCACTTCATTTCATGCGACTTTCACAGCCACCCTCCACAATGCTCTACGGTGCCTGTCCGTCACAGTGACACAGACCCATTTCCCAGAAACCGATCACTTACATGCTGATATGGCTCCCTTTGGTATTGTCAACACATTCTGGTCCTGAGTTTTCGTTTCCACTTCAATGAATGAGCTTTACATATCACATCGTCCCGGTTATACACTGAAGAGCCAAAGAAATTGGTACATCTAAATCTACATCCATACTCCGCAAGCCACCTGACGGTGTGTAGCGGAGGGTACCTTGAGTACCTCTATCGGTTCTCCCTTCTATTCCAGTCTCGTATTGTTCGTGGAAAGAAGGATTGTCGGTATGCCTCTGTGTGGGCTCTAATCTCTCTGATTTTATCCTCATGGTCTCTTCGCGAGATATACGTAGGAGGGAGCAATATACTGCTTGACTCTTCGGTGAAGGTATGTTCTCGAAACTTTGACAAAAGCCCGTACCGAGCTACTGAGCGTCTCTCCTGCAGAGTCTTCCACTGGAGTTTATCTATCATCTCCGTAACGCTTTCGCGATTACTAAATGATCCTGTAACGAAGCGCGCTGCTCTCCGTTGGATCTTCTCTATATCTTCTATCAACCCTATCTGGTACGGATCCCACACTGCTGAGCAGTGTTCAAGCAGTGGGCGAACAAGCGTACTGTAACCTACTTCCTTTGTTTTCGGATTTCATTTCCTTAGGATTCTTCCAATGAATCTCAGTCTGGCATCTGCTTTACCGACGATCAACATTATATGATCATTCCATTTTAAATCACTCCTAATGCGTACTCCCAGATAATTTATGGTATTAACTGCTTCCAGTTGCTGACCTGCTATTTTGTAGCTAAATGATAAAGGATCTATCTTTCTGTGTATTCGCAGCACATTACACTTGTCTACATTGAGATTCAATTGCCATTCCCTGCACCATGCGTCAATTCGCTGCAGATCCTACTGCATTTCAGTACAATTTTCCATTGTTACAACCTCTCAATACACCACAGCATCATCCGCAAAAAGCCTCAGTGAACTTCCGATGTCATCCACAAGGTCATTTATGTATATTGTGAATAGCAACGGTCCTATGACACTCCCCTGCGGCACACCTGAAATCACTCTTACTTCGGAAGACTTCTCTCCATTGAGAATGACATGCTGCGCCGTGTTATCTAGGAACTCCTCAATCCAATCACACAATTGGTCTGATAGTCCATATGCTCTTACTTTGTTCATTAAACGACTACCTAATATCGTGCAGGGCCCCCACGAACGCGCGAAAGTGTTGCAGCACGACGTGGCATGGACTCGACTAATGTCTGAAGTAGTGCTGGAGGGAACTGACACAATGAATCCTGCAGGGTTGTCCATAAATCCGTAAGAGTAAGACGGGGTGGAGATCTCATCTGAACAGCACGTTGCAAGGCATCCCAGATATGCTCAGAAATGTTAATGTCGGGGAGTTTGGTGGCCAGTGGAATGTTTAAACTCAGAGGAGTGTTCTGAAGCCTCTGTGTATCAATTCTGGACGTGTGAAACGTCACATTGTCTTGTCGGAATTTCAATGCGCCAGAATGCACAATGGACATGGATGGATGCAGGTGATGAGGCAGGATGCTTACGTATGTGTCACATGTCAGGGTCGTATCTAAACCAATCAGGGGTCCAATATCACTACGACTATCTCTGTTGACATGCAGGATCCATGGATTCTTGAGATTGTCTCCATACCTTCACGCTCCCATCCGCTCGATACAATTTGAAACGAAACAAGTCCGACCAGGCGACATGTTTCCAGTCATCAACACTCCAACGTCGGTGTTGACGGGCCCAGGCGAGGAGTATAGCTTTTTGTCGGGCAGTCATCAAGGATACACGACTGGACCTTCGGCTCCGAAGGACCATATCGATGATGTTTCGTTGAATGTTTCGCACGCTGACACTTGTTAATGGACCAGCATTGAAATCTCCAGGAGATTGCAGGAGTGTTCCACTTCTGTCACGTTGAACAGTTCTCTTCAATCGTCGTTGGTCCCGTTCTTCCAGGATCTTTTTCGGCCGCAGCGGCCAGTGTTGTCCGAGATTTGATGTTTTACCGGTTTCTTGATATTCACGGTACACTCGTGAAATGATCCTACGGGAAAATCCCCACTTCATCGTTACCTCGGAGATGCAGTGTCCCATCGTTGGTGCGCCGACTATATGACCACGTTCAAACTCACTTTAATCTTGATAACCTGCCATTGGAGCAGCAGTAACCGATCTAACAACTTCGCTAGACACCTATTGTCTTAGATAGGCGTTGCCGACCGAAGCGCCGTATTGTGCCTGTTTACATATATCTGTATTTGTATACGTATGCCTATACCAGTTTCTTTGGCGCTTGAGTGTACTAGACATGGAGTTTTTGGGCGTACATGTTTCAGTTTTCTCTGCAACCTAGTCTTAATCACACTCCGAGTTTGTATTCATTCAGCCTATTCTTTGTGAGAGCTGACCTCAGGTATACAGCAATATGGAGTCTTATAGTTACATTCGCAGTGGTGCTTAATCTCTTTTATATGTTGGTTGTTCTTGAGTATCGTACAGAGAACTTTTTATTGTTGCCAGTATTTCTCTATTCTCAGAAACGTTAATGACTGAAATCATTGCTGGAAGGATTTAAATACATGGCTGCAACAACCTGTCAGAACTATTAAACATCATTTCAATAGTGCACCACAGTTTACAACTGAATTAAAAAACTTTGTCTTGGGATACTCCTTCTACTCCGTTGAAGAATATTTTGACAGAAACTCTCAAAATTAATATTTTCATCAATTTTAAAATCAATGGTAGTAGTGCAGTGCAATATTACTGTGGTGTCACCGCCAGCCACCACACTTGCTAGGTGGTAGCTTTAAATCGGCCGCGGTCCTTTAGTACATGTCGGACCCGCGTGTCGCCACTGTCAGTGATCGCAGTCCGAGCGCCACCACACGGCAGGTCTCGAGAGACGGACTAGCACTCGCCCCAGTTGTACGGACGACTTTGCTAGCGACTACACGGACGAAGACTCGCTCATTTGCAGAGCAGCTAGTTAGAATAGCCTTCAGCTAAGTCCATGGCTACGACCTAGCAAGGCGCCATTAGCATTACATTGCATTTATCTAGAGGGAGTCTCACTTGTATCATCAAGAACGCTGTATACAAATGATGGATTAAAGTTAAGTATTCCAGCAGCTACGTACTTTTCTTTATAGCATTCATTACGTATCCTGTTTCAGACCTCACGCCACACTGCGTGAGTTAGCGCGTGCATCTTGGCCGCCTCTTTCTATTAGTGTACGTAGTGTTGGCAAGTCTGCCGACACTACAATTACTTCATAATGTTAGGTTGTTCGGTGTATTGGTTTTAAATAAGATGTACGTTTACATCCTTGACTTTTTTCCACACTGCATCCTGAAATACAATTAGTGTAATGCAAAAAGTATGTTCTAAGACATATGATGACGTCTTGATAATTTATATTCTGGTTCTGCTTGTGTCATCCGTGTAGCCTAGCAGTTAACAGTAAACAAGGTGACTTACAAAAGTGGAAGACAACAGTTCGTTATTCATTCTTCTTAATAGCATCGATAGTGCCGTGGTTTTCATCGCTAGCGAATGTCAGTTACCGAGCTAGAGCTCGAGGAGTCCGTAAGCCAAAGCGATGAATGGCACCAGAAGCTTCTACGCTCTTCTGAGCAGATGTGTCTTGTTTCACTCGCATTTTCAGATTCGTATAAAATTTTGAACATTCGACAGTTATTTTGATTATCGCTTTCTGGAAAGGCATTCTTGTAATGAATTGGTTGTGTACGAGTTCTCAATGACTAGGTATCACATAAGATCTGCACGGGAAAGTAAAGGAGCTACTGCACACATTACATCGTGACGTCACATGGTTTGCGCCGTCAATTTAACATTTCGTATTACATTTCCGGCATCCGTATGGCAATATGATAACGTAATTCATTCCCTTCTTTGTCCCCTTTGAATTCTTGACAGTTTGTCGCTTTCTCTGACGGTGTCAATGTGGATAAATGTCGATACTTCAAAACTACAACCGAATTTGGCGCAGCAAGAATTCGGAGGAAATTTCATTCGTGTAGTTCATTGCGAAACTGTTATCAGATTTCAGTTGTTTTCAGCTGTCCCTCCTAATCGTACTATATTACAGGAGGAAGGCATTTTACGTGTATCGGAGTAATTCTCATTACTCGCGTCGAGGACCTCAAGCACATTAAAAAAAGAACGCATATGTAGATTCCAATGACGAATACGGTAGCTACTGAATAGAATGGAACGACTAAAATATCCATCTATAAGTCACGTATGCAACTAGTTTTGACTTGTGCGCATAAAAGATAGACACTGACGAAAAAGAATGAAGAGGGATTCAGATTGATCGAGAATAAAATACTGCTCGAAATGTTTGGAACAGTGAGGGACCCTTTCGGAGAATTGTGAATCCTGAAAAAATATAGACCTATATGACTTACGTAAAGAACCTAACACCGTAGCAAAGAAAATAGCCGAAATAATTAGTTGTTTGGCCATGTAATGAAAACAGAAGAAGATATATTCATAAAGAACTGTGCTATAAGAAAGCCCAGACAAAAGAAGAACATCAGGTAGGAAGGTTTTTAGCTTTCAATCAACGACGAATCATTAGATAAAATGCACATTCTCGAACTGTACAAAGGAGGGAAATCGGATGTGTCCTTCTCGAAAGAAACATCCAGATATTCGCTTTAAACGATGTACTAAAGTAAAGGAAAACCTAAATCTACATGGCCTAATTGGGATTTGGACCTCGCTACTCCAGAATGAAACTGCAATGATTTAATCAATGCACCACGTCACTTGGTACTTTGGAAAGTACTCCGGACAAATAAACTATCTGCATTACTGTTAGGATGAGAATTTTGTAAAAATACTCATTCGTAGGCGAGAACTCTTTCGATGAATATTATGCTGAGGTCTGCTTTTCCAACAAGTATATGACTTACGTAAAGAACCTAACATTGTAGCAAAGAAAATAGCCAAAATAATTAGTTGATTGACAATGTAATGGAAACTGTGCTATAAGAAAACCCTGACAACAGAAGAACATCAAGAAGGCCAAGAATGAGATTTTCAGATAATGTAGAAAAATTTTGAAAATTGTTATTTGGAGAGACTGTTGTAAAAACAGAGGGTTCTGATAAAATATTGTAAAGGCAGCAGCATAGCGCTTACTTAGCTTGTAACAAATTTTCTTAACAGTAATTATTATTATTAACACTATTTCTATTGAGCTTATTCTGCAGTTATTTTCATCGGACGTTATAGGTATTTGCCTCTTTGATTCTTTACGTCACAATTCAGTGATGCAGATCACAGAACGACGTCTACGAGTTAACCGCTTGATTCGCCACAAAAGTAAATAGTGTGTTAATTTTATTTTCCTCCATTGAGAAAGACATCCATTTTGAGCACACGATCTAAATGAGAAACCACGTGATGGAAAACACAACAAAGAGTATATCAAACCAAGTTTTCAAATTTTAGTGCATCTTAGCGGACTTTCTATACCATTATGCTATATTAAGTGAAAGACTGAAACTTCTGAATTTGTTGGCGAGATATAGCTGAAGAACAATCTTTTGTGAATGCACCTCCTATTATTTTCGTAGGTGCTACCTTTCAGCCGCGAGACGGGGATCAAATTAGGTAACACATTACGGCTACAAGCAATTCCTTTCCAGCTAATATTTCTTCACATCTACAGTCGACGCCGGGAGGCTAACATACTGTGGGCGGCAACAAACGCGGCGTGCATGAAGAATGCGGGAAGGAAAGTTCTGGAAACGCGCCACACAAAGAAAGAATGCAGCCGGCAGACTTCATTCACGTATCGAAATAAAATAGCGCGCCTAGCCGTTTATTTGAATATTTGAGCCGGCTGGATTTACATACGCTTATGCAGAGCGGGGAGCGGATAAACTTCCCTTTCAATAGGTTTCGCCTTTCTGCTGCCTTACCCTTTCCATTTTTAATTTCAGCGTCGACCCTCTTTTGTTGTCCGAGCAGCACGCTTTTGGATTGCTACAGAGAAATTATAAACTTCGCTGCATAATAACGTGAAAAAAATGATATATTGAACAACCTCCTATGCAAACTACGCTTCAAATTTTCTGTCGGACGTCAGAAAGAAATTTATGACACTACCCGGTGCAGCTATACAGCGAAGAGAATGCATCTCGCGCTTTGCGCGTTCTGCGGTGAACACGCGTCGCAAACTAAGTACAGAGGAGAGACTGCCTGTAACAAGACACGCTGACACATTGCCGAAGCACATAAAATGTCAGCTTCACTGCGCTCTCGTTTGCACTACGCACTGTCACGTTAGTACAATACAAGTCGTGAGCTTCACATTTGTACGTGTACAATGCAGTACTCACGTAGTCTCTATCTCTCTCTCCCTCTCTAAACCTCTCTAAAACACACACACACACACACACACACACACACATATATATATATATATATATATATATATATATATATATATATATATGAAGGTCTTATTTCAATAATGGTGCAAGTCCATTACCTCCACTTTTCTGCCAATAATGCTTCTGAAATTAGTGATCCAAACAACAGAAAGAAAGGTTCATCTCTAGCAAGAAGCCATATGCTTGAATATTTCTGGTATCTCAACTGCAGATTTTTCAGCGCTCATTTAACTTTAGGACTATGTATCTCAAAATGAACAAAAATGGACTTGAACCACTATTGAAATAAGCTCTTCACATACATAGGATAAAACACAACACCCATTTTATTTCGTGAACGGTACCAGATATCGAAACGAACGGGTTTTTCGGCAATTGATAATAGTCTAAGTGGCACGTACTTTTGTTATGTGATAACACTTGTATCTAATGGATCGAGATATCGAAGCAAGTATGATTTTTTTAAATAGAATGATGTACATTTTATCAGAAAGCGCTTGAAAAGACGTGTACAGTAGAAATTCTTCCAGTCCATATGTGGCATAACAGCAAACCAGTGCTTAACAGTATTAGTTAAAAACAGTCTTGGTTGCAATTTTATTTTTTTTATTTTTCAACGAAGCGTTTCGCCTTATTATAAGATAACCTGAAGATTCCTAAATAAGGCAAAACGCGTCGTTGAAAAATAAAAAATAAAAAAACTAAAATTGCAACCAAGACTCTTTTTAACCAAATTGACATGTACAGTCATATAATTATTGTTAATTTTGAGTTTGAAAGTCTTCGCAGAAGATTCCGAGAAACTGAAGGGCATGTCGGCCCGATTCCTCTGTTGCGTTGTACACACGCTCAACGTCGTTGTATCAAGACTTTCTACTGTTTACGCCCCCGCATTGCAGAACTAGCAGGAACTGTGGCGTCGAATCGGTAGGTCATTTATACTTCAACTGTCATTGCGTACAGGCATGGGCACCAATGCGGAGAAGTTAGACATGCTGCTTTCATGCTGCGAATGTCAAAAAAATCACTGTCGAAACGATACGGCGGTATAAGGATGTATATCCTGATTGGCGCTGTCCGCCGCGCCAGGCTCTTTGACGAATTGTTGGGTTACTCGTGCTAACAGACAACTTCAACGTCAAAAAACAGAGGACGAGGACGAAGACTGTAACTGAGAGAGCACATGAAGAAGCTCTTCTGGCTACGAAAATTATCAATCCATATGATGGCAAGAGACGTATTCCCACGTAATGTGGGTTTAGCCAGATGAGTGTCATTCGCATTCTGCACCGACATAAATTCCACACTTATCATCTGTCTCTACACCAGGCACAGGTGATTTCGAACGTCGTATAGAAATTTGTTGGTTTGCTCCAGAGCGCTTGGGAGATGATACTAGGTTTTTTCAACGTGTGCTCTTTACCGAGGAAGAAGCATTAACGAACAATAGTAATGTATATTTACGTAACATGCACTGCTGGGCAGCGGAAAATTCATGCTGGCTTTGTCAGATACAACACCAATGCCCGTGAAGAGTAAACGCAGGGTGCGGCATAATAGGAAATTCCATTGTGAGACCTTACTTCCTTACGTACGCACACATTCTTACGAATTTTCTACCCGTTCTTCTAAAAGAGGTAAATTGGAAAAATGACAGAGTATGTAGTTCCAGCACGACGGCTTCCCTACGCACTCGTCCAGTATTGCGAGTCAAATACTGAATTAAAAGTTTACTGACCGTTGGATAGGACGGAATGCTGCAGTACAATAGCCGTCCAGGTCACCTGATTCGACACAACTTGATTTATTTCTATTGGGAGTACTGAAAAGTATAGTCTATCATGAAGCTTCAACCAAGCTAGGCGATATGCGCCGTTGAATTGACACAGCATATAACGACATATCATCTAACGTACTTTCATTTGTTCATCTATCTCTCGAACGGCGATTAGAAATGTTGCTTGCAGTCAATGGTAAACAATTTGAGCACATGCTTAAGCAAAGCGTAAAACTGAATTACGTTAACAAAAGTATTTACTTTGTGCGTGGCATGATCTCAGTCATTCTGAATAAAATATTTAGTTTATTTAAAATGTTTTATGTCTCATTAGAATCTCTAGTAGTATTCTACAGATACGTTTGTCCGGCAGCTGATGATTTACGTTTAATAAGGCGAAGAAAGATCAGGATTTTTTTCTCAAATATATGAAATTTAATACAGTAGTTTCTAAGTCGAAACAAGGCCCCGGGAGTAGACAACATTCCATTAGAACTACTGACAGCCTTGGGAGAGCCAATCATGACAAAACTCTACCATCTGGTGAGCAAGATGTATGAGACAGGCAAAATTCCCTCAGACTTCAAGAAGAATATAATAATTCCAATCCCAAAGAAAGCAGGTGTTGACAGATGTGAAAATTACCGAACTATCACTTTAATAAGTCACAGCTGCAAAATACTAACGCGAATTCTTTACAGACGAATGGAAAAACTGGTAGAAGCCGACCTCGAGGAAGATCAGTTTGGATTACGTAGAAATGTTAGAACACGTGAGGCAATACTGACCCTACGACTTATCTTAGAAGAAAGATTAAGGAAAGGCAAACCTACGTTTCTACCAGTTTTAGACTTAGAGATAAAAATGGTTCAAATGGCTCTGAGCACTATGGGACTTAACTTCTGAGGTCATCAGTCCCCTAGAACTTAAAACTACTTAAACCTAACTAACCTAAGGACGTCAGACACATCCATGCCCGAGGCAGGATTCGAACCTGCGACCGTAGCGGTCGTGCAGTTCCAGACTGTAGCGCCTAGAACCGCTCGGCCACCACGACCGGCTACTTAGAGAAAGCTTTTGACAATGTTGGCTGCAATACTCTCTTTCAAATTCTGAAGGTGGCAGGGGTAAAATACAGGGAGCGAAAGGCTATTTACAATTTGTACAGAAACCAGATGGCAGTTATAAGAGTCAAGGGACATGAACGGGAAGCAGTGGTTGGAAAAGGAGTGAGACAGAGTTGTAGCCTCTCCCCGATGCTATTCAATCTGTATATTGAGCAAGCAGTAAAGGAAACAAAAGAAAAGTTCGGAGTAGATATTAAAATCCATGGAGAAGAAATAAAAACTTGGAGGTTCGCCGATGACATTGTAATTCTGTCAGAACAGGAAAGGACTTGGAAGAGCAGTTGAACGGAATGGACAGTGTCGTGAAAGGTGGGTATAAGATGAACATCAACAAAAGAAAAACGAGGATAATGGAATGTAGTCGAATTAAGTCGGGTGATGCTGAGGGAATTAGATTAGGAAATAAGACACTTAAAGTAGTAAAGGAGTTTTGCTATTTAGGGAGCAAAATAACTGATGATGGTCGAAGTAGAGAGGATATAAAATGTAGACTGGCAATGGCAAGGAAAGCGTTTCTGAAGAAGAGAAATTTGTTAACATCGAGAATTGATTTAAGTGTTAGGAAGTCGTTTCTGAAAGTATTTGTATGGAGTGTAGCCATATATGGAAGTGAAACATGGACAATAAATAGTTTAGACAAGAAGAGAATAAAAACTTTTGTAATGTGGTGCTACAGAAGAATGCTGAAGATTAGATGGGTAGATCACATAACTAATGAGGAGGTATTGAATAGAATTGGGGAGAAGAGAAGTTTGTGGCACAACTTCACTAGAAGAAGGGATCGGTTGGTAGGACATGTTCTGAGGCATCAAGGGATCACCAATTTCGTACTGGAGGGCAGCGTGGAGGGTAAAAATTGTAGAGGGAGACGAAGAGATGAATACACTAAGCAGATTCAGAAGGATGTAGGCTCCAGTAGGTACTGGGAGATGAAGAAGCTCGCACAGGATGGAGTAGCATGGAGAGTTGCATCAAACCAGACTCAGGACTGAAGACCACAACAACAACAGTTTCTTTTTCTGTGAATAGGGCTGCTTATCACTATGAAGTATGAACGACCGTCGCTTCTGTTTCGGCTTTGACAAGTAAGCAACAATGGAAGGATTTTAATGTAAAACTGCCTGACCTGACTGTATTTGTTTCTGCAAACATACACACATTTGAAATAGTTTTTCTAAGTCCCATCTGATGCGGCAGAAGCTAGTATACGCCATAACTGGTTAGTTCCTTACACAAAAACTGTAGTTGACCCGGCATCTACGACGCAGGGGAAATGAGGTTTTATCACAATAGCGTAGGCCGATCTTGCTGCTTATAACAACGAAGCCTGCCACGAGAGCGCTGCTGGGCAGTATTTATACCGCAATCGCCGAATCTATCCGCATTGCTTTCCTATTTTAGTACATTTCCCGGATAGTTGTGCTAAAGGTTTCAACGTCGAAATTAACAAGTGTTATATCACTGTTATTGTCTTTCTGTTGTCATTGAATATTTTGAGAAAGGTATACGGTTCCATTAAAAAGACAGTACTTTTTTCCAATTCTCGGTTGATGGCACAGATCAGAAAATTATCCTACAAAATATTGCGTGCTCTTCAGTATACTACCATTTGCGGTAAACCTTGTTCCAGTATCTAGAACCGTTCACGAAATAAAAAAGTTGGATCACGCTCTGTAAAGGGTGTTCAAAGATTTAGTGCGCAAACTAACAGGGGTGATGTCGGAGGCAAAAACAAATACCTTTTGTAAAGCAACCAAGCATCGGAAACGCATATTGTTGAACTAATGAATATGCAGGAGGTTGTCTCGAAACCTGGCAGAAAATCCCAAGAGTTTCTGGTCGTATGTGAGTATGTTAGCGGCAAGACACAATCAATAGCTTCTCCGCGCGATAGCAATGAAGATATTATCGAAGACAATGCTGCCAAAGCAGAGTTACTAAACGAAGCTTTCCGAAAGCCTACACAAAAGAATACGAAGTAAATATTCGAGAATTCGAATCAAGAACAGCTGCCAACATGAGTAACGTAGAAATAAATATCCTCGGAGTAGTGAAGCAACTTAAATCACTTAATAAAAGCAAGCCTTCTGGTCCAGACTGTATACCAGTCAGGTTCCTTTCAGAGAATGCTGACGCAATTGCTCCATACTTAACAATAATATATAACCGTTCGCTCGACGTAAGACCCGTACCCAAAGACTGGAAAGCTGCACAGTTCACATCAATATTCAAGAGATGTAGTAGGAGTAATCCACTAAATTACTGACCCATATCATTAACGTCGAATTGCAGCAGGATTTTGGAACATATATTGTGTTCATATGTTATGAATTACCTCGAAGAAAACTGTCTATTGACACACAATCGCTGCGGCCGAGCGGTTCTAGACGCTTCAGTCCGGAACCGCGCTGCTGCTACGGTCGCAGGTTCCAATCCTGCCTCGGGCATGGCTGTGTGTGATGTGCTTAGGTTAGTTAGTTTTAAGTAGTTCTAAGTCTAGGGGACTGATGACCTCAGATGTTAAGTCCCATAGTGCTTAGAGCCATTTGAACCTTTTTTTTTTTTTTTTTTTGACACACTGTCAACATGGATTTAGAAAACATCGTTCTTGTCAAACACAACAAGCTCTTATTCCGCATGAAATGTTGAGTATTATTGACAAGGGATTTCAGATTGATTCCGTATTTCTGGATTTCCGGCAGGCTTATCACACTGTGCCACACAAGCGGCTTGTAGTGAACATCGTCTCAGTTATGTGGCTGGATTCATGATTTCCTGTCAGAGGGGTCACAGTTCGTAGTAACTGACGGGAAACACCAGAAATCACTTCTGTTTTACTCGATGACTTTCCAGGGCAGTGTTACAGGCTCTTTGCTGTTCCTCATCTATATAAAAGATTTGGGGGACAATCTGAGCAGCCGTCTTAGGTTGTTTGCAGATGACGCTGTCGTTTATCGACTAATAAAGTCATCATAAGATCAAAACAAATTACTAAACGATTTAGAAAAGATATCTGTATGGTGTGAAAATTTGCAGTTGACCCTAAATAACGAAAAGTGTGAGGTCACTCAAATGACTGCTAAAAGGAATCCATTAAATTTTGGTTACACGATAAATCAGTCAAATATAAAGGGCGTAAATTCAACTAAATACCTAGGAATTCCAATTACGAACAACTTAAATTGGAAGGAACATATAGAAAATGTTCCGGGGAAGGCTAACTAAAGATTGTGTTTTATTGGCAGGACACTTAGAAAATGTAGCAGATATACTAAGGAGACTGCCTACACAACGCTTGTCTGTTCTCTTTTAGAATACTGCTGCGGGGTGTGGGTTCTTTCCAGATAGCGCGGACGGAGTACATCTAAAAAATTCAAAGATGGGCAGCACGTCTTGTATTATCGCGAAATAGGGGCGAGAGTGTCACTGAAATGATACAGGGATTGGGGTCGATATCGTTAAAACTAAGCGTTTCTCGTTGCGACAGAATCTTCTCACGGAATTCCAATCATCAGTTTTCCCTCCGAATGCGAAAATGTTTTGTTCACACCGACCTACATAAGGAGAAATGATCACCATGATAAAATAAGGGAAATCAGAACTCGTACGGAGAGATATAGGTGTTCGTTCTTACCGCGCGCTATACGAGATTGGGATAATAGAGAATTGTGAAGGTGGTTCAATGAACCCTCTGCCAGGCACTTAAATGTGATTAGCAGAGTATCATTGTAGATGTAGATGCAGATGTAGATTGTTTTTGATTGATAACAATACGGTGTGAAATGTTTTTATTGCGTTATTCTTCTGATCGTTATTACATTAAATGTTCAAAATGAGTACCATTAATACAGCGGAGAGTGAGTCCCGTGATGGTTGGAAAATGCGTGGTGTGTTCTGTATTTGTGTGGTCGCTGCATCAATTCTTGGAATGAGGGATAGAATACACCGCAGCTTTCATATGGCTCCGGAAAAAGAAGTCTGATGGTGTAAGTTCCGGGTATCTTGTTGGCCGATCCACCGATTGCCAGAATTACTCGGTATTATTTATTGGAAACGCACACATGCCCTGCAAAGGATTGCATTCACAATACATTACATTCACATTACTTGTCTTTGCTGTAAGCTACGATGGATTTCTGTCTATTCCTGCATTTCATAATACACACATCAAAAAAAGTTTTGCATCACCCCGGTTCCCAGAACTAGTGAAGATGGACGTTGACAGTGCATATTGGATCAGCGACACAGTCCCTTTGACTGTTCAGAGATGTCACTAAACCCGCCCAAAGATGTAAGCAACCACGTATGAACAGCGCCTATTAGATAGAGGGGCTTCGACAGCCGATTAGTTCCAGTCATTCCACCAGGAAGGAAGTACACAGCTCGTATTTCAACCATGCCTAGACAGTCAATATAGCGGTTCGATCTCGTCCGCATTGTTACTTTGTGCGAGGAAGGGCTCTCAACAAGGGAAGTGCCCATGCGTCTCGCAGTGAACCAAAGCGATGATTTTTTGGACATGGTGTGAGATACAGAGAGACAGGAACTGTCGATGAGATACCTCGCTCAGGCCGTCCAAGGGCTACTACTGCAGTGGATGACCGCTACCTACGGATTATAGCTCGGAGGAACCCCGACAGCAACGCCACCATGTTCAATGATGCTTTTCGTGCCGCCACAGGACGTCGTGTTACGACTCAAACTGTCCGTAATAGGCTGCATGATGCGCACCTTCACTCTTGACGTCCATGGCGAGGTCCATCTTTGCAACCACGATACCATGCAGCGCTTTACAGATGGGCCCAACAACATGCCGAATAGGCAGCTCAGGATTGGCATCACGTTCTCTTCACCAAAGAGTGTTGCATATACTTTTGACCAGACAATCGTCGGAGACGTGTTTGGAGGCAATCCGTTCAGGCTGAATGCCTTAGAAACACTGTCCAGCGAGTGCAGCAGCAAGGTGGGGCAGACATATGCCACTGGTGGTCACGGAAGGCGCCGTTACAGTTGTACGATACGCGAATATCATCCCACGATTGGTAGTGCAACCATATCGGCAGCATATTGGCGAGGCATTCGTCTTCATGGACGACAATTCTGACCCCCATCGTGCACATCTTGTGAATGCCTTCCTTCACGATAACGACATCGCTCGACTAGAGTGATCAGCATGCTCTCCAGACATGAACCCTATCGAATATGCCTGAGATAGACTGAAAAGGGATGTTTATGGGTAACGTGACCTACCAACCACTCTGAGGGATCTACGCCGAGCCCGCATCTCGTGGTCGTGCGGTAGCGTTCTCGCTTCCCACGCCCGGGTTCCCGGGTTCGATTCCCGGCGGGGTCAGGGATTTTCTCTGCCTCGTGATGGCTGGGTGTTGTGTGCTGTCCTTAGGTTAGTTAGGTTTAAGTAGTTCTAAGTTCTAGGGGACTGATGACCATAGATGTTAAGTCCCATAGTGCTCAGAGCCAGCCCTCTACGCCGAATCGCCGTTGAGGAGTGGGGCAATCGGGACCAACAGTGCTTTGATGAATTTGTGGATGTATGCCACTACGAATACAGGAATGCATCAGTGCAAGAAGACGTGATATTGGGCATTAGGGGTACCAGTGTGAACAGCAATCTAGACCACCGCCTCTGAATGTGTGGTTTTCATGAGCAATAAAAAGGGCGTAAATGCTGTTTATGTTGATCTCTGTTCCAATTTTCTGTACGGGTTCTGTAACTCTCGGAATCGAGGTGATGTAAAACTTTTTTTATGTGTGTATGATATCGGTCACAACATTCCAAGCACAACTCACACACACATTAGTCTTTTGGTTTCTTGAATTAATTTGTTGCCAAACACCTTTTGCTGAAAACCAAGAGTTACTAGTCTCGTCGTCACGTGTCGCATTTCATGGTTAGCTTCCACCCAGGTCTTGTCTTATATAGTAGACGTTGCATAGAAGTCCTCCGTATGTCGTTTTCCTTCTCATGCAGATCTTGTAGAAGTTTTTTGAAGTCGGTACCAGCTGGGAGTATGAGCTCGCACCTTAGATACTATATCAGGAAGATCGCCCTGGTAAGCTCGTACACTAGCCCAGATCATGAGTTCTGCTGGACTCTTCAGGTATTTAGCCTTTACTCGCTCCAATTCTTCCAGCTGTTTGTATGTGAGGTATTCTCCTACTGATTCTAGGCCATTCGTCAGAACAGGTAGTATCTTTATCCTAAACAGGTCCATAGGTGTGCTGATCGATAGTTGCGTGATGTTTCTGATTTCATTCATAGCTGTACTGGCCGCCACTGCTCTATATCTTATATGTAGTCTGAAACTTTCTCCGGTTGTTTGGATTGTGATGCCTAGATATTTGAAATTGTTACCCCTCTTGAGTGGTTTTCCATTGAATTTGACGTTCTCTGATTCAGTGAGATCTTCCTCCTTTCCTGAACACTACCAAGTCCGTCTTCTCTTCGTTTGTCTTTATGTCGTTTCGCTCCGCCCATTCACTTAGTGTGTTTAGCGCTACTTGTAGTTTGTCTATGTCTGTCGCTGCGATGGCCATGTCATCAGCGTATATGTACGTGCCTGTTCCTGCCATTCCTTTCGTGTCATTGTGCGTGAAGACGTTAAACAGGATACGGCTGAGTGCATCGCCTTGGAGGACGCCGTTCGTCTGTGGCAGCCAGTCGGGTATGCCTATTCCATCATCTATCTATATGTGGTTTTCTGCCAGTATATTCGATATACTAGTCGTTGTACTCGTTCTTTCAATTAGTTCCTCCAGTTTTTCTATTAAAATCTTTCTGTTGACCAGGTCGAAGGCATCTGAGTAGTTGACAAAAACCACATATAGTTTTTCTTTGGGTCTTCCTATCGTCTGTTTTATTTGTTCGAGCAGGTTTTCTACTGCCTAAAACCGAACTGCTCCTCTGGTAGAAGGGGTTCGGACTTCTCTGCCAGCCTTTTGTCGAGGATTCCCGTTAGGAGCTTCAGTGGCGTCCAACGCTATTCCTCTGTACGGTATTACTGCTCGGGCTGGTTCTGCAAAGTGTGCTGGAGCCCCATCAGGCTGAAACAACATCCGCCGTCTGATATCTAGGAGTACCTTCTCCAATAAAGTCTACAAGTGAATTTCCATGAACTGTATGTACATTGGCCACCTAAGTCGGGCAGGCAACATGCAAGTAAGTAGTCGACCACGATACCAGCAAAGATGTTTACTGCAAAACGTTTCAGATGGTCTCGCACAACAATAATACGTGGCTTTTCATCCGATCACACATGAGAACTGTGACCCTTGTAAATGCCTTCCCGAGTAGGTTGAGCACCATCTATAAATATAACTTCAGGAAAACGAGGATGTTCATTAGCTTGTTGCTCCAGCGTACATACTCAAAACGAGGGGGACAGTCATTTGCCCCATGACCCGTACTCTCATACGACGATAAGGTTCAAAAGGCTCTAAGCACTATGGCACTTAACATCTGAGGTCATCAGTCCCCTAGAACTTAGAACTACTTAAACCTAACTAACCTAAGGACATCACACACATCCATGCCCGAGTCAGCATTCCAACCTGCGACCGTAGCGGTTGCGTGGTTCCAGACTGAAGAACCGCTCGGCCACAACGGCCGGCACGACGATAAGGATGAAGCACCTGTTCACATAATACATCCCATAATAACCTATGGTGAATACCAAGCACAGCAGCTGTTGCTCAGTACATGTCTCTGGATTGTTCTGAAAGATAACAGCACATCTCCCTCTACGTTAGATGTGCACACCGTCTAATGTCTGCCTGTATTATCCCTGCTTACCACCAGTGTGCCGATACTTTCTCTCAAGCGTGGATTGTAGTAAATGTGTGACAATGTGGACATCAGCGTGCAGGGAAGTGTTCACGGTACAATCCTTGGGCTTTCCGACTATTGCCTTCAGTCGCACTGTAAACGAGGTGCGTGTCCCTCAGTGCTCCCCTTATGTAGCGCTCCATATTGACACTGAAACTTTCATGCGCCGGAAGGCGTGGCCGAGCGGTTCTAGGCGCTTCAGTCTGGAACCGCGCGACCGCTATGGTCGCGGGTTCGAATCCCGCCTCGGGCATGGATGTGTGTGATGTCCTTAGGTTAGTTAGGTTTAAGTAGTTCTAAGTTCTAGGGGACTGATGACCTCAGATGTTAAGTCCCATAGTGCTCAGAGCCATTTGAGGGCCAACTGTCATGCAATCACTAGTGCTATCCGCTGTTTACTGACTCACTGTCAAAGAGCATGACATCACAACATAGTTCGTGTTTCAGGCTAACATCTGGTTAAAAACGTTAGACATAACGTTTATCTATTCTACTCGTATATTACCTAAGCATGCTCAATGCTCACGCAGTGTGGGTTTCCGACGCACGGTTGTTTTACGAAATATATTTATTTTTGCTCTTGTATCATACTTGTTACTTTTAGTACTGAATTTTTGAACACCCCGTATGAGGGGTTTTTGTTTTAATTTGAGGAAATCTCTCGAGAACGGCCACCGGACAAAAAAAATGTTCTAGGTAAAAAGTTAATACTAGTGACGGGGACATTTGTTTGTGATACAACTGGCCACTTCTAAAGACCCCTTCTGCGTGGGCTGGCTCGACATTGTATTTTCAAATGGGAACCCCCGTATTTTTTTTCATTCTCGCATTCTACACCAGAAAATGTGTACGGTTTACTCAGACCATTGTTTTTCAGTAGTGGTAATGACTGTCAAGTTTGCCTGTTTTTGAAATTAATAACAGACGCATTTGATTCTACATTTCATTTACGATCTAACTGCAAATCTTTGCGCTCTAACGGTTGATATTTATGTTCGAAATTTACTTTAGTGTTGCAAATTTTATTGTACATAACAATATGGTTACCCTCCTCGACTGAGGTAACTAATCGTGGTGAAGTGGCATGTATGGGCCAGTCGATTGTATGCAATCATCGAAGTAAAAAATGGTTTTACGTGGAGGCGTGTAGAGTGGCAGAAGGCAACTATCGTGTTCGGACATGTCCATGACCATACCTGAATGAAATCGCCCGAATTATTCAGCTATCAACGCGTACTGTCCATCGTGTTTAGAAGGAAAAGCATACATCCCGCATTCATGTAACGCGGCGTAAGAGCAGTGGTCGTAAAAACATCCTAATCTATAGGTAGCAGAGGCGAGTGTCACACCATGTCATTGACATTCGGTTTCGTCGGTTTCAGACCCCAAGGAATTGCTGATGTCACTAAATACAGTTCCACTCAACCACTGTCCGAACGAACATTACGAAGGGAACTGCATACAGTCGACATTGGAGTCGGGTACCTGGCAAAAAACCAGTGCTCCTAGCAGTCCATAAAATAGGGCGTTTAAAACGGGACGAACAAGACAGGCATTAGCTGGTAAAGGCATACAGTGTGTACCGACGAGTCGCTATTTTGCCTCTTTTTCAGTAATGCGTGGTCTTTAGTGCACCGACAGCCCTATTAAGCGTTTGACCTATAGTGTGTGGAGGGTATAGTACACGACGGTGGTAGGTCTGTGACGTTTCGGGGGAATTTTTCATACCAAGACGTGGGATCACTCATTCAGGTGTCAGGAGATTTATTTCAACAGTCTCAGTTACCAAGTTTTGTCCATTCTTCAACATCTTCATGGCGGGTAGGCTGTGAACTCTCCTTCCTTCCTGGAAAATTACTCTGACTTAACCTCACAGAAGAAAGGTGGGATTATTTGGAACAGAGGGTCAAACGCAACAACCAACAACCCGGCAGCTTGGTAGCTCCACGAGATTTAATCACTAGTGAGTGGCTTTAGCTTGATATGGCATACCTGTAAAATCGTGTGTACTTTTTACAATTAGAACTGCAGCTATAGGCGGTGTTACACAGTGATGTTCCCTGAAATTTTTAGCCCTGTTTGCCAGTCTATAGAAAATGCATTATAGGCGCAAAGGTATCTCACTATATCAATCATAATATTTTCTGCCTTGGTTGATGCTCGACGTCAATCAAGATGGCGGTGTGAGAAATAATTTATACAGCGCGAATGAAGATATTTTTTCGGGGTTATCTGCTAATTTATATACAAGGGGAAATAGGATGTGAAACAAAAAACTAACTGGAAAGAAACGTGAGATACAAGAGAATCTGAAGCTAAGAAACTGTACCAGTAGTTTCGTTTAAAAACTGTATGCCAGGGAATATTCCAATTTTGCTCACTTGTCATTGGTGAAACTAGTAATATTTTACCGTTGAAATATTTTTAAAATGTTTTGTAAAAAATACTAAATTTATCGTTTTTGAACCTTCTTCCTTTTACCACAACCAAATATATGTCAACGCAGGAAAAGGCCGAGCGACTGAAGAGTTCCTGAAGGAGCTACTGCTACCCGATCTCCCGTATATTTATTTAATAATGCAGTCCAGGAAGATTTTAGTGGATTTATCCACTAGTTTTCTTACTGGATTTATTTCACAGGATTAATGAAACGATCTTCGTTACAACTGCTTGCTCGAATTATCTACAAAAATTGGGTATCGTCATGGGTAGGTGTAGAAGGGTACTTTAAATCAGTTACATTACTCAATTTGTTTATACTTAAGTCTTGTCCTCTAAAACTTCCTTTTACTCTTTTCACAGGGCTTTAGTCTGAAGATGATCATACCACGATCGAAACCGGTCATCTGATTTATAGATTTTAAGAACTTACATGCGGTCCTAAACTGTTTACATTAAAAAACTCTTATCTACAAAAGCGTTTTTAGTGATAATATTATTTCCAAAATAAATATAACAGGACGGAAACATTTTAATGTAGGGGCTAGGATACTCTGCAGTTGCCTATGGCTAGTAAATCGGTTGCCTGTTTACTAGACTACAAATTCGAAGGTTTGGATCCATCTTACGATATGCTCTGGCCCTTAACGCTGTTTCTAAGTCTGGAAAACTTGTGCGTGTGATGGGTACAAGCTGATACAATGGCTCAGGTCCTCCGATAAACTGTCAGGTACTTCCGTGACGATATCTGGTGAACAATCCAGGGCTTCAAGGCTGGTATGACGTTTTCTCGAGGACGCATACAGAATATTAAAAGAAGAAGAAAGATAAACAACCTAAGTAGCTGTAGGCACAATAATAAATACAGAACATTTGAGGAGACGGTGTGCTGTGGGAAACATAGACTGTAACTAAAACACTTAACAGGAACACCTAGTGTACCTTTAACCGTTGTAATTCACTAACCACCACATACAAGCTACAAGCACTTCCGGCGGTTCTTATGCTACTGCTTCATCCATTTTCTATAAGGTTGGGCATGCCTACAGCTTTTTTTTCTTTTTCTTTTTAAATATGTAAAGCTACAGAACGTGTGATTTTATTATAATTTACCCACCTGGGATGATTTCATGCATCCGTATACAGTTTTCTATATTCTGTAGTACGCCTGTGACTACTTATCTCCCTGAAAGTTTTTCCATATTTAATATC
Source organism: Schistocerca serialis cubense (assembly GCF_023864345.2). Lineage (NCBI taxonomy): Eukaryota > Metazoa > Arthropoda > Insecta > Orthoptera > Acrididae > Schistocerca > Schistocerca serialis. The sequence continues at coordinate 139,742,478 of NC_064640.1, read as the reverse complement.
ATGCCTAGCTTCTACCTGGAGTTCAGTCATAATGGTAGTAATTCGTACTGATTCCTTTGTTACAAGAGACATAGCGTCCATACGAATTTTCAATGCCACAAAGCCCTTCCCACACACTCTTGTACCATACATCGTTCACTGTCTGCTTAATGCAGTGCACTCTTATAACGTCCCTGTTTGTGTAATTAATTAGTTCAACAGAAGAACTTACCTACATTGTCGTAAATTGGTGCAAATATTTGCGCCCTTATTGATGTAACGTTGACCCCAGTGGTTCTGTTTAGTATTTGCCATTTCTTGTCGCTTGTGTATTTCAGTGATGAGTAAGTTACTCGTATATCTTACGGACGTTTCCTACGTGCCTGAACAATTTGAGCCGATAAGACAGTACCACATGGAAAAAAAAAATTAATGAATATGTAGATTCTAAATGTTAGTGGCACTATTAATACCCTCCCTCTTCATGCATGCCGCCTGTGATGTAACCACCGTCGAGTTTAACCACTGTTTATAATTAATCACTGGCAGCGTATTTTGCGCACGCATTTAAGCTACAGTTTAGTAAAATGTAGTATCCTGAGTAGACAGAGAAGTTTCGCGTCAGGCTTTATCTTAATTGGAAGAAATGTACCGTCATGGATAGAAACGTACATCGTTGAAGGCACAGAGAGTTGGCCAATCTGCTAGAATAAAAATTGTTATCACAGTAAAATTTGAGGGGATTGCATTAGATCGCGTGACAGAAGATTCAGGGAAAAGTAATTACCAAGTTGCCCGTAATATCGTGGAATACAATGTGGACAATAAAAAAAATGGTTCAAATGGCTCTGAGCACTATGGGACTTAACATCTGAGGTCATCAGTCCCCTAGACTTAGAACTACTTAAACCTAACTAACCTAAGGACGGCACACACATCCATGCCCGAGGCAGGATTTGAATCTGCGACCGTAGCAGCCGCGTGGTTCCGGAATGAAGCTCCTAGAACCGCTCGGCCACCGCGGCCGGCATACCTTTATCATGAATTCACAGTAAAGTATTGAATATATTTCGGAAATTTTGGTAAACAGAATTTGTTTGTTTGTCTACGCGAAATGTACAAATCACGCATTGCTTTCTCCGTAAGTAAAAATTTATAACGCTGATACCAAAAAGTGTGGATTACACGTTATCGACCGACGCATATGGTATTCTCTGCCAACAGCTTCAGCGGCCGTCATTACAGAAGAGGGCTCGGAAACCATCCAGGACCCGCCGACTGCACTGCTAAAACCAGAATATCTTGTGTAATGCACATTTTTCCAAGTTAATGTTTTCAAAGCACTGAATAAAGAATAATTTTAAAAACAACTTTTTTGTCTTTATGCTAACATTGTCAGAAATCATCTTATGATAAACAAGTATACTGACTTTTGATATTAACATTCAGAATGTTTAGGTATACTAATATTGTTCACCTTAAGGATCGGAGGTAGTGCTTGTTAAGGTAACCGTTATAAATATTTTAGCGTACAACCGCTCTTTATTAGGAAAGTAATCCACAGAAACGCGTTTCAGGAGTCAAACTCTCATCGTCTGGCTGTCTAAGTTACTCGTGTCCTAATAATGTTACTTGTTTTTACATTTTGACCTAAAGTGCTTTTGAAGTGCATTTTTTGTAGGATTGACAACCAGATGATGGTTACTTGACTCCCAAAAGTAGTGGATTATGTTCCTAATAATAGTGGTTGTACACTAAAATATTTATAACGATGTGAAGTATAATTTTATTTAAGAAGAAAAAAATTAAAAACAAAATACCGAAGCTTTTTTAGCCGTGTAGAAGAGCCGATTTACAAGTACAAGTAAGTGGTATTGCAATTTAAGAAGAAAATGAACGCACTATATAAGATTGGAGGGAAACTATATTGATATTCTGCAAGAAGAAGGGGCCGGTTGGTAGGACATGTTCTGAGGCATCAGGGGATGACAAATTTAGCATTGGAGGGCAGCGTGGAGGGTAAAAATCGTAGAGGGAGACCAAGAGATGAATATACTAAGCAGATTCAAAAGGATGTAGGTTGCAGTAAGTACTGGGAGATGAAGAAGCTTGCACAGGATAGAGTAGCATGGAGAGCTGCATCAAACCAGTCTCAGGACTGAAGACCACAACAACAATTAGATGGCTCTGCGATCGCATAATTCTGATCTGACGAAGTAACCGGTGGGAAGATACCGCTGCTCACAGAATAGTCGCATCTGTAGATTCCTGTGAATTTAATGTCGTTGGCCAGACAATAGTCGCGTCTGTAGATTGCTGTGAATTTAACCTAGTGTGTTACACGACATAAATCACGCGAATTTAGATGCGGGAGAACTGTTGCAGACGGGTCACCATCTAGGCCCCGGCAGAACTGATATTCCCGCTGTGTGGTATAATCAACAATGTAAACGCAGCTTTATTATTGAAATTGAAACCCGCTGAACACGTTGATATCTCCGGCTTCTCTTCCGAACTGGTTTTATGAAAATGTATTTTCTTGTATGAAAAACAGATAAAATCTCTAGTAGCTTCGATCCTTGTACCACGCCCTAAACAGCGATGGCTGGCACGTCGGACGAAACTGTTTCGCAGGCTACATAGTGCCCACGGGCAGCCTTTAGTCAACGACTGGTATAGACTATACAGGATTATGTACACTGGTGTGCAAAATTTAGGGACAAAAGTAACTTTTGCATGATGTGTCACTGCCACGTAACATAGCTACATGAATCTTGGACCATACATAGCAAGAAACGTTGCAGTATAGTACGGAATGTTATTGAAAGAAATACGCAATAAGAAGAACAGAGATGATAGTTTAATTCAGTGACAATAATTACACCAAAATCACCGCAATTTATGCTGGTCCCCTGGACACTACAAATGACTTAATAGGCTGTGTTATCGCCACGGGCAGCAGTGTTCTCGTGGTAGGGCGTTCCATTCCACCGCCATTGCGGTTAGCATCTGCTGGGTGGTCGTACAGTACGTCTTCCCAACGGATGCCACCCTGTGCTCTATAGGATTTAAGTTCGGGGAACGTTCTGGCCAGTCCATTCTCATAATATCGTCTCGTTGCAACAGCTGCTCCACATGCGCTGTTCGATGCGTTCGCGCATTGTCATCCACAAAAAGAAGTCAGGGCCGAATGTACCTCTGAAAAACGCGTATGGGGAAGGAGTACTGTGTTACAATAACGTAGACCTGTACCATGCTCACATCTTTGAAGGTCATTACGCCCATTTAACGTTATGTCTGCTCTCACCATAACACCTGGGTCACGTAAACGATCATGTTCTACAATGTGGATTACGTGTTCTCACCTCTCGCTATACGTAGGTACGTCCAGAATCACTACTCAGACTGAACCTACTCTCGCCCGAGTAGAGCACGTGACTCCACTCCTTGTTGGTCGAGTCCCTGTGCTCTTGACACCATCGTAATCGGCGCCGCCGATGCCCGGGTGTCAACGGAGCATAACATGCTGGTCGTCGGGTAGAGAGATCACCCCCACGCAGCCGCCATGCCGCTGTGGAGCGTACCTTGCACTCCTCTTCAATGTGACTGCAACTGCACCCACTGTCTGAGGTGCGCAATGTAGTGATCATCTACTGTTTTAGTTGGCCGTGGTCGAACATCTTCTCGCCTTCGGGAGCAGTGCCTATGGTTTGGAACGCTCCCTATACACAAGAAACAATTTGTGAGCAATAGGAAACTGCTGGGCTACTCTCGTCACACTTCGTCCTTCTTCCAGTTTCCCGACGATTCTTCCCCGTGTGAAGTAATCCAGATATTGTCTCCTTGCCATGTCGTACTGCAGAGCACCATGACAGTGCACCTAAGTGGTCACCGATTGACACACCCTGGCTTTTCCCGTTCCTTCTACTGCTACCGCGACCGCTGCGGTTGCAGGTTCGAATCCTGCCTCGGGTATGGATGTGTGTGATGTCCTTAGGTTGGTTTGGTTTAAGTAGTTCTAAGTTCTAGGGGACTGATGACCTCAGAAGTTAAGTCCCATAGTGCTCAGAGCCATTTGAACCTTACGCTGACCCCATATCATGTTCAGAATGGTTCAAATGGCTCTGAGCACTACGGGACTTAACATCTGTGATCATCAGTCCCCTAGAACTTAGAACTACTTAAACCTAGCTAACCTAAGGACATCACACACATCCATGCCCGAAGCAGGATTCGAACCTGCGAACGTAGCGGTCGCGCGGTTCCGGACTGAGCGCCTAGAACCGCTAGACCACCGCGGCCGGCCCCATATCATGTGACTTCCAACTTTCTGTGCACGACTGAGAGATCCCTAGGGACATGGTATCGCACTTTCGTTCATTTTCACTATGTAGTTAATATGTTCTGTAGCTTTATGTATCTCTTCCTTCAGTTTTGCAGAGTAGTGTAGTTAGCGCATCCATGTACCTGCAGTTACTGGCTAGTTTCCAATAAGAAGTCCAATATTCTCCTCCACCCTGCTCCTCTATTTTTCTCACAAAGGTAAATACTGCCTCTTTCAGTCCTCCTACCGAGAAACAATAAATCACCGGTATCACCTTGAGACGAACCCAGATACTAGGCGTGGCCAACGGGCTGACGTCTAAGCTACGAACGTAGACGTATCATTTAACTGATGCGTCCCAAATTCGCGCTGACTTTGAGGAGAAGCTTTTTTCTTTTTCTCCAGGCAGTCTGTTTCCTTGTGCACGATAGCGCGTCTGTGATATGTGGCAGTACGTCGCGCCTCCCAGCCGGGCCGAGTGTATTCGGTCGCGGGTGCAGCGCGCCCAGCTGCCCCGTGCCGAGGCCAGATGGGGGGCACACAAAGGCCCTCGGATTTGAGACGGAATTTGCATGAAAAGGCCGCGCCGCGGGCTCCATAATAAAAAAATTAATATCTTCCCCAGCATCGGGCCCCCTTTATTCTAGTCGCGCTAGTACTTTGCATACGAAAAAGTGGGTTTCTAGTTTCAAATACGTTTCATGACCGTGTGCCATTGAGCGGACCGAAACCAGTCGGATGCCTCATCACTTACAATCATGACCGGCTTGTGCGGACACGCGACTGCGGCGCGTGAACCGCCACGGCTATCGGCCGTTCTGCAGGCGCGCGCCGCACAAAGCCGTCCTACGACGCATTCTGCCCGTCACACCAAGTGCACACGAATTTCCTCACTACGGTATTTAACTCATTTCTGCCATGAACAGGACCGTACATGTGTACATCTACAGCAAACGGTGCTATAATCCCTTCCACCATTCAGGACATACTTTTTTTTTTTTTTTTTTTGAAAACCCGCGTTTTAAACTGCGTCAAAAGGAAATAACTATTTTGTCCACAAACCAGAAACATTTAATTGACATTTCACTGCGGGGGTAATGACCATGTTGCCTGGAATATAGTCTTTGAAATTCTAAACTTTTCTATAGTAATATATAGGGCACCAAATGTCATGCGCACTTGTAGGAAAACGAGACTGATTGTAAATCGCGCTCAGGAGAAGTATGTGCCAAGTAAGTGTATTAAGGACAGAAAAGATCCACCGTGGTTTAATGAGAAAATTCGGAAAATGCTGGGGAAGCAAAGAGTGTTACACCCTAGGTTCAAAAGAGAACGCGCAAATGACGACAGGCAAAAGTTGGTAGAGATTCATGCGTCCGTAGAAACGTCAATGGGCGAAGCATACCTCAACTATCACCATCATTCCTTTGCAAAGGATCTAGCCGAGTATCGGAAAAAAATTCTGATGCTATGTAAAATCGCTAAGGTGGTCTAAGGCTTTCATCCCGTCACTAGTTGACCAATCTGGTGTGGTAGTAGAAGATAGCAAATGGAAAGATGAAGTTTTAAATTTCGCGTTTAAGAAATAGTTCGTTTGAATATCGCACACAGTCCCGTATTGAGGACGCAGTAATAGGGATACATGGCGAAGTTAAGCAGCTGAAAAAGTTGAAAATAAAGAAGTCGCCACGTCCAGATGGAATACCAGTTTGATTTGGCTCCTTACTTAGCTTGCATTTATGGCGAATCTCTCGCCCAGCGCACAGAGACAAGCACCTGGATAAAAACGCAGGTGACTCCCGCATAGAAGAAGGGTAAAAGAACTGACTCGCAAAATTACGGTCCAATATCTTTAACATCGGTTTGCTACAGTATTCTTGACCATATTCTCAGTTCGAATACAGTAAAGTTCCTTGAGAGGAAAAAGTTCCTGTCCAAAATCAGCATGGGTTTAGAAAGCATCGCTCGTGTGAAACTCATCTTGCCCTATTCCCACATGATATCCTGCGAACTATGGATGAAAACATGCAGATTTCATATTCCTAGATTTTAGAAAAGTATTTGACACAATGCCCCACTGCAGACTGTTAACGAAGGTGGGAGACTACGGAATAGATTCCCAGTGGTTCGAAGATTTCTGAAGTAATAGGACGTTGTCCTCGACTGCAAGTGTTCATAAGAGACCAGAGAATCGGCAAGGGTGCCCCAGGCAAGTGTGACAGGATCGCTATTATTTTCCCTATGATCTGACGGACAATATGAGCAGCATTCTGCGGCTGTTTGCTGATGATGCTTTGGTGTGCGAGTAGGTGCCGTTATTCAGTGACTGCAGGAGGTTACAAACGTCTTAGATAAAATTTCCGGTTGGTGTGGTGAATGGCAGCTCTAAACGTAGAAAAATATAAGTCAATGCAGATGAGTAGGGAACACAAAAGTATAGTGTTCCAGTACAGGATTAGCAGAGTCCTGCTTGACATAGTCTCGTCGTTGAAATATCTGGGCGGAAAGTTGCAAAGCGGTATGAAATGGAACGAGGATGTGAGATATGTGGCCGAGCGGTTCTAGGCGCTTCAGTCTGGAACCACGCGGCTGCTTCGGTCGCAGGTTCGAATCCTGCCTCGGACATGGATGTATATGACGTCCTTAGCTTAGTTAGGTTTAAGTGGGTCTAACTCTTGGGGGACTGATGACCTCAGATGGTAAGTGCCATAGTGCTTAGAGCCATTTGAACCATTTTGAAGGTTAATGGTTGACTTCGGTTTATTGGAAGAGGTTAAGAAAAGTGTGGTTCATCTGCAAAGGAGACCGCGTATAGAAAGTTAGTGGGACCCATTCATGAATACTGTTCGAGTCGGGTTAAAGGAAGACATCGAAGGAATTCAGAGGCGAGATGCTAGATTTGTTACCGGTGTGTTCCATCAAGACGCAACTATTACGGGGATGCTTTGGGAACTCAAATGAGAATCCCCGGAGGGAAGGCAGCGTTCTTTACGAGGAAAACTACTGAGAAAATTTTAAGGACCGGCATATGAAGCTGACTGCAGAACGATCCTACTGCCGCCAACGTACATTTTGCGTAAGGACGATGAAGATATGGTAAGGGAAATTAGGGCTCGAATTGAGGCATACAGACAGTTGTTTTTCTCTCGCTCTGTTTGCGAGTGGAGCAGGAAGGGAAATGACTAGTAGTGGTACACTCCACCAAGTGTCATACGGTGGCTTGCGGAGTATTTATGTAGATGAAAATGTAGACTGCAGTTACAAGAGTACGAAGGACATTAAAAGGAGACTATTTATTTATTTATTAAAATAACAGAGTGAACCACTACCTTGGTAACTACAGTGGGTCATTTGCTACTACAAACAAGACAGTTCTCAGAATTTTAGTACTTTTCTTGTTTTTCATGTAATTAAATTGCTATTTAAAAAAAAGAAAACAAAAAACACATGATGCATAAAGTACTTTTCTTGTTTTTTTTATAGAATTAAATTGTTACCGTAATTAAAAAAGAAAAAGAAAACAAAAAACACAAGATGCATAAATTACAAATGGGGAAAAATCAATTTTACTATATTCTTAAGAAGAAAACACTGTAATACACGAAAGGAAAGATTAAGATAGCATAGGAGGTTCCTTTACCTAGATATTTCAGATGGGAGGGCTTCGGTAAATACTTCGAAACTTTCTCACCTGAGTTAGCATGTTCTATTCTACTATAGTTACTACTTACTATATGTATGACCTCGAGCCTAGTCTCCCCAAAGCTCACTTCGTATCTGTGTTGTGCGCTTGTGTTTGTGCATTTACGTCTTATTATACTGCATATGTACAAACCGGAAAATTCATTGTTCTATTTCTATTACTAACTTATTTTTAAATCCCATGTCTGTATATGTCGTATATGTATCTGACGATATTGGAGTCATCATGCCACCATCTGTGTCTATATGTTATCTGTTTCCTTATCAGTGTTTGAATATCTGTTGTCTTATGCATCACGTTATAGTGTAAGGTGTGTTTCGGGTCGTGTTATTGTATGTGGTCTTTACTACTTATAAGTCTTGTGTAGCGCCCTCATCAGTGATGCGGTTAAGCTTGCTAAAGATTTCTTAAAGCTTTCCCTACGTCTTCGATTTTTGACGTCGGCCTTACATGTGTCAGTCACATTTTAGTGTTCGGGGGATCCGTGTTGCCCACATTCACACATATCGCTTTGGTTAGGGTCTAAGTGGTGTAGGTGTGCAGGGTAAGAACCATGGCCCGCCAGGAAGTGTACCATACAGCGACTTGGGTCAACGTGTCTGAGCCTCAACAGTTCGCGGACGTTCGGCAACCAGGAGAAAACACGATGGCTCTTGTTAAATGTTTCCCATTCTTTTTGCCATGTCGCAACCTTCCAAAGATTTAATCAGCGTTTTTCTATTATATGCTCCCCTATTACCTCATATACCTTATCCAGTCCTCCCGTTTTGAGACAGTATGTTGCTGGTTTGTGCCTAATGGTTATATCAATAGGGTATGTTGCAAGTACAACGCATACGGCCTCCACGGACGTGGTGCCAAATGACCCTGACATTCAGAGCAATACACCTCTCTGTCCAAGGCACACAAAGGTTTTTTGAGTCGTGAGCGACAGTTGGTGTGCCCAGGCACTCGCTACCAAACACATTATATATTCAAAGAGGGCTGTATGGTAGATTCTCGGTGTTTGCAATGCTATTCTGTAGTGAATTGAGTTTAGCGTGGCGAATGGATTAGTCTTGTCCCTTTTTCAGTCTTATGTGCTCATTGAATGTCAGTCGTTCATCAAGGTGTATCCCTAGATATCTTGTTATTTTCCTTAGTATGCTAGTGTTGTTCAGCCAAATGGCGGGGTTTCTCGGGCAAGGTCCCTTTGATCAGTAAATATACTGTCTTTTTTGCCGCAATTGTAAGTTTGTTATGGGTGCATCAGTCACGTATTTTTGTAAGGACTTGTGTAACCTTACTTTCGAGTTACATTCTCAAGAGTGGAGTTATTCCTACTAGTAAGTCGTCAGCATAGTCTACTATACCCTTCACCCAATCATCTTCGTCCGGATTGATTAGGAGCGGTTCTATGGCAATATCCCAGAAAACTGGCCCACAGATTCAGCCGTGTGGGCGTGTTTTTATTATTTTCTTGATAACCTTTCGTGTTCCTCCTTGCCATTGCACCACCCTTTGCAGTAGTCGAGTAAGCTATTGTATAAGGCTGTTGGTGTCTGCATCTCTCGTAGCCTTACGAACAAGGCAGGCCACCGGAGATTGTCAAAGGCGCCTGCTATATCTATTGTTATTGCTACTGCGTATTGTTTTCTTGCCAACGCTACCTCTTCTTGGGCAAATGAGACAGTAACAGTGCCATTTGTGTTGGTGTCCTCCATTTGGCTTCGTAATTCTGTGTGATGTTGGTGGTCATTCGCCTTATCGTCATCACGGAGAAGCAGGTTCAGCAGGTACTCTGCTGAACATCTCCAGCCCGTTGCAGTAATGCCGTCTGTGCGCCTAAGAATTGACAGTGCTGCCGGCGTCCTTACCTTATCTGTTAGAAGTTTAAATGAGTCCCCTCATGTACTGTTTTGTAGCTGAATTTGGCAGGATTGTTCCAGTGATGCTGTCTGGTCTTGTATAATTTGTATTTATATTTTTCCTTTGCATCACGGTATAGTCCAATCTTACCTCCCTCTCTTGTGCTGTTTTTGCTTTTTCGTAATGTTTCCTTTTGTCTCTAGCGCCTTTCCTTAATTTTGTTAACTCAGTGGACCAGGGAAGTTTCCGTTTCAGTGCACGGTCAGTCTTTGAGATAGCTAATTGTTGTGCTTTTTGAAGCTGGTCCGTCAGAATGTGAGATTTATAGTCTATGCAACCACTGACTGTATGGAGGGAAAATTCTTCAACCACGTCCCTTAATTTTTGCTTCAGCCTTGTTTAGAAGAAGTCGTTGTTTCTGTTGACACGAAGTTTGTGTGTTTGTGTTTCTGTATGTGTTAGTATGGATGAGTATGGCGTTGTGGTCACTGGTGTGGCATTTTATAGTACTTCCCAACTGTTGACGTATATTATGGACTTCGCATTTGCTGGTGAGATGTCAATATTGCTGGATCTCGTGCATTGTTGCAGTATGATGGTGTTTGTCCTGCTTTGTTTAGAACAAAAAGGCTGCATTCATTTATTGTGTCAACTACGATTTGCCCCTATCATCATTCTGTCTGCGTGCCATAGAGACGACCGTGCATTTATGATCACTAAGGATGAGTAATCTTTTACACCTAGAAAATTGTGCTCTATCTCTTATTTGGTCAACGTAAGGTTCTGTGTCATATGAAAAATGTGCATGCATGGATGTGATAATCCAAGATACTCGTCCATGTGTAATTACAGATGTGACTACATGTTAAGAACAAAGTTGTGTTATTTTTGTGATCGCGTAATTTATATTCGCTATTACAGTTGCAGACTTGGCATTTTTGGTCTCGGTAACTGTTATGAGATTAAAGTGAGATAGTAGTGGAGAATGGGATGGGACTGAGACAGGTTTTCACCCATATTATTCGGTCTGTACATAGAGAAAGCAGTAGTCTAAAGGAGATTAGGCTGAGATTTGGAGAAATGAATTAAAGTACGGTGAAAAGAAATAAAAATTTAATTACTGCTGATGATTTGTAATTTTGACATTTTAATTCTGTCACACAAGAAAGGCTGTAGAAGATCAACTAAATGGAATGGCTAGTGGTTTGAAAAAAAATTTATAAGATCAACAAATTTTTCTTCTTCTTAGCATTAGTGCCTTCCAGTATGGGTCCGCTGTACTCCAGATTTCGGACCTTAAAAGGTTGTGGCTGGACAACCTTTCTGTCGCCGCATTCATCTGTTACCTAAGTGACGGAACTCATGTGTACCGGCTCTCTGTGATCGTATTTTAACTGTTTGTATATCGTTTTTTCTGAGGCGGAAAATCGGGGCCATCCGAGCATTTGCCTAAACGAGAGTGGGAAACCACCTAAAAACCACAGTCTGGCGACCTAGTGCAGCAGCCACGGTGGTTAATCCACCGCGTTGGATCGATCTTAGTATATATCGATCTTAGTATATATATAGTTAAGGCTCACCGACCACTTGACCATCTTCTTCTTCTGTGAGAATGCACAAACAGTGCCCGAACTCTTATGGGAATCGGCAACGCGCCGCGAGTAATGAGTATAATGGGCGGGGACACTACGAATGTAGTGCGGGACAATACGTTGAGAATGTGGGTTTCGTGGGAGGCGTGCCAGAGATAAATCACTGCAGTCGCGCTATCCTCTGTGTCCTCGGTGGCTCCAATGGATAGAGCGTCTGCCATGTAAGCAGGAGATCCTGGGTTCGAGTCCCGGTCGGGGCACACATTTTCATCTGTCCCCGTTGACGTATGTCAACGCCTGTAAGCAGCTAAGGGTGTTCCTTTCATTGTAATTTCACTAAACAGAACTCAGGCCGATGCTTCATGGTAAACGCCATTGGTGCCTGCTGCGGGAACGTAATGGTAAGCGACAGGCAAAATGGCTGGCGCTAAGAGGGACCCGTGTACGGTTTCCGAGATTATAGCCACATTTAACGAGTTACAAAAAAATGTAGATGTTCTTAGTGATACTGATATCTCCGACCAGGCTCCTGAGTACATTCCCAGTGACTCAGATGACACAGAGGTATGTAAATTTTCAAAAATGTTGTACTTGGTCACTTTTAGGAATATAATGGTAAATGCATGTACATATCGTTATGTTCCTGAAGTGCATGAAATATGAGATTATTGCTGAATGCTGTAGCTGAAGGCTTGATGGTGTGTATATACATATTTCTTCTTTTATATTCATACAAGTAAAACTCTTTGTTGCTATTCAAGTAATATGCGAACAATTTCGAAATAGGCTTAATATCGAGCAGTATGTCACTGTCTCAGATATCTGCCATGAAGGGACAGAAGAACAAATGATAGGAACTTCTCGGAAGCCGTTTAGATGCAGCTCACAACGGAAGTTGAAATAGAAGAGGTGAAACACAAGCGAAGAACATCTATCTCGTTCTGGAAAAACTGTAGACAAAAAGGCTGAAGGGGATAACTGACACTGTTCTCTTAAATTTATTGTGAAAGTAGGTGATAGTGATGCGAGACAAACGTTCAAAACAATCAGGGAAATTTGTTACTCTGATGTTCAGAATGCATCTGGCTACTGACCTAAGGAATGTATGACTGTGGAAGGAAGGTGACTTCTGAATAGCCATCATCTTTATTAATCAGCGAGAGGTTATGTCATGAAATCTAGACCAAAGTAAGTTTCAGCAAAAGTGTGAGGCGAAACCCAGTTCTTACTCTTCGATTAAAATAAGACGGACTCAGTCATATTGAAAAGAAGAAAGTCGTTCACATTCTGTCCCTCTTAGATTACATTCCTCCTGTTCATCATGGATCGTTCTTGTTACTAAAACCAACATGTTTGCACAATGGACACATGTGTATTGACAGTGATGACAAGCAACGAGCTATACAGTTAAGTCTTTTAGTCACGTGTGTAAATGTTATATATTTATTCATGTTGGCGTATGTGATTTGATTGAAATAATGGTATCTCCCCTACAGTAATGTTTTTGTTGTTCTTTTTATGTCTATATGTCTATTGGCGCTTACCATTTTGTTCCCCCAGGAAGCTCAGTCCACAACTTTACATACGTGTCCTGCATGCGCCTGTTCCAACGACGAAAGGATTTAGGAAAAATGACTGACGTAACACTAATCTGAGTCTTTCGGTGTTGCTTTACTGAATAAGACGTTGCGGTCTTCGCACTGACGTAAATGTGACGGGCATGGGGAAAGAGACTGTAGATTCGGAAAGTATCTAATATTGTCCACTACAGAGAAGGCCACTGAACCTCATGTAGTACATGTTAGATTCTATATCGATTATGCGACAGAACTTTTCCCTCTCACAAAGAAATTTGTTTAGATCTCTGGAGCAATGGAACGTTCCATATGTTCGGAACAAGTCACATTTCGCTCCACTTTGTCAAGAACGGTTCGAGGACATTTTATTTCGCTTTTACATTTAGTGATACATAACTAACCCACTGTCTACAGAGTTAAATCTGATTGTACTAATACACTAGACTATTCCACTTCATCAGTTTACTTACAAAACAGAGAAAGTGGATGATACGTTACAGCTTTATTCCTTCGTACTAGTCTGGCCTCTTAGTGTCCCGAGGTTAGTCCTGGGAGCTTCCAGCAGGGTCGAGCCCCTACCACAAGCTAATCATTAACATAAAATTTTATTATTTTATAATGCCCGCCACTCTTAAGTTATTATCCTTTCTTTTATGACTACAGTTATCATTAACATAGAAATTCTTCACAACGGTGAAACAGGGAATTGTAAAGAACGAGGCTGGGTGAGTAAGGATGCATCTAACAATATCAGAAGACCTCCCGCAGATGTCCCCTCTTTTATCTTTCGATAGGCAAGAGATTCTCCACAGTGCGCCCTACACTCTCCTGAATTCTTCAGTTGTAGCAAACCACAACTGGACCAGCCCAATCTGGTCGGCCAATCCACAGCCTCATGTCCGCTGTGTCTTATCCTGGTTGTCAGTTCTGTGATTGATGCCTATGTACCTCAATGTGTTCTGAGGTTTATGGATTTTCTACCTTCAACATTAAGCCGAAGTCTCAGTTTATCTTGCATATATATTTGTGAGTGATTAAATATTTTATCTGCTAAATTGGAAACCTTATGTTGTTAGTTATTCTCGGAGGAAAAAATACTCACGACTACTGAGCTAAATCAGTGACATGAGTTCGAAACGAACATATAATGGTATATTCAACTAAATCTACATCTATATGATTATTCTGAAATTCGCAATTGAGGACCTGGCAGAGGGTCCAACGAACCATCTTCAGGCTGTTTCATTACCTTTCTACTATCGAACGGTGCGCGCTAAAAGCGAGTACTTAATCTTTCCGTACGAGTTCTGATTTCCCTTATTTCATTATTCATTATTATGATCGTTTCTCCCTATGTAGTTGGGTGCCAACAAAATATTTGCCCAATCGGAGGAGAAAGTTAGTGATTGAAATAACATGAGAAGCTCCTACCGCAACGAAAAACGTCTTTGTTTCAATGATTGCCACCCCAATTCGCTTATCCTATCCGTGACACTCTGTCCCCTATTTCGCGACAATACAAAACGAGCTGCCGTTCTGTGAACTTTTTTGATGTCCCCCCTCAGTCATCTCTGATACACGGAAATGCTCCAGAAGAGGGCGGACAAACATGTGTAAGCAGTCCCTTTAGCTGACGTGTTGCATTTTATAAGTGTTCAGCCAATAAACCGCAGGCTTTGGTTTGCTTTCCCTTCAACACCGTGTATGTGGTCGTTCCCGTTTAAGCTATTCGTAACAGTTATCCCTAACTGCCACTTTTTGCACTATACAGATATATTATCTAAATCATTTTGCACTTTTTTTATCATCTGATGACTTTACGAGATGATTGACAGCACCATCTGCAATCAGTCTAAGACGGCTGCTCAGATTGTATCTTTTGTCGTGTATGAAGGTCAGGAACAGCAGAGGACCTGTAACACTTCCTTGGGGAACGCCAGATATTGCTTTTGTTTTATCGGTGGATTTCCGTTAATTACTGTAAACCGTAAACTTTCTGACAGGAAATCACGAATCCAACTGAGACGGTAATCCATAGGCAAGCAATTTGAAAGAAGTCGAATGTGAGGAACGGGAGTCAAAAGCCTTCTGAAAATCTAAAACTATGGAATTAATTTGACATCCCCTGTCGATAGCACTCATTACTTTTTCAGAATAAAGAGCTAGTTGTGTTTCACAAGAAGGATATTTTCTGATTCCATGTAGACTATTTGTCAATAAATCGGTTTCTTTGAGGTACTTCATAATGTTCGAACACAGTATATGTTCCAAAATCCTTCTGCAAATCGACGTTAGTGACGTGAGTCTGTCATTCAGCAGATTATTTCTATTTTCTTTCGTGGGTACTGTTGTGACTTGTGCAACTTTCAGTCGTTAGGTACGGATCTTTCGACGAGCGAGCGATTGTATATGGTTGCAATGTATGGAGCTATCGTATCAGCATGCTCTGAAAGGAAACTGACTGATATGTAATCTCTACCGGAGGCCTTGTCTTTTTTAAGCGAGTTAAGATGCTTCGCTACACCAAGGTATCTACTTCTGCGTTACTGTTGTTGGCACGTGTTCTAGATTCGAATTCCGGAGTATTTACTTTGTCATTTTTGGTGATGGAATTTCAGGAAACCGTGTTCAGCAACTATACTTTAGTGACATTGTTACTAGTGACATCACCATGGTAATAGAGCAGTGAACGTATTTATTACCTCTTGCTACTGGTTTACTTGACATAGACCAGAATGTCTTTGGGTTCGAAAATGGTTCAAATGGCTCTGAGCACTATGGGACTTAACTTCTGAGGTCATTAGTCTCCTAGAACTAAGAACTACTTAAACCTAACTAACCTAAGGGCATCACACACACCCATGCCCGAGGCGGGATTCGAACCTGCGACCGTAGCAGCAACGCGGTTCCGGACTGAAGCGCCTAGAACCGCTCGGCCACTCCGGCCGGCAATGTCTTTGGGTTTTCTGCATATTTCGAGGCGGAGTTTCCTTCAGGAAACTGTTAAAAGCGTCTCACATTGAAGTTGCGCTAAATTTCGAGCTCTTGTAAAACTTCACGAATCTTGAGGATTTCGCTTTCTTTCAAATTTTTTATGCTTTTTTCGTTGCTTCTGCAACGGTATTCTAGCATGTTGGGGGACCAGTACCATCTCTTATTAATTTATGTGGCATATATCTTTCAATTGCTGTCGATACTGTTTCTTTGAATTCAAACCATATCTTTTCTGCACTTACATAATCAGTTGGAAGAAGTGGAGACTGTCACTTTGAATGGTGCCAAGCAAATTCTTATCTGTTTTTTTTTAAGTAGACCTAATTTGCGTTTATTTTCGGTTGGTTGAAATGTTACGGCATTCAGTCTCGCTACAATACCCTTATGAGCACAAATTCCTGCATACATCACGATGCTCCCTATTTGTTCGGCATTATTTGTTGCTAAGAGGTTAAGTAAGTTCTTGCAATAATTTACACTTTGAATGAGCTCCTGAACTAATAGTTCAAAACAATAATTTAAGAAAGCATTCATTACAATTTCGGATGATATTTTATGCTTACCGCCGACTTTAAACATGTATTTTCACATATTTAGAGGGAAGATTGAGATCACCACCAACTATAATTGTATGACTGGGACACATATTTGAAATGAGAGTGAAATTTTCTTGGAACTGGTCAGCAACTGCATCGTATCAGCCGGTGGTCGGTAAAAGAAACCTGTTCGTGATTTAATACCGGCAAGTACAGGGTGAACTACTTCTGGTAACAAAAAAACATTCGACAACCAACTGTATTTTCATCAATCCTTTATGAACATGGTTAGATCCTTGATAAAAATTTCAGCAGATCTTATATCCGACTGCAGCCAGCTTTCTGTACCTACAACGATTTGACGCTCAGTGCTTTCTATTAGCGTTTCTAGCTCCGGTTCTTTCCCTACATAGCCACGACATTTTACAACTACAATACCGATAGTTGCTAGGTCTACTTTCTTGTGTTTGCCTAGCATCCTTTAAGACCAACGCCATTTCTATAGTTCAAACTTCCTGGCAGATTAAAACTGTGTGCCCCACCGAGACTCGAACTCGGGACCTTTTCCTCGGTCGGGCACACAGTTTTAATCTTCCAGGAAGTTTCATATCAGCACACACTCCGCTGCAGAGTGAAAATCTCATTCTGGATTTCTATAGTTGCCGGCCGTAATGGCCGAGCGGCTCTAGGCGCTGCAGTCTGGAACCGCGCGACCGCTTCGGTCGCAGGTTCGAATCCTGCCTCGGGCGTGGATGTGTGTTTTGTCCTTAGGTTAGTTAGGTTTAAGTAGTTCTAAGTTCTAGGGGACTGATGACCTCAGCAGTTAAGTCCCATTGTGCTCAGAGCCATTTGAACCATTTCTGTAGTTTCCCGAGACCGTCCAACCTAAAAAAAGAAAACTGCCCAGTACCCGCCACGTGCCCCCGCTACCCGTGTAGCCGCTTTCTGTGTGTAGTGGACCCCTGACCTATTAAGAGGAACCCGGAAACCTACCCCCCGATGGTGCAAGTCGAGGAATCAGCAACTAATAAGGGCGCCGAATCGACTGGGCCTCTGATTCAGACCCTACGCTCACTTCACACTCAGTTCTGTCGACGATGCTACAGATGATAAGTTCCGTCTTCATCTCGCAAGACAGACTGGTAGTCTTTACCACTTCAACTAGCTGCTAAAAACCAGAGAGGATCTCTTACGATCTAAAGCGACACACACCATTAGTACCGACATGAGCCACCATTTACAGTTGGTTGCATCCTGTGTTCTTCATGGCATCCGGAAGCACTGTTTCCACATCTGGACTCCTCCAGTATGCACACAGTGTTCACACTGGATTCCTTCCGGTCCGTTGCAGCCACATCCCTCAGGGGCCCCATTACGCACCTAACGTTGCAGCGCCCAGTTACCATTAGTCTCGAATGCCCGGCCCTTGAGGGCCGAGGGCCTTCCTCTGGAACGGGGCGGGCGAGTGCATCTGGCTCAGGGTCTTTGTCAGCCACAGATAGCATCCGAAACCCGTTAGTCAGACGAACTGGGGAGGTCCTCCGATCGGCCCCTCAGAAAGTCTTTCGCTATCTGACACATCTTGGAACGACCTTCCGCTTTACCACAGGTGAGAGGTCAACCGCAGTTCAGCCATTACACGCAACGGCCACATTACCGGACCGATAGGGAGACATGTTGGACGTGCTGGAAGTCCTTCGGATCTCCATGTCCGTGTCCACACTATGAACCCAAGGGGCAGCAGTCTCAAGCTGTTTCCCGAAGCCAACATAGGCTGTAGTTGTGAGCGAATGGTAAGATCCTCAGCTCGCATCTGAACACAGCAGTCACACTTCCCATCCACACTAAAGACGGCGGAAATATGCTCCAGATAGACAATCAGCGAGGAACTGTGCCTGATAAATACCTAAACACGTAAGAAATTAACAAGTTTAATGTAAGGAACAAAGAGGAATTTTGAAATAAGTCGCTACTTATGAGAAGCTGTGTCATCTCACAAAATGAAACAGCCTCCTGTGATGTGCTGCTGTGGTAACGAAAGCTAGCACTTGAGCCGAGAGCAACCGCATTTTTGCAGGCCGAGCAACTCTTCTGTAAGAATCCGTTGCTACAGATTGAAACTTAGCTCTCTCTTTTTCATACAAGGCATAGAAAGTTGCAGATATCTGAGATGGAGTTGTTTCCATGTATATTGAGCCAGAAATCCTTCCGCGCAGTTCCGTAGTATCTCTTAGTAAAGAAAACACGGGTTTATCAAATAGATCAATTATGCGACTCAAAAATTATTAGTAATTAGAGCTCAATACCTAGTTCTCAGTGAGACATTGTCCAAAGCGGTAAAAGTAGAATCGGGCGTACCTCAGAGAACTGTGGAAGCGTTGTTATTATTAACGGTGTGCAAAAAAGGACTGACGGGTGCTGTCGGTAGCTCTATTGGTCTGCTAGCAGATGACCCAACTGCATAGAAGCAGCTCTCCTTGTAAGCAGATTGCAACGAAATTTAGGAAGATTTCTAGATGGTAACACCTTATGCAAAGACTGCCAGCTGACCCTCAGCGTAACTAAATAACATGTAATGCACATATATAGCCTAAAATATTCAATATTTATTGACTGTATTATCACTAATTTATCACTGGAATCAATGTCTAGGTGTAGGCATTGGAAGTGATTTGACCCACCACATGGGGTTAGTTAGGGGGAAGACAGATGTTAGACTGAGATTAATTGGAATAATAGAAGGGAGCTATAACTTATTCACGAACAAAATCACTTAAAGGCTTTAGTCACACTCTTTTTCAGAGTTGTAGATTAGTCTGACAGCTGGATTAACGAACGTCGAAGAGGGAATATACGAGATCAAAAGTGTGACCGGCATTAACCTGTTTAGTTTCAACTAGAGTGTCACAAAAATGCTCTATAAACCCCATTGCAAACGTTGTTGCAGCAAAATAATTACATATCGTGGAAAAATCTTTGTCTACAATTCAGAAAGTATGTGTTCCCAGATGACTGCTTGCGTTCCACCCCTAACAACACAGTCATCGATAGAAGTAACGATTGACATTATCTTCAGTAGAAGATGATGCTTATGGTGGCTTCCCTCCTTAACTGTTGCCGTTTGCTTTGCAGAATGGTTTCCCCAACCCGACAGCGCACCATATCTAATGATGGTTCAAATGGCTCTAAGCACTATGGGACCTAACATCTGACGTCATCAGTCCTCTAGACTTAGAACTACTTAAACCTAACTAACCTAAGGACATCAGACACATCCCTGCCGATGCAGGATTCGAACCTGCGACCGTAGCAGCAGCACGGTTTCGGACTGAAGCGCCTAGAACCGCTCGGCCAGCACCATATCTAACGCCCAGGTATTGCAACACTGTGTTTCAGCTGCACTGCGGTGGGAACGGATTTGACTCATGAATAAAATCCCTGGAATCAAAGTCAAGGCGTAAATCGCTGTATTATCCTATCAATAGATAGAGCAGAATATTGCTACCACATATAAGGACTTAGGGCTGTTTTTTAGTCATTATAGACCTATTTTACGAGAACTAATATGCGAAAAGCACTATGCTGACGTGCTTTGCGTTTTCTGCCCTACGTGTGTAGCTAAGCATAAAAGATAGCAGGTGGACTTACCAGCAATGTCAATCCTTGTGGTACACGTCCCCCATAATCTTTTCTTTCCCCCTATGCTTTACATTTTATAATTAAAGTTTATAGTTTTTGAAACCACGTTAAGGGTATAACTGCTTCAGGACACTTCTAATCTGTAACACACGTTCCTAATCCCCGTCTAGTTAGTGGAACAGTCTAGTCAGGAAGGAACTTCCTTTGTTGTGGAACAAAGATGGCACCGCCATTTTATACATCTGCATCCACATCTACTTCATCTGTACTTACATCGTTCGACTTAACAGTTTATTTAAACAAATTGTGGAAATAACAATAAATTAAATGACTGTGCCGGTTTAAACTGTTCGTTGGTTTCAGAATGCGTGGCTGGTTTTAATTATTTAGGGGCAACCCGCCACTTTATTCGCTGTACTATGATGATAAGTCACACAATAATTCAATTATTTAGAAAGATATGCAGGCAGGAGTTTTCTATGCAGTGAAATATAAAAATATTCACAACTCACTATAGCTCTGAATTTAATAAATCACAGTTTATTGATTCCTTTTTAAGTAGATCCAGCGTAGTGACAGCAATAAAGGTTTTAAATTAAAAGACAAGGGTAGAATATCACTTTAACTAACGAGTAGTTCCGGTAAACTATAGGAAGTTTGTTCTTCGTTCAGTCGCGTGTGTTGAAATTAAGAATTCCACACTGGCTAACCAGTAAAATTCACAAGTCCAAAACGCTCACAAATTCGTGAAAATGTTTCAGAGTTGAGATCTTTTCAGCTCATGAGAATTGTTCTAAGTCAGTTACCTCGTTAACTCGCCGAAAACTTCCTATGCCAATATGACCATATGATCATAGATTTTCTAAGTACTGGCCGCCGATACGTGCGAATATCACAAGTCCACGACTCGTGCTTATAAAATTTCTGACAACCATAGAAACTCAACCCAATCGCCGCGCAGACATATAGCCTTACTGCTCCAGTTCTCACTTATGAATGACCTTACCCAAAATGGCTGCCACCCTTTTATGTCCCAGCACTGTCTTTTCGAAAATTCGCGTTCTTCTGTTTCCCATGCGTTCTGAGAACTATTAATCACTCTACAGGTATGTATGATACATAAAATAAAATGGAAGTTTTCTCGGATTTATTCTGCTGTCCATATTTTTCTGCTCAGTTCATTTGTTTGCTTAATAATCAAAGTTTTATGAGTGTAAACAGTATTTAAGGTGATTTTACTGTTAAAGAATCAGAAACAAAAGGAACTAAATAAATTTATACGTAAATTCTATCGCTTGAGCCTTGTCCCGCAGTTACGAAGGGTCAGCCGTCGTTAATCGGATTTGGCATGTTAATGGTTAAGGGGTGGCCGGATGCCCTTCCTGCCACCTCCCCGTACCCCCCGGGACGAAATTAGTGTACTCCAACTGTCTGCGTCGAGCGTAATCCATGGAATAGTGCGAATGTGTTCAAATGTCTGCGAGCCGTGTAACTGAGGCGGAACATGGGTACCAGCCCAGTATTCTCCTAGTGGGATGTGGAAAACCGCCTAAAAACCACATCCAGGCCGCTGCCACATCGGCTCTTGTCGTTAATCCGTCGGGCGGATTCGATCCGGGGCCGGCGCGCCTACCTGAGTCCAGGAAGCAGCGCGTTAGCGCTCTCGGCTACCCCGGGCGGGTTTATACGTAAATACCTAGTCCTAATTTTATATTCTGTCACTTCTTCTATTATATTACTGAAATCCACATACAGAGCCCTGCATGTTGAACGCCCACTTCCAGGACTGGGAGGGGTATACAGTCAGCTGAACGTGGTTTTTAGGCACTTTCCCACATCCCACTAGGTCATCATCGGCCAAGAATTTGGCATGTGAGTGGTTCACTGGCTCGAGCGCCACAGCTCTCTGCACACTTCCCGCACCGCCACGGCACACGATCAAAGGGTGAGCTGGGGGGAGAAAGAAAACTGCAAATGCGCCACATTTGAAAGATAATGCAGTCACAGTGCTTACGACTTGGCTTTATAGTTCACATTTCTCGACAACATAGATCACAAACAAAACAAATTTTCAGAATTATTTAATTGTTTTTGGTGCACTGAAGAATAATTTTTATTTGATAAAAACAATAGGCATATGGAGAGACGTAGACAGTTTCAAAGATTTTCGCACCCACATTGCCATGTAATCGTGATTTATTTAGTTTCAAAATCTAAAAAAGCATGTCACACGTATTTGTTGATTGAAATGCTTTATCATGGCTGCAACCTAATTGCAGAGACATGGAAACTCTTCGTGAGGAAAACAACGTACACTGGCTGGTTACTTTTAACGTAAAAGAATTTCTTTTAAATGGGAATTACACTGGAGATCAGTCAGTTCCATCTGGACAGACACAGTGGAGCTTTCAACTGAAACGGCAAACGGTCTTTAAAACAGCTCGAAAACAGACATACGATTGACAAAGCCCTCTAAATATTTAGAAAACTATCCTTGTAATTCTTTCAACCCCACAATGAATTTTTCAGACCTCACGTTTTGTTTAACGCGAATGAGCTAAGGGAAATAGACAGCGCTTTTTTTCAGAATTTGTCCGTTTCACAATGCGATTTTCCTTCTGAATCCATCCTCATCAAATCAGAAAGAAGTTATCTCTCACCGTGTAATGTCGTTTGTGGGCAGTGTGCAGTCAAATTCTGTCAAGGTGCGAGACCTGCAGTCCATTCTGGATGCTCTAATTTTCGTTTCCGCTTCCCTTTTTCGTTCATAAATTCAACAATAGACACTTTTAAATAGAAAAATCGTTCCAGTCATGCCCCTTTTCTTAACCAATGTATTTTCCTGTTATATATAACGGTTCTATACTATCGTTCAGTTTCACCGAAAACCGTTGCATAGGTTTCCCAATATGTGTATGGTTCGAGGACTTTTTAAATAATATAATCCAGAACATTGTCCTCGAAGGTGAGTGTTCATCAGAAACAAGCGTATCGTCAGCAATGCCCCAGGGAAATGTGATAGGACCGCTATTATTTTCTATATACATGAATGATCTGGAGGACAGGGTGGGCAGCAATCTGCGTTTGTTTGCTGATGATGCATGACTGTAGGAGGATACAAGATGACTTAGACAAAACTTCTTGTTGGTGTAACGTATGGCAGCTACCTCTAACTGTTGAAAAATGTAAGTTACTGCAGATGAGTAGGAAAAACATACCCGTAATGTTCGAATACAATACTAATAGTTTCTACTTGAAACAGTCATGTAGCTTAAATATCTGGGCGTAACGTTACAAAGCGACATGCTACGCAACGGGCGTGTGATGTGAGGATTGTGCTAGTGAAGGCAAATGGTCGACTTCAAATTGGTGGGAGAATTTTGGGAAAGTGAGGGTTCATCTGTAAGGGAGACCGCATCTAGGGCATCAGCGCAACCTATTCCTGAGTACTACTCGAGTCTTTGGGATCCGCAAAATGTCGGATTAAAGGAAGTAATAGAAACAATTCAGACGCGGGTTGCTGGATTTGTTACTGGTAGGTTCGTACAACACGCAAGCATTACGGAGATGCTTCGGGAACTCAAACTGGAGTCCCTGGAGAATAGGCGACGTTCTTTACGAGGAACACTTATGAGAAAATTTAGAGAAACGGCATTTGAAGCTGACTGCTGAACGATTCTACTGCCGTCAACATACACACATAAAAAAAAAAAAGTTTTGCATTACCTCGGTTCCCAGAGTTCCGGAACCTGTACAGAAAATTAGAATAGATATCAACATAAACATCATTTCAGCCCTTTTTACTGCTGATCAAAACCACACATTGCATGTTGTACCACCATACAGCGAGACGTTCAGAGGTGGTGGTCCACAATGGTGTACACACCGGTAGCTCTAATACCCAGTAGCACGTCCTTTTGCATTGATGCATGCCTGTATTCACCGTGGCATACTATCCACAAGTTCATCAAGGCACTGTTGGTCAGATTGTTCCACTCCTCAACGCCGATTCGGCGCAGATCCCCCCACAGTGGTTGGTGGGTCACGTCATCAGTAAACAGCCCTTTCCAATCTATCTCAGGCATGTTCGATAGGGTTCATATGTGGAGAACATTCTGGCCACTCTAGTCGAGCGATGTCGTTATCATGAAGGAAGTCATTCACAAGATGTGCACAAATTGTCGTTCATGCAGACGAATGCCTCGCCAATATGCTGCCGATATGGTTGCCTAATATTGCTTAAGCAGAAAATTTTTTGTCAGATACAATTTTCTTTTATGGTCCTCAAAACAGCCCTTTCCTTTCATCAAGCGCTATTGTTAACTGCATGATCATATCTTTGTATCTCAGCTCGATTTCTGCAAGCATTTTTTGCATTGTTAACAGCTTTAGCAATGTCTGCTGCACCTACAGATAATGTTCCAAACGCTGACAAAGCAGCAAATATTGGAACGAGAGGTACTCCTTGTTTTTGGGGGTGGGTTTTATACATTCTTTACAGAGAGATTTTGTTTTTGGAGGAACTTGTGAAGCAGTTTTACGTTCAACTTTCGCAACTACTATGACTCCATACACTTAATTCTACTTTGAACTTTTTAAATTACTTTGTTCATTTCATTCTCTGTGATTTCCCTATTCTTTTTCATACTCATCCCCATTTTAACTTAAGCTTTCATTGCACCATTCACTACTAAAGAAGCTAATTTTTTAACTCACCTTAGCGTCTTTTACTTTCACTCTTCGCCACAATTTTTCAGCCACCATCTGGTCTGCTTGATGTCTGTCTGACAAACTGTCTGGTTGTACTGTGTAAGTAATCTCATACTCTTTGCATGCTTCATCTAATGAATTGACTCCAACATCATGTTTTTTAGCCATTTCACCAGCTTTCTTCCTGGACCACACGATGAGTTGCTAGGCAATGAAGTGCTACAAGTCACTTGTTAATAACACCCTTAAGGAGAGATCCACATTTCCTCCTCTTGTTCTTCTTCTTCTCCTTATTCACTGCCAAAATTCTACCTTATATGTGGTATATTGGAATGTAGATCACACTTTTATATATGTTGCCTACACTGGCCGTACACCACTGGTGATCGTCGAGGGGACACTGAATAGTGCACGGTACATCCAAACCGTCATCGAACCCATCGTTCTACCATTCCTAGACCGGCAAGGGAACTTGCTGTTCCAACAGGAAAATGCACGTCCGCATGTATCCCGTGCCACCCAACGTGCTCTAGAAGGTGTACGTCAACTACCCTGGCCAGCAAGATCTCCGGATCTGTTCCCCATTGAGCATGTTTGGGACTGGATGAAGCGTCGTCTCACGCGGTCTGCACGTCCAGCACGAACGCTGGTCCAACTGAGGTGCCAGGTGGAAATGGCATGGAAAGTCGTTCTACAGGACTACATCCAGCATCTCTACGATCGTCTCCATGGGAGAATAGCAGCCTGCATTGCTGCGAAAGGTGGATATACACTGTACTAGTGCCGACATTGTGCATGCTCTGTTGCCTGTGTCTATGTGCCTGTGGTTCTGTCAGTGTGATCATGTGATATATCTGATCCCAGGAATGTGTCAATAAAGTTTCCCCTTCCTGGGACAATGAATTCACGGTGTTCTTATTTCAATTTCCAGGAGTGTATGTCCCAATAGAATTAAATGCATCACATCTAGTCCTTCCAATTAAAGAGGAAAAATGGTCTCATGTTTTATATATACTACCTATAATGGCGCCAACGACCGTAGTTGCTGAAAAATATCAATGTAACAATTTGAAACTGATAGAGAGATTTCATGTTCCAGCAAGACGGCGACCCTCCACATTTCCACAATTGTGTACGAGATTACTCGAATAAGACGTCGCCGCGTCGCTGGATAGGCCGTGTTGCAGCCAATAACCTAGCACTATTCTAGTGGTCAGCGCGATTGTCAGAGTTGACGGCCTGTAGTTTTTTTTTTTTTTTGTGAGGTTACGTCAAGAATAGTATTTATGTTGTATCACTACCACTGAACATGGAAGACTTTACAACGCTGCATCGTAGAAGCTGCTCTTACTATCACTCCTCACATGCTTTGTCGAGTATGGGCAGAACCGGACTGCCGATTAGATATGTATCGTGTGGCAAATGGCGGACACACAGAGCATTTAAAAACATTGTCCAAAAGAACTTTGAGAGTTCTTCTTTCGCATACTGTATCATTTGTCACATTGTTCTTGGTTATTTAGCTTTGTAGATTTTTTGAGATGTTTTGTGGACTTTATAGGTACCCTGTAGACTGTTGCGCCATATTGCTCCCTTACTAACCTCTGGTACGCCTTGAGTATTAGACTGATGAAGAGCTGTAAAAGACGCGGTATTTCTTCTACAGCGTGTTGACGCGGCTCTCAGCTTACATTTCTTGGCACAGCGGGCACAGGCGAATGATCATAATAGCTGTTGCGTCTGCAAAGAAGATAACACAAAGGGAGAGAGGGGATGTTGTACATGCTGTTATTCGATCCAAACACTAATTAATATATATGACTCGAATAAATAGATATTTTTCTAAATTTAATGCCTTATTTTGCCTTTTAGGTATGGTACCCGACTAGAAACTATCACAGTGGGATGTAGACCATCAATTAGTAGCACAAACGTTACTGTTAGTTTGTACATGCTGGATCTTGTTAAAAACAGTGACTGTTAATCAATTTATGAGTTAACAGTCATGTATTATGCATTAGGTGAGACTTGGTATTAACATTACTGGTGCCACGTTACACCAGCACTGCCAATATCTTTACATATTTTTGATAGATAATCGAATACTCTTTAATATGGCGTCTATTTACATAAAATACATGTGAAGCTTCCACGTTTTTGATAAATAATACAAGTGTGAAAATATTGCATTGTCAATATCTTTATGAATTTTTGATAAATAATCATATACTTTTGAATATGGTACAAAATTAAGTTCGTTTGGAGACTTTTTAATGTGGCGGTTACATACTGATTGGTTGTCTGATTTTAATAGCCGCTAAAATACTGGGCTATGATTGGCTGTTTCGTTTTAATGAGTAGTAAAATACTATGCTGAGGTTGGGATAGTACAATGTGTGTGTGTGTGTGTGTGTGTGTGTGTGTGTGTGTGTGTGTGTGTGTGTTTGTGTGTGCGTGCGTGCTTATGTACTTTTAATGCTGTATGTGAGATGAAATTTACTGACAAGGCAGAATTTTTGCTGACGAGACTGTGCATCAGCTTACAGCTGAAACAGCATCTCGTCACATGACTAGACAACTTATACTTGACGTCATGCATACAGACCCTAGCTGCACGTGTGCTGGCATAAAGGTTAAAAGTCGGTCAAAGTGTGCTGCAGTGGGCATAGTTATTCTACATTGGTGACCACGCGTTCCTCTTTCTTCTGTATCTTCAATATAAGTATGCTGTGGAAACTCTCGTATTGAAATATGACGTCAGCTGTCTTCACAGGGCTGCAAACATATGTCCCCGGTGTGACGAACTCTCAGACACTCTGTCACACCTCGAATGGCACACTGCCTCATCAAATCTCATTCCCATAGAAAATGAGTGGGACTATCTGGAACAACAAGTGAAACTTAGCACTCAAAATTCTTCCAGTTTTGTAGTGTCATTGAATCTAATCATGAATGACCGGCTTCAGCTCCGTGTGGCATAACTACATCAACTTGTGGACTCTATTCCTAGCCGAATGGAGGCCATTATCAAGGCTAAAGGCGATGTTACATGACACGAAACTTCCTGGCAGATTAAAACTGTGTGCCGGACTGAGACTCCAACTCGAGACCTTTGCCTTTCGCGGGCAAGTGCTCTGCCAACTGAGCTACCCAAGCACGACTCACGCTCTGTCCTCACAACTTTCCTTCCGCCAGTACCTCGTCTCCTACCTTCCAAACTTTACAGAAGCTCTCCTGCGAACCTTGCAGGACTAGCACTCCTGAAAGATAGGATATTGCGGAGACATGGCTTAGCCACAGCCTCAGGGATGTTTCCAGATCGAGATTTTCACTCTGCAGCGGAGTGTGCGCTGATATGAAACTTGTTGATGTTACATGACGTTAGCGTTATGTATTCTGAAGCCACAAATTTTTTGTCTAGTGTGCTCAATTCGAGCGTTATTGCCTCCACCCTGTCCACTAAAATGGTCCTCTTGACACGGATGCTAAAAATTAATATCAGACCTCACAATTTAATATTCTATTTAGTAATTAAATGTATTCACAATTTCGTCAAAAATACGGATTTTAGTTGCGAGATGACGATAAATGGATTTTACCAACGGTGACGAGATCGCCAGAGATCTAGAATGTATGATACGAAAGCAGCTTGAACCGTTATACCTAAACGCGTTTATTGAGATTCATCAGGTCTGTCACGGAATTCGAGAAATGGATTTCTTATTGCGTAAAGAGCACTTTTTGATTTGATAGCGATGATTATCCGTTGTGGCGAAGTGCCTCCGTGGCGAAACGCGGTATGGAAGAGCTGTGGAGCGCCGCGAGCGTCGTATGCATGTACTGCTGCAGAAACCCGTCAATTTGTCCGGCGGGCAGGCGGATGTGCTGACCGGTGGTTTTGGAGTTTAACGGCGCGTGGATGGCGGAAAACTTGCGCCCGCAGCTGACGAGATCACGGAAGCAGCCGGCCACCGTATTCATTATCAAATCATTCAGGAATTCGCCCCGAGTGACTTCGCAGACTAGGCGGAACGTGCTATCATGAAAAGTTTGTCGACGGAATTCTAACCATGGTATCGGTGTACTACCCCGTAGTACAGAGCATTATGTTACAGAAAATATCGTAAGTCGTTTTCTGGTCGACCTCTTCCAGTATCTAATTTTCGTAGTTGAACTTGGTCGGTAGATTGGACAACAACAAGGAGAAGTTGAACTGAATCGAACAGAGAAGAAATTTTTGACATGACTTGAGCAAAAGAAATTTTAGTTTGATAGGACACATGTCACTGCATGTCACGGTTTAACCTGTAGTCGACGACGAGTTTATTAGGTACGGAACTCATGTTCAGGTCCTGGAAAAATGAATGAGTAAATCGGCAGTGTCCTTTTCAAAGGAAGCATCTCAACATTTGCTTCAAGTTATTTGGAGAAAAATTGAAAAACCGAAAGCGGGATGGTCAGACGGCGATCTGAAATGCCAGCCTTCCCAATATAGGTCAAATATCAAATCCCCACATGGTAAAGTTTTTCATTCACTTCATCCTGTGCTCCCTGTTTGTTCGTATAAGTGCGGCTAACGTTTTTTCAGTACAGTGGTCATGACAGCCAAAGCTGATTCAGTCACTCAGCAATGCATAGAGTTAAATGCTTTACAACGATTTTATTATGAAGTGAGAAAAGGTAGAGAGTAACTTTACATCGATACAGAGGTGAGCAGAGGCTGAGCAGAAAAGGAGGAAAAGGGCCATGTGCAAGGCACCATCTGCATATTCCCCTTAAATGATTTAGAGAATAGAAAACTTAGAAACTGAGCGACTCTGATTACTTCGTTGTCGATAGGAGATTAAATCTTAATTTTTCCTTGTTTTTCCTTGCATTTTTTAAATTTTTTTAGCTGTGTTAACGACACCTGTTACCTTATTATCTAGAGGGGGCTGTAGTCTAAAAAATGTGCCAGAAAAATTTAGGTCTTAAAGGTAATTTTATTTTTTTAAAATTAACTTACAGTTAACAGTACTGCGTATGGCGAATGCCTGGTGATCACCATCTGCTAGCATGTGTGCCGGCCAGTGTGGCCGAGTGGTTCTAGACGCTTCAGTCTGGAACCGCGCGACCACTACGGTCGCAGGTTCGAATCCTGCCTCGGGCATGGATGTGTGTGATGTCCTTAGGTTAATTAGGTTTAAGTAGTTCTAAGTTCTTGGGAACTGATGACCTCAGATGTTAAGTCTCATAGTTTTCAGAGCCATTTTTCTGCTAACATGTGTTGTGCCAACAGTAAAATTCGGAGGCGGTGGTGCTCCGATGAGGTCGTGTTTTTCATGGAGGGGGCTTGCAACCCTTGTTGTTTTGCGTGGCACTATCACAGCACAGGCCTAAATTGATGGTTTAAGCACCTTCTTGCTTCCAACTGTTGAAGAGCAGTTCGGGGATGGCGACTGCATCTTTCAACACGATCGAGCCACCTGATCATAATCCACGGCCTGTGGGGGAGTGGTTACATGACAATAACATCCATGTAATGGACTGGCCTGCACAGAGTCCAGACGTGAATCCTATAGAACACGTTTGGGATGTCTTGGAACGCCGACGTCGTGCCAGGCTTCACCGACCGACATCGATACCTCTCCTCAGTGCAGCACTCCGTGTAGAATGACCTGCCATTCCCCAAGAAACCGTCTAGCACCAGATTGAACATATGCCTGCGCGAGTGGAAGCTGTCATCAAGGCTAAGGGTGGGCCAACACCATATTGAATTCCAGCACTGCCGATGGAGGGCACCACGAACTTGTAAGTCATTTTCAGCTAGGTGTCCGGATACTTTTGGTCACATAGTGTAAAATCGCTAAGGGTGTCTAAGGCTTACATCCGATCGCTCGTTGACCAGTATGGTATGGGGTTGGGTTTTTTTGGGGAAGGTGACCAAACAGCGAGGTCATCGGTCTCATCGGATTAAGGAAGGATGGAGAAGGAAGTCGGCCGTGCCCTTTCAGAGGAACCATCCAGGCATTAGCCTGGAGTGATTTAGGGAAATCACGGAAAACCTAAATCAGGATGGCCGGACGCGGGATTGAACTGTCGTCCTCCCGAATCCCATATGGTATGGCAGTAGAAGATAGCAAAAGTAAAACCGACGTTTTAAATTCTGCATTTAAGGAATCGTTCATGCTGGAGAACTGTACAAACATACCGTCGTTCGACCATCTCACAGACATAGTAACAACCAGCGCTGTTGTAGAGAAATATGTGAAAAGTTGAAAGCAAACAAGTCGCCAATTCGGTTTTAAAAGAGTATTATAAAGCACTGACCTCTTACTTAACTTGCATTTATCGAGAATCTCCCGACCAACACGAAGTCCCAATCGACTGGAAAAAGGCGCAGGTGACTCGTATATATAAGAAGGGGAAAAAAAAAAAAAAATGCGGAGCGTATCCTTAACGTCGGTTTGCTGAAGAATCCTCCAACATATTCTCAGTTCAAACATACCAAATTTACTTGAAACCGAATAGGTTGTGTTCACAATTCAGCACGGTTTTAGAAAGGGTCGGTCGCGAAAGTCATCTTGCCCTTTTCTCACATGATACTCTGTGAATTCTGGATGAAGGGCTACAGGTTGATTCCATACTCCTACAGTTCCCTAAAGCATTTGTCACAGTGCCACACTGCGGACTGTTAACGAAAGCACAGCGTACGGAATAGTTTCCCAGATATGTGAGTGGCTCGAAGACTTCTTAAGTAACAGAACCCAGCACGTTATCCTCGATGACGAGTGTTCACCAGAGGCAAGAGCAGCAACACGAGTGGCCCAGGGAGGTGTGGTAGGACCGCTGTTGTTCTCTGTATGCGTAAATGATCTGGAGGACAGGGTCGGCAGAAGTCTTCGATTGTTTGCTGATGATGCTGTGGTGTACGGTAAGGTGTCGAAGTTGAGTGACTCTAGGAGATAACAAGATGACGTAGACAAAATTTGTAGTTGTCGTGATAAATAGCAGCTAGCTACGAGGGTTGGAATTTTAATAGTGGGAACTATTTATTTACAGCTCGTACAAAATAGTTTCAAAGTTTCACTGACCTTCAAAGTAGTCACCAGCATAGTGTATAAGCCGTTGCCAGAGATATGGAAGTCGTAGGATACTCTTAGCAGTGCCAGTTGTGCTGACAGGTTGAGCGGCGCGGCCGATTGCCTGACGACTTTGTAGCAGTTCTGAAGCGAATGCCCCGAAGAGTTTCCTTCAGTTTAGAAATCGTTTTTTTTTTTTTTTTTTTTTTTTTTTTGTTTTTTTTGTTTTTTTTGTTTTATATATAAGAGGTGGAGCCCCTCCACGCCCACACCGGCATGATGGCATGATGGCCTGCATAAGGGCTAGTATTCACTAAAGTGAGGTGTCGCAGGATGTGGGAACTGCGATGTTTGCGTACGTCTGGTTAGGATTAACCATTAATACGCGCTCATTTGGAGATAGATTAGTCGAAATCTGACGAAGGGTAGCGGTTTGAAGGGCAGAGGAAAAAAAGTGCCAAGGCAAGAGCCAAGGGAAAAAAACCTCTGCGAAAGTTAGGTCGGGTGGTAAGAGCAGTAGCGGTTGTCTTGCTGCCTGCGATAGGTTGTGCAAGGATAGGCTTTGTTAGTAGTGGGTATCATGCATGTCGATACCTTGACGTTGTGCGTTTGTGCTGCTCGGCGGCTGGCGCTGGGTGCTGGTACAGAGTCCTCGTTCAGCGTCAGCAACCTGCAACAGTTAGGTTTGTTATCGATCTTGTGTCCGATAGGTCATATACCGGAGGCACAGTTTGAGGGAATGTTGGCAGATTGTTTGTGCGTCTGTGGGCGAGCTCGTCGGTGTCCCTGCTGTGGCCTGTTGGTCGGCTCTAATAGCAGCTGGTAGTTGCCAGTCAGTGTTGTTGATATGCAGGGGTTTGCCGACGTTTGTCGCTGTTTGCGTATGTTAGTTTACCATAGGTGGCTATGCCCTAGCTAGCAGTGTCTTTGGTCGCTTGTGCTTCCACCTGTGGTTGTGATCGTAGTTTCCCAGAGCGAGGATGAAAGGATTGTTCGAGTGTGTCGAGTTCCTGTATAGTCGTGTGGCGTGTTTTTTGAATACTTCCTTGAGGGTATCAAGGCGGTATTCATGGTGAAGATCCACGGTGCGTGTGTAGCGTGGAGCGTTGCTAATGATTCGTAGCACCTTGTTCTGTATGATCTGTAGGCGGCGCAGTCGTGTAGGAGCTGCATATCCCCAGACGGGAGCTGCGTACTCATCAGAGGTCTAATCAGCGTCATGTATATGGACCTCGACACCCTCCTATTCAGTGTGCTTTCCCTGTTGAGCATTGGGTAGAGCTGTTTGAGCCTCGCGTGCGCTCGGTTGCCAACGTATTCGATGTGGTCCCCCCATGTAAGTTTCCGGTCCAGCCAGACACCAAGGTGTGCGTGTTGAAAGCATGATTTCTTAAGTCAGAGTAGTGCAGTAGGTGGTATAGCCTTTAGTAGCCCAATCAGTCAAACAAATCGGTGACAGCTTGCACTGTATGTGCTTGAGCGTTGTCCTGCAAACTTTCTGCAGGACCTGACCATCATTTTGCAGGACAATGCTCAAGCACGTACAATGCAAGCTGTTACTGATTTATTTGATTGATGGGTGGTAAGTGCTACACCACTACTGCGCTCCCGCCGGCCGAGGTGGCCGAGCGGTTCTAGGCGCTAGAGTCTGGAACCGCGCGACCGCTACGGTCGCAGGTTTGAACCATTTTGAACTGCACTCCCCGACTTAAGCCCCCGTCAGTTCAACTCGATTTCTAAAACTGAAGAAAACACTTCATGGCATTCACTTCAAAACAGCTACAAATTCGTCGGGCAATAGACCGCGCCGCTCGAACTATCAACACAACTGGCACTGCTAAGAGCACCCTACGACTTCCACATCGCTGGCAACGGGTTATACGTAATGCTGGTGGCTACTTTGAAGGTCAGTAAAACTTTGTACGAGCTGTAAATAAATAGTTGCTATTATTGAAGTTCCAACCCTCGTATAAATGTAGAAAAATGTAAATTAATGCAAATGAGTAGGAAACATAATCCAGTAATGTTTGAATACAGAATTATTAGTGTGCAGTTTGACAGAGTCACGTCTATTAAATAAACAGGCGTAACGTTGCAAATCAATATGAAACGCAATAAGCATGTAAGGATTGTAGTAGGGAAGGCGAGTGATCGACTTCGGTTAATAGGGAGAATTTGATGAAATCATGGTTTATCTGTAAAGGAGATCGCATCTAGCACATCAGTGCGACCCATTGTTGAGTAATGTTTGAGAGTTTTGGATCCTCGCCAGGTCGGACTAAAGGAAGACATCGAAACAGTTCAGAGGCGGGCTGCTAGATTTGTTACCTTTAAGTTCGAACAACACGCAAGTATTACGGAGATGCTGCGGGAACACAAATGGCAATGACTGGAGGGAAGGTGACATTCTTTTCGAGGAGCGCTACTGAGAAAAAGTAGAGAATCGGCGCTTGTGGCTGACTACAGAGCGAGTCTACTGCCGCCAACGTACATTTCGCGTAAGGACCAAGTAGATAAGATTAGAGAGTTTAGGGCTCGTATGGTGGCAGACAGACAGTCGTGTTTCCCTCGCTGTATTTGCGAGTGCAACAGGAAAGGAAATGATTGTAATGGAAGAGGGTGCCCGCCGCCACACACCTTACGGTGGCTGCGGAGTGTGTATGTAGATATAGATTCCGTACCCACGTACACCTCGGTGGTGACACTGGATTCTGTATAGGTGCTGCCGGGAAGGTCCGTGCCAAGCCAGAAGGTGGAACATTCCACGATTGTGTGAGGCATGGTTTAGCATTAGTTTCTTCCATAAGTTTGGGGAGATTTCATAGACCTATCGACACTAATCTGAGGAGTTCGAGTCGCTTTGCTAAGGCTCCCAGCGCCTTAACTGGTCTTAATTGTAAAATTTGTTGGTGGTTACCATCTGGAACTTATCCAGCTCCCCTTTATCGAGTCA
The DNA here is from genome assembly GCF_023864345.2 of Schistocerca serialis cubense. Taxonomy (NCBI): domain Eukaryota; kingdom Metazoa; phylum Arthropoda; class Insecta; order Orthoptera; family Acrididae; genus Schistocerca; species Schistocerca serialis. The sequence continues at coordinate 139,707,562 of NC_064640.1, read as the reverse complement.
ATATGACGCACCAAGATACCTGTCGGTAACATCAGTTGGGAATACGTCTGAAACTGAAAGCAAGGATGTGACATGGTTCCATATGTTCCATTGAGCCACATTGACTCACCCCTCTGCACCCTCATCAGAATATTTCTATGTCGAGCGTAGCACTGGCCGCGGAGCTGTGATGGCTGTAAATATAGCACTGTGATAGATCCTGGTCGCCAGATTGTAGCTGGAACTTCCTTTTCCTATTAACTTATGCTTCACTTCAGATTCTTTTGTGGCTGCACTGGTGATTGCTGTTGGAAGACTAATTTTTCACCTAGGTACACATCTGGATCTCTGGAAACAAACGGCGTAGAGACAGAAATGTCTTGTAAATTTATAGTTGTTTAAGCGGCATATACGTGTTCCTGTTAACTCCCACTGCCAATAAATTTTCGCCAATAAATTCGTTCAAAGACCACACTTGCTGTGTCCTCCAAACGTGTCCTGCTAGATTAAAACGTGTTTCGCACTAGGTCTTTAACACGTTCCATTGCTTTTCACTGTTCTTATAGTACAGATAATTATAGATAAAGCTGCGATTCGCTTGTTAATACATGTGACAATAATTTATGACTCCATTATGAATGGTATTTCTTTCAACGATAGCAACACTGTTTTGATACAAAATTTCTTTTATCGGCCACTATGTTGTTACGAAATCAGAGTTTCTTTGTGACATGATCACAAGATTAATAGAGGAAAGTGTCGGATCACTAAACTCTTATTTTTCTCTGTTTGAGTGCACGTTAGTACCGCAAAGACAGCTCAAATTGTCTGGAAATAATGCTACAGTGCCAAATTATACTTATTGAATGTGATGTTCTGGAACAGAAGATAAGTGAGTTGCATAAAACAGAACTATATTGTATCCGTAGTTTAAGAAATCTTTTGTTTTGTCGGAAACCCGTTCAAAAATATATTCTTGAATGAAAGACGAAAATTAAGAAGTTCGTGCCTCAGATAAACTTTGGACCCCCTATTCGTCACCAGTGTCATGGGTAACTGAGAGTGGTTCAAATGGTTCTGAGCACTATGGGACTTAACTGCTGAGGTCACCAGTCCCCTAGAACTTAGAACTACTTAAACCTAATTAACCTAAAGACGTCACACACATCCATGCCCGAAGCAGGATTCGAACCTGCGGTCGCGCGGTTCCAGACTAACGCCTAGAACCGCTCGTCCATAACTGAGAGTGGTTACGAAGTAAAAGATCATACCTTTTATTTTGCCCATTTACTGGCCTTTTTTTTTTTTTTTTTTTTTTTTTTTTACAGTTCTGGGGTTTGACCGTCGCTTGGGCGAAATTGTTAACGTCTGGAAGGGATTAAAAGTCTACAGTCAACGTTTTCTGTGTTAGTAAATATAAAAACTAGAATCTCCAAGATAGTTATATACCTTCCTTATATCATCGTATTTAAATCAGTCTTTGTAAATATATTTTCTTCAATCAAAGACTGTGCCTTCCTGTTTTAGAATTTATTTCTATGTAACAAGGACTGCGACGATACACAATAATGAGCTCATAGAGGTCGAAGTCTCGTCATTTATTTATTAGTCCCATTCGGATCGGCTTCGGCGAACATGGTGTGTGTGTGTGTGTGTGTGTGTGTGTGTGTGTGTGCGTACGTGGGTGCGTGTGTGTGTATGTGTGTGTGTGCGTGTGTTTTTCACTCGTTATATACCCATTAATGCGGGAGCCGCGCTCTTGGTGTTATCTTATCTCTGTTTGTCTTCTTCTTTGCCTTTATTCCACTTATCGCGGCTACTGTGTATTAAAAGTTGCTCGAAAATTTAGACTGCTAAGAAATATAGTGCCACTTAGACCACCCAAGGGACTGAGCGTAGGCAGCTAATTTCTTTCTTGGGGGAAATAAGACAAGTCATAATGTCGTTAGCGTAAAATTACTCTAAAACAAGAAGGAGCAGTGTTTTTGACAATAATACAAACGATATACGCGTCGTCACATGATGTCTTTCCCAACCTGGCTAGTACGAAAGCAGAGTAGGAAGCATAAACCTGGAAACTGTACCTTAATAGTCGCGTATATTGACCTTTAATAACAAATCTAAGGTTTCTGTAGCTCTGGATGTCAGCGCGAGGGTCTTTTTTTTTTCTTTGTCACAAATGCTTAAAATCGAAATGCCATCTAAAAGGTAGTACATCGGCGGTCTCCGATACAGCTGCCAGTCCTTTGTCTCGAAAACGCTACGTCCTAACGTTTTTAGATGAAATGTGTTATGGACACTTTCGAGAAAAAACTGACGAGTGAAATTCGCATTGGTTTGACTGCTGAGAACTGGAAGTAAGAATGTCAAATGAGAAGATGGTAGGGGTGATTGCTGTACCTAGAGGATAGCGTAAGTAGAAATCAAAATATTTTGAGGCCAGCACTTCAGTCTAGTGACTGATTTTAAAATCACACGAAGAAACGCGAACTACAGACCACCATAAGCAGTTTCCACCATAATCTACGGTGATTATTGTTGTTGGAGGAGATTGTATTTTGTGCAGCATTTGTAAATATTTCACGTTGTACAGATTTAAGTGACGTATAATATATTAAAGCTATGTTAATTCTTCAGGTACAGAATTTATGGCGAGTAAATTGCTATATACTTTTAGAACTATTTGTATAGCATGTGGACAGTTAAGCCATATTTCGTAGGTCCTGCACCATCTTGTACGTCGAAGCAGAAAATCTTTTACCATGGAGCACGTGATGTCTGCAAAAGAACTAAGTTTATTTAATGTCTTGACATTTTTACCTGTCTTGAAAATGAAAATGTGTATTTGTTTCCGATAGCTTCCGTTGCAAAATATATTTAATTTGTACCCGGCTTTGATAATACCTCTGGCTCACTTAATTTCACTTACTGATTATTGGTGTTTAGTAGAGTAATAATCTGACACATAGAAGATTAACTGCAATACTGAAAAGATTTTCTTTATTGCAACGTTGTTACTTTTCACGCCGGCCGCGGTGGTCTAGCGGTTCTAGGCGCTCAGTCCGGAACTGCGCGACTGCTACGGTCGCAGGTTCGAATCCTGCCTCGGGCATGGATGTGTGTGATGTCCTTAGGTTAGTTAGGTTTAACTAGTTCTAAGTTCTAGGGGACTGATGACCAAAGCTGTTAAGTCCCATAGTGCTCAGAGCCATTTGAACCATTTGTTACTTTTCAGCAGAATTTTTGTTCCTACTAATATGCCCAAGTCGAACCCAGGAACATGTTTATCGCACTTAAAAAAAACCTTAATTTTTCTTGAGTAATTTTTGTAATTTCAGAAAAAGACTGAAGCACTTAAAATGTGAATACCATCATTTAAAAATGTAATATGAAAACGTATTAAACTTCTATTACAGGGCTGGCTAGAGGAGGAAGTCTGACAAGTGTACCAAGGTACAACATTTTGCCTCACAAAATTAGTGTCGTAGCATAGGGACTGCAAAGCAGAACGTTACTTAGCTGGACAGATTTTTGGGATGTTGCGCATATTCGATGAATTAATCAAAACTATCGTTCTGACACTGAGGGACTGAAACACACTTAGGTAAATAAAAATAAGTCTTGTAGGATGAGTATCTTGCGTAAAAAGTCCTATTTAATATGACAGTGGAGAAAGGTATTTTTAAGGCTTGCTGCTTTAAACAGACGAAGGTATTTCCTTTTTAACAGGAAATAGTTTAATCCAGAAATAACATTTTTGTTTTAAAATTATTACCAGACAGAAAATTTATCTATTTTGGTCATGATAAGCCCGGTGCATTGCTCATTGAAGATAAGATGATTAAATGATAATAAAGAAAGACCAGCCCGGGTAGTCTCTCGCGTTAGCGCACCACTTCCGGGATTCGGGGAGGGACACCGGCTCCTGTTCGAATCCGCTCGGCGGATTAACGACAAGGGCTAGTGTGCCGGACAGTCTGTATTTGGTTCTTAGGCGGTTTCCCACATCCAACTAGATGAGTCCCTAACTGGTACACCCTCGCACCTCAGTTACACGATTCGCGAATATACTGACGGAAAAAAAAATCGCAACACCAAAGAGGAGTTGTGCGACATAAACGAAAGTTGATATGCGTGTTTCTAAATTTGAAAGAGGGTCTATTAAAATTTCGCGCCAGACGCATAAGAGTGGCATTAGTAGCGCCACTATGAGGATGGAAATCAGGTTTGCTTTAAATACACGCTGTGACGGTAATGAGATTAGTTACGTTTGAGATTGGACGTGGTGAGTTGATGTTAGTCAAGAATGCCTTTAAGGCGACAAAGACGTCATTATCAACACCTCAATCAGTTTGAACGAGTCGTGTAATAGCGCTACGAGAAGCTGGATGTTCTTCTGCAGTATTGTAGGAAGACTTGGCCGGAATGTAGTTACTGAACATGATTGCTGGCAGTGGTCGTCACGAGAACGTACGGTCGCTAGAAGATTGGGCTCCGGACGACCACGTGGCACTACCGAGAGGGACGACTACTGTGTACGGCATATGATTCTGGCGCATCGTACTGTATCTGTGGCAGCAATATGAGCAGCAGTTTGCACCACAGTGACAGAACTAACTGTTACAAATCGGTTACTTCAAAAAGATCTCCGAGTCACACGTCGCGTAGCGTGCATTCCACTGACCATAAACCACCGCCATTTGCGGCTTCAGTGATGTCAGACGAGAGCTCATTTGACGGTAGGGTGGAAGTCTGTTGTGTTTTCTGATGAAAGCTGGCTATGCTTCGGTGCCAGTGACGACACTGGGAGGAGGCCAGTTGATTGCCTGCAGCCTATCTGTCTGCGTGCTAGACCACTGGACCTACACCTAGAGTTGTGGTTTGGGGTGTGATACTGTATGTCGAAGCATTGGAAGGCCGTCATTGCTGCTGATTTGCTTTTAAAATACATATGTTTTACGTGCTGTGTCTTTCCTCAGAGTGAGACATGAAACCATTGTACAACTTGTAGAAATATGTTATAAAATTGACTGAACCGTAAGGAATCATTCTACGCTGCAGAGCCAAAGATACTGGTTCACCTGCCTAATATCATGTAGGGCCTCTGGGAGCACGCAGAAGTGCCGCAACACGACGTGGCATGGACTCGACTAATGTCTGAAGCAGGGCTGGAGGTAATTGACACGGTAAATCCTGCAGAGCTTTCATAAATCCGTAAGAGTACGAGGGGGTGGAGATCTCTTCTGAACAGCCCGTTGCAAGCCATCCCAGATATGCTCAATAGTGTTTACGTCTGGTGATTTCGGTGGCCAGAGGAAGTGGTTAAACTCAGAAGAGTGTTCCTGGAGCCATTCTGTAGTAATACTGGACGTGTGGGGTGCCGCGTTGTCCTGCTGGAATTGCCCAAGTACGTCGGAGTGCACAATCGACATGAATGGATGCAGGTGATCAGACAGGATGCGGCTGGCCGGAATGGCCGAGCGGTTCTAGGCGCTACAGTCTGGAGCCGCGCGACCGCTACGGTCGCAGGTTCGAATCCTGCCTCGGGCATGGATGTGTGTGATGTCCTTAGGTTAGTTAGGTTTAAGTAGTTCTAAGTTATAGGGGACTGATGACCTCAGAAGTTGTCCCATAGTGCTCAGAGCCATTTGAACCATTTGAAGACAGGATGCTTACATACGTGTCACCTGTCAGAGTCATATCTAGATGTACCAGGGGTCCCGTATCACTCCAACTGCACACGCCCTACACCATTACGGAGTCTCTACCAGCTTGAATAGTCCCTGCTCACATGGAAGGTCTGTGGATTCATGAAGTTGTCTTCATACCCGTACACGTCCATTCGCTCGATACAATTTGAAACGAGACTCCTCCGACCTGTTAAGATGTTTCCAGTTATCAACAGTCCAATGTCGGTTTGATGGGCCCAGGCGAGGCGTAAAGCTTTACGTCGTGCAGTCATCAAGGGTACACGAGTCGGCCTTCAGCTGCGAAAACCTGTATCGATGATGATTCGTTGAATAGTTCGCACGTTGACACTTGTTGATGGCCCAGCATTGAAATCTGCAGCAATTTGCGGAAGGGTTGCACATCTGTCACGATGAAAGATTCTCTTCAATCGTCGTTGGTCCCGTTCTTGCAGGATCTTCTCCCGGTCGCAGCGATGTCAGAGATCTGATGTTTTACCGGATTCCTGATATTCACGGTACACTCGTGAAATGATCGTACGGGAAAATCCCCACTTCATCGCTACCTCAGAGATGCTGTGTCCCATCGCTCGTGCGTCGACTGTAACACCTCTTTCAAACTCACTTAAAGCTTGATAACCTGCCATTGTAGCAGCAGCAACCGATCTAACAACTGCGCCCGACACTTGTTGCCTTACATGGACGTTGCAGGCGTCAGTGCCGTATTCTGCCTCTTTACATATCTCCGTATTCGAATACGCATGACTATACCAGTTTCTGTGGCGCTTCAGTGTAGATTTAAGGTGCCTCCTAATTTCAGCTTAAATACCACTCTACGTCGCAGAGCCCGGACTAGCGCTACAGTACATACGACGCACTTCCTCGTCGCCTGTAGCACCAATGAATGGTCGTGGCGTTGTTTTATTCTGTAAGTGACGCACATGAACCATGCCGGAACGATTTTAATCGACGGCTGATCCTTTGAGAGGCGAGCGTGTTCCTTTTTGGTAGGCGCCTCGCCTCGCTTCGGCTCTTTCTCTTGTGCCCTCGCCGATTTCGAACGGCTGTTCGTGGCCCTTCCGTGCCCGTGCGCCTCCGCCGTATCAATTACGGTTGCTTATTCTCCATAGCGACTGCGATTGCTTTTAGCTCCGTGCTGAGCTGGCCGATACGATCAAAGAAGTTTAACGTGCAGTGTCACGATGCCGCTCGCTGATGGCGCGTCATTATTAAAACTTTGTTCTCGTTCTTCCGTGGCTCTATTGCCACTGATGGTTCCGAGAGATACCTATTATTAGTATTTGTATTCATCCGCCGTCTATTCTTCTTCATTTTTCATGCTGCAAAAGCGTCAGCTCTTAAGGCCCACGTTATCTAAAATTTATTCTCGTCCGCTTTACAGAGATGAGAAAATCTGTTATATCATCGTTGGGAAACCGACGTAAGCAATCAGCTTCGTCACAGTATTTGTGTGATGAGAAATCGCTAATTGCGTGCGTGACAGAGAGCGCAGGTAGCGTCACTTGTCTTCCATTTAAACTTTTTCTGGACCAGTTTTCTACATGAGGTCGTCCGAAGGAGCCTGCTACATGAGGTATATGCCACGATTTTCGTAAGTTAGCAGCATCTGTGCCAGAGAGTAACGTAAGAAAAACAATATCGATAATCGGAGAAGGGTTAACACATCAGCGTCATCATTCCCTACTGCAGGAGCTGAACAACAGGAATTTCACAAAACGTCAAAACTCTAACGCAAATATTTTGTTGCCTCATTTTGGTTCATCACTTATCTGCATCGCAACCAGGTGATGGAAGGTTTCTTGGGGACGACAGCCTATTCTTCACGGAGTGTTGCACTCAGGAGAGGTATGGATGTCGGACGGTGAGGCCTGGCAAGAAGTCGGCGTTCCAAAACATCCGAAACGTGTCCTATAAGATTCAGGTCAGGATTCTGTGCAGGCCAGCCCATTACAGGGATGTTATTGTCGTGAATGAATATGATGATTAAAGGCCCGTCCTGAGATAGTGTCACGCAAAACAACGAGAGGTGCAAGCCCCCTCCATGAAAAACACGATCACACCATAACACCACCGCCTCCGAATTTTACTGTTAGCACTACACACGCCGGCACTGACGTTCACAAGGCATTTGTCATACCCTCACCCTGCCATCGGATCGCCACATTGTGTACCGTGATTCATTACGCCACACAACATTTTTCCACTGTTCAGTCGTCCAATGTTTACGCTTATTACACCAAGCGAGGCGTCGTTTGACATTTACTATCGAGGTTTGTGGCTTATGAGCAGCCGCTCGACAATGAAATCCAAGTTTTCTCACCTCCCGCCTAACTGTCATAGTACTTGCAGTGGATCCCGATGCAGTTTGGAATTCCCGTCTGATGGTCTGGACAGATGGCTTCCTGTTACACGTTACGACCCTCTTCAACTGTCGGCGGTCTGTGTCAGTCAACAGACGAGGTCAGCCTGTACGCTTTTGATCTGTACCTGTCCCTCCACGTTTCCATTTCACTATCCTATCGGAAACAGTGGATCTAGGGATGTTTATTAGAGTGGAAATCTCGCGTACGGACGTGTGACACAAGTGACACCCAATCACCTGACCCCGTTCGATGTTCTTGAGTTTCGCGGAGCGCCCCATTCTGCTCTCACGATGTCTAATGACTACTGAGGTCGCTGGAAAACTTATGTTTTTGGTGGTGTCCGGATACTTTTGATCACATAGTGTGTACTCATTGTTCTGAAGCCTCTTTCACAGTCCGACGTGTTCACAGGGAGTGTTTAAGCACAAACAAAGTCTGGTTTCAGGTTTTCAGGAATGTTCTCTCCGCTGTTGTCTACATAATCTCTGAAACCCTCTCTTATATTTGGAAAACATAGAAGAAAACAGTCACAAATTTTTCTCAGATTTCTTTCCCTTTTTAGCTACGGGCTCACAACGTAATAGGGCCATTTTTTTACTGTCAAAATATCGATCTCTTTCATGAAGGATTTGAATTTTTCACTGTCATTCGAAATTAGCTTCTGCCTCAAATTACTGCTAAGGCTCTGACAGAACTGTTTTGCTATTAAGTTGGGTAGTCATTCAGCTTGATTCTCTCCTGGGAACAAGTGAAACGTTTTTGAAATATCCTTCAGAAATAGCTTTCTCTGCTTTGTTCATGCAGGCGCCTGGCATTTTTTCAGTTGTTCAGTGACTCCTGTTGAGCTCGTAGTTTTCCTGTATGATGAGGGAATATTAACACTGTCCTTTTGGAGGTACTGTGAGAGGGTACTAATCTCTTCAAGAACATCAGAAAACATTTCAATGTTGCTCACGAACGCAGGGCTTTATAGTATTTCCTTCAGTCTCTTGAACATATCCCTTACGATTGATTTTCTAGACATGTCATTCGAACATCTATTGAAATGAGCATTTAGAGCCTGGTAGGACTTGCACACTGTTTGCACTGCTCTAAAGCTTGAGGCCTCCCAACGCATTTCAGATATCTTCTTAAGCTCTGCGCCTAACACATGTAGAACAGCTGACAATTCATGCTGATTCTTTGGAGACTGATGATACAACGCATACAATTTGTTAAAAAAAATGGCAATATGATTCACACCAGGAACCTCTTTGATTGCATCAACAACTCCTAATTCAATTCGGTGGCACAAACAATGCAATTTGAATATGAAACTTCCTGGCAGATTAAAACTGTGTGCCGGACCGAGACTCGAACTCGGGACCTTTGCCTTTCGCGGGCAAGTGCTCTACCATCAGTTTTAATCTGCCAGGAAGTTTCATATCAGCGCAGACTCCGCTGCAGAGTGAAAATCTCATTCTGGCCATTTGAATAGTTTGTTGTACCTGTTCTTAAGTCGTTCTTAAACGCCTGAATTCCTACCAAGTATTACACTAGCATCATCACTGTATGCTCGAATCCAACTGTCATTCAGATAACTTGAAGAAAATCCATGCTTCGAGATTTAATTTAGAATTTCTCCTTTCATTGTTTCTGCATCTGTTCTTTTAAGTTCAATAATATCCAAGAAAAAGGTATTTGCACAATCGCCACTGATTTAGGACCTTAAATACACTATTAAACAGATGTAGACTCATCAGTGAGTAAAGAGACCTAGGAATTCTCCAATATTACGGATTAACAGAGCTTTTTCCTCATAGTGTCCACAATGCAGTCTATGATTTTGACACAACTGAGTTTACTATGCTATGTTTTGCCCATGTGAAGGCCATTTTGAATTTGCATATCCACAAGTTTGTGAAAGTCTAAATATGGTTTGTCACTTTATGCTACAAAATATGTCGTGCGAAACACTTTTCTTGTACTTTCAAAAATGTCTTTCTGTTGTTCATCTACAAGGTGTTCTAGAACACTGTCTTGTCTTTATTTTCACTGCATGTAGTTTTCTCTGCTTGCAGTTAAATGGGCTTCGAAATTCCTGTTTATCATTTATTTCCTTAATCGATGCTAACTGAGCTTGTTCACTTCCACAAACTGGACACACCGAAATATTACTCCATTCTTTAGAAATGTACATTCCCTGTGTTTTACTCACTCCAATATTCTGCACATTTTTACACACTGGGCAACCCAACTTGTCTTCCATACACACTAACCACTCATATATCCTCTTAAATTCTCTCCATGTGCTGTTGTTCTCACAAACATGATAATTAGATATGTTTTGGGAATCCAAGTAACAAGGAATTACTTCTAAAAAAATTGTTCAAATGGCTCTGAGCACTATGGGACTTAACTTCTGAGGCCATCAGTCCCCTAGAATTTAGAACTACTTAAACCTAACTAACCTAAGGACATCACACACATCCATGCCCGAGGCAGGATTCGAACCTGCAGCCGTATCGGTCGCGCGGTTCCAGACTGTAGCGCCTAGAACCGCTCGGCCACTCCGGCCGGCGAATTACTTCACATGGTTGGCTTGTATCTTCAACAATACCTGTTCCAGCGCTACTATTCGTATATGAAGTACATGGACCATTATCAGCTTCACGTTTTTTCGAACCACGCAGACTGTCACATTTCAAAATCATCGCGTTTCAAAACTTTCTCAGAGATCTCCGTCTCCTTATTTCTCCTGTACAGCTTCCGTTCCATATCATTGAACTTCCTAGGTACCGAAAGAAATTCACTTGTTCTATCTGTTTCCGTCTAAGAATGTATCAATTGCAGCTTCCTTCTTGCTTATTCTGAGCACTTTTGTCGTTCCTATATTTATCTTCGCTTCATACAACTCGCGTCTTATTGCAATACTATACAACACCTGCTGTAGCTCCTCGAGAGATTCCACCAGCACTTATCAATTACACTGTGCAACAATGAAAATGTAAATCGAATGAAAATAGCCATTTCCTATCAGTTCTCATATGATTATCGCGAATATCACAAAGACAATTCAAAATTAGCTGTGGTTTTATTACGGTGAGATAATATATACAGATTTTTATGTCAAGTTTAAAATCAAATATTATGGTGGTTTGTCAAAATCGTAATAACTGGTAACAATGGATTATATTATTGTCCCTGGTCTTACTTGTGTGCAGTATTTTGGATATAAACATTTTGATACCAATTTTAGTGGTCTTTTTGTCTCCCTCCTCTTCATCTTCAACGACTTTATTAATGCATGTAATAATTTTTGCACATTTGTTTCCAGACTAACTACCAGTTGTTCAAGTTGACTGCTACTGAAATGAACAAAAATGCCACGAGTTTGTGTCAACAGTGTTGACACATTTTGCTATGTGTGTGGAGAAGTGCCATTTGCTTCACAAAAGCAGCAAATAACTCCATCGATTAAAAAATCTTACAGTTGTTATTTTGGGAGAAAAATAGGTGATCAAAATAAACCCTGCACTCCACATGTGATCTGTAACACTTGTGCCAGCAATCTGTGGAACTGGATGCTTGAGAAGGGACGTTCAATGCCATTTGCAATGCCCATGTTCTAGCGTGAGCCAACTAACCATGTCAGTGACCGCTACTTTTGTATGGTTCCCCCTATCAAGAACTGAATATCTAAGAAGAAGAAGCGAACAGTGATCTATCCTAACATTCCATCTGCCATACGTCCAGTTCTACGTGGGGAAGTATTGCCAATACCTGAACCACCGACAGAGCACGAGATTACTTCTGATGGGGATTCTGAATATCCTGAACCATGTACATCACAAGATCCAGAGTTTCTTCCAAATATATCATCAACTGATGATCCACAAATGAGTTAAGTGATCTCATTAGAGATTTGGAGCTCTCTAAAGCTAAGGATGGGATTTTAACATCAAAATTGCAGCAGCGCAGTTTTCTGGAAAGCAATATAAATGTTTCATTCTACCGCAGAAGAGAGCAACAAGTCACTCCTTTTTTTAACATGCAAGATAGTCTTGTGGCATGTGTAAACATAAATGGTCTAATGTCTGCTCTCAGAATTAATTACAGTCCTGATGAATGGAGACTCTTTATTGATTCGTCAAAGTTGAGCTTAAAAGCCGTGCTTTTACATATAGGTAATGGGCTTCCTTTTATTCCAGTTGGGGATGGTGTGTATATGAAAGAGACATATCAAAACATGAAAATTTTACTAGAAGCCATCATGTGTAATGACTCTCAATGGCAGATTTGTGGTGACTTGAGTGGTTGCACTGCTATTAGGTATGCAGTTAGGATATACAAAATATTGCTGCTTTCTCTGTGAATGGGATAGTCGAGCTTGTGCATCTCATTACAGTAAACATGAATAGCCCACCAGAAATTCTCATCAATCAGGTATAAAGTACATTAAGAGCGAACCTCTAGTGGACCCTAAAAAAATTCTGCTCCCGCCCTTGCACATCAAGTTGGGTCTCATGAAAAACTTTGTTAAGGGAATGAAGAAAGATGGTGACGCGTTTAAATACTTAACGCAAAAATTCCCTTAAGTGATGCCAAAGTAAAGGAGGGCATCTTTATAGGCCCACAGATTCGAGAGCTTTTTGGAGAGCATACTTTTGATTGAATCATACAAAGTGATGAGAAGCATGCATGGGAATGTTTTAAGGCAGTCTGTTTACAGTTCTTAGGGAACACACGAGCATTGTAGATAGCACGCTATCATCTTGTGAAACTTGGTTGCAACATGTCATTGAAAGTGCATTTCTTACATAGTCACCTTGAATTCATCCCCAAAGGTTGTGGTGCAGTAAGTCATGAACATGGCGAGCGATTTCATCAAGATATTGCCGCATTTGAGAAGAGGTATGCCGGAAAGTGGAGCCCTACTATTTTTGCAGATTACTGCTGTAGTGTCATAATGGATGTTCACGAGTATGTGTATAAACGTCAAGCCAAGTGAAAACGATCATCTTCTGAATTTCTCTCTGAACAAAATATGTAATTGTATATGCTGTATATTTGGACATTAACCTTTTGTAATCCTTTACACACATTTGTGACCAGTTAATTTATATATTGTCTTTTGTGCTTTACATAGTTCTGTTACAAAGTAGACTTGCAAAGTGTTTTCACTCACGTGATATTATCTTCATTTCTTCTTAATGTTTTACTTTTGTACTTCAAGAATGGTACTGAAATTTATCAATGCATAACACGTAACATAATACAAGTAATTATTAGCTTAAAAATTGTTATGCTGAATCTTGGAACATGAATGCGTATTTAGTTAGAGAGTTATTTATGCAAAAATGTAGATTACTTTAAAAAGAAAAAAACTAGAGATAAGTATTTATGAAGATGATTATTTTGTATCATTTTATACTGATATAAACATGACTAACTCAAAATCATGTAATTTACACACTTTCACTTCAAATTTGTTGTTCAGTATTATCCTTTTTTCTCCAGTTACATTGCCTCTTGCGTCCTCTATGGCCTTAGCTAACTATTATTCTCCGTATTTGTTGAGCAGCTTCGGTGGCAGTGAGCATCCTTGCCATAAATACGATCCAACGCTCATCTCTCCCGTCTCGCCATTCCTTACTCTGTTACCTCTTTCTTTTCAGTTATACAGTTAGAGACGTTGCAATCCGAAAATCGATGCGATATTTGGAATTGATACCGATACCTAAAACTGTATCGACACCACGATGTTGTCAGAACAACAAGATACTGATTGCTTTATTACGTATTTTGAGACTTCTGCTCAACGCAAAATAACTTATTTAGGATACAATGCACAATATTGAAATAGCGCTACACTTGCAAGAAACAACTTGAGTATAAACTCGAATACTAGCATAGACAATAAACGATAAATATTGGAAACACAAGCGTGAAAATATTACAAGTAAAACTGTTTTATTAGTGAAAAGCCGTGTCTACTTGTTTTTCTGCCTAAGAAATTAACTTGACTAGCTCTTTGCCAGAATGCCGATCTCAGTTCCAAATTACTGCGGTTCCAGCTTTAGTGAAAATGTGGTCATCCGGTACTGATGTTTTCATGGCTAGTAAATGAGTTCTTGCTTATTTGTGTTAACCAAGGTGGTAAATATTTGCTTAATATTATTGGTATATGTTGCTAAAATTTAACATGTTCGTTTTAGATCATTCATGAAATGCAGTTTTCCGTGCTACCCTTGTGTCCTGTGTACTACGTAGATACTGCATGCGAGGGCATGCTGAAAAGTAATACCTCCGAATTTTTTATGTGAAAACTCTAAATTCCTTTTAAATAAAACAAACGATATTAACATTATGCAACTTTATTCTTCATTTCTAAACATTTATTTCTCAACATAGTCACTCATTTCAACCAACGAAAACCAGTCTGTTGATACCGTCGCATTAGAATGTGTGACTTTGTTGACGGAGCCACAACATCGCCTCTGTTTGCAACGCTTCATCCCTATGAAAGTGAAGTCCTCGAAGCTGTTCTTTAAGTTCTGGAAATTCCTGGAGACCCGGTGAGGCCAAGTCGGGACTGTATGGGGGACGATCGAGGACAGTGAACCCAAGACGCCGGATTGTTGCAGATGTCGCAGCCCTCGTGTGTGGTCTGGTATTGTCATGCTGAAGGAGATGGTGCTCCATGTCTGGACGAACTCTTCGTATTCAAAACTCGACTACAGCACGCTGTTTCTGACGCTCCGACATACACCTGGAGAGACGACGTCGATTTTTGCCCGATGAAGGCCTATGCCACCAGCGGGATAGTAGACGTACTGACCGAGCGAGGTGGCGCAGTGGTTAGCACACTGGACTCGCATTCGGGAGGACGACGGTTCAATCCCGTGTCAGGCCATCCTGATTTATCTTTTCCGTGATTTCCCTAAATCGTTCCAGGCAAATACGGGGATGGTTCCTTTGAAAGGGCACGGCCGACTTCCTTCCCCGTCCTTCCCTAATCCGCTGAGACCGATGACCTCGCTGTCTGGTCTCCTCCCCCAAAACATCCAAGTCCGCCGACAGATAGTGTAGTGGCGTATCTATCAGGGCGTCGCTTGTGTCTAAACTTCAATAGGGAATGCTCACAGCGAGAAGACCCAGTGTGATGCAAAGGTGTGAAGCAAGTTGGCAACGATGCCTACTCGTGCTTCTTACAGCCAACTGGTCGATTTTGAAAGGGGTCAAACTGTGGGCTTCCGAGTGTCGGGATGGTCCTATCGAAGAAGTGCACACAAGTCGATCGTGCAGCGGCAGGTGTGTAACGATGCTGGTACAAGTGGTCACGTGAACATTCATACACAAGTAGACGAGGTTCTGGACGTTCTCACAGACGCTCGCCAGGATCGTCGCATTGTAAGGGCAGCAGTGGCAGATCGTACAGCTACTATAGCACAGATAAAGAGGGCTTGTGAGCTCAGACGTGTCAACACGAAATGTTGAGAACTGTAGCAGTGGGACGACGCCTCTAGCCTGTCTTCCACTCACGCCACAGCATCGACGTGCACGTCTTGACTGGTGCCACCAGAGGCTCACTTGGAAGACGGAATGTCCCACCGTGGTCTTCAGCTATGAAAACGGATTCTGCCTCCGCGCACGTAATGGTCGTTTGCGCGTACAATGTAGACATGGTGACTGCTGCCTCGTAGAGTGCATTCGTCCAACACACACTGGCCCCACCGCATGCCTTATACAGGGTGTAAATTTTAAGTTGACAGACCAGAATAACTCGAAAAATAAGCTTCAACACAAAAGATGTGTAGAATCCAAAGTTGATTATTTTCGAGGGGGACATCTGCTGGTGCTAAAATTAGCCCGCCAGCGGGGCGGGGTGCGGCGGGAAGCAACGTTAAAACTTCAAATGAAAACCCCAATTTTTTTATTGCAGAATCAGATTCTACATAAAAAAACTACGTATATTTTATCTTAAACACTTGTTTTAATTCTTGGTAGTTGGATTTGTAATTCAAGAAAATCCGTGTTCTCACTTTTGCGTGGAAAATGGTTGTGAAGAAATAAAAATTACTTATTTACTTCGTAAATTCTGATTCGCTAAAACTAAAACTCTCCTTCTCTCCCAGTAGGGTGGAGTTTGAGAGAGAGGAATTAGAGTTTTACAAATGTTGACCCAAATATTAATTTCTTCCGCAGTTTCGGATAAGTTTTGGTTTTTTCGTGGTCATGAGGCCACACAACTTTTAATTATCAAAGAAATCATCTGACTAGCTAACTAACTAACCAAACATCCTACTTACTATCGAGTGAACTCATTAACTCACAGCCGGCCGGAGTGGCCGAGCAGTTCTATGCGCTTCAGTCCGGAACTGCGCGACCGCTACGGTCGCAGGTTCGAATCCTGCCTCAGGCATGGATGTGTGTGATGTCCTTAGGTTAGTTAGGTTTAAGTAGTTCTAAGTTCTATGGGACTGATGTCCACAGATATTAAGTCCCATAGTGCACAGAGCCATTTGAACCATTAACTCACAGAGTAAACAAAGTAAAAGACTAACTGAGGAAAAGGCCAACCCAAATATTTGGGTCAACATTTGTAAAACTCTAATTCCTCTCTCTCAAACCCCACCCTATGGGGAGAGAGGGAGAGTTTTACTTTCAGCGAATCAAATTTTGCGAAGTAAATAAGTAATTTTTCTTTATCTGTAACCATTTTGCCGCGCGGGATTAGCCGAGCGGTCTGATGCGCTGCAGTCAGGGACAGTGCGGCTGGTCCCGGCGGAGGTTCGAGTCCTTCCTCGGGCATGGGTGGGTGTGGTTGTCCGTAGGATAAATTAGGTTAAGTAGTGTGTAAGCTTAGGGACTGATGACCTTAGCAATTAAGTCCCATAAGATTTCACATACATTTGAACATTTGTAACCACTTTCTACGCAAAAATGAGAACATGGATTTTCTTGAATTACAGCGCCAACTGCCAAGAATCAAAACAAATGTTTAAGACAAAATGTACCTCGTTTTTTATGTAAAATATGATTCTGCAATAAAAAAATGGGGGTTCCCATCTGAAATTTTAAAGTTGCCTCCCGCCCCACCTACAGGGGGTGGCGGGCTAATTTTAGCACTAGAAGATGTCCCACTCAAAAATAATCAACTTTGGATTCTACACATTTTTTCGTGTGAAGCTTATTTTTCGAGTTATTCTGGTTTGTCAACTTAAAATTTACAGCCTGTAGTCTGGGGTGCGATAAGCTACATCTCTCGTTCGCTTTCGGTATTTCTGGAGGGGAACGTTAACTAGTGCTTGGTACGCGCAGAATGGTGCTAGATCCATTATTTTACCGTTCTTGCAACAGGAAGGTGACGTGTTGTTCCAACAGGATAATGGTCGCCCACACGCTGCCCTTGAAACTCAACGTGCTGTGCAAGACGTGCAGCAACTTCCTTGGCCAGCACAATCTCCGGACTTGTGTCCAATTGAGCACGTGTGGCATATGATGGGACGAAAAGTGACTCGTGCGACTCGTCAACCAACAACTTTTACAGAACTACGTGAACAGGTCTAGCAGGCGTGGAGTAACTTACCCCAGAACTGTATTCGCCACCTGTACGATTGGCTTGATGCCAGAGTCAGCGGCTACATTGCCGCCCGTGGAGGCTACACCACTTACTAATATGGGTGTTTCAGCATGGGTCGATACCTTGTATCTCAGAACCGCCTGTGCTATTGATCTGTAAATGTAATCATTTCATGTACTCCATACGCACTGTTATAACAATAAATCTTCAGTAAATTGGAAACATCTACAAGGTTGTACAAACTTTTATTTTCCGGCAGTTTAGCTACATTGAACACTGCCATGTTATACTACACATTCCGGAGCCATCTAGCATCAGGAATGTAGACATGAAGTATAAAGAAAAGAATGTTAATGACGTTCGTTTTGCCGGCCGCGGTGGTCTCGCGGTTCTAGGCGCGCAGTCCGGAACCGCGCGATTGCTACGGTCGCAGGTTCGGATCCTGCCTCGGGCATGGATGTGTGTGATGTCCTTAGGTTAGTTAGGTTTAAGTAGTTCTAAGTTCTGGGGGACTGATGACCTCAGCTGTTAAGTCCCATAGTGCTCAGAGCCATTTTAACCATTTGACGTTCGTTTTATTTAAAAAGTTTTAAGAGTTTTCAAATAAAATATTTGGAGGCATTACCTTCCAGCACGCCCTCGCACAATTTAACTCTCGACGTTTTTACTTTACTCAAACGAGTCTACAATTGCGATACTGATACTCTGAAATTATCATATACTAAGTATCAAAACCTAAGTATTGCTACTTACTTAGACGCTTAATGTCTAAAAACCACTACATACTATGTTCATCCTTCAGTTTATCACTCCCTCATTTGTTACGAGCTTTAGTCGCATTCCAGACGGTGGATTAACGTGTAGCACAGTTACAGAAATTTCACTTTCTGGTGTTATATTTTAGTGACTAAATACGAGGCTCATTCAGAAAATCAAGAAAAATTTTCCTCACACAAAATCCTATTAAAATTCTGAAAACGGGAAATATCAAATTTACTGCTTTCTTTCGTTTTCTTTTCCATCTAGTCACCTTGAACGTGGAGGCATTCACCCTATCTCGAGGCAATCGTATACAGTCACTATTCATTGGACGGTACAGGCTGATGAATCAACCAGCCCTTGGAAACATTATGGAACAGTTCGCTACCAGCAAAGTGTTGATTGAAATATCTTCCTTTATTTTCTGAAGGGGGTGAATATCGAAGTTGCCTGCTTTGGACCGTGCGAATGACAGCCAAATATCAGACACTAACAGCAACAGCTGTATCTACCTGGCGAAACACAGCAGTGGGATAGTTAAAGTATTATGTGGAATGATTCGCAGATAAGTGCGCTTGCTGCCTCTGGAGGCATGTAGCGCGTTCCACTCAAAGTGAAGCGTCGATTCCGCTTAGTAGTGGTTGTCACATTTTTTTAAAATTTTCGTAGTACATATGTGATAAGTTATTGTCCGTTAAGCCACTCAAGTCACGGACATATTGTCGGACGGTATTAAATATTTAAAAAACTAAATGCGGGCGCTGACAACACTCGGAAAGCGTTTGCTGGAGGCTGCAGTATGTCCATGGCGAACGCCAGAGGGTCTAATATTATTCGTACCCAAAAACAGAAAGCAGCCGTGTGATAATTGCTTTCAACGATTTCATTTTCTTAGGCTGCTGTATTGAAATATGTCAACGGCACAAAGTGCAATAGGAAGGTCTTTACACGTTGTTGCATACACAGAACGAATGACTGACTTCTACCAAATGGGTGCACAGGGTGTTGTGGATTGGCAAGAGAGCCAACCCACTATGAGAGGAAGCCGAAAGGCACGCGTTTTAGCTCACGCAGGCTGGCGTGAGGTCTGGAACAGGTCAAGGAAATGAGACTAACAAAAAACGTACGTAGGTGCTGGAATACTTAACTTTAATCCATAATTGGTGAACATCGCTCTTGACGGTACATGTTTTACAGCATCAATAGTAACTGGTAATGGCGCCATGCTAGGTCGTAGCAAATGACGTAGCTGAAGGCTATGCTAACTATCGTCTCGGCAAATGAGAGCGTATTTTGTCAGTGAACCATCGCTAGCAAAGTTGGCTGTACAAATGGGGGCGAGTGCTAGGAAGTCTGTCTAGACCTGCCGTGTGGCGGCGCTCGGTCTGCAATCACTGATAGTGGCGACACGCGGGTCCGACGTATTCTAACGGACCGCGGCCGATTTAAAGGCTACCACCTAGCAAGTGTGGTGTCTGGCGGTGACACCACACAGGGTACATGAATGATTTTGTTTTTACGTTCCGCATGAGGTTGAGATTTTGACCAGGTGACGTATGTAATCTTTCTGGTAAGTAAACGATTGGTAATGTGAGTGCGATAAGCTTACGAAAGCAAGAAGAATTCATGATATATTCCTTGATGCAGAAGGAAGAATAAAATTGAAAAAACACTAACTCAAATCAGGTCACGGTGCACCTCATCAGTGGTCATAGGTTATATCCAATATTTGTTTAATCTGGGAAACGGCTCTCGGATATGTTCCTCCATCCATGGCAGCTGTTAGGTAGCAAGTACATTCTGAGGGTTTGTATAAACGCTGAAGATATACGGAACTATGGTCATCAGTGGACACAGCTGCACACAGTTTCGAAAACGGTGCTCCGTAACTTCAATGGTTGATCTCCTGCCAGTGAAACGTACTAGTTTACATTTAAATGTTATAAGTACATACTTTAATATTAGAATTAGAACAGAGGCAACCCGCTCGAATTTGCGAAAACTGTAATAGTTACAAGACACATAACAGCTACAGAGTGCCGATTACATTAGGTACAGAGTAGCTACATAGTATAGTATGCACGAAAAGGGACTGACGAGAATCGAAATCTTCCCGGTACAGCCATGAAATCCAGAACCTGTATCGAATAGGTGTAAAACAGTGACACACAGAGAGGAATCAGTTTCATTTCTTTAGTTGGTGATCGACCTATAACAATTTAATTTAATTTCATATTAGTGTACTTATTATGATATGTCAAATATTTCGTTTTGTTTCAAATGACACGAGAACTGTATTTTCAATAATTATGGACTTTAATACACAGCCATTTCGGTATTAAACGACCTCAAACAGAGATAAACGAGAGGATGTATTTATAAAATACCAATAAATAAATAACATAAAAGTTCTTCGGCATCACCTGTGTAATATTAACATCATAATCATCGACTACGCTGTCGTGTCGACAGTCAAGTCTCGATTTTGGACGAAATGTTTCAAATACTTCTGACAAGTGACCTTTTTTTTCCTTTCCCGACTGGTGCACTCTCAATTAAAACTTGTTTTGCGACTCGTTGGGGAAAGGTTGCGGCAACGCCAGGTTTCGCCGCCTCTAGCGATGCCACTCACATATGGGGAAACGCCAGGGCTCGTGCGTCTAACCCAAATGCGCTCTAACCCATATTAAACACTTGCCGCTGCTGATCTTCTGCCTCACATCGGCAACAGGTAGAACGATGACAAGCAAAAGATCCGCAACACGTAGGTTAGTTGCGGTACGCTTGAGTCTTCGAGCGCTCACGATGATTTATCGAGCGTTAATGAGCACAGTCTTACGTAGTCATCTCCCACTGTATCTCCGTTTGCAGATTCGTCGCTAACAGAATCACGTTTTAGTGCATATAACCTCCGAAGGAGGACCATCGAGATACATTAGAGACTCACCCCACATTTTCCCTGCTTCCAGCGTACAAATCGTATGCCAACACATTTCTTCCGGCTATTATTACTTGTAGTCCAACGCTCAGTGTATTATGGGAGCACCGTGACTAAAATTGTGTAATATGGTATATAAAGGGATAGTAAAATGACATAGGATATGAAGAAACTGTCGAAAATACCAATTAATGGTTTTCAAAAAGCACTTGCCATTCTTTATTTTTTATTAGCTTATAGATTGTTACCTCATGTTTTCTCAGGTCTACGCAGTTTTCTTTAATTCATAAATTTATGACGCGAGATTTATTGAGCATTCTTGTGACGCTAGTTATCTGCATACCAATGCATGTAGTCACTTTGCAGTGAACAGAAATGAAATGGAGAGCAGACCATTTTTCGCAAAGTTGCCTAATGACTATCTACCATAATTGACAGTTAAGTGTTCAGAGAATATCACAGATAATTTGAAAATTACATGTTAAAACTGTCAACATTTCTAGTAAGCGAGCCTCACGTTTCTGGTAAAGTTCTCTGCAAGTAGTCAACGTATTCAGTCAACCCTATATAAGCATTGCTTCGCTCAGGCTTCTTATACAGACGACTTTGATACCAGACTCTGTTTCTCTTAGTACTTCGTTTCTGACAGTTAACGTGAAAGACCCTCTGACAGTTGTTCACGCGTGTGAAAAAGTTCAAGGTGTGCCGTGGTTAGGATTCATGTTGAACTGTAGGAATGTGTAGAACAACTGGATGAAGTATTTCTCAGATCGGAGAAACGTAAGTCTTACAACCTCCACTCGCTCAGTGCCTAGTAAAGTCAACCTTCGGGCCAATGACAGATTTACGTACAACAACGCATCGGAATTGGAACACTGTTCACTTCCCCCTCACTCCCCCTCCCACACACACGCAGATTCTGCTACTATCTCTCCCCTACAAAACTTGCTGACTTCATTTTTACCGTGCCAGAAATGCCTAAAATGTTTTAATCCAAACGCTCATAAATATTATAAAAAATGATGTACGTATATGCCCTGAGGAGACAAAAGCCATGGGACAGCGATATGCGAATATAAAGATGGCAGTAGTATCGATTACACAAGGGATAAAAGGGCAGTGCACAGTCATTTGTACTCAAGTGATTCATGTGAGAAGGTTTCCGACATGATTATGGCCTCTCGACGGGAGTTAACACAATTTGCACGCGAAATGGTAGTTGGAGCTAGACGCATGGGATATTCGTAAATCGTTAGAGGATTCAATATTCCAAGATCCGCAGTGTCAAGAGTGTGCCGAGAATACCAAATCTCAAGCGTTACCTCTTACTACGGTCAATGCAGTGGCTCACGGCGTTCACTTAACGACCGAAAACAACGACGTTTGCATAGAGTTGTCAGTGCTAACAAACAAGCAGCACTGCGTGAAACAACCACCGAAATCAATGTGGGACATATGAGAAACGTATTCGTTAGGACAGTGCGGCGGAATTTGGTGTTAATGGGCTACGTCAGCAGACGACCTATGCGAGAGCCTTAGCTGACAGCGCGACATCGCCTGGAGCGCAGGGCTCATGACATATCGATTGGACCCTTAACGACTGGAAAACCGTTGTCTGCTCAGATAAGTCCCTGTTTCACTTGGTAACAACTGATGGTAGGGTTCGAGTGTGACACAGACCTTACGAAGCCATGGACCAAAATTGTCAACAAGGCACTGTGCGAGCTGGTGGTGGCTCCATGGTCCAACTCAACCGATCATTGACTGGAAATGATTACGTTTTGCTACCTGGGGATCACTTGTAGGCATCTGTGGACTACATGCTAAAAAAAAAAAATATGATTTGACATGCCACTGAGCCCTTATTGTTCGCGATTGGTTTTAAGGACATTCTAGCCAGATCGAACAAATGATTTGGCCACCCAGATTGCCCCACATGAATCCCATCGAACATTTATGGGACATAATCGAGATGTCAGTTCATGCTCAACATACTGCACTGGCAGCACTTTCGCAATTATGGGCGGCTACAGAGGCAGCATGGCTCAATATTTCTGCAGGGGACTTCCAAGCTACGTCAAGTTGCTGCAGTACACTGGGAAAAAGGAGGTCCAACACAATATCAGGAGGTATTCCATGACTTTTGTCACCTCAGTATATGTATGCATGTATGTATATCAACAATGGAGGAAAAGACATATTGCTGCTTACTGTAAAGAAGACACATCAAGTTGCAGACAGACACAATTAAGATTCTTGCATAAAGTTTTCGGCCACAGCCTGCTTTAGTAAGAGAGAGACACACTCCATTCATACACGCAAGCAAGCACACCTCACACACACATGGCCGCTAACTCCATCATCTCGGCCCAGAATGCAACTATCACGTTGGATGCAAGCAGCAATCTGGAGTGGGCGCGGAAAGGGGCGGGGCAGTAGTGTATGGGTTAGGAGAGAGACAAATGCCGTCTCGTGGAGTGTGCAGGAATTAGACTGCCAACAGGCACAGCATCAGAAGGTTGTGAGGCAGAGTGGTGGGGAAAAAAGGAGCAAAACAAAAGAGGAGTGGGGAAAGATGGGCGGATGCATTGGCAGAGAGCCACAAATAAACAGAGTGGGAGATGAGACTGGGGAGGAGGTGATGGACAGTCGGGGTGGAAACTGTTGGGTGGAGATGTAGGGACAGTACGTTACCATAGGTTGAGGCTGGGATAGTTATAGGAGTGGAGAATGTGCTGTTAGGATAACTCCCATCTGCGCAGTTCAGAAAAGCTGCTGGTGGAGGGAAGGATCGAGATGACTTTCGTAGTGAACCAGCCATTGAAATCAAGTGCGTTATGTTCAGCTGCATGTTGTGCCACATGGTAGTCTGCTTATGAAAAATGTTCAAATGTGTGTTAAATCTTATGGGACTTAGCTGCTAAGGTCATCAGTCCTTAGGCTTACACACTACTTAACCTAAATTATCCTAAGGACAAACACGCACACCCATGCCCAAAGGAGGACTCGAACCTCTGCCAGGACCAGTCTGCTTATCTCTTGCCCAGAGTTTGCCAGTGGCCATTCATCCTGGTGGACAGCTGGTTGGTTGTCATACTAATTAAAAAGCTGTGCAGTGATTGCAGCAGAGCTGGTAAATTACTGCTTTCACAGTTGGCCCAGCACCTGATGCAGTAGGATAAGCCTGTGACAGGATTGGAATAGGAAGTGCTGGGTGGGTGGATTGGGCAGGTTTTGTACCAGGGTATTCCACAAGGATATGATCCTACTGGCAAAGGGTTGGGATTGGGAGTGGCATAGGGATGGACTAGGATATTGTGGAGGTTGGGTGGGTGATGGAACACTACTTTAGAGGGGGGGGGGGGAAGTATCTCGGATAGAATGTCCCTCATTTCATGGTATGATGATAGGCAATCAAAGCTCTTGTGAAGGATGTGGTTCAGTCGTTCCATTCCAGGGTGATAGTGGCTGATGAAGAAGGGGACACTCCTTTGTGGCTGGTTCTTGTGGGTAGTGGAAGGACTGGAGGTGTGAGAGGAAATTGCATGTGAGACCTGTTTGTGGACAAGGTCTGGGGGACAGTGCCTGTCTGTGGAGGCCTTGGTGAGACCCTCAGCATACTGAGCATTGTATCGCTGTACATATGCCATCCTTGGGTGGTTCCTTCATCTTCAGAATCAAATCAAAGTCAGCTGAAATTCTTTCAGCAGGAGCACAATAACCAGCCACAATGTAGAGCCCAGGATCGTTGTGTTTGTGAATTTTGGGAGCATGTATAAGGTAGATGTGTGGGGTGTCATAGTGGTAAGGAGGGAAATTGATTCAGGGGAGATTTTCTGCGAAGACCCTAAGACTTTAAGCAGGGATTGTAATTTGTGTTGGACTTCTGGGATGGGGTCACTCTGGCAGAGTTTATAGGTGGAGGAATCAGATAATTGGCGGTGGCCTTCTGCCTGGTGACTGCAGTTCATAACAACAGTAGAGGCATCTTTGTCTCCAGGTTGGATGATTATTAGTTCAGGATTTGTTCTGAGGTTGTGTATGACTGTTCTTTCTTCTACTGAGAGTTTGGTGTTCTGAGGAAGGAACCTGGGGAGGATGGTGAGGCTAGGTTGGGGTAAGGAATTCCTGGAAGGTGACCAGCGAGTGGTTAGGTGGGAGGGGGGGGGGGGGAGAGGATCACCTCAGTCGGATGGTGGTACGAACTGGAAGAGACAGAGTTCAATGTTGGAATAAGGGTGGCTTTGGCTGGAGGGGTTAGTGGCAAAGAAGTGCTTCCATTGCAGGGATCGAGAGAAGGAGAGCAGATCTTTTACAAATCCAGAATGGTTGACTTTGGGTGCAGGGCTAAAGATGAGACCTTTGGATAGGACTGAAACTTCTGTGGGGCTGAGGATTTTGGTGGAAAGGTTAACAACAGTGTTACGGGAATGTTTTGGTAGAGAGTTGGTAGGGTGTTTTGGGGGATGTGGCAAGTTTAAAAGGTCAGTTAGGCTGGGTGTAGCTGCTATGATGGGTGGACGAGGAGGAACACTGTGGGTACATTAGGGATTGGATAGTGGTGCCCCAAGGCAGCAGTAGGATGTCAGCAGGTCAGATAGGAAGGTGGTGTCTGGGATGCTCCTCCAGGTGCTGGAGAGTTCCAGGTTCTACGGATCGTTTGTATGATAATTCGTAATGATGAGGACAGCTCATTGCTTTAGCATTACAACCAAGGTACAGTAGCATATGGAAAGCATGCGTCCAGAAATTTGAGAAGAACGTGTAATTAGTAAAGAAATATAATAGAAACAAACTCTCACAACTTTGACAGCGTCATAATTTACACAATATAAAATCTAAGTGTACAGTCAACGTTGTCAGTTTCGTCAACACTTGTCTGCAGACTGTGCCCTGTGCGAGCGTGTGAATAGGGTACGCTCTATTTCTTTCTATTATGTAAACTGAAGGTGGAAGGGGGTGAAAGGAAGGGGAAGGGGTTATTGATATCAGCTGCACCAGGACTTCGTGCTGCATCGGCTGCGACGAGTGAAGATGTGTGCCAGACCGGGATTCAAACCAGGGACCTCCTGCTTACTAGGCAGTTGCGTTAACCACCCGGACACAATGCTTATCGCAACTACACAGACTATCTCGGGACGCTTCTCGGCTGACCCATATTCCCACCTTACGCCACCTATCCGCACTCCCTGTCCGTGTGGTGGTGGTAAGTTCCTATGAGACCAAACTGCTAAGGTCACCGGTCCCTAGTCTTACACACTACTTAATCTAACTTAAACTAACTTATGCTAAGGACAACACACACACCAATGCCCGAGGGGGGACTCTAACCCCCGACGGGGTGAGCCCACGAACCGTGGCAAGGCGTCTAAGACCGCGCGGCTACCACGCGTGGCCTGTCCGTGTCTATGCCCGCTACTTAGAGACTCCCTCAGGAGGTCGGACGTAATTGTGCATCCGCACTGAATGTGGTGGGTCCATCGCCTATTGAGACCAATATGAATGTGTGGTGTCTGTTCGTTCGGACGTCCTCGCATTCATATAATCACATAATATATTATGTCTTTCTGTCAATTTCTCGTATTGTTGGGAAATCAGTCTTCCTGTTTCTCTTTCTTTCTCTCTTTTTTTTGGATCGTCTTTTCCATTTTTTCTTGGCCTACTCAACTTTCTGTGGTTTATCGCTTCTACCTGAAGTCTCATAATGCGTGTCGGATTTGTTGTTAGCAGAAGGTACAGTCAGCCTACGAATCTGCACCTTTATCTGGATTGATTGTTCTTTTAAGCCGGTCAGAAAGGAAGCCCATCCACATAGGTAGGCCTCTGAAAAGTTTCGTGTATTAAATGTACTTGTAAATTCTAGAATTCCTTGTCATTTTTAGCTTTCATGCTACTTTATTTTCAACAGGGTAGATGTGTGATGTTTGTAAATTGGTACGTGTAAAAATACATAAGCTTATACCAAAAAATAAATTTGGAGGGTTTCGGGGAACGGAGTCATGCCTCCACGCATACGGAACTGGTCCAGCATGCGCTAGCCATATGTCTCGGAATATGTTATTTAGAAGCCGATGAGCAGTAACACAAATGAGGAGAAGCTCCATAATACGTTAACTACATTCTGCTTCTCTCCAATAAAACCACATTTTACAGCAAACTGGTTAGAGTCTCATCTAAGAAAGCATTGCAAGTTCGTCCGCTGAACGTGGATGGAGGAACATGTGACTCTAATAAACAGTCACCAAAACAGTGGCCCAGACATAGGCAGAAAATCTTTTTCGATAACATCCTTCAAGGGTTGCGTGAGGATTCATGTCAGCCCACACATACGTGGTAAATGTAAAAGATTGCCGGCCGCTGTGGTCGAGCGGTTCTAGGCACTTCAGTCTAGAACCGCGCGACCGCTAGAGTCCCAGGTTCGAATCCTGCCTCGGGCATGGATGTGTGTGATGTATTTAGGTTGGATAGGTTTAAGTAGTTCTAAGTGCTAGGGGACTGATGACCTCAGATGCTAAGTCCCATAGTGCTCAGAGCCATTTGAATTTGTAAAAGATTGCAATCTGATAACGTTGAAACTACAAACCACCCGTAAACAGCACAGTTATACTAGAGTAGGGGCTGCAACATTGATGAATAAACATTAAACAAATCTGTACTAGTGCAAGAGAATAAGTAGGTAACAGCTGTAAATGATACGTATGCAGCACGTTATCACGCAACAGTCGACAGACTGGGTTCTCTGGTGGTGATGTCGTCCTCCTAGGTCTCTTACAGTCAAACTTCCATTCTCCGAAAGACGAACATCAATTGCTTGAGATATTCTCCTAAAGAGGCTCTTTCGCTACAAAAATCTCTACTTCAAATAGACATCCTTCAAGTTCGCATTTGTACACTCACACATTGCACTGAATCGGAAAGCAGCTTTGTGAAAACACTAGTAATCAGTTACGTACTCGAAAAATTCGTAATGATCATTTAAAGACTAAATAAACAAGTGTAATAAATATATGTAAGGTAATGAAAAGAGTAACGTGTCACTATTGCTCTCCGTGAAATGGAACACAAAACATTGGCGTTTAACCTAAGGGTTTCAACTTAACCATACGTCCCCATGACACGTAACACACAGTCTGTGGTATCCTGGTGCGTTCTGTTGCTGTGAATTTGCCACAATTAATATACTATGAAGATTTGTAAATCAATGTGGGCATCAGCGTCACTTTTGAAGTAACATGATGTGACGTTGCAATAATACCCATAATATTCGATATGATTAAGCATAGGTTGTTGTTGGGGTTGTTGGGATGTTTAAGGCGGACTAAACAGCGAAAAGCATAGGAAAGATTAGATACCAGTAAACGTAATGTAAGTTCGCACTTTATTCTTGTGTATTCTTCGAAACACTCTTCCTGAGCGTTAGGGCGAGTTTTCTTTTTTAAACATTGTTATAGCTTGCGAATAAACACAACAACGTCGTATGCAGTCGATAGTATGCATAAGTAGTTCGTTCATCTAGGGCTGATAATAGTAGAGACTGGAGACATTCTTCTTTTCACGAAGCTGACGATCACTACCTCTGACTTACGCAGCGGATATCGTGCACAGTTGATCCACAGCTTCACATGGCTGACGCGGGAACACACGCGAGCATACCACGAATTTAACAGAAGCTGTGGTTTGTCATGAAAAGGGGCCTATTTTCGCTGGTATCAAACACGACCTTTAAAGTTTCATAAAGCGTAGATAAGGTGTCATTAGAGATGGATCGTATGCTGCAATTGAACAACGAAAAACAAGGAAATGTCTCACGCATCCCCTATTTTTTCTCAGTTGATTTAGCGACACCATGAAAAATGGAGGTATGAGTTATCACCTTACTTTACATCAATATTTCTCCTCTTTCTTTATTAAATAATGCTCCAGAAATACTGATTTATACACTCCTGGAAATGGAAAAAAGAACACATTGACACCGATATGTCAGACCCACCATACTTGCTCCGGACACTGCGAGAGGGCTGTACAAGTAATGATCACACGCACGGCACAGCGGACACACCAGGAACCGCGGTGTTGGCCGTCGAATGGCGCTAGCTGCGCAGCATTTGTGCACCGCCGCCGTCAGTGTCAGCCAGTTTGCCGTGGCATACGGAGCTCCATCGCAGTCTTTAACACTGGTAGCATGCCGCGACAGCGTGGACGTGAACCGTATGTGCAGTTGAAGGACTTTGAGCGAGGGCGTATAGTGGGCATGCGGGAGGCCGGGTGGACGTACCGCCGAATTGCTCAACACGTGGGTCGTGAGGTCTCCACAGTACATCGATGTTGTCGCCAGTGATCGGCGGAAGGTGCACGTGCCCGTCGACCTGGGACCGGACCGCAGCGACGCACGGATGCACGCCAAGACCGTAGGATCCTACGCAGTGCCGTAGGGGACCGCACCGCCACTTCCCAGCAAATTAGGGACACTGTTGCTCCTGGGGTATCGGCGAGGACCATTCGCAACCGTCTCCATGAAGCTGGGCTACGGTCCCGCACACCGTTAGGCCGTCTTCCGCTCACGCCCCAACATCGTGCAGCCCGCCTCCAGTGGTGTCGCGACAGGCGTGAATGGAGGGACGAATGGAGACGTGTCGTCTTCAGCGATGAGAGTCGCTTCTGCCTTGGTGCCAATGATGGTCGTATGCGTGTTTGGCGCCGTGCAGGTGAGCGCCACAATCAGGACTGCATACGACCGAGGCACACAGGGCCAACACCCGGCATCATGGTGTGGGGAGCGATCTCCTACACTGGCCGTACACCACTGGTGATCGTCGAGGGGACACTGAATAGTGCACGGTACATCCAAACCGTCATCGAACCCATCGTTCTACCATTCCTAGACCGGCAAGGGAACTTGCTGTTCCAACAGGACAATGCACGTCCGCATGTATCCCGTGCCACCCAATGTGCTCTAGAAGGTGTAAGTCAACTACCCTGGCCAGCAAGATCTCCGGATCTGTCCCCCATTGAGCATGTTTGGGACTGGATGAAGCGTCGTCTCACGCGGTCTGCACGTCCAGCACGAACGCTGGTCCAACTGAGGCGCCAGGTGGAAATGGCATGGCAAGCCGTTCCGCAGGACTACATCCAGCATCTCTACGATCGTCTCCATGGGAGAATAGCAGCCTGCATTGCTGCGAAAGGTGGATATACACTGTACGAGTGCCGACATTGTGCATGCTCTGTTGCCTGTGTCTATGTGCCTGTGGTTCTGTCAGTGTGATCATGTGATGTATCTGACCCCAGGAATGTGTCAATAAAGTTTCCCCTTCCTGGGACAATGAATTCACGGTGTTCTTATTTCAATTTCCAGGAGTGTATTTTTCGCTACAGTGAGTGCTTCTCTTTTTTTTTTTTGTTGACACATCTCACGATTTTTCAGTTTCGTTGTGAGCTGTTAATTGCAGTGATAATTATTGATATGTCTTCAAAAGACAACAAATATCATCTTAAAGGTACGTCGGATGTAATTAACGAGATGCACATTCCTTGACTGTTCAGTACCCGTGTTCTGACGGGTGGATCCATTGGTTGCTTTCCTTTCTGTCTGCCTCGTTGCTGTCCCAGGGAAAATTAAAAGCGGTGGCGGTCACTCTTTTGTTCGTTGACCTGTAATGACAGTTAACACCATTGCTCCTCGATTCAGAAAATAACTTTAATGGAATTAATCCACGACGTGGTTTCCGAGTAATTAGCTACTGTGGAATTTCTGTGGTTTCTGCTAAATTTTTCCCATTAACTAGCGTACTCTGCCCGAAACAATCAAGTCCTTCGGCCAGGGACTTTTCAATTACACCGCAGTTGATTAAATGTTAAACGTTGTAACCGCAGCACCGAATACCCGCGGTATTAGTGACGATATCGGAAAACCTGGAATTTATAATCTCAGTCAACAGCAGCATGGTCCTGAAGAGTATCATTCTAATATATATTTTCCCGCAGTGAATCTCAGTGACTGATTTTTCTTGTCTGTGCTTTGAGTAAAGAAACAGCTATAAAGTTGAGCGATTTGTTTTTATTTTTGTTCCATTACAAGCTCCACACGTCTTTATAAGTAGACGCTTATTACGTAGCTTACACCTGGTTAGAACAACATTACGTGCCATTAGGCTGTGGAACACGCAATATTTACATGCAGTGGAATGACAAATCTTGAGATTATTTAATTAGTTTCATGTTCCGCAGACAATCTGCACAGTTTCTATTAAAATTATATGGAATGAGTCAGTGGTTATGTCTATATCAACTGTTTGTATGTACGGCTGCCTGCATCCCATTTATGGGCTACTGAATAGCAATGCTGCGTCTTTGTCTCTACTCACGTTACAAATAAAACACAAGCTCAATAGAACGGTGAACTTTATAATAGATGAAGAGCACTAGTTTGCTGTTGTTCTACAGTATTACATTTGTTGTGTTAATCGGTTTTCGGCTTACAAGGCCATCTTCAGACATTTATTGACTATTTCCTTCAAAGAACTTATAATGTTTGTAAACGACATTGTAAAAGATGTTGCACACCTGCAAGTATAAGCTTTCCTACTACGTTAAGAACACCACAGCCGGTGTATTTTAAATAGCAAAGATAAGATCCAGTTATTAGCCAACAGTGGTGTATACAGAATTACCTGTTCTAATTGTGATAAGTTTTACATTTTTCAGACAGGCAGAGACATAGCAACTAGGCTGGCTGAACGTGAAAACAAAACAGCAGGAGGTTGCAGAATTCCGACTCCACATTTTCTGAGCCAGGGCCACGACTACCGGCCACCGTCCCACGTCCTTCTCTTAGCAAACAAAGGCGAAAAACTCAACCTGCTCGAAGCCCTGGAAATTAACAAACATCTAACTCACATTCAAGATACAATCTTAAATCACCAGACACAGATTAATACTTCCCTATCCTAAACTTCACATAATTCTCTCTGTTTTTCATTACTTCCCACGCTGCCTGTTCCTACATATTTCCCCATTTTCCTGTACTCATTCAGCTCTTTTATTTCATAGAAATTTTCTATTTCTTGTGGATATTGGTTATGTCCTTCGTATATTCTTTCTTTTAATTGGTTTGTGTACCCCTTTCCATGTCTTATAACTCCTGAAAGAGCTGTATCAATTACCAGTTTTATTCTATTTTATTGCTTTTTTCTTTACTAATATAAACTACTATGTAGGCTTGCTGTTCCAGTTAAGTGTTAAAGGTTTTTGCTGTTTACTCCCTTTATATTTATTTACTGTTCAACTTTCTACTTTTTACGTTGCATTAGCACCTCACTTTCGGCGGGCGGGTTGCTCTCTCACTATCCTTTAAACAATTCGTTCGCCTACCTGGATAGGCTTCACATTGTCTGCCCCTTCACTATGCGATAGTAGACACTGGTTTAGCCGACAAAGCAACGTTGACAAAAATCCGATTAAATACGTACCACGCAAACTCCAGCCCATGAGCAGTAGCTGAAAGTTAGTTAAACTATGGAGCGTTCAATATTATTGCATGACTCGTTTGAAAAAATGTCTAAAATTTCCTTTTAGTTGATTTAATGTCTCTAAAACAAGGAAAACGGCTATCAAGTCCATATTTAATATCCCGACACTAATTATACAATGCTACTGACTGTCTTTGTAACAAGTTCACACCTTAAAACAGCCAGAAGATATATAGTTCAAGCCGATATTTTAAACGTCCTAAACAGTCACTGACCCACGACTATTTGCTAGTTAACACAGTCATTCGTTCAGCAGTCTTCTTGTACATAAGTGCTCCCCATAATTTCTCGTAATTTGGACGAAACACGCCACACGGAGTTTATGTACGACTTGAAAAGTTCGCACGCGAAATTTTCTTAAATAAATCACTCTTAAAGTTCAAACTTTCGCAAAATACTCAAAACTGTAGTCGATTTTCATCAAATACACGAGAACTGATCAAACGCGCATATTTCTTCATTTTGGTGCAAATCTGAACAGCGCGACTTAACATAGGTGTTTGCCAGAAGACGGCACCGGGTGACTATCTCGAGCCGGCCTGGGTGGCCGAGCGGTTCTAGGCGCTACAGTCTGGAACAACGCAACCGCTACGTTCGCAGGTTCGAATCCTGCCTCGAGCATGGATGTGTGTGATGTCCTTAGGTTAGTTAGGTTTAAGTGGTTCTAAGTTCTAGGGGACTGATGACCTCAGAAGTTAAGGCCCATAGTGCTCAGAGCCATTTGAACCATTTTGACTATCTCGACTCAGATCTGAGGTACAAAGGTCTATTCAAACGCGCGCTAAACGCCGAATTACTATTGGCTAGTACGTTAAGCAGCCACTCAGATCATCTCAAGCACTTCTATACTCGCGTTGTTTCTAATGTCAGCCAATCAGATTACCACAAGTAATTTAGACTAGAAATCTCATAATTCCGAAACTTGACAAATTTAATGAAAACAAAATACGATTCCTTGTTACAAAATAAATTACTGATGAATGTAATACTCATCGCCCCTTCTGGCTGCCCGTTACAAAATCAAATTCACTCGGACATACGTCATAAATTCATCGATTACACAACAACTTTCTGATGCTTACGTTGACATAGCTTTAATACAACATTGCATTCTCACTTTACGTATGTATTCCGTTCACTCTCTTCAAGAGACGCACTATGAAATAATAATTTTCCAAAGTACCTTTGATTACGTCACAAATCTGTGGTAATGAAACTAAAGAACATTCCAGAAAATTAGATTATATGAACCTATTCTTTCGATTGTAGTTTCAGTTGATACTTTGGATGAATACATTACAGACCCTAAGTCCGTTTCACAATTCCTTCTCTGCGCGATAGCAGTGGAGATACTGTCGAAGCAATGCTGTCAAAGCAGAGTTACTAAACACAGCCTTCCGAAAATCTTTCGCAAAAGGAGACGAAGTAAATATTCCAGAATTCTAATCAAGAACAGCTGCCAACAAGGGTAATGTAAAAGTAAATATCTTCGGAGTAGTGAAGCAACTTGAATCACTTAATACAGCAAGTCTTCTGGTTCAGACCGTGTACCAATTAGGTTCCTTTCCGCGTATGCTGTTGCCTTAACTCCATACTTAATGTCGTATATAACCGTTCGCTCGACGAAAGATCCGTACCCAAAGACTGGAAAATTGCACAGGTCACACCAATATTCAATAAAGGTAGTTGCAGATGACGCTGTCGTTTATCGACTAATAAAGTCATCAGAAGATCAAAACAAATTGCAAAACTATTTAGAAAAGATATCTGTATGGGGCGAAGATTGGTAGTTGACCCTAAATAACGTACGAACAACTTAAATAGGAAGAAACACATAGAGAATGCTGTGGGGAAGGGTATCCAAATACTGTGTTTTATTGGCAGGACACTTAGAAAATGTAATAGATCTACTAAGGGGGCTGCCTACACTACGCTTGTTCGTCCTCTTTTACAGTACTGCTGCGCGGTGTGGGATCCTAACCAGATAGGACTGACGGAATACATCGAAAAAGTTCAAAGAACGGCAGCACGTTTTGTATTACCGCGAAATAGGGGAGAGAGTGTCACTGAAATGATACAGGATTTGAGCTGGACATCTTTCAAAGAAAGGTGTTTTTCGTTGCGACGGTATCTTCTCACGTAATTCCACCAACTTTCTTCTCCGAACGCGAAAATATTTTGTTGACACTGACCTACATAGGGAAAAACGATCACCACGATAAAATAACGGAAATCAGAGCCGTACGGAAAGATGGAGGTGTTTGTTCTTTCCGCGCGCTAGATGAGATTGGTGTGATAGAGAATTGTGTAGGGGGTTCGATGAACCCTCTGCCAGGCATTTAAATGTGTTTTGCAGCGTATCCATGTAGATGCAGATGTAGTTGTAGATCTGAGAAGACGCTTTATGGTTATAAGAACGACCTACCTGTCAAAGAGGTTGGAGTGAAAATGTAGCGTAACGAACCGTTCGCAAATACCTAGACTACGTTCATTCAATGTTTGGCAATGAGAGCACTTGGCGCCTTGCAACAGACTTAACACATAATTTCAAACCTTTAGTAAACTTTTTCTCGCCGATACTCTCCTCCCTCCCCACATTTTCGTGGTTCATGCAGTGAAACTGCCGCATCAGGCATTACCTCTTAATTTATTGCCATCCTACTACTAATTCTATTCGCTACACGTTTCGCAGGCAGTATCCACATACGCCACTGAATGTACCTGCAAAATTATATCACTGTACGACACACGATTGAGGAGATATGACGTCATAAACATTGAGGTGCGTCGAAAACTTCGTCATCGTGCTTGACGTTTTTAGTTATTAATTCTCTGCCACTAAATCTATTCGCAACATATTTCGCTGACAGTATCCACATATACCACTAAAGATGATTAGATGGTCATAACCAATTGCAAAATGATTTTGACAAGATATCTGTATGGTGCGAAAAGTGGTAATTCACTCTAAATGATGAAAAATGTAAAGTCATCAACATGAGTACTAAAAGGAATCCGCTAAATTTCGGTTACACTATAAATCACACAGATCTGTAAATTAGACTAAATACTTAAGGATTACAGTTACGAATAACTTAAATTGGGGCTACCACGTAGATAATGTTGTAGGGAAAGCAAACCAGAGACTGAGAAGCAGAGAAGCAAAACAAGGATAATGGAATGTAGTCGAATTAAATCGGGTAATGCTGCGGGAATTAGATTAGGAAATGAGAGATTTAAAGTAGTCAATGAGTTTTGCTCTTTGGGGAGCAAAATAACTGATGATGGTCCAAGTAGAGAGGATATAAAATGTACACTGTCAATGGCAAGGAAAGCGTTTCTGAAGAAGAGAAATTTGTTAACATCGAGTATTGATTTAAGTGTCAGGAAGTCGTTTCTGAAAGTATTTGTATGGATTATAGCCATGTATGGAAGTGAAACGTGGACGATAAATGGCTTAGACAAGAAGAGAATAGAAGCTTTCGAAATGTGGTGCTTCATAAGAATGCTGAAGATTAGATGGATAGCTCACATAACTAATGAGGAGGTATTGAAAAGAATTGGAGAGAAGAGAAATTTGTGGCACAACTTGACTAGGAGAGGGATCGGTTGGTGGGGCATATTCTGAGGCATCAAGGGATCACCAATTTAGTATTGGAGGGCAGCGTGGAGGGTAAAAATCGTAGAGGGAGACCAAGAGATGAATACACTAAACACATACAGAAGGATGTAGGTTGCAGTAGGTACTGGGAGATGAAGAAGCTTGTACAGGATAGAGTAGCATGGAGAGCTGCATCAAACCAGTCTTAAGACTGAAGACCACAACAACAACATTAAATACTAACTGGAAAGAAATACCGTGGGAGTAATAACCGTCAGCCTCCTGTTGGGATGGTGATGGGGGTAAAACTGTGGTAATGGACAGGTAGGGGGTTGAAGGAGGAGGAGGTGGACAGAGACACGGTGGACGAGGAGATGGTCTGACAGAGAGGGAAGGGGGGAGGAGCTGGATAGAGGGAGGGGTAGGAGGATGTGGACAGAGAGAGGGGTAAGGGCGAGCAGGAAATGGACCTCCATTTCTTTTTTTTTTTTTTTTTTTTTGCGGGGATGAAATGTGCTCCATGTAAAATCACACCATTTCTCTTTGACACTGCACTAAACGCCCTCAAGGTGAAGTGATACAGCTACATGACATGTACATCCTGTCATTTCAACGGACATGTAGGGAAGAAGATAGTAAGAATAGCATTCCGGTGTGAACACAACAGTTCTTTCTGTGAGCTTTTGAACTTAGTTGCCCAGCCAGTTATAGGACCTGTCGTTTTACGTGGGCTTCGAACCACGTCATAACTTCGCTTTTACGCATTACGAAATCATAGTTAGAACTGAAAGATGTGATAAGTGACAAAAAAGACCCCTAGATAAGTTGGTAATGAATCAGCGTCTTGGGATTTCTAGTCTGATGCTTATCCACTTAGCCATCCAACCACAAAGTGAAGAAAATACATTTGATTAAGTTAACGGTGATGTAATGTTCTCATGAAATGTAACTGAAGGCGGAAAAATTTTAATTACTTTGTAGTGACTTTTTGTCTCAGCAGAAGTGCTGGAAAAGTATTAGTTTGCGTTATTAGCCTAAAAACATATCTATAATACAGCAACTCACATTAATTCAGGGCGTTCACGACTTTCGTTAAGCTCTCTTGAGGGATTTCTTTCTGCCATGGTAAAAAATTTCAGGACCTTGCCGTCTGTGCAGCCAGTTTGTAAACGAAGCGTGGACATTTCCTTTGTTTGTGAGCTAAGCCCTGTAACACTTCACATTTTAAGACATTTACAAATATTTGCACAAATTCTTAATTTATTTTCCGAAGTGATTATGACCACCGTAGTATACAACACACAACACTGCAAACCAAATCCTCCAGAACGATATTCCTGCACTTCAGTGGTTAAGTCACTAGACTCGTATTCAGTACGAACGAACTTCAAGTCCCCCCCACAACCAAAAAACAAGATTAGTTTTTTCTTCTGATCTACGTCAACCAGTTGACTTCTCGAATGAGTCTTAACAGGAGTTGGAGCACTTGCGCGGAGTGACATTTTCACGCAGTGACGCTTGTACAGAGCCTAAAGCTGTTGCCGGGCTAACCGGATTTCACAGGTACAGGCACAACACGAAGTCTAGCAGTTCAACACAGCTGCTAGTGCGAGCTGGCAGGAGCTCATATCGCAGCAGTGATCAATCATTCAGAGCATCAGGGTGGCTCAGTGATGCGTTTCGTTTCATATTTATTTTTAAGAATTGTATTAATGAGAAACTACGTTTAAATTCAGCATAATGAAACTGACAATGAAATTCAACATCTCTCAATATTTTGATGATACGAAGAATTGGGGGGAAGGGAGGCGAGGGGGCAGCTAAGTAGAAACATGGTGTTTCTTACGATTGTTGCAGCCATACAATGACTGCCGTTTTACGACGAAATTTAAATCGACAAATTTTTTGATTTTCATTAAAGGATCGATGTCTGGTACCATTTCTCGAGTGATGCTAATTCGAAGACAAGCTCTTAAGTTGAAGTCTGCCAGTCAGCTTCTGTGGGTGGATTTCGTTCTCTTCATTGCGTAAAAAAGCAGCATCTACATGTAAGTCCAAACAACGACAAATCGTAGCTGCAGACTTGTAAAGTAGTGAAAATTTACATTTTACAAACAGAAGTCTACGAGACTAATTTTGTTGTGAAACTAATCGCGCAAACCTCACACTGTAGGCGTGTAAGTTGTAGCTGTAGCCGAATTTCCACACCGTCAACATAACCCGAAAGTCAGTGAAACTGCGCAACGCTTTGAAATCTGAAAAGCAGTATGGTAATTTGATCTAACTTCAGATTCAGTCGTAGAGCGTTCCTCCCGGAAAGGAAAATGTATTTTCATAGCGAAAATGTTGGGAAAATCATTGAGAGGTTTATTTTTCTGCTCCTGTATGATTAATACTTTCTTCAGTCATATCGCTCTTTTTTAATTTTTTGTACGTCGGCTTCTCGCTGTTCGCCTTCCAAGTGTCCATACTCTTTTTCATGGAATCTATTTTAATATCGTTGTAAACTGAATTTTTTCGTTGTGTTCAAAGTTTTGAACACATTGATAGAACACAAAGCGTATCAAGACACCATGGCATATAATAAACGTTTAGACTAGGCCTACTGTGTTGATACGTTGATGTTGATGTGTGTGACCACGTTGAAATTCCTAGCCCGATCATCATTCTTCTTTCTATCTCTCTAAAAACGGCTACTCTCCACTTTAAAGGGAGACTACACCTTAAAACTTCAATTTCAAATAAAAATACACTCCTGGAAATTGAAATAAGAACACCGTGAATTCATTGTCCCAGGAAGGGGAAACTTTATTGACACATTCCTGGGGTCAGATACATCACATGATCACACTGACAGAACCACAGGCACATAGACACAGGCAACAGAGCATGCACAATGTCGGCACTAGTACAGTGTATATCCACCTTTCGCAGCAATGCAGGCTGCTATTCTCCCATGGAGACGATCGTAGGGATGCTGGATGTAGTCCTGTGGAACGGCTTGCCATGCCATTTCCACTTGGCGCCTCAGTTGGACCAGCGTTCGTGCTGGACGTGCAGACCGCGTGAGACGACGCTTCATCCAGTCCCAAACATGCTCAATGGGGGACAGATCCGGAGATCTTGCTGGCCAGGGTAGTTGACTTACACCTTCTAGAGCACGTTGGGTGGCACGGGATACATGCGGACGTGCATTGTCCTGTTGGAACAGCAAGTTCCCTTGCCGGTCTAGGAATGGTAGAACGATGGGTTCGATGACGGTTTGGATGTACCGTGCACTATTCAGTGTCCCCTCGACGATCACCAGTGGTGTACGGCCAGTGTAGGAGATCGCTCCCCACACCATGATGCCGGGTGTTGGCCCTGTGTGCCTCGGTCGTATGCAGTCCTGATTGTGGCGCTCACCTGCACGGCGCCAAACACGCATACGACCATCATTGGCACCAAGGCAGAAGCGACTCTCATCGCTGAAGACGACACGTCTCCATTCGTCCCTCCATTCACGCCTGTCGCGACACCACTGGAGGCGGGCTGCACGATGTTGGGGCGTGAGCGGAAGACGGCCTAACGGTGTGCGGGACCGTAGCCCAGCTTCATGGAGACGGTTGCGAATGGTCCTCGCCGATACCCCAGGAGCAACAGTGTCCCTAATTTGCTGGGAAGTGGCGGTGCGGTCCCCTACGGCACTGCGTAGGATCCTACGGTCTTGGCGTGCATCCGTGCGTCGCTGCGGTCCGGTCCCAGGTCGACGGGCACGTGCACCTTCCGCCGACCACTGGCGACAACATCGATGTACTGTGGAGACCTCACGCCCCACGTGTTGAGCAATTCGGCGGTACGTCCACCCGGCCTCCAGCATGCCCACTATATGCCCTCGCTCAAAGTCCGTCAACTGCGCATACGGTTCACGTCCACGCTGTCGCGGCATGCTACCAGTGTTAAAGACTGCGATGGAGCTCCGTATGCCACGGCAAACTGGCTGACACTGACGGCGGCGGTGCACAAATGCTGCGCAGCTAGTGCCATTCGACGGCCAACACCGCGGTTGCTGGTGTGTCCGCTGTGCCGTGCGTGTGATCATTGCTTGTACAGCCCTCTCGCAGTGTCCAGAGCAAGTATGGTGGGTCTGACACACCGGTGTCAGTGTGTTCTTTTTTCCATTTCCAGGAGTGTATTTAATGGCTATTTCACATCTTTGAAGTGTTTACTCTTAGATCCCAAAACGATCTGTCTGTATTCGAATTACAAGTATAGCTAAGAAATATTTGAAATACGGACTGCGTAAGAGGCTGTAGCACACTGAAATATGCCAAAGATAATTTTTGATTTCTATCAACACCAAAGAGAACCATCTTTACTCCGAACCTGCCATAAACTCAAACTGTGAAAACGAGTTGCAAGATTTCCAGGAAAACTGAAGCGAAACAATTGGCAGTCAGTCGCTAGAAATCAATTACTCTGTCTGTTAACTGTGTAAATATAAATTTAGGGACTACACTGAAGTTCTGCTCAGAGCAATCAACAAGCTCCAAGGAAATAGGCATTGGCATACGATCAGATATCCGTCCCACTGCTCCTCCTCAACAAGGCTATGAGTAGATTTTTATTCAGAAAGTTCAAGAAAATTGCTACCCTGATCTCGGAATTACAAGAATAAGCCTTACGTAAGCAGGAAGACAGAACATCAGGATGCCAGTGAATTTTAATGGATCCATGTCGTGTAGTAAGATCCTTTTTTTGATAAAGTGTTAAAATCCATTTTACCATAAGTTTGTTTCTCTACGCTCAGTGTCAACTTTTATATCATAAATATTAACCAGTCTGAATGAAAATTTTGCATGAAGTAGTCTTGTTGTTGTTGTATTTGTATACTTCTTTGCATTAATGTCATCGAGAACGTAATTTGTTTATTTTATCATTACATTTATGTACCGATAATTATAGAAAATTTAAAGCTGAAATTTGAAATAAAAACAGAAATCAAATTGTTAATATTGCTTATGGAAATGGAAATGAGCGTTTGGCGTCATTGGCCGGGAGGCCCCTCGCGGGGCAGGTCCGGCCGCCATATCGCAGGTCTTATTACATTCGGTGCCACATTGGGCGACCTGCACGCCGGATGGGGATGAAATGATGATGAACACAACACAACACCCAGTCCCTGAGCGGAGAAAATCTCCGACCCAGCCGGGAATCGAACCCGGGCCCAGAGGACGGCAATCCGTCACGCTGACCACTCAGCTACTGGGGCGGACAATATTGCTTATGAAATGAATGCACAGGACCGTTGAACTATGTCTTGTGAATGTACCTACAAAATCTGACATGTAGCAATCGTGGTGAAATTACCAACAGTTGGTTTTCAAGAATACCATTAAAATCTCATTAAAAACTCAAAACTCGCAACTCAATGAAGTTACGAACTTTAAGACTTCTGTATTGCTACATCTTTACATAATAGACACGATTTTGAAATTTGGTTTCTATCGGCAAAGTAGATGAAAAGTTACATTTTTGGGTAGCGCTAACCCCTACTTAAGCACTGCACTCTATAAACTGTGTGTTCGTATCTAAGGCTACGCCGAACATAATTATGGTCATTTCTCAGAAGGCAGCGTGTTGCTTGCACTGCTCCTGCGCTACCAGTTGGCCAAACTGAGCTGTGTAACGACATCTGACCGTCACATGTACTGCAAACGCTCATAGCCCAGGCGGCGAGCGAGCGTGAACACCATTGCTCACCTAGCTGCATCCTCAACAGGTCTGCTGTAGCTTCCTACATGTTTTACTAGAAATTATTTTTAACATATGCAAAACTGCGACCAGTCACTTTTTATTATAATTTGTTTTGTTTTTCTCAGTTTCATGCTTGTTAGCTCATCTGCTAAAGGAGGGAGGAAAACATGGATTTAACTGCATGTCATTTCTGTGGTGTCAGCGCCAGACACCACACTTGCTAGGTGGTAGTTTTAAATCGGCCGCGGTCCATTAGTACATGTCGGACTCGCGTGTCGCCACTGTGTGATCGCAGACCGAGCGCCACCACAAGGCAGGTCTCGAGATACGGGATAGCACTCGCCCCAGTTGTACGGACGACGTAGCTAGCGACTACACTGACGAAGCCTCGCTCCTTTGCCGAGCAGATAGTTAGAATAGCCTTCAGCTAAGTCAATGGCTACGACCTAGCAAGGCGCCATTAGTAACATTGCATGTATCTAAAGAGTCTCACTTGTATCGCCACAATCTCCAGATGTACCAAAAGGATGGATTAAAGTTAAGTATTCCAGAAGCTACGTACTTTTCTTTATAGCATTCATTACGTATCCTGTTTCAGACCTCACGACATCCTGCTTTAGATTAGCGCGTGCCTTTCGGCTTCCTCTCATTGTGTCTAGGCTGTCTTGTCTAGACACAACAATTTCCCTACGTTTCTGTTTCAAAGATTTTGTATTCGGTGACCGCCCATACACATTTTAATTCTAAGAACCTCTCAAAGCAAATGCTGCGATTATCCCCTAGGGAAGGCTTGACCATTGAGATAATCTTGGCAGTCTTCATTGGGGAACATTTTACAAATTTCAATAGATATTTAGCCGATTTTGTGTTGTTTCCAGAGAACATCACAAGGAGGTAGCCACTTCTCGTCCCACATTAAATTTATTTCCAATATTTACAAGATTGCCAATAATTACATTTAAACTCCTTTCCAATCCCCTCATCTGTCAAATAGCAAAGCTAGCGTCTCCTGTCTTGCTCCTGAGATGCCTTCCTCTTCATCTATCTCTATTAGCTACGCAATCTTCTTTTCCTTTATATTTCCTTAATTATGTTTCATCATGTCTCTATTCTTCTCCTCCCTTCACCATGAGTCTCCCTCATACTCCCTGCTGCCAGCACTCCTATCTAAAATCTGTTTCTTCAATAATGTCTAATTATAACAGTACTTGTGACCTAAGAATATAAACTCTATATGTATGTATTTTTCCAGGTGTACCTTTCAAATTGTTTATTTCACTTTTTGTACTAGATGTAGTTTAACATGCCTACTAAAACATATGAATGTAAAATAAGTAGAATGCCTGGTTAGATGTAAGAGAGGGCCTGATGGCCCTAATCTTGCCAGGTTAAATAAATCAATAAATAAAATAAATAAATAAATAAATATTTACAGATTTTTCAATGATTCTGCCATTTCCTTCGTCTTTGTAACTTCTTTGCGTAGGCTACACAGGTAAGAAATGATTTTAAGTTCCCATTAGTTTGGAGTTTCTATAAAGGCTTTGCAATCATTTGGTCAGTTTTCATTGCGGATTTTTCTTCTTTTCCAATCAAAGTTTAAAATTAGTCGGTTAAACCGGTGGCCGTGGTACTCTGCATTTTCTCGAAGATTTTTCACGAGTAAACATTCAGATGAACTTTTGATGTTAATGTACAGGGTGTTTCAAAAATGACCGGTATATTTGAAACGGCAATAAAAACTAAACGAGCAGCGATAGCAATACACCGTTTGTTGCAATATGCTTGGGACAACAGTACATTTTCAGGCAGACAAACTTTCGAAATTACAGTAGTTACAATTTTCAACAACAGATGGCGCTGCGGTCTGGGAAACTCTATAGTACGATATTTTCCACATATCCACCATGCGTAGCAATAATATGGCGTAGTCTCTGAATGAAATTACCCGAAACCTTTGACAACGTGTCTGGCGGAATGGCTTCACATGCAGATGAGATGTACTGCTTCAGCTGTTCAATTGTTTCTGGATTCTGGCGGTACACCTGGTCTTTCAAGTGTCCCCACAGAAAGAAGTCACAGGAGTTCATGTCTGGCGAATAGGGAGGCCAATCCACGCCGCCTCCTGTATGTTTCGGATAGCCCAAAGCAATCACACGATCATCGAAATATTCATTCAGGAAATTAAAGACGTCGGCCGTGCGATGTGGCCGGGCACCATCTTGCATAAACCACGAGGTGTTCGCAGTGTCGTCTAAGGCAGTTTGTACCGCCACAAATTCACGAAGAATGTCCAGATAGCGTGATGCAGTAATCGTTTCGGATCTGAAAAATGGGCCAATGATTCCTTTGGAAGAAATTGCGGCCCAGACCAGTACTTTTTGAGGATGCAGGGACGATGGGACTGCAACATG
Source organism: Schistocerca serialis cubense (assembly GCF_023864345.2). Classification (NCBI taxonomy): domain Eukaryota; kingdom Metazoa; phylum Arthropoda; class Insecta; order Orthoptera; family Acrididae; genus Schistocerca; species Schistocerca serialis. The sequence goes on along the minus strand of NC_064640.1, from coordinate 139,662,971 downwards.
GGGCTTTTCGGTTCCCCATATGCGCCAGTTCTGTTTATTGACGAAGCCGTCCAGGTAAAAATAAGCTTCGTCAGTAAACCAAATGCTGCCCACATGCATATCGCCGTCATCAATCCTGTGCACTATATCGTTAGTGAATATCTCTCGTGCAGCAATGGTAGCGGCGCTGAGGGGTTGCCGCGTTTGAATTTTGTATGGATAGAGGTGTAAACTCTGGCGCATGAGACGATACGTGGACGTTGGCGTCATTTGGACCGCAGCTGCAACACGGCGAACGGAAACCCGAGGCCGCTGTTGGATCACCTGCTGCATTAGCTGCGCGTTGCCCTCTGTGGTTGCCGTACGCGGTCGCCCTACCTTCCCAGTCCGTTGAAATTTTTCAAACAGATCCTTTATTGTATCGCTTTTCGGTCCTTTGGTTACATTAAACCTCCGTTGAAAACTTCGTCTTGTTGCAACAACACTGTGTTCTCGGCGGTGGAATTCCAACACCAGAAAAATCCTCTGTTCTAAGGAATAAACCATGTTGTCTACAGCACACTTGCACGTTGTGAACAGCACACGCTTACAGCAGAAAGACGACGTACAGAATGGCGCACCCACAGACTGCGTTGTCTTCTATATCTTTCACATCACTTGCAGCGTCATCTGTTGTTGAAAATTGTAACTACTGTAATTTCGAAAGTTTGTCCGCCTGAAAATGTACTGTTGTCCCAAGCATATTGCAACAAACGGTGTATTTCTATCGCTGCTCGTTTAGTTTTTATTGCCGTTTCAAATATACCGGTCATTTTTGAAACACCCTGTATCTATTCTTCTGTTTCACCCTTCCGAGACGTTATCAGTGCGATGGCGCCTTCCACTGCAATTCCACATCTCTGTTGGCATATGTTCACTGTCGAGCCACTGATCAACAAAACTGCGCGACTGCTACGGTCGCAGGTTCGAATCCTGCCTCGGGCATGGATGTGTGTGGTGTCCTTAGGTTAGTTAGGTTTAAGTAGTTCTAAGTTCTAGGGGACTGATGACCATAGATGTTAAGTCCCGTAGTGCTCAGAGCCATTTGAACCATTTTTTGAATAATCATAAAAGTTCAAAAATGGCTCGAAGCACTATGGGACTTAACATCTAAGGTCATCAGTCCCCTAGACTTAGAACTACTTAAACCCAACTGACTTAAGGACATCACACACGCCGGCCGGTGTGGCCGAGGGGTTCTAGGCGCTACAGTCTGGAACCTCGCGACCGCTACGGTCGCAAGTTCGAATCCTGCCGCGGGCATGGATGTGTGTGATGTCCTTAGGTTGGTTAGGTTTAAGTAATTCTAAGTTATAGGGGACTGATAACCTCAGCAGTTAAGTCCCATAGTGCTCAGAACCATTTGAACCATTTTGAACATCACGCACATCCAAGCCCGAGCTGCGACCGTAGCAGCAGCGCGATTCCGGACTGAAGCGCCTAGAACCACTCCGCCACAGCAGCCGGCAATCATAAAAGTCCTGAAGCTTTTGATATACTGACATGCTATCTGATAACAGCCAACCGTCATCCAACATTTGCAGAGAAAGATGTTCTACAGCAGAATAAATTCTTACGTGACAGCTTATTTCCTTGTTTTCCTTACAGGCTGGAACGAGGCCACAACACTAAACTTGTTTCCACAAACATTGATTAAAATAAGTGCAACCAGTAATCTCTGTTCCAAGAAACAATTTATTAACTACTTGGATGATGGCTATTTCGAAATTCATCATCAGAAATGTAGGATTCCATCCAAGCACGTTAATTTTAATAGCTTTTTAAAAATTTTCATATGTTTTCTCGCTTTTTATTTAGCAGAAAAGTGTAAACATCTGGACTGGCAACTTCCTGGCAGATTAAAACTGTGTGCCGGACCGAAACTCGAACTCGGGACCTTTGCCTTTCGCCGGCAAGTGCTGTACCAACTTTTTTTTCTATCCATCTTTTTTTTTGGGAGTGAGGGGTTTTTATTTATTTATTTATATGAAGGAAGGTAGGAGAAACAGAAACCTTTATTATTCCCAAAATAAACATAGTACGTCCTGACACATGAGAACTGTCCTGGAAGGAACCTCGCTGCCGTCCTACCATGCAGCATGAAATAACAACAAAATCAAAGTGGGGCCACCTCCGGCACCCTAAAGAAAAGTATTTATGGATATTAAAACAAAATTTTAAGTACATCCATTTGCTAACTGTTCAAGCGTGAGTTTTTCGTAGGTCGCATACGCGCGTAGTGTTCTTAGTCGCTCACATTACTTGGTCGGTTTCACAACGAAAGCACCGCCGCTCATCTTTGCACACCCGGCACACCCCAAGTATATGGCGGGTCCGCAGAAACCGTTACTAGGAAATTGGCATACCAATCCATGTACTTTTGTAGCCGTAATAGTTTTGCGTGTCCATCTTGCAAGTATTGCCAGTAATCCAGGGTGTTCAGTACGTTCGTACGTGTGTCTCTATAGATGCAATGAACCGTCATACCTGTGATTCACGCCACTGCGTTCGTCTTATGACGCGGAAAATACGTTTCCTCTGGAAAAAACACTATGTCAGAACAGACTGCTGTATAGATAGCGCGCCGCATGAACGCTATTATCTTTCTTGCGAGAGTCCAGACAGCCAATGCCTCGCCGCAGACCAGCCGATGGTCGTCCGTATCCAGCACGCCGCATTGCTGACACAAGGGCGAATCCGCCAAATGTATTGCGTACTTTTTATCATTCGTAGGGTATTTTCGGTTGACGACAATGTACCATGTTGATCTGACTGATGTAGGTAGGTGGGAGTGGTGGACCGTGCGCCACACCACGTGCCAATTAATAGCTGGATGGTTCCGTTCCACCCTATTCCGGGCGATCTGTCGAAGAAGCAGATGGTCCACGTCCTTCGATGTCGACTGTTGGGTCGTCGGTAAACGCTCTCGAACGTAACTGTGTTCCACGATGAACGTGCGCACATACGTTAAAGAGGGCGATATATGGCCGACACTGACTGGAGGAAGATGCGATGTTGGTACGAGTTCTTCGATGATCGTCCCCGTAAGCGAGTGATTCCTGTTGCGCCACCGTTTGAGTATAGTATTAATATACATGGCATCCGCCTTCTCGTGCACGTTCACTAAACCAACGCCCCCCTCTCGCGCTGGGAGGGTAAGCGTGTTGTACTGTACCTTAAAGAGTTGTCCCACGCATACATAGTACCTAAAAGCCGCCTAAATCCTCATAGCCATCGTGCGCGTCAAGGGGAGAAGGTGTGTCAGATGGCACATCATGGGCGCGAGATAAAGGTTGACGAGTAACACTCGCTGCAGGATATCCATCGACCGTAGGGCGTTTAGTCGTACTGCCGTGCGGACTCTGAGTAACAGTCTTCGGTAGTTGTCCGCAGCCGTGGAAAGGTGATACCCAAACAGCGGAGGGTTTGCACCGCAATATCTTACGATATTAAAATACTCAGTTCTCCCTCCGTTGATCACCATCGCTGATCTGGCGCCGTGCAACAGCCGCATCACAGCATTGGTCAATAATGGCGAGACACCCATCCTGCTCATCACCGCCACGAGGTACACATGATCCACGCCATCAAAAGCATGATCGAAATCTACTGCAACCATCGCCCCCCGGAGGCGGCATGCAGCCGCGAGGGCGACGACGTCACGATAGTCTCCCAAGGCTGTGTGGATATTACTGATGCCGCCAAGACAAGTCTGATCGGCATGTATTCGATTCTCCAGCGACTTTTTGACACGACTTCCCAGGATGCGCATGAAGATCTTGTAGTCACTATTGAGGAGGGTCAAGGGGCGATAATCACAAGGCCGTTTGCCACCACGGGGCTTCGGTATCGGTATCATGAGGCCTTCCTTGAATTGAATCTGAACCGGTACTTCTTGGCGCAGAAGCTCATTAAACATACATAGCCACATCGGTGTCATAATGGTCACAAAGGCACGGTAAAACTCCAACGGGAATCCGTCTGGACCTGGGGACTTGTTGCAAGCACCTCGTGTAATCGCTTCCTCCAGCTCTTCACACGTAATTTCAGATAACCCGTCCGCTTGCCCTTTCACACTCGTCGCGTCTGGGATCTCTTCCCCAGCTCCCTCTGACCCTCCCCGTTGCTCGCATAGAATCTGCTAAAATGATCCGTGGACGCCTGTGCTATGCCCCTTTGTGTTGTAAAACGACGACCATCGCCGTGATCGATCTCATGTATTAAATTCCTGCGTCTTCTTCGTCTTTCCTTTATCACATAATGCATCGAGGGAACCTCGTTGGGCAGGAAATCCTGCGACCTCGCGCGTATCATCGTACCTGCCATCCTCAGCGTCGCAAGTTGTACCAGCTTCGCCTTAACTCGGTGGACGACCGTCTGGCGTTCTGGTGTAGGTGGTTGAGCTAACGGTTCCCGGAGAGCCGTAAATTAAAACTCAGTGGTCGTGCGCTGCCATCGAGAAACCTCCTACCCATAACCTATTAACGTCCTCCGTAAAGCTGGCTTCGCGCACTCGATCCACCACTGCAGGATAGAACCGAAATAATTTCGTCGACGGAGGCAGCCATGCCACGCGTCCTCCACCATGCGTCGGCATTCTGCATCTCGCAGGTGGGAGACGTTCATCTTCCAATTGCCCCTCCGTCTCCATACCTGCTGTCTATCAAGGTTAACCGTACAAATATATGCCTCGTGGTCTGTAAACGCTGTCGGCCATATTTCTGCGTCCACAGTCGACACTGTTAACGCCCTTGAAACGTAGATCCGGTCCAAACGGCCCGCGGAGTGGCCAGTAAAAAATGAATAGCCTGGTTGGTTGCGATACTTTAGGTCCTATGTATCGACTAATTGCATCCCGTTGACCAGCTCCCTAAGTTCTTGGCTAGTAGTATAGTTAGGTTGTTGGTCCTTTCTGTCGAGCACACAATTAAAATCTCCGCCGAGTATGCAACCATCGTATCGTCCCTGGAACAACGGTGTAACCTCATGGGCGTAAAAATCTGCTCTGTCCCTTCTCTTATCCGAGCCTGACGGTGCGTATATGTTGATCAAACGTATTCCACCTATGGTCACGGCCGTACCACGGGCAGAAGGCAAATACTCTACTGGCCGGTCGCGGTGGCCGTGCGGTTCTAGGCACTACAGTCCGGAACCGCGTGACCGCTACGGCCGCAGGTTCGAATCCTGCCTCGGGCGTGGATGTGTGTGATGTCCTTAGGTTAGTTGGGTTTAAGTAGTTCTGAGTTCTATGGGACTGATGACCTAAGATGTTAAGTCCCATACTGCTCAGAGCCATTTGAACCATTTGAAATACTCTACTTCGTCTGCACGTATCCCTTCCTTTAATAGTATATCTGTGCCAACGCCTCTCTCGTCACACGGGGAACAGTAAATGTCGTAACCGTAAAAGTCCGAGGGGGGAAGTACCCGAACTTCCTGTAATAGTGCTATGTCTAAATCCGCAGCCTTTATCATGTCACTGAACATCTTGATTTTTACCGGGGTCCCAATGCTATTGATGTTAACGGACCCTACCCGATAAGCTTGTTGCATGGCGGTCAACGTTGATAGGGTACCGTACGGTCGCTAATTTGCTGTACATAGGCTGCTGTCGTACTAACGTCCCCCGCCGTCTCCTCATATGGTCTGCCATTATTCCGTGCACTCTGCCGGTCTTACACCGGGAGAGTGCGTGGGAGCAGTTCCTCCGGCATCATCTGTTCCCCACAGGGGTGGCTCTTCTGACCAGTCCCCTAGTGTCCCATCGTTGTCGTGCGGTGCAGGCGCCGTAGCCTCCTCAGTAGCCTGTTGCCGTCTATCGAGCTCCTTCGCTGTGTCTGGAGCATCGTCAGCGGTAGGTCGTGCCGCCGTCCCGCTGGCCACCGTTGCATTCACGCTAGGCAGTTCTTCTGTATCCATGGTCGTCTGTTCTGTACCCGTAAACTTCTCAGAATTGTCTGCTAGATCAGAGTGGTCGTTCTCCACTGTGAGGCGGCGCTTCTTCCGGCGTTTTGGTGATCGCTGTTTTCGTTGCCGGGCCTCGGTATCAGAGGTCAGCATGGTCTCCAGTTGTTCGTGGGGGACGTCGGAATCGTGCGCCGTCGTATTGTCGACGTCTCCAAGTGCCTTATCTGAAGGGGCCGCAAGCGGAACCGAAGGGAGGGCCTCCTGTGACTGCTGCAGGCGGTCCAGCGCAACGTCGTCTTTCTGTGGCTCGCCACGATCCGCCGCTGTCTGTGTGTTCTGGTACGCGTTTGTCTCGCGGCCCACGTCATCGCGTAATGCGGCGACGTAAGTCATGGGGAGCACAGTCGGATGCGGCGTGAGGGGTGGATTATCCCGTGGCAGCTGTAATAACCTTCGTTGAGCAAACTCAGAACGTATGTGTCCCTCTTTCCCACATCCAGAGCACGTCCTTGATTGTCCGTCGTAAATGACAATCGCCCTACAACCGGCGTTGTACAAGTATGACGGGACGTGTTTTCGGAGTTCTATCCGTATTTGTCTGACGCCATTGAGGACAGTACCACTTCTTCTGACACTTCGAATGGAAGCTCAAAGACGCGGATCGCTCGGAGGCCCATGCCGGCGTGTTCAACTGCTGCCGCTCCAACATTCCCGTCCGAATGACAGAAACGAAGTCCTTGTCGGTGTCGAAGTAGTAGGTCGTCACATGCCGCTTCATTTATGAGCTTGACATAGACCACGCTGCTGACTATAGATAAGTGTATTCCAACTAGAACGTCTGGTTCGATTTTCACCTCGTTCCGTAAATAACGTTCGATCTCGTAAGCCTTCGGTCGAGCACATTCGTTAACAAAACTAAATTTCAGTGTCGATTTGCGGAACGACAAGGCTATCATTCGTTCTATGTATACCGCAACACACCGCTACACACGTAACGTAAACACCTCTCGCGCAGACGTGCGGCAGGGACGTAAACACCGTCCGAACTGCTGCGCCGCCGAAGGCTGACTGCCAACTGAGCTACCCAAGCACGACTCACGCCCCGTCCTCACAGCTTTACTTCTGCCAGTATCTCGTCCCCTACCTTCCAAACTTTACAGAAGCTCTCCTGCGAACCTTGCAGAACTAGCACTCCTGAAAGAGTGTTGGTGTTCGTTTCGTCCCAAGAACTGTTAAGGTTGACGTGGAGTATAAGCAACTATTGAAACTGCTTGCTCGACCTTTTGAACGTTCCATCCACAAGAAGTGATTCGCAGTTTGATAAACACGCTTTTCCCTTTTCGCTGGAAAACACCAGAACTCTGCATTCGGTCCCCTGTTATCATCTGCAAGTAAAAATGGCTCTGAACACTATGGGACTTAACTGCTGAGGTCATCAGTCCCCTAGAACTTAGAACTACTTAAATCTAACTAACCTAATGACATGACACACATCCATGCCCGAGGCAGGATTCGTAGCTGCGACCGTAGCGGTAGTGCGGTTCCAGACTGTAGGGCCTAGAACCGCTCGGCCACTACGGCCGGCTGCAAGTAAAAAATTGCTACCTTAATTCATCAGTAAATTATTTTGTTGGAAGAATATTCTTTCAGAATCTGTGGGATCTTGTGTAGTTCCCATATATTTTCGCCTAATGTGATGTAACGATTGTTTCGCACTTCTGTGTGATGGTAACGATGCTACTAAGTCGTAGCCTCGATTGAAGAGATGTCCTACTTATTCGGCGTAAACTGATGAAACTGTAGCATCTGCTTCTTTTGTCCACTTCTTTGCTCTGACAATACGTTTTTTCACCTCATTAGCTGATTCATCTGGAATACAAACATGGCTACATCCCCCTAAAACTGAGTTATTTTTTGTGCACGGTATTCCCTTACATTTATTCTCTTTAAAGTTTACACAACGCCAGTAAGTCACCTCTTGTTTGTTTGTATAGTCCACTATATAGTGCAGCAGTAAAGGTTTACCTTGGATGGTCTCAATGACCTACGTTATCTCAGCACTAAAACACGGAACACTATTTGTCAGTCAAGAGGTCAACTGCAGTACTGAACTCTGGGAGTAAGCCACGCACACTACAGACTGGTGCGGGGATAGGGAACTTTGTGCGGGAAATGGGCTTTGACCTTCCACAGAATATCTTACAGGTAGGGACGGAGAGGCCGGTGTATTCCACTTCTGGAACACCCTGTCCACTACTTACAGTGTCCTGGGCTCAGGACAAATGTCAACACATTCCCTCTCCGTACAAGTGTCGCTCCGTGCAAGTGTCAAACTCCGTACAGGTCCACTGCTGATAACTCACGTAACCTTACACAACTGTGCGCCGTCTGTATTGACCTCATTACCGATTTGGCGTAAAACTAGTACCTTTCTTACTTCTTCCCAACTTCTGCTCGTTTCAAACTGCTGATGTTTTATTAAGCCCGTCGTGATGTTGCGCACGAATTACAGCGGTACACGCTATGAGAGGAATGGCACTTTTTACTCGGCTACAATGTTAGCAGAGAAGGTACCACAGTATACAATTAAGAAAATACTCATTTCATTGGAGATTTCACTGCTTTTTGCTAGTCAGCCAGTACCATCTCTATGGTAACGGGGACTATGTTTTCCTACAGATCTGTTATTCAGAAATCTTGGTGGATGAGAAGAACCAAATCGGAGAAGATAGGCATTTAGTTCCCGCCACAGATTTAACAAATGTCATCTTTAAAATTCTGCAGCGCATTTCTCGTCTTCTTTTCTCGTTGTTCTTGGACTTCGTATTAATTATTCACGCTTCTTGCTATGACTCATTATTATTATGTATGTCCATAAAATCATCTTGCAGTTACTCCTTAACGAAATAAAATGCCTGAATAGATCAACAACATGCTCCAGATAAACGCCCATAAACTTCAGTTTACGTTAGCCTACCCCACACGTAAAGAAATCCGTTTTTTAGAACTCACATTACGTCCAACACGTTGCATTTTTACACTTTCCAGAGGAACTAATACCAAAATATTAGCTATCGTTACATGTGACGGCAGTCATAAACGATGGCGTGGGACCGAACGCTGCACATCTACATCATATATGTTCAGAATATTGTTAACAAAGAAATGTGTTTGCACACGAAAGTTTATACAGTGTGTCTCAGCTACTGAAGTGTGAATCGTATTTGTCAGTCCTTCAGACTAAAGGCTTATGAAAAATTTTGTGTCGTCATTCCCACTAATATCCAAAATTATCTGACAGTTTCGTAACAGGTGCCTGAATATCTGTTGCACGTCTACTCACGCGTTGGTGGCGATCGTTCAAAAATGGCTAGACTACGTGGAGGAAGACTTGAGAAGGATGAGAGTTTGAAGATGGAGAACCAAGGCAACTAGCTGAGAAGAGTGGGCGGAGATTCAAATGGTTCAAATGGCTGTGAGCACTTGGGACTTGACATCCATGCCCGAGGCACGATTCGAACCTGCGACTGTAGCAATCGCGTGGTTCCGGACTGAAGCGCCTAGAACCGCACGGCCACCGCGGCCGGCTGGGCAGAGAGTGTCCGGGATGCCAAGTCCCTACAAGGGCTGTAGCGCTAAGGACTAAGTAATTAAGTATTACATGAGACACTGCGAATACATCTTCGCTCTATAGTAATTCTGTCACTTACGATTATAGCATGATACCTATCTTGTTGTAGAAATTACTGTTAAATCGTATATTACCAAAAACGGAGTTCATATGCAACAATTGGAGTAATCTAGGCCTTAAACAGCATCGCAACGACGCTCCATAATCGTTTAAATCGTGGGATCCCCATTTCTACGATTCAGAATTTTATTTTCTGTTACTTTTGAAACGAGAGCTCAACACAAACTTTGTTACAGCATAAAATTAGTGTTCTCCTCGTCTTTAGCAAATGCAGATGACCTGTAAATTCGAAGAATACCCTGACGGGACTTTGAACTTATCGGTTCGACATCACAGTACTAGAACTCAAAGGTTTTTTTATCGTTACACGTGTCTTTTAACGGCGTATTAACGGTGCCATTTGTCGAAACCACTGATGAACCTCAGTTCTGTAAGCCTATTTATATTTAGCAAGAGAAACAGAAATTGACAAGGACGATTTTCTGTTTGAAGTGAAGCAAGCAAGGAAGAAATGTTAGATCTCAACATGTTGACATCGAAGTCATTAGAGACGGAGCGCTAGCTCAGTAAGTGAAGAATAGGGCGTAGTGGTAATACATTGTATAGACAGACTTTCCTCGTGAATCAGCCTATAGATTAGTGAAAACCATATAAGATTCCTGCAGTTGTTCCTGTGATTCTCCAGAACATAAATACAGAAAAAACGTGGTGGATGACTTTAATTTAGTAATATGTATAGATGTATCTACACCCAAGTCCACGAGGTACAAATATCTATTACATGCGTGGCAGATGGTACTACTTTGCACCATATATTAAGGTTTCCCTCTGTCTCATTCACGAACGGAACGTGAGAATAATAACTACTTTTACAAGAACTGTTATTTGCCTTATTTTATCTGCACGATCTATGTGGGACAGATACGCAGGTGGCTGCAGCGTATTCCTAGTTTTTGTACTGTAAAAAGGTTTCTGGAGTTTTCTAAGCGAGTTCTATCAAAATGTGCGGCTTATATCTTCGAGTCAACGGTTCTATTACATTCTATCGCTTGTTGAACACGTTTTGACCATTTGCAATACCCTTATCTGTATACGTCACGTGTCTCGTTTTAGTCCCGTGTGATAGGGTTCCGTAGACTTGAACACTGCCTTGTATGCAATATCTTTTGTAAACAAACTAATGAGTGGTAGCCCGTCAGTTGCTTTACGCATAGCTAAGTCTACTGGTCATTTCATTTCGTATGTCTACACATCGTTACTGTCAAATATTTACTGACTCTATAAGTGACTCATTAATCTTTCCGTAATGTTTCGTGCTGTTCACAGCTTTCGATTAGTCTGCATTTAGAGACAAATGCTAGTCTTTGCACCACACGGATATTTTGTTGTGATGTAACTGAATACTCGTGTAATTTTTAGCGGATAGAATTTCTACATAGTTAAAGTGCGTCAGTAATGTATAACTTTGACTGCAGTGGTCCAGCGTCACGTCGGATGTTACTTCATACCCGTCGGGATCTCTCTATCTGGCACAAAATGCTGCGTCAGCCTCTCAGTAAATTTTCGATTCACTTGCTGATTCCTTATTTATCCTATACGAATGTGTTTTCTTTAGAATATTTCGCCGTTAAGCGGAATCAAAAGCGTTTTGGAAAGACCACTACATTACAGTTAGAAATGGTGCCGCTGAGAAGCTGGTTTACCAACGTACGTCGTAACCCTGTACAGAAATCTACACAACTTTTAATAGATTGTTCGGCAAATATGTTGCCAAAGATACATAATTCCACAAGTGATGAACAGGTGTTAAAGTAATCGCAGCATACTATGACACTTTATTTAATAATAGCCTTGAGTGTTACTATGTTGTGTTAATCGGTACTGAGAATGTTGCAACACAACAAGTTTTGCGACTATGTTATCGTATTATCAAATTCTTAAAGTTTCTGTGCATTAAGCACCGTCAAAAGTAAAATTCCAGCAGCAAACATGCGCTGCAAACGCAAAATTCTTCCTAGAATATCTCATGTTGGCGTGTGACATTCTCAAGTAACAGTTGTAAACTGTGTCCTGAGAACATGACAAGCCAACATGAGATGTTCTAGGAGGAGTTTTATCAATATTTATTTTTTAATGGGTTACATAAGTTGGAATATTGTAGAACAATTTTAGCATCTTGAAGCGGAAGTCAAGTCTGCTTTTAACAAAGCTTTATTTACTCATAAGTTCCTCAAACCTTAATCAGAAGTTATCAGAGAACAAGATTAATTGAATTAAGAATTAGATCGACAAAAAAAAAAAAAGAAAAAAAGTGACACTAACACCGTAGGAGGTACCAAATGAAAGGAAGACTGCACCGAGAATTAAGAATTAAAATATCTTTATCTGTGCACCTCACGGATACGAGATTTCAGAAACAGTAGACAAAGTCGAATTAAATCATCTACGAAAGCTACGTACCAGAAACGTAAGAGAGCTGTTCAAATTACAGACCACGGTGCTGCGGTCGTGAAAACTTACATGTTTATTCGCACGAAGTAATGGCCGCTATCGACGAGGGATCTCAAGTTGATTCCGTATTTCTAGATTTCCGGTAAGCTTTTGACACCGTTCCTCACAAGCGACTTCTAATCAAGCTGCGGGCCTACGGGGTATCGTCTCAGTTGTGCGACTGGATTCGTGATTTCCTGTCAGGAAGGTCGCAGTTCGTAGTAGTAGACGGCAAATCATCGAATAAAACTGAAGTGATATCAGGTGTTCCCAGGGAAGCGTCCTGGGACCTCTGCTGTTCCTGATCTATATAAATGACCTGGGTGACAATCTGAGCAGTTCTCTTAGGTTGTTCGCAGAAGATGCTGTAATTTACCGTCTAGTAAGGTCATCCGAAGACCAGTATCAGTTGCAAAGCGATTTAGAAAAGATTGCTGTATGGTGTGGCAGGTGGAAGTTGACGCTAAATAACGAAAAGTGTGAGGTGATCCACATGAGCTCCAAAAGAAATCCGTTGGAATTCGATTACTCGATAAATAGTACAATTCTCAAGGCTGTCAATTCAACTAAGTACCTGGGTGTAAAAATTACGAACAACTTCAGTTGGATAGACCACATAGATAATAATGTGGGGAAGGCGAGCCAAAGGTTGCGTTTCATTGGCAGGACACTTAGAAGATGCAACAAGTCCACTAAAGAGACAGCTTACACTACACTTGTTCGTCCTCTCTTAGAATATTGCTGCGCGGTGTGGGATACTTACGAGGTGGGATTGACGGAGGGCATCGAAAGGGTGCAAAAAAGAGCAGCTCGTTTTGTATTATCACGTAATAGGGGAGAGAGTGTGGCAGATATGATACGCGAGTTGGGATGGAAGTCATTAAAGCAAAGACGTTTTTCGTCGCGGCGAGATCTATTTACGAAATTTCAGTCACCAACTTTCTCTTCCGAATGCGAAAATATTTTGTAGAGCCTAACCTACATAGGTAGGAATGATCATCAAAATAAAATAAGAGAAATCAGAGCTCGAACAGAAAGGTTTAGGTGTTCGTTTTTCCCGCGCGCTGTTCGGGAGTGGAATGGTAGGGAGATAGTATGATTGTGGTTCGATGAACCCTCTGCCAAGCACTTAAATGTAAATTGCAGAGTAATCACGTAGATGTAGATGGTGATGTGTTCAAGATCAGCAAAGTGTGCCAAGCAGCCCCACATGACCATCAGCTCCTGTCTACTCCGATGCTCCATCACTGAATCTCTCCCAGATCCTGCGCTGTTCATCCCCGAAGGTCCAAAAAGTTCTATCCTCCTGCTCAAATTTCAACCATCCAAAACTTCAGTGTGGAGGTGATGACACTAAGCTATTGACAATATGATGGACATGAAATATAACAAAATTTACGAAAAATCTATGTAAGGACAGCGAACTTCCCACTATTTGTGTACAAGACATACATTTTGCCATCAAGATGTTGGGACTGGACTGAAGCAGTTTTGCTTTCATTGGATGGTCCATTTGTGCTATAATCTCCGTGGCACCAGGGTGTCAGGGGCTTTGAAGGAGTGGCTATGTGGGCACGGAATTCACGTTCAAGCAAGCGGACCATTGCTGGTTGTCTTCACACAATGGCAGTTGACAGGCCACAGCCTGGCTTCCGTGAAAGTTGCTCAAGACCCCTTGGAGGCATGCTTGACCTGATGAGATTCACAGACTGCCCCCCTGCCAACGAAGGAAACCCGAGACCGTACCAGGGCCCTCCTGCACCACAAGAAGGGCGGGAAGCTTCCTCTACGAGTTCACTTTTCCAGAGCCCAAAATTATGACTGCAAAATAGGGGCCGAAAAATGAATTGATGTGGCATAGCAACGTGTGACATTGACGTTAACGTTCAATGCATTTAGAGAACCATTATTCGAGGAAGACAGTGCGCAAATTCCTTTATTTTCATGGCAGTGGTCATGAGAATAAGATAAGGTACACTATGTGATCAAAAGTATCCGAACACCTGGCTGAAAACGACTTACAAGTTCGTGCCGCCCTCCATCGGTAATGCTGGAATTGAATATGGTGTTGGCCCACCCTTAGCCTTGATGACAGCATCCACTCTCGCCGGTATACGATCAATCAGGTGCTGGATGGTTTCTTCTGTGATGGCAGCCCATGCTTCACAAAGCGCTGCAGTCAGGAGAGGTATCGATGTTGGCCGGTGAGGCCTGGCACGAAGTCGGCGTTCCAAAACATCCCAAAGATGTTCTATAGGATTCAGGTGAGGACTCTGTGCAGGCCAGTCCATTACAGGGATGTTATTGTCGTGTGACCACTCCGCCACAGGCCATGCATTACGAACAGGTGCAGGATCGTGTTGAAAGATGCAATCGCCATCCCCGAATTGCTCTTCAACAGTGGTAAGCAAGAAGGTGCTTAAAACATCAATGTAGGCTTGTGCTGTGATAGTGCATCGCAAAACAACAATGGGTGCCAGCCCCGTCCATGAAAAACACGACCACATCATACCACCACCTCCGAATTTTACTGTTGACACTACACACGCTCGCTGGAAGATGACATTCATCAGGCATTCCCACATCCTGCCATCGAATCGCCACATCGTTTTTCCACTGTTCAGTCGCTCAATGTTTACGCTCCTTCCAGCAAGTGAGACGCAGTTTAGCATTTAACGGCGTGATGTGTGGCTTACGAGCAGCTGCTCGACCATGATAATCAAGTTTTCTCACTTCCCGCCTAGCTGCCATAGTACTTGCAGTGGATCCTGATGCAGTCTGGAATTCCTGTGTCATGGTCTAGATAGATGTCTACCTATTACACATTACGACCCTCTTCAACTGTCGGCGGTCTCTGTCACTCAACAGACGAGGTCGGCCTGTACGCTTTTGTGCTGTACGTGTCCCTTCACGTTTCCACTCCACTATCACATCGGAAACAGTAGACCTAGGGATGTTTAGCAGTGTGGAAATGTCGCGTACAGACGTATGACACAAGTGACATCCACTCACCTGACCACGTTCGACGTCCTTGAGTTCCGCGGAGCGCCCCATTCTGCTCTCCCACGATGTCTAATGACTACTGAGGCCGCTGATATGGAGTATCTGGCCGTAGGTGGCAACACAATGGACCTAATACGAAAAACGTACTTTTTGTGGGTGTCCGGATACTTTTGATCACATAGTGTAGATCAGTGGCGTTCGGAGCCGTATTGATAAACATATACCAATGAATCGGGAAAGAAATTCGCCTGTATTGTCGTGTAGTACACTTCGCAGTACACAGTAGCGACGCTTGTGGGAGTAGATGTACAACCACCCAGCCTTTCTGGTGTCTCCCGATACTGACGTGCTGAACGAGGTCTCAAATGGTCCAAATGGTTCTGAGCACTATGGGACTTAACTTCTGTGGTCATCAGTCCCCTAGATCATAGAACTACTTAAACCTAAGGACATCACACACATCCATGCCCGAGGCACGATTCGAACCTGCGACCGTAGCAGTCGCGCGGTTCCGGACTGAGCGCCTAGAACCGCTAGACCACCGCGGCCGGCGAACGAGGTCTCTTCAGTAAACTGCTGCCCTAAATTATATATTCAAGTAGCTTAAGTTTTATCTTGTATGTAGTCGGTTTCTCGACTAACTTTAAGACGTAGAAACAACCACTCCTTGCATAAGAGCCTAGACTTACGCAATAGTCGTCAACTTGATTAAAGGGCTTCTGCATGAAACACGACGTTGTGTTCTAGAATAAGTTCAGCTCTAACGTCGGCTCAAATGGGTTTATTTTATAGCATGGCGCCGCTTTTCACTCAGGAGGAATATGGTCAAGTCAAACTGCTGGCTTGGTCCGTTACTTACATACGTTATTTGATGATTATACCAATGAAAGTTCATTATTATGTCCCGAGGACTTGTGAAATTTTCATAGGCAATGAAGCACACACTACTCTGGAAACGAAACGTTGTGTAAGAGGCGTTTTGTGAACATTGTCAGTGAATTTCATGCATATGTTTTAGCCACAAAATTGCAGTAAGGTTATACAGCTTAACTAATATTGTTAATAGCATACGAGAGGTTAGAACTTCGGCTGAATCTTTGTCTTTCGACTGATTCCAAACACAAATTCGTTATCTAATTCATATCTGGTCAAGGTAGGAAGGCTTATTTTTCAGAGGAAAATTGTGACTCCGTGAATCAGTCAGAAATTACCCTCAAAAGTACATGGAAATAATTCCACTTTTTGAGCGTTCATTTCCATAAAAGCTGTTGTTTTTGGGTATCTGCCAGCTTATGTGTGGCTTTCAGGCGGATTCCTACATTCCTGTAGACCGAGGATGGACTGCTCCCGTAATAAAACTTCTGAAACAGAACACACATATGGTTGAAACACGAAAACTGAATAGCAATTTAAAACACGAAAATTAAAAAGCAGATTTTACGCAGTTGACCGACATATGACGCGAACACTAAAATTAGCCTATGGCCTTCTACAGAGCATTCTGCTACGGAAACAAATTCTTTAGTTAAGAGCTCTAGACGGGAGAAGTGAGGTCACTTGTGAGAAACAGCAGCACCGTAACTATTTTGCTACAGGAGTTGAGGTTAATTTTATAGAGTACTTCTCATTTTCTCTATTTATCAGCTGTGTTCAAAAGTAAAGGTACGAAACAGCGCTGTGGGTATAACTGAAGTCGTTATCCAAATGAAATTATCAGAGACCTGCGCAAAACTACCCCACTGTTTCACGAGCCGAAGGATGCCCTGTTCGCAGAATTCCTGTGGCTGTGACAAGAGACAGTTCTCCACTGTGTCCTTCAATTCGTTATCCGAGTTGAAACGCTTCCCTTTGAGATGTTTTTTTAGCGGACCGAACAAACGTAAGTCGGACGGCGAAACGACCGGACTGTAGGGCGAATGCTCAAGCTGCTGCTACCACTTAAACTTGTTCATTACACTTTCTCTGCCTTTGGATACTTGTGGAAGCGCGTTATCGCGGAGCAGAATCACTCTCTCCATAAACGGCACGAGCCGTTTGCTCTTGACGGACTTACGTAGGCTATGGAGTGTCTCACAGTACACGTCACTGTTCACGGTTTTCCCGTGCTCGAGGAATTCGATGCCGGAATTCGATGAGCATCGGCCCTCGGGCATCAAAAAAGATGATGAGTATCACCTTGCCTGCTCAGGGCACAGCATCTATTTATTTAGGGGGAGCTGATGATGACACTACATTCGCATCGCCATGTGACTGTCTACGTTATCCCAAAGTGGAATTTACAAATTTCAAGCTGTCTGGTTGTTATGAAGTTTCGTACGTTTTCCTTCAAAACACACCTTATACAATCTAACACAAAAAAGGACCCAACATGAAGGAATTATCCGAATGGTACGGAAATCAGAAGATGTGATGTACGAGACCACGGTGGCCGAGCGGTTCTAGGCGCTTCAGTCAGGAACCCGCGACTGCTACGGTCGCAGGTTCGTATCCTGCCTCGTGCATGGATGTGTGTGATGTCCTTAGGCTAGTTAGGTTTAAGTAGTTCTAAGTTCTAGGGGAATGATGACCTAAGATGTTAAATCCCATAGTGCTCAGAGCCATTTCAGCCAATTGAAGCTCCTAGAACCGCTCGGTCACAGCGACCGGCTGCACTCCTGTCACGTTGAACGATTCTCTTCAGTCGTCGTTGGTCTCTTTCTTGCAGGATCTTTTTCGGGCAGCAGCCATGTCAGAGATTTGATGTTTTACTAGATTCTTGATATTCACCCTTGTCTTGTGAAATGGTCGTACGGGAAAATCCCCACTTCATCGGCTGTCCCGGAGATGCTGTGTTCCATCGGTCGCTCACTTAAGTCTTGATAACCTGCCCCTATAGCAGCAGTAACCTATCTAAGAACTGCGCCAGACTCTTGCCGTCTTATATAGGCGGTGCCGACCGCAGCGCCGTATTCTGCCTGTCTACATATTTCTGTATTTGATTACGCATGCCTGTACCAGTTTCTTTGACGCTTCAGTGTAAAATGGTTGTTAATGTTGAAAATTTTCTCAAAAGAATCCGAGAAATGAGCTGAAATTGAAAGGACAGGCGGCCGAAATCGGCTGTTGCATTGTAAACACCGCCAGATAGGTTCAAATGGTTCAATTGGCTCTGAGCACTATGCGACTTAACTTCTGAGGTCATCAGTCGCCTAAAACGTAGAATTAATTAAACCTAACTAACCTAAGGACATCACAGACATCCATGCCCGAGGCAGGATTCGAACCTGCGACCGTAGCGGTAGCTCGGCTCCAGTCAGCAGTGACTAGAACCGCACGGTCACTCCGGCCGGCTCGCCAGATAGGACTCACATGCCAACTTCCGTCGTTATACACAGCACGAAAAGAGGCATTTGCTACAGAGCTTGACCCTACTTTATACAATAAAGATACTAGATTAGCTATAGTTGATGTAACTGAACCTATACGCTAACTTGTAGGATATCATGACGGGTTTGAAAAACGATTTCAAATGTGTGTATGTACTCATGTTTCAGTGGACAGCCTTAATGGAGACAAGTAATCAGCCGAAAGGCTAAATACAACGATGATGCCCACTCGTCACGTTAATAGCCAATTCCGGGTACTTTGCCTTTAAATTTGAGCTCTTTTCTCGGATATTTTTGCAGAAATTTTCAACGCCAACATTAATTGTACTCGCTTCTCAAGAGCTTTAGAATGCCATCATCAATTATAAAAAAGTACGTATCGCGGTTAATACGGGAGTTATGTGGAGAAAACAAAATGTGCGACCTTCTGCGTACTATTACAAGCCGAAAAACCTCTTTTAGATACCTTGAAAGGCTCCCGCAATAAAAAGATTAAAATTCTTGAGGATTAACACTATTTGTCGATCTTGTTTGATATCATACTTTTACTTCTCTTGCACTAACTGTTACTACCATTTACAATATTTTAATTATTAGCCTTATTTAAGTAAACTGTAATGTGGAAAGTCTTGTATACGTAAAACCCTGATTTGGCGGAAGAGGGTGAAAGACGCTGATGTGATACGGTTAAATAACTAAATACATAATAAACAGAAGTCCGGACACTCGCATAATCTGAAAAGTGGTCCAAAGTGCTCCATGCTGTATAGTAGCTTATTTCCAAAATAGGGGCTTGGGCTGCGGTTGTGAACAGCTCGTACAATGTAGCTGCCTTATCGAGCAGCAAAAAGCCGGCGCTTAGGCGCAGCCGCAATAGCAGCCATTGCTGAAAACGTGGGAGCATCTAGCTTTTTGCTGACTACTCCAGTTTCCAGTGTCGCTAATAGCATCTCTGTTGCGTAACGCGGTGGCTTGACTCCCACTCCAGACCCCACGTAGCCGACCCGCCGTGCAGCAAAGAATCGCCATCTTTCTTATAAGTCTCCAGCTCACTGTACGTAGGCTCAGCTCTCGAGGATAGGGGTCGACGTTTGGTGCTCTGAATGCCTATGACGCCGCCTGTGAGGCATGCGCCCGCTCACTAATGATACACGTACAGGGGATATGCAAAATAATGTGAACAGTGGCAGTAATGGGATGGTTTTGTCCGACGGTCAATAACGCAAGTAGGGCAACTGTTCGCTGGACTGTGCGTGTTCAGTACGGACTAGGCATCAGTGCAGGTTGTATACGAGCAGTGCACACTTCGTATTTCCATTCAGAGGTCGAGGTGGGCGTCGAATAGAGGACCTAACAGAGTTCCAAGGGGGGCCAATTGTAGGGGCCCGATTAGCTGGAGCATCAGTAACCAAGGCAGCTAACTTATTGAATGTTTCAAGAGAAACTGTTTCAACCGTCACGACAGCCTACACAAAATATGGAAAGACATCGTCGAGTAAACGTAATAGTGGGCACAAATGAAAAGCAAATGACAGATATCGCCGTGCACTAACACGAATTGTGTCAAAACAACACAAAACTACGGCGGCTAAAGTGACTGCAACAGTCATCTTCGAGACCCCGTATCTATCGACACTGTCCGCCGAGAACTGCATAAAGCGAATATTCATGGACCGTTAGTGACGACAAAAAACGAAAAGAAGCGTAAAACATGGTGTCAGAAGCATAAATTCTGGACGGCTGATCAGTGGAAACACGTCATATGGTCCGACGAGTTTTCACTAATTCCAACATCGGGCCTGGTTTATGTCTGGAGAACGCCAAAAGAAGCCTAAAATCATGGGTGCTTGATTGCATGGCGGTGGAAGTGTGATGGCGTGGCCAGCCATATCATGGTATTCTGCTGGTCCATAATTACTCTCAAAGGTTGTGTTACAGCCAACGATTACGTGAACATTTCAGGTAACAACATAACTCTGCCCGTCTCCTTTTAAAGTGGCGGGTCCGCCTTTCGTGACATCTAGTGGTCAGTTATGCATTACATAATGGTATAAGAATGGATTTGATCAGATACTGTGCTACGAAAATCGTGGGAGGGATCTTGTTTTTCTTGTCACACAGAAAAAAACTGCTGTTTATTTATCTTTCTACGGTATCTTCAGTATCATCAGTCCTTACAACTACAGACCGGTGAATAATGACTTTTTCCCCTTTGACACATTCACTGTTCATCCTAAGCTAAATTTTCTTGAAATCTTGTTTGTAATGTAACCTTTCGGCCTCTAAATATTTGTCACTATGTTCGTTCAGGTGGATTTTCATTATATTTTTGCCCCGGAGCATCTAAGACATTGAGGACGCTGTATTGCATTTGGTACGGATGTCACGAAACCTCGGCATCGACGCTCTGATGTGTCGCTGTTACTAGCCAGGAGTTTTATTATTTCCTTCTGTCATTATAGCTGTCTGTTTATAGCTACAGGTATTCTCCGAAGTTCTCACTACGATATTGGGCGGAAGGTGGTCCCAGTAAATCTATCATTTCTGGCTCTACAGTACCATTCGCGAATTTTGTGTGGGAAGAAGACTCTCTGTATACCTCCAGATGAGACCGAATTTCTCTGATTTTCTCATCGTGGTTATCCCGTGAAATCTACACAGGAAAAAGTAAAATGCCCCCTGCTTGTTCTTGAAATGTATGCTCTCGGAATTGCGACAGTAAGCCACTTCGTGATGCACAACGCTTTGCTTGCAGCAGCTGCCAATGTACTGGCAAAGCGCGCTGCTCCTCTTTGGATGTTCTCCATTTCCTCCATTAAACCTACAAGAAAAGGGACCCAGACTAACGAGAAATACGCAAGATTCGATTCAACGACTGTTTTGTAATGCGCTTCTTTCTGAGATGCCAAACCCCGCACCCAGTATCGATCCTGTGCAGATCTTCCTGCAATTCTTTACAGTTTACTGGCGTTGCAACTTTTCTAAATAACTTACAGTAACATCATTGTGACGAAAGTTTTGTGGAGATTGCGACGTTGCCCGGTGCGGGGCGTGTCAACTGCACTCACGAATCAGGCCTGTAGCATACAAAGCAGTACGAGGACTGTTGTCTGCTCTCGGGACACGTAGTTAGCATCTCGCCGTTCTCTCCAGCCGTTAATCCCAGTAGATGAATGCTGGTGGGGAAGTTGCTTCTTTCTTCAGTTTGGTGTCACGAGGTTGGGTAGACCACATTCCAAACCTCACCACACTCAATAACCCCAGGGAAGTACCGGGAATAAAAACTGGGTTCCTTTTGCAATGAAGGCACCGACGCTAAGCATTCGGGTACGGAGGCGGTCGATGTTATTCACCAGGTAATTTATATCTTTAGTGAAGAGGTACGGTCCTAAAACTCCCGAAGCTACTTTCATCTGACGATTCCGCTCCACTAAGAAATACGTGTTGGTGACTTCCGCTGAACTTTTCCATAACCGGATCTTGGCATTTACGGAGAACATTGTCTGCAAGAAGAAGTTCTCGTGGAGGCGAAGGTGCGACTAAAATTTAATTGAGATGGGAGCTGTAGCTGACGCCTTGTGATTCTTTGCAGTTCGTCTAGCTGTGGTGTAAATGGCGGAGGCGTAAAAGCAATTGCTACGCCACACCGCCAAAGCCTCGGCGCCGTATGCTCCCGTCTTATAATCTGCGGTCACGCTAATTCGCGCCTTTAAAAGACGCCTGCAATTTCGTCTTTGCTGTTATTTAATAGTGGCTGCAACTTCCGCTGAAGCCAATGAAATGTCTAGACGCTTGCCGCTATCTAGTTTGATTAAACGCAGTTTGCACAAAAACGAACTGCGTTAACTCAATTCGGCTACATTTTAACATAACAGGCAAAACTAATGACACTGTAACAAACCACGGTAGTACTTTCGTGGTGTAGCATAATGCACTGCGCTTCTTAGGGTGCCACATTCCTTTTGCACGATACTATTGCGGGTAGTAGACGTAAATTCGGAAGTGCTTCTCCACTGGAACAGGCGGAATTATTCTTATTACACCTGAATATTTTCCGAGAACTGCACGGAAGTAGCAAAACTCGATTAGGTAAAACAAAAAATAACGATCTTATAGTACAGAGGCGTGTTTGTTCTACTACCCATCAGGGTCATTTATGTATAAAACTTTCAATTCTTGTAAAATCAGTGTTTGATAGGAATTTTGGGAAATAGGATGTATGACTCTGTTAGTACTGCATGTGTTAACATTATATTGTTTCTAGCAAATGATTAGAATTGTACGAAATAATACTTCCGCTGCCTTTAGATTTATGGACAAATGAGTCTATATCACGTTTTTAATATTCAAAATTTTATTTAAAGAAATCAAAACGTGATTTATACTGTCTTGGTCATAAATGAAACAGACGTCACTACGATCTTACGCAACACAATACCGAAATTCTCTCTTTAGATTCGTTGACCTTCCAACATTGATTGTACACAAATGCCGAGTTTTACGGATAAATGACCCTGACGGACAGGGTAGTAGAACATATACATCTCGTTAATTTGAAATAATTTTTATTCGGTTTTAGCCAGTCAAGTTTGTGGTAAGTACCACATGCTTGGTTAGTAACTAATTCCATGGACAGAGTGTGTGAGTGCCTGCTACGTAATTATGAGAAACGTGCTATGCTCTAACAACGTCAACACTGCATTAGATGAAAATTTTGAAAACGTACTGTGCAGTATTCCAATGGAAGATTGTGGGAAAACACACACACACGCTCATGCTACCTTCACGTCTGCACTTGGTCTCCCAGTCTTCAGGGACTCCAATAAACGTAAGGAAGAATCTTCAGATTCAAAACATTGAAATTTCTGGACGTGTTACTTAACCTCCCTGGAAGATACCGCTTTATAATTACGTGACTGTGACTTAGCTGTGAGATAATGTACGTTAGCCTGAACTTAGATCTGAACGAAAACCGCTGAAGCAATGGGAAAATCGCCCGTAATTTGTAACTGGAGGTAACGTGTAATGACTGAAGTACTTCTTTGAAAATTCCATTGTGTTACTCACTTGAACAATTCACTGATGTCTGATGAGCGAAAACATTATGACCACGTGCTTGATAGTGTATTGGATGGCTTTAGAAGACTATACAGCATCGATTTTGTCCTCACATCAGGCGAATGTGTTGGCCAAAACATCATAGTGAGTTCATTATCATGCTTCTCAAACCACTGTAGCACATCTGGTCTTCTGACAAGGACAGTTTTCCTGCTGGAACATGCCAACGCATCAGAAGCATGGAGGGATGCAGACGGTCCACAGTAACGTTCACATCGACAACAGCTGTCGCGATGAATTCCATTGCTACCAGAAGTTCCATGTAAGCCCGAGTGAAAGTCCCCCAAAACCTAATAATGCCCCCATAGGCCCGCAATCGTGATGCGGATCATGTTTTGACCAGCCATTGGCTTGGACGACAGCGTATCCATTTAAGATTGTCGACCTTGTTTAACAAGAAATGTGATTCATTCGACGACGCGACACCTTTCCATTGATACACGATCAAATCTCGATGATCCTGTTCCCACAACAAGCGTAAGTGATGATGTCGTTGGGTCAACGTGGGAACACGTAGGTGCCCCAAATTCAACACTGTTCGCTGAATGGTGTGCTCTAAAACATTTATGCCTGTACCAGCAATGTGCACTGCCGTTAGATATGTCACAGATCGCCGCGTGTCGTGCTTTACAGAGCGAGTGTACCTCCAAACTTCACGCTGGTGGGCGTCCAAACCCACTCCCCCACCCACCCACATTCACACCCACGTTCTGTAATGAGGTATGGACGTCCAATAATTTGTCTCCTGCTCTTGGTTTCGCCGTTCTTCAACCGCTTTCCATAGATGCTCAAGACAGTAGAACAGCCGGTCAGCTTCGTCGTTTCCGGAATGGCCGTTCCCAATTGCCAGGTGTCTGCCCCCGGTAGCTGAGCGGTCAGCGTGACAGAGTGTCAATCCTAAGGGCCCTGATTCGATTCTCGACTGGGTCGGACATTTTCTCTGCGCAGGGACTGGGTGTTGTGTTGTCCTGATTGTCATCATTTCATCCCCATCGACGGGCAAGTCGCCGAAGTGGCGACATATTGAAAGACTTGCACCCAGAGAATGGTCTACCCGACGGGAGAGCCTAGTCACACGACATTTACATTTATTTATTGCTAGGTCATAACAATATACCCTTTCTCAAAGTCTCTTATGTCAGTGGCTTTCCCCATTTCTGACCCGTATCGTAGCTAGAATCATTCCGCATTCCTCTCTGCTCCTCTTCTAGACTTGTCTTACCTCGTCAGGTGGCCGCAACGCCATCAGGCGGCATTCAGTCTCGCGGTGGGCAGTGGTTATTAATTTTTGGCTCATCGGTCTATATACAGTCTAAGACAAAAAAAATTCCGAAAAATTGGATGATTTTGTCAAGAGAAGTGGTTTCACTAACTGAGCAAGTCAATAATGCGTTCGTCCACCTTTAGCCCGTGTGCAATTAGTTATTCGGCTTGGTACTGATTGACAGAGTTATTGGATGTTCTCCTGAAGGACATTGTGCCAAATTCTGTTCTATTGTCGCGTTAGATCGCCCAAATACCGAGCTGGTTGGAGGGCCTTGTCCATAATGCTCCAAACGTTCTCAGTGGGAGAGAGATGCGGCGACCTTGCTGGCCAAGGTAAGGTTTGGCGAGCGCGAAGACAAACAGTGCAAACTTCCGCCGTGTGCAGGGTGGGTGTGGTCTTGCTGAAATGTGAGCCTACGATGGCTTGCCATGAAGGGCAACATAACGGGGCGTAGAGTATCGTCGACGTAGCGTTGTTCTGTAAGGGTGACGCGGATGACAACCAAATAGGTCCAAATATGAAAAGAAATTTAAACCAAGACTATCACTCCTGGCTGTCGGGCCGTATGGCTGGCGATAGTCGGGTTAGTATCCCGCCGCTGTTCGCGGAGTCTCCAGACACGTCTTCGACCTTGAATCTCACTGACTGAAGTGTCTTCAGTAATAAGTCCCACTTCGAACTGGGTTGGATGACCAGCAAACATGTGCAGGAGACGATCCTGACAGCGGTTGGGAACCAACATGACTGTCGCACGACAACCAGGATTGATGTCTTTGGTGTAATTTTTTTCGTATCGGGACCACTTTGGTTGTCATCAGCGGCACCCTTACAGCACAGCGGCACAACGACGAAACTCTACGCCCCGTTTTATTGCCCTTCATGGCAGGCCATCCTGGGCTTAGATTACAGGAAGATAATACTCATCCGAACACGGGGACAGTCCCCCTGCTTGTATTTGTGCTTGCAAACCCTACCTTCGCCAGGAATGTTACTGGATCTCTCTCCACTTGAGAACGTTTCGAGCACTATGGGCAGGGCCCTCCATCAGCTCAGGAGTTTGAGGATCTAAAAAGCCAATTGGAAAGAATCTGGCAAGATATCCCTCAGGAGGACATTCAAAGAGTTGATCAATAGATGCCCAGCCGAATAACTGTTTGCATTAAAGCCAAAGTTGGACCAACGTGTAATTGTCTTTCTCAGTTTGGGAAGCTCTTTCTCTTCAATAAATCATCCAATATTTCTGAAAATGTAATAATGTGTTCGTTTGTACGAGGTCGGACGAGTCTCGTTTCAAATTGTATCGAGCGGATGGACATGTACTGGTATGGAGACAACCTCATGAATCCATGGACCCTGCATGTCAACAGGGGAATATTCAAACTGGTGGAGGCTCTGTAATGGTGCGGGGCGTGTGCTGTTGGAGTGATATGAGACCCCTGATACGTCTAGATACGACTCTGGCAAGTGACAGGTACGTAAGTATACTGTCTGATCTTCTGCATTCATGTCCATTGTGCAATCCGACGGTCACAGGCAATTCCAGCAGGACAATGCGACATCTCACACGTCCAAAATTGCTACAGAGTGGCTGCAGGAATAGTCTTCTGAGTTTAAACTCTTCCGCTGGCCACCAATCTCCCCAGACATGAATAATGTTGAGCGTATCTGGGATGGCTTGCAACGTGCTGTTCAGAAGAGATCTTCACCCCCTCGTAGTGTTACGGATTTATGGACAGCCTTCCAGGATTCATGGTGTCAGTTCGCTCCAGCATTACTTCAGACGTTAGTCGAGTCCATGCCACGTCGTGTTGCAGCGCTCTCGCTGGGGCCCTACGGTATATAGGCAGGCGTACCAGTTTCTTTTGCTCTTCAGTGTATCATTGTATTTGTCTTTTCGATAGCCCGCATCTCGTGGTCGTGCGGCAGCGTTCTCGCTTCCCACGCCCGGGTTCCCGGGTTCGATTCCCGGCGGGGTCAGGGATTTTCTCTGCCTCGTGATGGCTGGGTGTTGTGTGCTGTCCTTAGGTTAGTTAGGTTTAAGTAGATTTAAGTTCTAGGGGACTGATGACCATAGATGTTAAGTCCCATAGTGCTCAGAGCCATTTGAACCATTTTTTTTTTTTTTTTTGTCTTTTCGATAGATTTCGAATGCCGTTAAAAATATTTTGTTCCATCAAACAAACTCGCTTTCGTATCTCGGTTAATAGAAGAGTAAAGTGGGTCTAAAATAAAACAGAAGTACGTGCCCTTCTACCAACCATCATTTGTCGAAGACCTCATTTCTATAGTCTGAACGGTTCATGAAATATAAGGGGTGCAACTTTTAGGTGATTAAGGGCGACTTAGAATAACAGTAATGACTAACAGCTAGTAGTAATAATAATAGTACCTAGATTATATCAACCAATAATAATAATAATAATGGATACATAAGAAGTTACGAATGTACGAGCACGTTCAATGAATAATGGAACACATTTTTTTCTCGGCCAGTTTCGATTGAAAAAACGCAGAATCTGTTGCACGACATTGTGGAATATTCTTGCTTCAGCGCTTATAGTTTCCTGCAGATCCGATAGATGGCGTCTGTTCAAAATGGTTCAAATGGCTGTAAGCACTACGGGACTTAACATCTGAGGTCATCAGTCCCCTAGACTTAGAACTACTTAAACCTAACTAACCTAAGGACATCACTCACATCCATGGCCGAGGCAGGATTCGAACCTGCGACCGTAGTAGCAGCGCCTAGAACCGCTCGGTCACAGCGGCCGGCAATGGTGTCTGTAATAGAAGTACGTTCCAAGCACAGAGCTATATTGAGTTTCTTCTGGGGGAAAGCCAAAGCATCGCAGAAGTTCATAGGCGCCTGCAGAATGTCTACTGAGACCTGGCAGTGAACAAAAGCACTGTGAGTCGTGTAGCGACACGTATACCATCATCGCAACAAGGTCGTGCAAACCTGTCCGATCTACGAGTGCCGCCGGCCGCACACAACTGTGACTCCTTCAGTGTTGGAATGTGCAGACCCTCTCATTCGAGGTGATCGACGGATGACAATCAAACACCTCGCTGCACAGCTGGACGTCACTGTTGATAGCGCTGACACGCTCGTCCACCAGTGGGGTACTCAAAGGTGTGTGCCCGCTGTGTTCCTCCCAGCCTAACATAAGCCAATAAAGAGCAACGAATGACCATCTGGGCGGCCGTTGCTTGAGACTTTTTAGACTGACCGTGACAATTGTTTGTCGAACATCGTCACAGGTGATGAAACATGGGTTCATCACTTCGAACTGGAAACAAAACGGCAAACCATGGAGAGGTGCCACATCACCCCTCCTCTGAAGGTAAAATTCAAAGCTGCACCCTTTGCCGTTCAAGTCACGGCGACGGTGTTCTAGTGCTCTGGAAGCGTTATTCTGTTCGATGTCCTCCCTCATGGAGCAACGATCAACTCTGAAGTGTGTGCTACACTCAGGAAATTGAAGAAACTACTTCCGCGTGTTAGTCACTTCAAAAATGCAAATGAACTTCTCCCTCTCCATGACAATGCAAGACCTCACACAAGTCTGGACAACCGTGAGGAGCTCACAGAACTTCCTTCGACTGTTCTTTCTGCAGTCCGTATCTCGCACCTTCCCACTTCCCTCCCCGCCGGCAGCAACAAGTGGATGATGGGGAGATTATTGATCCAGCAAGATGTTTAAAAATGGTTCAAATGGCTCTTAGCACTATGGGACTTAACATCTGAGGTCATCGCCGGCCGCGGTGGACGAGCGGTTCTAGGCGCTTCAGTTCGGAACCGCGCAACTGCTACGGTCGCAGGTTCGAATCCTGCCTCGGGCATGGATGTGTGTGATGTCCTTAGGTTAGTTAGGTTTACGTAGTTCTAAGTTCTAGGGGATTGATGACCTCAGATGTTAAGTCCCATAGTGCTCAGAGCCATTTGAGCCATTTTTGAGGTCGTCAGTGCCCTAGACTTAGAATTACTTAAACCTAACTAACCTAAGGACATCACACACATTCATGCCCGAGGCAGGATTCGAACCTGCGACTGGAGTAGCAGCGCGGTTCCTGACAGAAGTGCCTAGAACCGCTCGGCCACAACAGCCGCCCATCAAAATGTTGCCTCCGACGTCGACCAGTAGAGTGATGCAACGCGGACATACATGCCCTCCCAATAAGGTTGCTTAAAGCCGTCACATGAATGGAGATTACTTTGAGAATTAGACTTTTGTAACCAAAAGAGGGAGGAATAAGATGGTGTACTGGAGTCCTGAATAAAACCAACACGCTTTCATAAAAGACGTGTTGCATTATTTATTAAACGGCCCTCGTATTTATGGTTGTATAAAAGTGTGATGTTCTAACATAGAAATTTGAAAGAGATAGTGTTTCAGAGTTTGTAGCAATAACTGGTCTGTTTTTATCGTAACTACAGGGGTTATACATCCGTTCTGTTGATTTAACTTGAGTTTATCTTCAATTTCTATACGTTCTCGAATATATCTCAGTTCAAAATTAGTATTCATTGACATTACGAAACTAAAAACATTCAACGGCTGATCGTCAAATGCAATACAGCCATATTATGATGAACGAAAGGCTGTAAACTAGTGCTGAAAACGTCAAAAAACAATAAAATATTTTAGAAAAATGTCATACATTAATTTGTGATAGGTTGCTGTTCTAAAAACTGTTTGATAATAACAGAAGTGAAAGGATGATTTGGAACAGATTTGCATGTATCTAAGACCATCTGGGAAAACAAAATTGTCTTCGAGATAATATGAAGAGTTATAATGAAAGTAGTACTGGTAGTACTTTTAGTACGTCTACTGGTGATGAAGATGGTGATGAAGCTAAACTGGAATATGGTCAAGAGTAAGGGTACAAAAGTGAGAATTACGGAAGCATGGCTTCTAAGAGACAGAAATTCAGATAGACTGCTGCAGCTAAAGCTTTCAGGGTGTGAGAGAGGTCTGGCGGTACAAGAGTGCACTGAGTTGCAATGGGGTAAAGGCTGCATTTAGAAACAATGGCAGAAATAAGAAAAGTCATTAAGCATCATTTCATATTTGAGATGTGAGTCAGTTTTTTCATAGCGTCGAGGGACATCGTTCCAGTGACGGGCGTCCACTACGGAAAAGGATTTAGATAAGGTGGCGTATCCAGCACAGCTGTGAAATATGATCAAATTGACGAATTTGCAGATACATAAGTACGAAGGCGCGCAACGCCAGCTTCAGGCACCGTGAGTGTTTCAAAGGAGCAACTTGCAGATTACCATCGTTGTAGTCAACAGTTATAATTAAATCTTTTGTACAAGTTTTTGTTTCAGGTCCAAACAGAAGGACTTTTTATGTTTTTTTTTTTTTTTTTTTTTTTTGGGTGCAGAGAGACGCTGATGCCTTCTTGCAAACTGTAGCTGTGAATTAAACCCAGTTTAGGTTTTCACATAAAACTACTTCTAGACTCTCCGCAAAGGGAAATATTTTTATGTTTCATCCCATGTAGGCTTTCACGGCCGGCGTCTTTATCAGTAAACACTTCCAGGCTAAGTTGCCGTGGTCGATCTGTAGAAATTCTTCTCCCTGACGTTTCGTTCTCAACTACGGAGAACATCTTCCGAGGTGAGTCGACGACTGGCTGCTAGGAGCTGGGGCCGCCGCTTATATGGAGATCGTAGAGGGCGCCACCACACGTCACATGGCGTCGATGTGTGGCTATCTCTGGCTATCGTCTGTTCTCTCGATTGCAGGCAATCGATTGTCACGTGATTGATGCAACGTCGACCGCCATATATTGTTCAATTTTAATCGTTCTTCTTTACGATTAAAATTGTATTGATGTTTGTGGATTTCAATTGCCTCTCTATACATACGTGTATAATGGTGCGACGTCCTCGCTAGCACGCTTGTCTCACCAAATTTTATTTCGTGATCTCCATCCTTAAAAACATGTTCCGCTACTGCCGATTTGTCGATATGTCCCAAGCGACAGTTTCTTTTGTGCTCCGTCAACCGTGTATTGATGCTTCTTTTTGTAGTTCCTATGTAAACCCTGCCACAACTGCACGGAATTTTATATACCCCTGGGGTGGCTAAGAGGTGACGGGCATCTTTTGTTGATCTTAGGCATTCACTAATTTTCTTAGTAGGTCTGAAAATAGTCTCCACCTGAAACTTGGCTACTACTTTTCCAATGCGATCAGTGATGTTATGGATGAACGGAAGAAATACTTTTCCAGCTGATGGAAAAGTACTAGCCAAGTTTCAGGTGGAGACTATTTTCAGACCTACTAAGAAAATTAGTGAATGCCTAAGATCAACAAAAGATGCTCGTCACCCCATAGCCACCCCAGGGGTATATAAAATTCCGTGCAGTTGTGGCAGGGTTTACATAGGAACTACAAAAAGAAGCATCAATACACGGTTGACGGAGCACAAAAGAAACTGTCGCTTGGGACATATCGACAAATCGGCAGTAGCGGAACATGTTTTTAAGGATGGAGATCACGAAATAAAATTTGGTGAGACAAGCGTGCTAGCGAGGACGTCGCACTACTATACACGTATGTATAGAGAGGCAATTGAAATCCACAAACATCAATACAATTTTAATCGTAAAGAAGAAGGATTAAAATTGAACAATATATGGCGGTCGACGTTGCATCAATCACGTGACAATCGATTGCCTGCAATCGAGAGAACAGACGATAGCCAGAGATAGCCACACATCGACGCCATGTGACGTGTGGTGGCGCCCTCTACGATCTCTATATAAGCTGCGGCCCCAGCTCCTAGCAGCCAGTCGTCGACTCACCTCGAAAGACGTTCTCCGTAGTTGAGAACGAAACGTCAGGGAGAAGAATTTCTACAGATCGACCACGGCAACTTAGCCCGGATGTGTTTACTGATAAATATCTTTATGTTTGTTTCATTCAGAACTAAATTTGAGACATATTCCCGAAATTTTAGGTTACTAAGCCTAGAATGACCAACCAGAACAGCTTGAGTTTTCGATGCATTGAGTTCTAACACTACATTCTCTGTTCATGGCAGTAACATGCACATCTCAGAGATGACATTCTTGACAACCGTCATGGTGACTGGTTTTGCATTTAAGTACAATTAGAGGTGAGCAACATACAACCGGGATTTACAGTGAGAGAGGCCTCGTTACACGTCATTGATATACAATGAGCAGAGTATCGGGCCTCATACAGATCACTAAGGGATTCTTAATATTACCTATCTCCATTGATTTCGCATCCATATACTACTCGGCGTTAATGGTGCGCCAATGTACTGCACTTGAAGAAGAAACTAAGCTTCTCCGGCGTGGCCGAGCGGTTCTAGGCGCTTCAGTATGGAACCGCGCGACCGCTACTGTCGCAGGTTCGAATCCTGCCTCGGGCATGGATGTGTGTGATGTCCTTAGGTTAGTTAGGTTTAAGTAGTTCTAAGTTCTAGGGGACTGATAACCTTAGATGTTACGTCCCATGGTGCTCAGAACCATTTGAACCATTTTTGAACTAAGCTTCTGAGTTTGAGAACAACCAAAGCGTGTCAGATATGATGTTGCAGAAAGATTCTGAAAATTATGTAGGTGGATAAAATAAAGAACGAAGAGGCTGTCCACTGTATCCACGAAGAAAGAAATATGTGTCAAACTGTAGCCAGAACAAGGAATAGAATGATAACGCATGTGATAGGACGTCAGGGAATACCTTTCATGATACCAGAGCGAATCACAGAAGACAAAATTCGAAAGGGGCACCAAGGATTAGTATACAGGGTGAAGAAAAATTCGCACACTTGGACTTGGCGGCGCGATTCCTCAAATACCGGCAATACCAAAATGTCTCCCACAAAATTTCTTCCTGTGCATATTTAGGGCAGCAAATGGACGTTAAAGATTGGCATCCCGCCAACACTGTATTCACATGTATGATAACTACCTCTAACAGCATCTTGCGCAGCGCTGTACAGTTGGTGCAGTTGATAGCGCTTTGGGTTAGGCTGCAGGAAGTCGAGCGTTCGATTCTGGGTTAAGGCTTATTGTTTTTATTTGCGAAAAGTAGTCTGTGTGGTATCGTATCTATCGTCTTAATCGTCATACATCGATTACAGTGGTCTTCTACAAAATATTTGCAGTTAGTATCACGAATACATAAATGGAAGTACAGTCGTTTTCATAGGTCAGCTTTTCAAGAAGCCTCTTGCATGTCGTGAACGCTGTTTCGTGCCATTGCATCTACTAGATTCCAAACCTGTTTTCTGCGTACCATCCCCGAAGGAGCTCATCGAAATTATTTGCAAAGCACTTTGATAGTCCTACTGGTGACGTGAGGCCGTAATGAAATGTAATGGACATAAAAGTGGCAAGAATAATTGGTGTTATTAATCAATGGGACCATTGGGGGAAGGTACACACAAAACAAATCTGGAATCTAGTAGATGCAGTGGTGGGAAATAATTCACCTCCACGACGTGCAAAAGGTTTCTTTAAAAGCTGACCATTGAAAACGATTGTATTTCTATTTCTGTGTTCGTAGTACGTAACTGGAAATATTTTGTTGCAGACCCACTGTAATCGCTGGTTGACGATTAAGACGCCAGATACCGTACCACACAAACTACCTTTAGCAAAGAAAAACAAATAAGCCTAGACCCCGAATCGAACCCTCGATGTGCTGCATTCTAACCCAAAACACTTTCCACAGCACCAACTGCACAGCATGCTACTGTATCCTGACAGCAATAGATACCGTAGTTTGGGAGTAGAACAGGGAGAGAAGATGCTAGTTGTGGTACGAGGTACCCTCCGACACACACCGTATGGTGGATTGCGGAGTATGTATGTAGATGTAGATATCATTATGACTCGGGTTAAATAAGATTTACTGAAAGTTTGAGTTATCGTCTATATCAGTCAGTGGTGCGTTCGTGTTTCAAGTACGTAACAGTGTTGGATTTTGATTCGATCCCAGCTGTACCAAGGTATTCGCATTAAAGCGGCAACAGCTCGATCAAAAATGTCTCAGTACCGCCATTCCTTTCTGAGATCCCCCGCCCCCAGCAGCAATAACATCGCAAGCTGTTCAAAGGCGCGCTCGCGAACCGTTCGCGGCACCCGGAAGCCGGTAACCTACAAATTTGCGAGGTTGACAGGCAGCGTGAAACCAGTTCCCGGGAGATATTGCGGCCGTCGGTAAATGGCGTAATGTCGGCTGCGCATTGTGTGGAAGATCATAGGTGGACACAAAGGGCGGGCAGGCCAGGGTGGGGAACGCGGCCATTGGCACGTCCGCCGACTCAATGGCCCGCCGGGCCAGGTTTTGGGTTACGCCGTATTGGCGCCTTCTGTAACAAGTCACGAACCGAGTTTCGTACGTGCCGCCCCCTCTCTGCACACCGCACTCTCGTTCTGTGGGCACAGCGCGCCTGCTTTTTGTTACAGCGGATCTTCATATTCCCGCACGCATACAACAGACACTCCGCGAGGCGACTCTTTCTCGCTTTCGTCTTTTTACGCCGGTTTGTTAGCTGCCACGCGGGGGGGACTCGAGAAACGCAATATTCCTGTGCGCGCTAGATAGCAATCGTTGGTGGTAGAGCACTAATTCTCTGCACGTTCTAATTGCGTTTCTGATTGTAGTCCTCCGGTAGGAGATCCCATGATATACCCACTACTAGCGATTATTACGAGGCATACACACTCAGCTGTAATAAATTTGGAAACTGAGAGCTATATTTTCCTTTCTCCTCGATCTGCTTATTCCCAATACTTCATTCGATACGAATTTTTAAGCGATAATATTGAGCCGGCCGTTGTGGCCGAGCGGTTCTAGGCGCTACAGTTTGGAACCGTGCGACCGCTTCGGTCGCAGGTTCGTATCCTGCCTCGGGCATGGATGTGGGTGATGTCCTAAGGTTAATTAGGTTTAAGTAGTTCTAAGTTCTAGGGGACTGATAACCTCCGAAGGTACGTCCCATAGTGCTCGGAGCCATTTTTTTAATCTTATGGGACTTAATTAGTTTAATTAATTAATTAATTTTAATATTTTTATTTTTAAATATTTTTATAATAAAAAATAAATAAAAATAAAATAATTTTAATATTAATATAATAATAAAAATAAATAAAAAATTAATTAATAGTCGAATTAAGTCGGGCGATGCTGAGGGAATTAGATTAGGAAATGAGACACTTAAAGTAGTAAAGGAGTTTTGCTATTTGGGGAGCAAAATAACTGATGTGACTTCTGAAATTTTCCCGGCGTATTTCTTCTTCTAATAATTTCCGGGTATGCAGCCGGATCCCGTCGACATTCTGCCACGATATTTCGGCCCAGAGACGTCCGGCCATCATCAGGTGAGTACACATGCGCGAGATTCGGCATAAATACCGCGACTGCACCTGGGCTCTTCAGTAGTTGTGTACTCACCTGATGATGGCCGGACGTCTCTGGGCCGAAATATCGTGGCAGAATGTCGACGGGATCCGGCTGCATACCCGGAAATTATTAGAAGAAAATAACTGATGATGGTCGAAGTAGAGAGGATATAAAATGTAGACTGGCAATGGCAAGGAAAGCTTTTCTGAAGAAGAGAAATTTGTTAACATCGAGTATAGATTTAAGTGTCAGGAAATCATTTCTGAAAGTATTTGTATGGAGTGTAGCCATGTATGGAAGTGAAACATGGACGATAAATAGTTTGGACAAGAAGAGAATAGAAGCATTCGAAATGTGGTGCTACAGAAGAATGCTGAAGATTAGATGGGTAGATCACATAACTAATGAGGAAGTATTGAACAGGATTGGGGAGATGAGAAGTTTGTGGCACAACTTGACCAGAAGACGGGATCGGTTGGTAGGACATGTTCTGAGGCATCAAGGGATCACCAATTTAGTATTGGAGGGCAGCGTGGAGGGTAAAAATCGTAGAGGGAGACCAAGAGATGAATACACTAAGCAGATTCAGAAGGATGTAGATTGCAGTAGGTACTGGGAGATGAAGAAGCTTGCACAGGATAGAGTAGCATGGAGAGCTGCATCAAACCAGTCTCAGGACTGAAGACCACAACAACAACAAATGGGTCTTAATTGCTAAGGTCATCAGTCCCTAAGCTTACACACTACTTAATCTAAATTATGCTAAGGATAAACACACACACCCATGCCCGAGGAGGACTCGAACCTCCGCCGAGATCAGCCGCACGGTTCATGACTGCAGCGCTTTAGACCGCTCGGAGAGCCATTTGAACGATTTTTGATATTGAGAGCTGTCTTACGCGAGAAAGAATATTATTTCAGAAAACGTGCTTTTATTCCAATGCAGTGGACTGCCATAACGACAGTGAGATGGTGTAGCGAGTTAAAAACTTAATTCGTAATCAGAAGGAGTGGGATTCAAAACTTTGTGTGGTAATCAGGACTTAGAGCTTCCGCGGTTTCTTTAAGCCACTTCAGCAAAGCGTTGGGATATGGAAACATTACTTATCACTACGGCAGTCTTGAATACAATATTCTGGGTATGAGAAATAGTGCTAGACTTTGACAACTGTCCCCATCGTCAAACTCGGGAGCAACTGACTGCTTGCTTTCTTTATACATCATTTCATCCCTTCCCCCAATATGGAACGGGAATTCTCAAAATATATACACACATGTTTTTATTAGTAAAACGATAAAAATAATAGGATTGAAATACAATAAAGTAATTTGTTTTCGTGATTTAACTTTAAAACACAGATGGCGATGGCGATAACGTGGCTGGTGTTAAGATGTGGACGATGATGCCTCTGTTTTAGTTGAAGTCAGTTTCCATGGACGTCTGTCAGGGTAGGTAAGAAGGATGGACGGTTGAGAAGTGAATGGCAACACAGATATCTTGGAGCTGTTAATCTAAAGAAAGGAAATGGGGGCTATGCCCGTAGACAACGAAGTATTTCTCGGTCAGGAAGAGGGAGGCTGTTGAAGTTGCCATTGAATAGAGTATGGATGGTGTAGAGGTGGAGGATGGGACGTGTTCAGATAGGTGTGCCGGCAGTCCGGAATTAGAGAAGACTGTGAAGGCGATGGTGTTTCAATCTTCCAGATTTGGGAAGGTGCTCGAGGAAATGGAGGAGAGAGGAAAGTTTATCGACTGGTAGAGAATGAGCATAGGAGAGGGAAGACAGATACAAAAGGTGATACGGAGTGCATGACTTTAGCCGGCCGAAGTGGCCGTGCGGTTAAAGGCGCTGCAGTCTGGAACCGCAAGACCGCTACGGTCGCAGGTTTGAATCCTGCCTCGGGCATGGATGTTTGTGATGTCCTTAGGTTAGTTAGGTTTAAGTAGTTCTAAGTTCTAGGGGACTAATGACCTCAGCAGTTGAGTCCCATAGTGCTCAGAGCCATTTTTAAATTTAAAAAAAAAAAAAAAATATTTTTAAACAGTGCATGACTTTCTAGGACACGTCGAAGCCGGCCGCTGTGGCCAAGCGGTTCTAGACGTTTTAGTTCGGAACCGCGCTGCTGCTACGGTCGCAGCCTCGAATCTTGCCTCGGGCATGGATATGTGTGATGTCGTTAGGTTTAAATAGTTCTAAGTCTCGGGGGCTGATGACCTCAGATGTTAAGTCTCATCGTGCTTAGAGCCCTTTGACACGTCGAAAGTAGTAAAGTTTCCGGGTCTGGAATATATGACTACTATCGCGACGGCCTTCTGTAACCGATAGTAAGTCTACGACTGGCCAATCTACAGCATTATGACATCAGGCAAAAGTCAAGGAAATGTCATGCGCTACCACAAATTATGTTGATGTTGGCGATAGTAGTACACTCCTAGCCTCATCTGCACTTATTGGAAATAAACAACAAGGCATATTTCTCGGTCGCACCCTAGCGTCAATCGCTCTATTCCAGGCACCAGTAATGGTGCAATTCCTGTCCTGGCTAAAGTTAT
This sequence comes from Schistocerca serialis cubense, assembly GCF_023864345.2. Taxonomy (NCBI): domain Eukaryota; kingdom Metazoa; phylum Arthropoda; class Insecta; order Orthoptera; family Acrididae; genus Schistocerca; species Schistocerca serialis. Next base: position 139,625,159 of record NC_064640.1, on the reverse strand, counting down.
CGTTACATATTCTTACCTCCAAAGCCACTTTTATTATAGATCTCGTGGAAATCGATGTATGGGGCGATAATTTTAGAAAAATTGTGTGCCGCCTGACTATTCAGACCACAGAATCTTCTTATTGCCCAAACAGTTTGGGGCAAATTTGTACCATCAGCATGTTTTATTCAAGTCTGAACATAAAACGTGATGGACGGAATAATTCTTGAGTGAAAAATTAGGGATAAAAGATGTTCTAGCTATTTTAAGCTTAATCTTAGTCTCTAAGAAAGTTCAGTGGTTTAACTTGTGAGTGCTGTTCACTAAGATAACCTGAACTGTGTTTTTATGTCTCTGTCTGCAACAGAGGGACGTACATATGATTCTAAGTATTACGAGACAAACTGTAAGTAGTCATTAAATATTACCGAGCGAGGCGGCCCAGTGATAAATACTCCGGACTCGAATTCGGGATGACAACGTTTCAAACGCATGTCTGGCCATCCTGATTTAGGTTTCCTATGATTTCCCTAAATCACTTCAGGTAAGTGCCGGGATGGTTCCAGTGAAACGGCATGGCCGACTTCCTTACCCATCCTTCCCTAATCCGATGCAACCAATGACCTCGCTATTTGGTCCCTTCCCCCGAATCAACCAACCATAAAATATTAACCGTAAAATAAACCTACGCTTAAATAAAAAGTACTTTTGTTAACTCGGCAACTACCTTCACAAGGACTTCATGACGTTACAGATTAAAGCTATCTATTTGACGAAAACGCTACGAAACATAACCTTCTAGAAAGTAAGTTAACGATAAAAGTATATAAAATATTTTTGATCTTATTTTTCACTTATGAATTAGTCTGTAAATCACATATTTTCAGATATTTCAAAAATATGATTCTCTGATGATGACGCAGATGAACCGAAACATGTTCGGGCAATAAGAGGAGCGTATGCTCTGCATAATGAGGCGGAACACAGTTCTCATAATATAGTCTGCAAGCAAGGCTGCATGCAGTTAGAGCACCAAAAACCGATTGAAGATGACTTGAGTCTTGTTTCGTAAAACAGAATGATTTGCTTGTTTCGGGGTTTTGCTCAGCAACGGCTGATTTGCCCAGGTCTCGCTGTACTGTGCTACGATGGTGCTCTATCCGATGTTCTGAACGCATACATGTAGACTGAGTGACCCCGAGGACGCAGTGCGCAGTATCTCTGTTACCTTCCTGGACGGACGGAAAATGTAACAGACATCTTCTGTGATTATGAACCTTTTGTATGGTTCGTGTACCTAGTTTAAGTGAAAAACGTACTTCAAAAATAATGTTCCAGTTGTTGTTTAGCAAAAAATGAGTTATCAGACTGTCAAAACGGGTTACTGAAACTGACGCTGAATATCCTCCAAGCTATAAATTTATGATTGCAAATGTCAACAAATATTTAAAAATGCGTAGTCGTGCGCAAAATAATACTTTAGGCTATTTGTGGCAACACGGGTAGCTGCACACAGTTTGGTACTAGGAAACCTAGAGTGGAAATCAACCAAACAGTTCAAGTAAAAGCACACCAGATTAGTTATTATAGCAAAAAATTCAGCCGAAAGTATACATATTCATCTTAAAGTTGGATTTACAACAAAACATTCCCTTACTTACGTTATTGGCAACCTCACAATCATTGTTAGGTTTGACACTGTCTAAATGCAAACATAGCAGCAGTGTCTCTTTCAAAATGGCGTTGACGTTTCCACAAGCAGTTCTATAACAACATTTACAGATGCAGTTTAGAGCACTTAAACAAGAATACATCGCCACACATAATAACTTGACATTTACACCAAGACTATCTCACAATGATTAAAGGACTACTTCACAATGATCAAATCAGGTACTCCAGGGCACAGTCATCAGGTCCACTGCCCTTTGTCAGAAACTTCCTGGACACTAGAGTTTTTTGGTGGTCTGTACTCAAAGTAATTATCTACGTTACGGTGAAAAATAAATGAAGTAGTCCAAGTAGAAACTGCCATGCAGCCGACTGGACAGGCCTGCTACATTACACATGCCTATGTTAATAGATCTAGCCACACAGAATGGAATAAGCGCTATAATCGGATCATCTTGTATTTGTTGAAAATCTTCGGGATTTAGTTTCTTAGTGAGGGCTAACAGTGGTTCACTACAGAAGTTCTTTAGGTTCACGTCACTAATACGTTTAATCTCGGAATTCAGACGATCCTCGTCAAAGTTTCGAGACGATACCTTCACCGAAGAGTCAAGCAGTACATTGCTCCCTCCTACGTATATCTCGCGAAGAGACCATGAGGATAAAATCAGAGAGATTAGAGCCCACACAGAGGCATACCGATAATCCTTCTTTCCACGAACAATACGAGAATGGAATAGAAGGGAGAACCGATAGAGGTACTCAAGGTACCCTCCGCCACACACCGTCAGATGGCTTGCGGAGTATGGATGTAGATGTAGATGTAGAAATCATTAAGGCTCCACATATCAACGTGTTTACTGCTTACTGCTTTGCTGAGTGACAGAAGCGGTGCGGGGTGTAATTCATCAGTGTTCTTCGACTTGTGGTGTACACAGTGGCCGAACCGAAATCCGATTAACGTTAAAATAGAACATATAATAGTAGCTTCTGTCTTTCTCTCTCCATCCCGCTCGCGGATTGGATATTAATATGCGTGCTATTCATTTCGTCGATGGACTGCTGATTAGTATCGACGTCATGCCAGATCATAAAGGCTTCCGCAGCATGAACATCATAGTAGGGGGGACGGTAAGCTGAATTCCTCGAAATGCTCAGTAAATGAATTGCTCAAGTCTTTAGACAATGGAGAACAAATGACTTTTGCGTCGGTAATTTTATAAAGATTTACGTCGCACAAAAAGTAGGTTTTTTTCTTCAGTTTATTGGCTTTCGGTACATGCCCACTGAGCCATCTCAATAGCAGAATGTCAGTTGGTGCCATACGAACGTAAGGACAACACAACATCCAGTCTCCGAGCGGAGAAAATTTCCGACCCGGCCGGGAATCGAACCAGGAACTTGGTTTTGCAACACCTTTCGCGAATCTTCCGTCCGTACGTATAGCCAAGCACGTTGACGCGGCGCTTTCGGTATTGGGAGAGGCGAACTTAACCAATATCGGTTCCGATTGGCGGATTGACGACGAGGGCTGGTGAGCCGGCCAGCCTGGAAGTGGTTTTTAGACGGTTTCCCACATCTCAATAAGTGAATGCTGCCCTAGTACCCACGTCCCGCCTCAGATACACGCTACGAAAATCTTTAGGAAACGTTTTCACAATCCAGACGGAGGCAGATGGGATACAAAGATTCCGTCCTAGACAGTGAATAAGAGCCTGATGACATTAGATGTTCAGTCTTTTCAAACCCTAAATCATCAGCACCAGCAACGAATCTTCCACATGGACATTTGTGAAGAGACGACGTTCAGACTAACCGTAACTGTCTCAACGAATATCTAAGAGTTTTTAGTGCAATGTTTGCAGCGACACACTGTGGGGCATTAACATCGTTTGTTATTTGCACAACTTGTAAGTGGGAGGACCAACAGTGTTAACACCAGATCTCAAACAAACATTTTCTTACGGCTTTTTAGACAAGCCATATGACCACAAAAGTCAGGAGCAGGGGTGGTCAGTTTCCTTACCACATCGTCAGATGGTTCAAATGTCTCTGAGCACTAAGGGACTTAACATCTGAGGTCACCAGTCCCCTAGAACTTAGAACTACTTAAACCTAACTAGCCTAAGAACATCACACACATTCATGCCGGAGGCAGGATTCGAACTTGCGACCGTAGCAGTTATGTGGTTCCGGACTGAAGCGCCTAGAACCGCTCGGCCACAGCGGCACATCGTCTGGTACGCAAGGATTCTACGTAGTTTTTCTTCTCTCGAGGGAAGTAATCCAACTCGAAAAACTAAAACCGAATAAAATAACTTAAAAACATGGAAATTTATGTGTCTACCGTACCACCTACAAATGTACAGCAGATGGTTGTAAATTAATAAATCTAAAACTATTGAAGCACAAGTCGCTGAAGAAATATTTTCATTTGCACAACTTGTAAGTAGGAGAACCAACAGCACTAACACCAGATCTCAAACAAACATTTTCTTACTCAATTTTAAACAAGCCATACGACAAGAGACGTCAGGAGCTGGAGTTTTCAGTTTCCTTACCACATCGTCAGGTAGGAAAGGAGTCTATGTAGTTTCTCTTTTCTCAAGGGAAGTAGACCAGCTCGAAAAACGAAAACCGAATAAAATGACTTTAAAACACGGAAATTTTTGTGTCTGCCGTACCGCCTATAAATGTACAATAGATGGTCGAAAGTTAACAAATCTAAAACTATCGAATCACAAGTCACTTAAGAAATGATATTGTGTAGCACTGAGTTACGACGAGCAATTTCACTAGAAGGTATTATTTTCTAATACGTATATATACACTTGGTGAACATTAAAACCGGCAAACTGCAGGGGTGGATTCCTGACCGGGAATGAAGGAAAAAAAGATCCGATGAGCATGTGTCCGGAAATGGACGGTGTGCGTCCAACAACAAATCGTCCCGTAACACAGTGCAGAGTTGCATCGCATCCACGTCACAACAGATGTTCAGAGTGTCCTCCAGGGGATTGCAGGTGATACGGATAGTAGTGGTTGTCACGCAGGATACGCATAATCGTACTTCGGCTTACACCATGTAGGTGGACCGCTTACCTGGTGCTTGTACTACGGTTCGTCTCAATATCCCGTAGAACCCGCTCCTCCAAATCTGGTGTACGCACAGCCCACGGCCTCCCTGCACGCTCGTTTGTCTGGAAGGACACACGATCACACAAACGTCCAAAAAAGGCTTGAAATGTTGTGTAATGTGGGTGGTGTCTGTGGAGTTACTTGTTATGGTACAGCTATGCTGCCTTTCGACCGTTTGCTTGGACGTACACAAACACCATCTAAGCTTGTTCTCGACATGAATACCGGACCATTCTGCTGCTTATAATACGCTGCGTTAATCACACAGGCTGTAACACCCAGGGAACACACGGGACTTGGGAGAAACCGTCATTCGTCAGCGTCTTCTACCGTGGCAACGATGAATTTTCGGACGCTTGTTCATGGGACCTTTTTTCCTCCAATTCCAGCCAGGAATCTGTCCCTGCACTTTGTCGGTTTTATTAAAGTTCACCCTATATATGTTATCGCATGCAGTATTTACAGTCATACAGTCATAAGTATAAGTATACAGTCATAAGTACACACCTTGGTCGTTACGCAATCGCTTATCTCTCTGTGTTTACAAACAACATTTTTACAAAATGAAACAGAATTTGCTATATTAGCCTACTTTGTTCCCTTATTCCACATTGTGGTGCACATGTGGAGTTTGAATCAAGCACTTAAAACACGTAGGAATGGAACAGTTCGTGGCAAGGATCTGGGTAGAGTGATCATTCTGCATTTTTGTATTAGCCTACTGCAGTTCGGATAGACGGACCATGATGTATCACGTGTACATGTTACTCTTATCTGTGTATTGTTACATTCTGCTGTGTTTTAATTGCTTCACTGAAAGTACACATTTGTACTTCAATTTCGAAAAGGAGACGAATCTACGACAACACAGCATCTTCTGCTTGGGAATAATGACTTTGTAAATACTCCATGTGTTAACAAATATTGTTTCGAACAGATTTGAATATTTCTTCCACAATTATATTGTTTTTGACTTTTTCAATCTGCTAGCCGTATGAGACTGTCAGGGACTTTTCTTTCTGTGGTCTTTAAATTCGTTAACCTTCAGACTTCGGTTGTACACAAATTCAGAATTTTATACATAAGTAACATTGGTAGATGTAGGAAAGGCATCCCCTGCCCCATTTTTAAAATTAATTTTTTGGCTTTTAGCAGTTCGGTTTCCGACAATTCCGTATTAATAATTGTGGGAGCAGAAAAGAATTGTAAAATTTTGTACATATTGTGTAACACCCCACCTGTCACTTAGTTGGGTTTGGCGTGTGTTCACCCCAACTAATTGACTAACAGATCAACAGAGACTGCAAAACTGCCGCAATATCGGATAACGGTGGTGGCAGTAGTGGTGGTGGTGTTTCTTGGGACGTTTAAGGGGGACTAAACAGCTAAGGTCATCAGTCCCCTATCGGATAACGCAAAAAGGTAATATGGCCCTGTGACTCCTGATTGAACTGTGGTGGCAGTGTTGACATTAATTTATTCAGAATTGATCACTTTTAATTAAAAAAGGGGGCACATTGATGTTATATTCAGCTATTGAACACCAGATGCAAATGTTGAACAAAAAATTAATTAAGAAAGTGACTTGGGATTTCAACTACTTGATTGAAAACAGATGCAGTCGATTAGCACAAATTTATTTTAACTGCCGACCTTCAATCATCACATTACAAGGCTCTCATATCAGGCAGTGGTAATAAATTGCGTTTGCGTGGAGTAAAGCGCGATAACTCAAAAGTAATTCCTATCGACTGACCCAGGCGTAATGCGAAGTGCGAGAAGAATTCTACAATACACGGCCTATGAAATCCTTGTGGAAACTTTGCCGACGTGATCCAACAAATTAATCAGTGGCTGGAGAGGGCGCAATATCACCGAATACAGCGTGGTGGAGCGGCGTCGTTGTGCAGACGTCGGTCGACCTCGTGGTGCTGCAAGGCTGCTCTTGTCTATTCACTCCTAGCTATCTTGCTCAGTATATAGCTGAACCAAAACTTCCTATCTCCAAGCTCAATCGTTCCATTTGCTAGGTCCTAAACTGCAGAGATGATCACTCTTTCCCAGGCAAGCTGAGTAAAAAATGCCACATCCGCACTCTAGGCAAGCTGGGAATGGAAGACCTCTACGGAGACTTCTCACAGTCCGCTCTTCACCTCGATTTCCCCTCCAGCAAAATCACTTTCGCCAATTGCAGCGCAAGTTGCGTTAATTATGCGTCGCTTCCTAGTGCTGACCAATGCCTCCTCTGGGAAGTGAACAAATTCCCACAAAATTTCCCTTCCTCTAAACTTCTATTTTGCTCCTCCCAGGCCACCCATCAAGGTTAGCATCTGCACAAACACCAAGTTTTCCGGAATTCTGACTCCCAGGAGAGTACTTCAAATTTCTTGGTCCTACGTTCCAATCGGAGGCCGGTGTATTTCATGTTGTCGCTCTTCACCTGATTTACTTCAGGCTCTGTGGACAGTGAATTCAGCGTGAAGTTGCTATAGTCACGAACATGTATATTTTGACCTCTGTTGACCGCTCCATTGTAGCTTTGCGCGGCTTTCTCGCATGTTTCACAAAAAACGGGACAACAGACATTTATCAACAGGCGTACAAGTTCTCCGTCTGTTTCCCGGTACACCAGCATGGAGTTGGGGTCAACCACCCACTCACTGTCACTCATCTTAAGGCGGCTGGAGGCCACACCGTGTTACCGCTTTCTCAGAGCTTGCAGTGCCCTAAGCTGCCTATTGTCGCTTTCCATCGCCGGTCCCCAGCCGGCCACGATCAACTCTAAATGCTTCCCTGGGGTAAACTAGTGTCCAGTAAATCGACTCGTTTCCACAAAGTTTTCATGTCATGTGAATTACTCTAAAACCATCACCCGAAGTTAATTATTCCAATACGTCCATACTATACCCTCTACAAGATGCGTTGTGCCTTGTCAGTCATTTTTTTGTTCAGCCCTACTGTTCGCTCAACGTGAGTAGGTGATCTTTAATGACTTCGTGTAAGGGGCATCGTTCTTGCCATCTTACAATTGCATTAAATGAGAACGAGACTGTGCTATAATAAAAATTCAAATGGCACTGAGCAGTATGGGACTTAACTTCTGAGGTCATCAGTTCCCTAGAACTTAGAACTACTTAAACCTAACCAACAACTAACCTAAGGACAACACACTCACACACATGCCCGAGGCAGGATTCGAACCTGCGACCGTTGCCGTCCTGCAGTTTCAGACTGTAGCGCCTAGAACCGCTCGGCCACCCTGGCCGGCTTTCCTATAATAATCTGTGGCAATAAGGAAGATACTGCATTTCACTTATCAGCCGCCAGCAAAATTAAATCTTCATCTCCCTGTATGATCTTCACTCTCTGTTCACGTTTGGGAGACTTTACTGTTGCTGACATACGACTTGTGGCAAGCCTAAGCTAGCAGTTACCCTTAAGATATGTGGGGGTACCCTATTTCGGTCTCTGCTGAGATCAATTAATTAGCCACGGCACCGACAGCGCCCTAATGGTCAGCTGAGACAATTGTGTCAAACACGGTGTCCAGAATCAGGTAACTATACGAGTTTTCTGAAAGAGGAACCGCTCACATTAACGGAAATACAAGTGCTCTGAATCAAAGGGCATCGGTTCGATCTATCTTGCAGGGTTGTAGAGCAATATCATGAACATGGACAATTATGGAGCAGCAAAATAAGTGAGGGTAGCAACATAGAATCTATTATTAGGCCTAGTAATACAATGAAGCGCCAAAGAAGCTGGTATAGGCGTGCGTATTCAAATACAGGCAGAATACGGCGCTGCGGTCGGCAACGACTATATAAGACAACAAGTGTCTGGAGCAGTTGTTAGATCGGTTACTGCTGCTATAATGTCAGGCTATCAAGATTTGAGTGAGTTTGAACGTGGTGTTACAGTCGGCACACGAGCGATGGGACACTGCATCTCCGAGGAAGCGATGAAGTGGGGATTTTCCCATACGACCATTTCACGAGCGTACCGTGAATATCAAGAATCCGGTAAAACATCAAATCTCCGACATCTCTACGGCCACAAAAAGACCCTCCAAGAACGGGACCAACGACAAATGAAGAGAATCGTCCAACGTGACAGAAGTGCAACCCTTCCGCAAATTGCTGCCGATTTCAGTACTGGGTCATCAGCAAGTGTCAGCGTGCGAAACATTCAACGAAACATCGATATAGGCTTTCGGAGCCGAAAGCTCACTATTGTAGCCTTGATGAATGCTCGACACAAAGTTTTACGCCTCGCCTGGGCCCGGTAAAACCGACACTGGGCTGTTGATGACTGGAAAGATGTTGCCTGGTCGGACGAGCGGCGTTTCAAACTTTATCGGGTGGAACGGCGTGTGCGGGTATGGAGACAACCTCATGAATCCATGGAACCTGCATGTCAGCAGGGGACTGTTGAAGCTGGTTGAGACTCTGTAATGGTGTGGGGCGTGTGCAGCTGGAGTGATACGGGACTCCTGATACGTCTAGATATGACTCTGACAGGTGACATGTACGTAAGCATCCTGTCTGATCACCTGCATCCATTCATGTCCGTTGCGCATTCCGACGGACTTGGGAAAGTCCAGCAGGACAATGCGGGACTCGCTACACGTCCAGAATTGCTACAGAGTGTCTCCAGGAACACTCTTCTGAGTTTAAACACTTCCGCTGGCCACCAAACTCCCCAGACATGTACATTATTGAGCATATTTGGGATGTCTTGCAACGGGATGTTCAGAAGAGATCTCCACCTCCTTGTACTATTACGGATTTATGGACAGCCCTTCAGGATTAATGGAGTCAGCTCCCTCCAGCATTACTTCAGACATTACTCGAGTCCATGCCACATCGTGTTGCGGCACTTCTGCGTGCTCAGGGGAGCCCTACACGATATAAGGCAGTTGTACCAGTTTCTTTGGCTCTTCAGTATATAAAAAAAGTCAGGCACATTGTAATTCCTTTCTTAACGCATTTTAATACACAAATTATAATGATAAAAACACCCCGAAATCCGATGAACACGGGAGAAGACACAGGAATGAAGAACTGGGCATCATACTGCAGCACGGTGTGCTGCAGCGTTAGTGAGCTCAACGGTGCGTGGACCCAGCTTCGGACACAGAGATCCGTCCTTCATGGAGACGGCTGCATGGTACCTATCATCTGTAACACTGTCCTTTTACTAGGGATCTCGTGTTCTACTCTGAAAAATCGTTACGCTTTCTTCCGCGGTTGACTTCAAACAATTTGTTGCATCGGCTCCTCCCAGTTTGCCAACCCAGTTGATGCCGTAGGCACACTCATCTCACAGGAATACCAGAAGAATTTGTCTATGGTAAATTCCCCGATAAGGTCGATTTTGCACCTGATCTGACAGTAATAATAAGTCTTTTTCGCCGAGTTAGAATTCTCTCTTCCTGTCCCAAGAAACAGCCATTGTACAAAATTCCTCCGAACACGTGACCAAGAGCCACGTGTCGTTGAATCCCGCTCTCACGTCATTGAAAGTTTGAAGAAATCTATGCATATGATAAACTAAACTTCCCAGCTGGGGTTTTCTATCTGTATGGAAAAGCTAATCTCATGAACTACTGTAGGGATTTTGATACGGTTTTAGCTAATTAATAGACTGATCCACGAGGAAGGCAACTCATCCGTCCGTATATGCTTAGTACTGCCCGTGTGGAACCGGATAGGTTTGGTGGTGTATCTACAGGGTGTTTCACAATTCATGTTACACACTTCTGAAGCTCGTAGAGGGGACTTAGTAGATCAAGTTATACATAGGAACCAGTCTTTGGAAACGTCATCCAACGGCGCTATAGAGCGTCAAAGTTAAAGGCGCCGGCACCTTTAAATGTATGTACACTATGTGATCAAAAGTATACGGACACCTGGCTGAAAATGACTTAAAGTTTCGTCGCGCCCTACATCGGTAATGCTGGACTTCAGCATCGTTTTGGCCCACCATTAGCCTTGTGACAGCTTCCGCTCTCAGGAGTACGTCCAATTAGGTGCTGGAAGGTTTCTTAGGGAATGGCAGCCCATTCTTGACAAAGTGCTGCAGTCGGGAGAGGTACCGATGTCGGTCGGTGAGGCCTGTCAAGAAGTCTGCGTTCCAAAACATCCCAAAGGTGTTCTATAGGATTCAGGTTAGGACTCTGTGCAGGCCAGTCCATTACAGGGATGTTATTGTCTTGTAACCAATCCGCCACAGGCCGTGCATTATGAGCAGGTACTCGATCGTGTCGAAAGATGCAATCGCTATCCCTGAGTTGCTCTTCAACAGTGGGAAGCAAGAAGGTGCTTAAAACATCAGTGGAGGCCTGTGCTGAGATAGTGTCATTCAAAACAACAAGGGGTACAAGCCCCCTGCATAAAAAACACTAACACACCATAACACCACCGCCTCCGAAATTTACTGTTGGCAACACACGCTGGCTGATGACATTCACCGGGCATTCGCCATACCCACACTCTGCCATCGGATCGCCACATTGTGAACGTGATTCGCCGATCCTCACAACGGTTTTCCACTGTTCAGTCGTCCATTGTTTACGCTCCTTACACCAAGAGAGTTGTCGTTTGGCATTTACCGGCGTGTTGTGTAGCTTAAGAGCAGCCGCTCGAGCATGAAATCCAAGTTTTCTCACCTCCCGCCTAACTGTCAAAGTACTTGCAGTGGATCCTGATGCAGTTTTCAATTCCTGTGAGATGGTCTCGATAGATGTCTGCCTATTACACATTACGACCCTCTTCAACTGTCGGTGGTCTCTGTTAGTCAATATAAGAGGTCGGCGCGTACGCTTTTGCGCGGTAGGTGTCCCTTCACGTTTTCACTTCACTATCACATCCAAAACAGTGGACCTAGGGTTGTTTAGGAGTGTGGAAATCTGGCGTACAGACGTATGACGCAAGTGACACCCAATCACCTGACCACGTTCAAAGTCCGTGAGTTCCGCGGAGCGCCCCATTCTCCTCTCTCACGATGTCTAATGACTACTGAGGTCGCTGATATGGAGTTCCCGGCAGTAGACGGCAGCACAATGCACCTAATATGAAAAACGTATGTTTTTGTGGGTGTCCGGTTACTTTTGATCACATAGTGTATATAGAGGATGATACCGTGATAATGTTACAAACTTTCTAGTATGATGGAGAAGGATAAATGTTTCAATTTGAATTAAGGGTCTCTTTATCGGAAACGAACGAGTCGAAACTTCTAAGTGTAAACCGTTCTGATACCTCTGACATTGAATTACATGTAATGGTGCTGTAATTGCTAAGACTGTATGGTAGGCAACTTTCAGAGATGGTAATATGGACCAAAACAAGAAAAAATGTTCAGCAAACGTAGGCTCTAAAATGCATACCGTAACAGCTATGAGCACTTGTTTAATAGAGAAGATGTGCTTCACATTAACGAAGATGAACAAGTGTTCATAGCTCCTCAGATATGCATTTTAGAGTCCATGTCAGCTGGATATTTTTTCCTTGTTTTGGTCCATGCTACCACCTCTGAAAGTTACCTAACCTACAATCTTAGCAGCAAAAGTACAAGTACGTGTATTCCAGTGCCAGAGGTGTCAGCAACGTTTTCGCTTGTAACTTTTTAGACTCGTTCGTTTCCGGTACACGGACCCTTATCCAAAATTGACACATTTATCCTTCTCCATCATCCTAGAAAGTTCGTACCATCATCACGGATTCACCCTGTATGTATACGTACATTTACATGCTCCAGCGCCTCTAACTTTGTCTCTCTGTAGCGTCGTTGTATGACGTTTTGGGCCAATGGTTTCTGTTTCAAATCTGATCTACTAAGTCCCCTTTACAACCTCTAGAAGTGTGCGCCGTGAATTGTGAAACACCCTGTATAAATACCTCAGTATCACACATCAAAATACTCGTATCACCACGGGTCTAACGTCCATCGACAAGGCCATTACCGACGGCACTCAAATTTTGATTAGGGAAGGATAAAGAATGAAATCAGGCATGTCCTTTTCAGAAGAACCACCCTGACATAATTGACTTCTTCGGCAATAGAAAGAAGGATCCTTTATTGTATGATTATATGATAGCGGAACAAACACTGGTAGCAGTTACTTCTGTAAAATATCTGGGAGTATGCGTGCGGAACGATTTGAAGTGGAATGATCATATAAAATTAATTGTTGGTAAGGCGGGTACCAGGTTGAGATTCATTGGGAGAGTGCTTAGAAAATGTAGTCCATCAACAAAGGAGGTGGCTTACAAAACACTCGTTCGACCTATACTTGAGTATTGCTCATCCGTACCAGATCGGTCTGACGGAGGAGATAGAGAAGATCCAAAGAAGAGCGGCGCGTTTCGTCACAGGGTTATTTGGTAACCGTGATAGCGTTACGCAGATGTTTAATAAACTCAAGTGGCAGACTCTGCAAGAGAGGCGCTCTGCATCGCGGTGTAGCTTGCTCGCCAGGTTTCGAGAGGGTGCGTTTCTGGATGAGGTACCGAATATATTGCTTCCCCCTACTTATACCTCCCGAGGAGATCACGAATGTAAAATTAGAGAGATTAGAGCGCGCACGGAGGCTTTCAGACAGTCGTTCTTCCCGCGAACCATACGCGACTGGAACAGGAAAGGGAGGTAATGACAGTGGCACGTAAAGTGCCCTCCGCCACACACCGTTGGGTGGCTTGCGGAGTATCAATGTAGATGTAGATGTAGATGTAGATGTCCTGTAATACGTGTTGAAACACCTGTGTCACCCGCTTGGTTATATGCATAGCAGGTATTGTACGTGCCGTTGAAGCGCAATCCAGACCTTCGTGCTCAGCCGAAACGGTTCTTTCGTCAGTATTCTTGTCTGACAGTCTAGGTGATGCTAGCCCTTGCCCCTTTTCCTCTTGCTTTACTGAGATCGGCAATTTGTCAGGTTGCTGTGGTCAAAAGAACACATTCATAGCCGGAAAGGGAGAGAGCTATAGCGAAAAGAGGAAACCTGTTTTTTGCCAGGTTCCAACACTCTGATATGTCTAAGATAGCAGGGACTACTATGGTTTTATAAAATTTTATCATCGACTCAACAATGGCTTTGCGCACAATATGCTTTTTATTGTATCACGTAAGCTACACAGTGATTTAGTTTTACATGTAGCATCTATAGAATTAGGTAAAAGTAAACTGCAATTAAGGTGTTAAACAGTTTTGGTTCTTACTAAATCTTTTGCTCTTGTCAAGTGTTTTCTGGTGGATGCTTATATCTTGGTTTTGCATATAGATAGCTGAAAATTATAATTATGCCATTACATACAGTTCTGTAGACAGATATTTGTAAATCACCTAATGATTCTGCTGAGTACTCGATTATTTATCTTTGGTAACTTTTTGTTATATTTCGTAGTAAATTGTAAATTGTGTCTTGGCAAAACATATTTCTGCTGATTCCTTTGCGGTGTGGTGCAATTATCAAAAACCCTGAATCTCTCCTCTGTCAGCAAACATACTATGTTTGGCGGCAAGTACTTCTGGTACCGCAGTTACATTTCCTTTCCTATTCCATTCGCAAACGCACAGTGCGTGGGAGTAACAACTGGCTGTAAGACACCGACTGAGCTCTAACTTCTAACGTCATTTCGCGAGACGTATGAGGGAGGAAGCAATATGTTCCCTGACTTCTCTTTTAACGTGCGCGCACGGAATTCTAACTGTAAACTTCTCCGTGGCGCACAACGGCTCTTCTACAGAGTCTGCCACTGCAATTCGCAGCGAATTACCTGTGGGGCATGAAAGCATACATGCGCAGCACGACCCTATGGCTTCACCGAGCTACTCTTTTTAAACCGAGCCATAGATAGCCCAAGGACCTAAAGCACGAGTAACCCCTGGTAAAGACGCAACTGGTTTGCTCGTATGGGATGCTGTTTAGAAGAGCAACTACATTAGCAGTAACCGTTAGGTAACAAAGTTCTCGCGCTTACTAAACGAGCCTGTGACGTAACACATCGCCCTTTCTTTATCTTTCTCAAATCTTTGCATTAATTCTACTTGATAAACGTTCCAGACTAGCGATCAATATTCATGGATCGATCGAATGCGTGTTTTGTAAGACACTTCTTTATTAGATTGGGTACGTTTCCTTAAGATTATTCCAGTAAATCTCAGCATCTGCTTTTACTACGGCTACCTATGTGTGGTTGTTCGGTGATGATACTCATAAGTATTTTGCTGCTGTTACTTATTCCAGTGATCCATTATCAATACTGGAATCAAACAGTATTTGGCCATTCTGACCATTTATGTGTAATACGTTACGTTTATTTACGTAGGAGATCAACTACTAGACCCTGCACCAAGAGTAGATCATAGGCTGGACTTACTGCAGTGCGCTTCAGCCTTGCTATAGTCCGATTAAAATTACTTGATAGCTGACCCTTTACGCGATGGAGCTCGTTTCCTCCAACAAGAACTCTCAACCTTGCGCCCGAACCGTTACCAAAATACCACAACAATTGGTCAGTTCTCTACCAGTTATTTGTTCGCCTTTTTTTCTTGATGTGTTGGGGTTCCAAATCATGGAATAATACTTTTAATATATAAGAAACTGTCAATCTCGATTGCGGTAATGAAACCAACCTTTACCTAGGTTTCAGCCCAAATAATTGAGCCTCCTTCAGAAGATATACCTGAATCAATAATTTGTCTAAGAGGGCGTGGTCTAGAAATAAAACTTAAACAGCCTGAATAGACCATGTCCTCTTAGACAGATTTTAGATTCAGTTATATCTTCTGAAGAAGGCTCAATTATTTGGGCTGAAACCTAGGTAAAGGTTGGTCTCATTATCTCAATTGAGGCTGATAGTTTCTTATACATTAGATTATCACGATTGCTGACTGTGCTGCAATGTTGAAAGTATAGAAATTAATACTTTTATTTCGTATTTTATCACACATGGTAACCGCACCAAAAACAACATACACACACGACGATACTAACGAAATTCACACGTTTCATACAAATCACTAGCCAAACATTAATGTATACTTCTGCATAAGACATGATTCAGCGTCACATATGCAGTTATTATAAGTACAGAGACAGGATTACATTAGATAAACTTCGCACGACATTGTCTGAGGCCGAATTTTTGAAGGCTTCAATTAATAGTTGCGACTGGAGCACCACAGTAACAAATATAACTGCTCAGCACAGTGTTGTGGCGTAGCGCAATGGTTAGCGTATAAACCGGTCCTGTAGAAGGTCATATGTTAGAGATTTTTTTATTATTTCTAAATCTAATCAAAAGAATTTAATTATTGTTTTTATTCAATGGATTGGTTTAAATGTAATTTTAATATTTATAATTCCTTACAGTGACACTGTCATCATCGTACTGACTTTATTTCCTTTTATCATTCTTTTTGCGTTTGGACTCTGCCTATGTCACTTATAATTTTAGATAAGCAATGATAGCGAGTAATTACAGTTTGTTTTTAGCGCTGAAATCGACGTGAACAAAGCGATCGTGATTTTAGTACTGCCGCAGAATTTTGACCGCTGTTTCTTCGGATGCATTGCACACCGTAAATTCAAGGCTACAAATCGCGTCGCCTACTATACTTCAGTCATTGGCCATTTAAAATCAGCTGCCGACAGGCCATTTCGCATTTCCGACAAACTTCGCAGTCTCCGCGTTATACATTAACGGCATTTATGGAGTGACCCGCTGTGTGTGTGTGTGTGTGTGTGTGTGTCGCTTATAGCCGAGCAGTATCCGGCAGCCGATGAAGCAACACTGTAGTGGCAAGTGTCAGACACCGACTACCAAGTAATTTTAATCGGACTATAGCATTACAGCTTTCTTGTACACAATACCATCACCTGCGTACAGCTTCACGAATGTTCCGACGATAACAACCAGATAATTTCTATACATTTATCGTGAAATGCAACGTCGACAACATCAAACGGTACTTCTCAAGTTTCTTTTACATCTGACTGTTGTACTGTATCACCATGAAGGTGAGAAATCGTCAAAAAACGGTTATTGTTTTTATGGTCTTCTGTCAGAAGACGAATTTAATGCAACTGATCAGTCTAGTGTATACATTCAACTGAACCTGTTTATTGTACGCGAGCATTGGTTTCCCTGTAATACTCAAACCACCACCCTATATTCCAATAAAAATTCTTTGACGCCTAAGAAATTTGTGCTAAGGTCATGGGACCAAACTGCAATTTGCGATGCCTAAGACAGTGTCCTATCAACCGACCCCTTCTTTCAACTTTGGCAGGTTGTCTCACAAATTTCTTTTCTCCACGATCCTCTTCGTATCTCCTTATTAGCTGTCTAATTTATCCTTCTAATTATTTACTATTCTTCTTTCTCACTTCACAAATTTTCATTCTATTGTCCGTGCGCTTATTGTCCACGTTACTCTCCCATACAAGGATATCCCTCCGGACAAATGTTTATGGAGAAGACTTCCTACAAACTGAATACATATATCAGATGTTGGAAGACAACCACTTTAGGGCGAGCATCTTTCATAATCGCCCTTTCATGCGCCACGCATGAATCACTTGTCGTCTCAAAGTCGATGGCACCCTAGTCCACTCTGCCTGCTTTGCAAGAGGAGTCGGCAAGTATCTGTTAAGGACACGGAAAGCTTTGATCGGTGCCGGGCAGTCAGAGCCCTAGGCTCATATTTTCAGTTGGATGCCTCGCGCAGCCGGCTGCTGTGGCCATGCGGTTCTAGGCGCTACAGTCTGGAACAGCGCGACCGCTACGGTCGCAGGTTCGAATCCTGCCACGGGCATGGATGTGTGTGATGTCCTTAGGTTAGTTAGGTTTAAGTAGTTCTAAGTTCTAGGGCACTGATGACTAAAGAAGTTAAGTGGTTCAAATGGCTCTGAGCACTATGCGACTTAATTTCTGAGGTCATCAGTCGCCTAGAACTTAGAACTAATTAAACCTAACTAACCTAAGGACATCACACATATCCATGCCCGAGGCAGGATTCGAACCTGCGACCGTAGCGGTCGCTCGGTTCCAGACTGCAGCGCCTAGAACCGCACGGCCTCTCCGGCCAGCTGAAGTTAAGTCCCATAGTGCTCAGAGCCATTTGAACCATTTTTGCCTCGTGCAGTTTGAGCACGAAGTACTCTGATTCCGGCAACACATCGGGTTGGCGTTATTTCAACAGTTGTCTTGTGCTTTCAAGATGGCTGCGTTAGACCGACAACTTTCAGCACTGTGGTGAGACTACAGGTAACGTCGAACATTCGCATTGTATTAATGCGGTAGGAATTCGCTCTCGCTTCGGGGTTATTTAGAATTGTGTCCTTTCAGCGCTGCGTTTTCCATTGTAACTGGTCAAGCTCTTCAGTCCGGAACCACGCGGCTGCTACGGTCGGAGGTTCGAATGCTGCCTCGGACATGGATGTGTGCGATGTTCTTAGGTTAATTAGGTTTACGTAGTTCTAAGTCTAGGGGACTGATGACCTCAGATGTTAAGTGTCATAATGCTTAGAACCATTTGAACCATTTTTGAACGATTCTAACTTGCCGTTAAAAACGATATGCCGTAATTCTCGGTTTTGATCTCATCAGAACACGCTGTGGTCAGTATGTATTTTTTAGTTAACCATCGGTAAATGCAAGTGTATTACAGATTCTCTCAGTCTAAAGATCATGGTTAAGCAGTTTGTAACATTATTTTAAATACCCTTGTGTTACGGTTTTTGGTGCGGATATTAAACCATCTTATTCGGTACTTATCCCTTACTTGTACCCTTATACAAGAGACAATCAAATGAAAACGAGGCACATGGAAAAAACTAAAAAAAATGGTTCAAATGGCTCTGAGCACTATGGGACTCAACTGCTGAGGTCATTAGTCCCCTAGAACTTAGAACTAGTTAAACCTAACTAACCTAAGGACATCACAAACATCCATGCCCGAGGCAGGATTCGAACCTGCGACCGTAGCGGTCTCGCGGTTCCAGACTGAAGCGCCTTTAACCGCACGGCCACTTCGGCCGGTGAAAAAACTAAACAAACCGTTAATTATTTCATAAGTAATTGTCATAACCGTTGATGTATTTATTCTGCTGTGAGACATGATGGTCAGTACCATCATGGAACAATGTTCACGGTTGCCTACAGAAGACGATTGTACCCAGGCGTGCGCCTCTTCATCCGAAGCAAATCGACGACCACGAACGTCTTTCTCCAGAGCTCCAAAAATATGGAAGATCCATGGGGAGAGATCGGTACTGTATGCAGGATGTGCGATGGGTTCCGAACGAAACTTCTGCAGCGTACTTGAAACAACCTTGGCTACATGTCGGGGAGCATTTTCACCCAGTTGATTTCGACTACGCTGTAGAAGTCTCGCTAGGAAGGCCTTACGCATCCTCCATACAGTCCTGATCACTTCCCAAGCGATTTACATATTTCTGGAGCTCTGAAGAAAGACTTTTGTGACTGTCGATTTTCTTCAGATGAAGAGGTGCACGCTCGGTTACGGTCATAGTTCCCTGAGGCAACCGGAAACATCATTCCATGAAGACATTTACCCTCTTGAATCTCAATGAATGTTACTTTTGAAATAATAAAAAGTTTCCTTACTCTTTTCCATCTGTCTTGTTTTCATTACACTTTGAGGCAGGGTAGTTTGGTGCAAGCAATCAGTGTTGTAACTCAAATTTGAGCTGCGTTACTTCCGAGTAACCCTTCCCCTTCTTTCGTTGAACTTTGCGAGAGTTTTGTCATCTCCGAAACTCCATATGTTTAGTCAGACTGTCTCAGTTACGTGACTGGATTTGTCATTTCCTTTCAGAGAGGTCACAGTTCGTAGCAACTGACGGAAAGTCATCGAGTAAAAAAGAAATGATTTCTGGCGTTCCCCAAGGTAGTGTTATAGGCCCTTTGCTGTTCTTTATCTATATAAACGATTTTGGAGACAATCTGAGCAGCCGTCTTCGGTTGTTTGCAGATGACGCTATCGTTTATCGACTAATAAAGTCATCAAAAGATCAAAACAAACTGCAAAACGATTTAGAAAAGATATCTGAATGGTGCAAAAGTGGCAGTTGACCCTAAATAACGAAAAATGTGAGGTCATCCACATGAGTGCTTAAAGAAACTCGTTAAACTTCGGGTACACGATAAATCAGTCTAATCTAAAAGCCGTAAATTCAACTAAATACCTAAGTATTACAATTAAGAACAACTTAAATTAGAAGACACACAGAAGATGTTGTGGGGAAGGATAACTAAAGACTACGTTTTACTGGCAGGACACTTAGAAAATGTAACAGATCTGCTAAGGAGACTGCCTACACTACGCTTGTCCGTCCTCTTAGAATACTGCTGCGCGGTTTGGGATCCTTACCAGATAGGACTGACGGAGTACATCGAAAACTTTCAGAGGAAGGAAGCACGTTTTGTATTATCACGAAATATGGGAGAGAATGTCACAGAAATGATACAGGATTTGGGCTGGAAATCATTAAAAGGAAGGCGTTTTTCGTTGCGACGGAATCTTATCACGAAATTCCAATCATCAACTTTCTCCTCCGCATGCGAAAATATTTTTTTGACACCGACTTACATAGGGAGGAACGATCACCACGATAAAATAAGGGAAATCAGAGCTCGTACGGAAAGATATAGGTGTTCGTTTTTTCCGCGCGCTATACGAGATTGGAATAATAGAGAATCGTGTAAGTGGTTCGATGAAGTCCCTGGCAGGCACTTGAATGTGATTTGCAGAATATCCATAAAAATGTTATTAGTGAATCATGTTCAGTTTCTCAGAGTGTATAGTGTGTAACGGGTATAAGAGCAGATATTTCTATTGGTGACTGAGGACGCTGTAATAAACAATATTATATCAGTATTTACGTCATTTGAAAACTAATAATTATAGCTATTACAATAGCTAGTACCTCCAAGTATATGCGGCAAGAGCAAGCCCATAATGCTGATTTTCCCCTTAGCAGCAGGTCAGGTGTTGGAAATGTGGACGTGTGGATGCAAAACGGTTAGTCTATACTGACAGGTGCAGTTCACTTAGTGCCGGCCAGTGTGGCCGTGCGGTTAACGGCGCTTCAGTCTGGAACCGCGTGACCGCTGCGGTCGCAGGTTCGAATCCTGTCTCGGGCATGGATGTGTGTGATGTCCGTGGGTTAGTTAGGTTTAATTAGTTCTAAGTTCTAGGCGACTGATGACCTTAGAAGTTAAGGGGCTCCGGAACGCCCTGTACTTGCAATGTTAAAATAACGCTTATAAATTACATCTTTCCTCACAAAGTATTTGAGGTAGGAACTTTTTACAGATTATTTATTGGAATATGGGCTACAACTTAACACAGGGATTTTACAAAATTTTAGTTCAGTTATTAAAGATGATTTTTTTTCAATTGTAATGAAAATTCACAACATTTTTTTGCAATTTTTTATTTATATATTCAAAAATATACAGTTTTTTGGAAAAAGGCTGTGTTAAATTATGCAGAAGGTACTGTGTAACATTTACTGAAAGTTTGAAACAAATATGTTTGGAAGATCCTTAGAAAACATGTAATTAGTATGAGAAAATAAAAGTTTTGGGAATCGAGGGACAAAGATTGGATTAACTTTTTAGTCCATTCCAGGTCCATAGGATGGATTATCTTCATCCTCTGCAAACTCCTCCTCCAGCTTCCTCTTGTTCCTCCTCCTGTTTACTCTTGCTTGTATTTCTAGACTCTTTACAGCCCTGTCTGCAGCCCGAAGGCGTTCCTTGTCTAAAGCAAGCATCGCTCGTTGTTGTGTTCGTAGATTTTGCTACCATTTTCTTCAGTTGCAGTTACTGCAACACTGTTCCAAAAGGTGGTCATGTATGAACACTTACCACATTTCAGTTGTATTTCATTAGCAAGTCCTACGTGCTTTATTATGGAGAGTTCCAGACCAACTTCACTACAATGAATACATCTTACACAGTTTGAAAAAATTCCTTTGAGAACCGACATATCAAATATTTCACTCACATCCGATTCGCCCATAAAACATTCATAGTTTTCACTCTTTGAACCAAGCTTCTTCTGTGAAGTATTTTCTTTCCCACTTTGACTGCTATGGGCAGGTGTACTTGAGAGGTTAGGTTCACTCACTTGGTTATCGTCATTATTGTTTGCAGTAATAACACATACCTTTGGCTTTCCAACATTTCTCCTTTTCTTAAAAGCCTTCAGAGGATTTCTAATAACTTTACTTTTACTCATTATTATACTTCAACAAAACAGAGACTCAAGAAACAGAATTAATTACGAATATTTTCGAGATAACGACAGAGTAAATAAACATGAAACAATCGACAATCACACCAGCGATATATATTGAACCATCACAGGTTAGCCACAACACATACTTTATCTCACATCACTAAAATGTACCTGATGAACACGGACGTTAATAATAACACCATTTGACAGCAGCTTAACAGCGCCACAGTGGGTCACGCCCATGTAGAACACATTTCAAAAAAAATTTAAAAATAGTTGTAGTCTTCGGAATTGAATAAATTATATATCTATTAAAAGGTAATAGTCTGCAGATTCAGAAAACGCAAAAAAGTAAAAATTGAACTTTTCATGATTTTGAGCCTTTCCGGAGCCCCGTAAGTCGCATAGTGCTCAGAGCCAGCCAGTTCACTTAGAGGCGCCGTTACAGAAAACATCATGTCGTAAGGTTCATGACATGGCTCTGGGAAGACTATTCGACGCAGTAAAATACGACTAACACACTGATATGCGAACATATTAAGGTACCAGGTATAAAAATATCTGTGTAACAGGTATATGTTACACCCTGTATTTCAGGACAGAACCTAGGTTCATAGTTATATGTCAGCACTCATGTTCAGATTGAAAATGTTTATATTTATATGGTGTTGGATGAATTGTGAGGTTTGAAAACGAAATATGAAGACACGAGGGTAACTGCTTGGTCGCATCACGCACACTGCTACCCTCAATAGGGAACGTGCAGTTGCTCTCACACTGGCAACACATGTTCTTCCAAGTTTGCACAAAGGCATTGAAATTGACAGTGGGGTAATCGAACATTTATTGTGAATTGTGCAACAGCTGTAACGAGACGTTTACGACAATGCTTAGAAACTTATTTGTCCTGCGCGAATTGAGGGTATAAGGCCCAGTTTTTTTTAATTTTATGCCTACTTTACTTCTGCTATCATTAGTTATTTTGCTACCCAAACAGCAAAGGTGGTCTACAACTTTGACTTCATCCCATTGACCTTCCTTGCCACGGTTCGCGCGGCTCCTCCCGTCGGAGGTTCGAGTCCTCCCTTGGGCATGGTTGTGTGTGTTGTACTTAGCGTAAGTTAGTATTAGTTAGATTAAGTAGTGTGTAAGCCTAGGGGCCGATGACCTCAGCAGTTTGGTTCCATAGAGCTTACCACAAATTTCCAATTCCATCGCCCTTCTTCCACTATTATTAACTTTAGTCAACTGGTCTTCCAACTCCTTTGCGTCTCGTATGAAATGTCATCAGCAAGTGTTCCTGTGTTTTTATTTCTACTCCTTGTACAAACAGCTTCTCCAAATCTTTGATTGGTTTCTTTTAATGATTTGCCTACGTACAAATTGAATATCTTTGACGATAGCTTACAACACTGTATCACTCCTCTTTCAACTACAGCCTCCTTGTCATGTCTTTTGGCCCTTATAACTGCAGTCTGGTTCCTGTAATAGTTGTAGACAACTTTTATTTCCCTTTGTATATCCCTGATAACTTTATAATTTCAAATACCGTATTCCAGGCAGCAGTATCAGAAGCTTTTTCTACATCCAGAACCACTATAAGTCTAGGTGTGTCTTTATTAAATCTATCTTCCAAGACAGCTCGTAAAATCAGTATTGCCTCGAGTGTTTCTATATTTCTCCAGAACCTAAACTGATCTTCTCCTAGGTCATCATCTTTAGGTGGCAGAAATCTAAGACGGATACGGACTGCTTTTCGGAGAAGACAGCGAGTTTTGGCCGGAAACGCGGTGCATGCGAGAATGCGGCTGGCATAATGAACGGGGCGCTGGGAGCGGCGTGCAAACTGCCAAGCCACGTGTGCACTCACGTCCCGGCATTGGCTCTGCAGCGACGGTACCGTAAGCGCCAGCAACCTCCGTACTGCAAAAATTTACATTTCCTTCCCGGGAGCGTCCCATCCCAACTGTACCACTTGTCGCAACGTAAAGATGTTACGCATATTCGTGAACACGGAATGGGGTGCAAATTAGGGGCTCGAGTAAGTAAGAGAGTAAGTAAGAGGCAGCAATCTGCTTGCCAGTGCAATGTCGCGAAAGCAGGGTCCCCACACCATAGGCATTTCTGACGACGCGTTCCCGCTATGCCGCGTAATTGCACCATCTCCGGAGAAAGGGAAATTGTTTTATCGGCGAACCCAGAGCGGACCTCTGCACTGCTATATTAGTGAATGGTTTCTTATGAGAGTCCCCAACCTCGTCTTAATCAGCCGTACAAGGCTAAGAAGTCGTACCTGTGACACAGCTGGACTGCTCTGTAGCAATCTGACTGCACTTACGTGGGGAGTTTCACAGCGTGAAAAAAAAAAAAAAAAAAAAAAAAAAGTAATATTTTACTGTCTTTAATTAACGAAGTTACGCGATTCACTCGTGTGCCATTGGTATTGGCGCTGTTGCAATGCGGAGAAACACTCGGTATTCCAAGCGAAATGTAACGAAAGGTGTAGAACGTGTAAAACAACCTAATAAAATCTACCATTAGCAGAAAATTTGTTACAAAATAGCGAAGCATTTGCTACATGTACAGGGCGACTATCGTCCTGAAACGTAAAAATGTTGTTGTTGATGTTGTGGTCCTCAGTCCAACGACTGGTTTGGTGCAGCTCTCCACGCTACTCTACCCTGTGCAAGCTTCTTCATCTCCAAATACCTACTGCAACCGACATTCTTCTGAACCTGCTTACCGTATTCATCTCTCGTTCTCCCTCTATGATTTTTACCCCCCATGCTTTCCTCCAGAACTAAATTGATGATCCCTTGATGCCTCAGAATGTGTCCTTCCAACCAATCCCTTCTTCTAGTCATGTTGAACCGCAAATTTCTCATCTCCCCAACTCTATTCAGTACCTCCTCACGTGTTATGTGATCTATCGATTTAATCTTCAGCATTTTTCTGTAGCACCAAATTTCAAAAGCTTCTATTTTCTTCTTATCTAAACTATTTATAGTCCATGTTTCACTTCCATACATGGCTACACTCCACACAAATACTTTCATAAAAGACTTCCTGATACTTAAATCTATACCAGATGTTAACAAATTTCTCTTCTTCGGAAACGCTTTTCTTGCCATTGCCAGTCTGCATTTTATATCCTCCCTATTTCGACCATCATCAGTTATTTTGCTTCCCAAGCTACTTTAAGTGTCTCATATCCTAATCTAATTCCCTCAGCATCACCTGATTTAATGCGGCTACATTCCATTATCCTCGTTTTGCTTTTGTTGATGTTCACCTTATAGCCCATTTTCAAGACACTGTCCATTCCGTTCAC
Organism: Schistocerca serialis cubense; assembly: GCF_023864345.2. Lineage (NCBI taxonomy): Eukaryota > Metazoa > Arthropoda > Insecta > Orthoptera > Acrididae > Schistocerca > Schistocerca serialis. The sequence goes on along the minus strand of NC_064640.1, from coordinate 139,599,763 downwards.
TTGCTCTTCCAAGTCCTTTGCTGTCTCTGACAGAATTACAATGTCATAGGCAAATCTCAAAGTTTTTATTTCTTCTCCAATATTTTCTTTTGTTTCCTTTACTGCTTGCTCAATATAAAGATTGAATAACGTCGGGGATAGGCTACAACCCTGTCTCACTCCCTTCTCAACCACTGCTTCCTTTTCGTGCCCCTCGACTCTTATAACTGCTGTCTGGTTTCTGTGCAAATTCTAAACAGCATTTCGCTGTCTGTATTTTATCCCTGTCACCTTCAGATTTTGATAGAGAGTATTTAGGTCAACACTGTCAAAAGTTTCCTCTAAGCCTACAAATGCCATAACGTAAAAATACGCTGCCGTAAATGGAAAATGTTACACGCTGACCACATTGAGCGACTGCGACCAGAGTGATACCCTCGTATTTCCATGCCTGTAGGAGGCGTTGATTAAAATTTTATCTTTCTGTGAGTTTATTTTCATTACATAGAAAAGCCGTTCCCACAGACGAAGAAATGATGTTAGTACATGACGACTGTTACATGTTTCTAATGTTACCGGAATTTTTCATGTGGAGATCGCAACGCAGCATGCCCAGATGACGCACACGTACAGCTTGTCTTCGTCTTTCGGACTTAGAAAAAGGTCGAATCATTCACACAAGGAACACGGCAGTACCGCACCAACGGATCTCACAGACAGACAGACAGTAGGGCAATGACTGCGGAATAAGTCCTGACGAGATGGACTCACGACAACATTGTGACAAGAAGGGTAGGCGCCGGTCCTTCCAGCAGGACTACACCACGAGAAGATGATAGGATTGTTGGTCTGGTTGTGGCGAATAAATGGCTAATAGCAGCTGAAATCCGGACAGAGGTCGCAGGCAGTGTGGCCAGTAATTGTGAACTGTAAAATTTCTAAACAACATAGAAATACTTTATGAAAATGTTTAACATCTCTCGTTATAATAAAATTGCACAATAATTTATTTATATGTACACTACCCTCCACAATTTTTCTTAAAGCGTAAATCTCTATTTGACTGTGCGTTACTTTGTTTATCTTGTGTGCTTTCTAGATTTCGGCTTTTATGCCGTTGTTAAGTACAATGCTAAAAATCGTTAGACCATTATTATTTCATACCTGTTAAGGCAGCCCAAAGCACCAACTACTTTGGTATGAAATCTCATTCTGAAATCTCATTCTACTTTGGTATGCCTTAACAGATGTGACATAACAATAGTCTAACAACTTTTAGAACTGTAAATGATAATGGCACAAAAACCGAAATCTAGATAGCACAGAAGATAAATGTAGTAATACACAGTCAAATGGCGGATGACCCTTTTAAAAAGTATCGCATGACAGCAATTCAGCACCATCAAAACTTTTCTCTACCCTCCATAAGTTTCGAAACACCAAGTTCAAATGGTTCAAATGGCTCTGAGCACTATGGGACAATTCAGCACCATCAAAACTTTTCTCTACCCTCCATAAGTTTCGAAACACCAAGTTCAAATGGTTCAAATGGCTCTGAGCACTATGGGACTTAACATCTGAGGTCATCAGTCCCCTAGAACTTAGAACTACTTAAACCTAACTAACCTAAGGACATCACACACATCCTTATCCGAGGCAGGATTCGAACCTGCGACCGTAGCGGTCGCGAGGTTCCAGACTGAAGCGCATACAACCGCTCGGCTACACCGGCCGGCGAAACACCAAGTGATCATGGACAATGGAAAAGAAATATTTTATAAAATTGCATTTTATTGTTTTCTGTATGTATATTAAGCTCAAACAATGCATAAGTAAATGCAACTAGTAAATTCTGGATTCCTCCAAATAGCCACAGTTTGCTTTTATCACTGCATGTGAAGGGTTAATTTTTCCAGGGTTTCAGTTGGAATTAATCTCCATTCTTGTTGCAGGACCTCCCACAAGTGTGTCCAACACTTGAGTCCCCGTTTTGGGATTTTACTGTCCAACTCACCCAACAGCAGCTTTATTGAGTTAGTCAGGTGACTGGGGAAGTCACATGATGTTTTTCAAAATTTTCGAACCTCTAGAGACTTCAAATAGTCCTGAAGCCAGCGGCGTGTATATTTCGGGTTGCTGTCTTGCCATAAGACAAAATGTGGTGTCACCGCCAGACACCACACTTGCTAGGTGGTAGCCTTTAAATCGGCCGCGGTCGGTTAGTATACGTCGGACCGCGTGTCGCCACTATCAATGATTGCAGACCGAGCGCCGACACACGGCCGGTCTAGAGAGACTTCCTAGCACTCGCCCCAGTTGTACAGCCGACTTTGCTAGCGATGGTTCACTAACAAATTACGCTCTCATTTGCCGAAACGATAGTTAGCATAGCCTTCAGCTACGTCATTTGCTACGACCTAGCAAGGCGCCATTATCAATTGCTATTTATCTTGTGATGCATGTACCGTCAGACCGATGTTCACCAATTATGGATTAAAGTTAAGTATTCCAGAAGCTACGTACTATTTTTGCTACTATAAGACCTTGACCTGTTTCAGACCTCACGCCAGCCTGCGTGAGTTTAAACGCGTGCACTTCGGCCTCCCGTCCTAGTGGATTGGCTGTCTTGCCAGTCCACAAAACAAAATCCTTTCCCAATCCGATGCAAACCAAAGGCCTTGGCATGCCGCTGGAGAATAGCATAATCATCCTTTTGTTTCGTTTTTCCGTCTGCTTTCACCAAATCCCCGACTTTACTCCCTCCAAAAGATCTCCATATCATCACAGAACCCTCTCCGTGCTTCCGAGTTGGAATGACGCACTGAGGATTCAAGCGTTCGTGGGGTAAACGGCATACGAATAGAGGGAGTTTACTTCCAAACATTTCGAACTTGGATTCATCAATGAATAAGATTCTTTGCAATCCACTGCTGTCCAATGTCGTTGTTTCGTAGCCTATTGAAGCCGTTTCTTCTTATTAACAGGGCACAACAATGGTTTCCTTGCTGCTGCATAACCCTGGGAGTTGTTTTCTGGTAGGCGTCGTCTCACTGTTGACTCAGTGACTGGTGTATATCTAGTTGTGTTTAGCTCATCAGTCAATTCACGGACAGTTTAGAATCTATTACGTATAGTGATCACTACAAAATACTTTTCCTGACGTTCTGACGTTTTCCTGGGTACTCCTGAGTGAGGAAGATTATAACAGGAGCCTGTATGTCGATGGCGGTGTATGGTCTTGACAACTGCGCTGATGGAAATCTTCAATTTCTTTGATATTTGTCGAACGCTATTGTATTATTGGTGCAAAGTAATTTCTTTGCCCGTCACTCATAAGGAGTCTGGCACTTTGGGGCCATTTTCAGTTACTTTCGCTGCGCGTACTACCTTCTTTCGCGGCCTGTCTTACCTTCAAAGAAACAGAACTAAAACTGAACATAACTGCAAACATGTACCTCCACACAGTCTACTGGCGGCACCTGGCGTGTTTACTAGGAGTGCTCGGACGGGTAAAGTCAGTTTATATAAAAGCGAAAAATTCCAAATGGAACCAGTATGTTTGTACATGTACAATAATTATCGGTACAAAATGTGTCATTCTTAGACGTTATTTGAGCATACTATTCTCTATTCTAACCAATAACTCACATAGATCACTCCCATCTCGCTCCGTTGCAATACGCAGCATGGTTTTTCCAAACGTATGCAGTGTTGAGTACACTATCAGAAATGGAAAATGTTACACCCTGAAGGACCAGTCTGATATTTATCAAACTTACTGGAATGCTTATCACATAACGATTATTAAATGTACAAAATTTAATTTCACTCGGAACTGATGTCCATTATCAACACCAGTATAAGGTGTGACCTCCACAAGCACTACTACAATCTTGTATTCAATGTCGTACGCAAGTAAACAGCTTCCAAACATCATCTTTAGGAATTTTCTGCCGCGCTTGAAACATACATTTCAGTTCATGAAGATTGCTGGTTGGAGGCTGGAATAAGTTGTAGCTCTTCCCATCGCATTGCAGACATGTTCTGGAGGACAGAGTAGTCAATTATCCGTATACTTGTGGTATTAACTGCAGCGGTGCGCCGGCCGGTGTGGTCGAGCGGTTCTAGGCGCTTCAGTGTGGAACCGAGCGACCGCTACGGTCGCAGGTTCGAATGCTGCCTCGGGCATGGATGTGTGTGATAGCCTTAGGTTAGTCAGGTTTAAGTAGTTCTACGTTCTAGGGGACTGATGACCTCAGATGTTGAGTCACATAGTGCTCAGAGCCATTTGAACCATTCTGCAGTGGCGCTGTTGCATTATCTTACTGTAATATGCCATTTGGTATCCTGGTCAATGGATATCACAATAGGGTTTCCTGTTCTTGCCCCTTACTGGTGAGCATTCGGCTTCTCTTTAGCAATTGTCATATCACTCCTGTTGTCATATCCAATAGCTTCCGACACCGCGATTCCAGCAGTTGGGACTTGTGACTCGTTGCTTCCTGTGACCTTTCAAAAATGGCTCTGAGCACTATGGGACTTAACATCTATGGTCATCAGTCCCCTAGAACTTAGAACTACTTAAACCTAACTAACCTAAGGACAGCACACAACACCCAGTCATCACGAGACAGAGAAAATCCCTGACCCCGCCGGGAATCGAGCCCGGGAACCCGGGCGTGGGAAGCGAGAACGCTACCGCACGACCACGAGCTGCGGACTGTGACCTTTCAAGACGTCGTCTGCGGACAGGTTGGTGTCAATCTGAGCGCTACGGATGTGAACCAGATTCGTCCCTGAACACCACAGGCTGCCACTCAAGGTCTTATTTGTCTCTGGCTCTATACCTTGCAAGAGTCTGTTGTCTCTGGTATGGTGTCAGCGGTGGAAGATCCGTGACAACTCGAAATCTCAACACAGCTTGCAGTAATCTTTTCCTGACGGTTCGTGGTGACTCTCCGCCTGCAAACTCAACATAAATTTCAGTCATTTTCACCTGTCTGTTCGTCGGAGGCAGTGGAGCAATACCACTGCCTTCTCGTAGTGCAGTACATCTGGGAGGAGCCGTGGCTACTCTTCTTGTCACACTATTGCCCTGAGTCCAACTCGTCACTACTCGTTTTACAGTCATTACCCTACGCAGAAGCCTGACAGGGAAAGATCTGACGGGACTGGACTGAACTCACTTGTAATCGAATAAACGGTATGTTCGAGATCATGGTGAACATTATTTTTGTTTTGGGAGATATGCCATTACACGGCCCAGTCGCATTAATGTGACTACCACCTATGTTCGACGTCAACGTGCAATAACCACTCACAGACGGCACGTGGCACAGTACTAGAGTGGAGGGTATATAAAGTGCGTCGGAGGGACGCGGAAAACAGCGCAGTCATTGTCGCAATGTGAAAACTGAGCGGTTTATATGACGCCCGAAAGGGCATCATCATAGGCTTTCAGGCCAAGGGTGGAAGCATTTCCGAAATGGCTAACAAGGGGAGGCCGCCAATTGTGAAATTCAGATTCGATTCATACTGCGCATAATAAAAGCTCATGGCCAGAGGTGTAATGTGGCAAAGCACCAAGATGCACTTCTCAGCCGTTGTCGAGAAAATCGACAGTTAAAAGAAACCGTTGCGGTGAAATACTCTCTACGATTAACAATTATCTACAGCGTCGTGGCGCAACGGTAAGCGCTCGGGTTCGTAATCCGAAGGTCGCCGGATGGACTCTCGCGCTATGCAACCTTTTTTTTTAGTATTTGTTTTTTATAATTCAAATATATATATATATATATATATATATATATATATATATATATATATATATATAATTCCCGGCAATCAGTTGCAACAATTATGCATATAATAAGTTGTTGAAAGTCGTTTGTCGTGGAAAAACTGGCGACATTATTATGTTTTCCGCAAAGTTGTGTTTCACAAATGTTATTAATTGTCTTCATAATGTTAACCACGTATAGTTAACGGCAGACGTAGAAACGATATTCCGAAACGAATACATATAGCGTAAGTCAAACGTTCGAATTAGAATGGAGACCCCACGAACACAAATTTGTTGTGGCAGGTATGAAATATAAACTCCGTTACTCGCTCGTTACACTTGAATGACAGATGTTGAATGAGCCGAAACGAGCCGCCGCATAACAGCGTAGTTGCCTGCTAACTTCGAAAGAAGGTAGATGCGGTCCCTAGCGCAACTTACAACATTGTCGAAAATCAGTGCGGACGGGAGAGCTTTGGTACACCCTGTTAAAAAAACGGAAAAATGGGGGCGGTACAATTGGAGAGCGATCCGCCTTCACCAACATGCATAAGCAATTCATTAATACTTTATATATATATATATATATATATATATATATATATATATATATATATTTGAATTACAAAAAACTAATAATAAAATCGCATGGCGCGAGATTTGATCCGGCGACCTTCGGATTACGAACCCGAGCGCTTACCGCTGCGCCACGACGCTGTAGAAAATTATTAATCGTCGAGAGTATTTCACCGCAACGGTTTCTTTTAACTGTCGATTTTCTCGACAACGGCTGATAAGTGCATCTTGGTGCTTTGCCACATTACACCTCTGGCCATGAGCTTTTATTATGCGCAGTATGAATCGAATCTGAATTTCATAATTGGCGACCTCCCCTTGTAAGTTTGTAAACTGTCTGTGTATCACCATGGTTAAAGTATCCGAGCACGGATTCAGAACTGGTGCTATGGTTGACAGAGGTGAACTACTGTTGCAGAGATGAGTACGGTCTGATAGACGTACAACTGTTGGCCAACTGACCGCCCAGATGAACCAAGGGGCTCCTCCACAGCAGGCGTCCGGTTCATGCACCCATGCTGACTTCCGTTGATCGGCGACGAATGCCGAGCGAGTACTAATCCACTCAATGTGGTCACGCCAATACCGTAACAGGTCGTCCACTGAGCGGCCACAGATGGCGTTTTCAGATGTTCGTCGTGAAACATCTGAAAGCAAACACCTTTCAACAATCGTCAGAGCGTTATGGTCTGCGGAATGTTTTCGTGGCATTCCCTGGGTGATATAGTCAATCTGAAATGGCTCAACGTAAGTTCGCATCTCTCTTTGGTGACCATGTCCACCCCTGCATGCATTTCGTTTTTCCTCGACACGATGGCATCTGCACTCATGCTCATAAATTAAGAATAATTGCAGACTGTGGTATCACACAACGTGGCACTACACAAAACTGGCGCTAATAGCATAGGCACATAGGTAACACACACGACACAAATCTGTAAGTCCACAGTGTTAGTGATAAGTTGAGACAACCGTCCCGAAACACATGTGCTACAAAACGCCACTGTTTCCAGCGCATGTTCTCCATCAATGTGGGATATGATCATCATGCATATGTACACAGGCCGCACAACGGGTTGGCATACTCTGGATCAGGTGGTCGAGCTGCTGGGGTATAGCCTCCCATTCTTGCACCAGTGCCTGTCGGAGCTCCTGAAGTGTCCTAGGGGTTTGAAGACGTGCAGCGATACGTCGACCGAGAGCATCGCAGACGTGCTCGATGGGGTTTAAGTCTAGAGAACAGGCTAGCAACTCCATTCGCCTGATATCTTCTGTTTCAAGGTACTCCTCCACGATGGCAGCTCGGTGGGGCCGCGCGTTATCATCCATCAGGAGGAAGGTGGAACCCACTGCACCCCTGAAAAGGCGGATATACTGGTGCAAAATGACGCCCTGATACACCTGACCTGTTACAGTTCCTCTGTCAAAGACATCCAGGGGTGTACGTGCACCAATCATAATCCCACTCCACACCATCAAAGCACGACCTCCATACAGGTTCCTCTGAAGGACATTAAGGGGTTGGTATCAGGTTCCTGATTCACGCCAGATGAAAACTCTGCGATAATCACTGTTCAGACTACACCTTGACTCGTCCGTGAATATAACCTGGGACCACTGTTACAATGACTATGTACTGTGTTATTTACACCAGGCATTACGGGCTCTCCTATGACCAGGGGTCAGTGGAATGCACCTTGCAGGTCTCTGGGCGAATAAACCACCTCTGTTCAGTTGTCTGTAGACTGTGTGTCCGGAGACACAGTGGCTGCTGTAAGGTCCCGAGCAAGGCTATCTGAAGTACACCGTGGCCATCTGCGGGCACTGATGGTGAGATATCGGTCTTCTTGTGGTGTTGTACACTTGGACGTCCCGTACTGTAGCGCCTGGACACGTTCCCTGTCGGCTGAAATCGTTGCCATAATCTTGAGATCACACTTTGTGGCACACCGAGGGCCCGTGCTACGACCTGCTGTGTTTGACCAGCCTCCAGTAGCCCTAGTATTCTACCCCTCATAACGTCATCAATATGTGATCTTGGAGCCATTTTCTACACACAGTCACCATAAGCGCGTCTGAAAACGTCTGCACACTTACTCGCTGCACCGTAATCTGACATGCACCAACACACCTGCCGGCCGGAGTGGCCGAGCGGTTCTAGGCGCTACAGTCTGGAACCGCGCGACAGCTACGGTCGCAGGTTCGAATCCTGCCTCGGGCATGTACGTGTGTGATGTCCTTAGGTTAGTTAGGTTTAAGTAGTTCTAAGTTCTAGGGGTCTAATGACCTCAGAAGTTAAGTCCCCTAGTGTTCAGAGCCATTTGAACCATTTGAACCAACACACCTCTGCGTATGTGGACTGCTGCCAGCGCCAACGCGCGACGACCACAGGTCAAATGCACCGCATGGTCATACCCCAAGGTGATTTAAATCCGCAAACCGCCCACCAGAGTGTTGTTTCACCACATATCAGCATTATCCTTAATTTATCAGCATGAGTGTAGCAGTGGGACAATGCAACTTGTCACAGAGTTCGCATGGTACGCCCGTGGTTAACAGCGCCAGGATGAGTGTACCGTACTTCCCTGCGCACTAAACTCCGCGGATCAAAACCCTATTGAGAATGTGTGGAACTACTTCTATCGGGCTGTTCGTGGCATGGATCTTTCACCGAGAAACCTAACGCAGCTGTCACCGTACTAGAGTTGGCATTGTTCCTCATCCCATCTGTTACCTTCTAGAATCTCACTGATTCTCATCCTGCACATCCGCGCTGCAATAGGTAGTTATTCAGGCTTGTGACATGTGGTCAAATTAATGTGGCTGGACTGCGTGGATGTCTTTTGAATGAATGTATGTGATTCAGTTCTCTGATACGGTGGAGGGGGGGGGGCGGGGGGGGGGGGGAATCAGAAAATCGTTATCCCGCTATGAAATAGAATGAAGAGTAGGTTGCTGCGAAATGGAATGGAATATGTTAAAAGCAAAAAAGTTAATGAGTCCGACATCATAGCATTTCGGCATTCAGAATGCAAAGGGACACTTCACGTGCCAACTGCTGGCTCAGGTAGCTGCGATTCCCAGACAGTTGCAGCCAATGCAATGGCAAATGTGCCATCGGAACAACCTGTAGCAGCCGACATCCAACCACAGACGCAGAAGGGCCTTTGCAGTGCTCCTGCATTGACGCAACACCTTGAACGGAGCTGTACAGTGTGGTGGGACCGCGCAGACAAAATGACGACTTCCCGCTCTGTGGCCACATTGAGTGGATTAGTACTCACTCGGCGCTGCTTCCTTCCCTCTTCTATCCTCTGTTCCCGCGGACGCATCACTGGCGTAGCAGCCGCCTTTTCCCTGAGGCTTAGAGGCTATTCGTACTGCCTCGTTGTAACTCGTGCTGTTATGTGACCATTTGATGCCAAATAAAAGCAATGGCCTTGTTTTCACGTTTCTGTTAGGGACTCTTTAAGTGAAGGAGAACGGTGTAACGTTGGTCTCTCCTATTACGCAGTAGAGGGTGCTGCTGAGTCTATGCGCACGAAACGTTTCTACTTTCTTCCACACTTTCACCGAGTCTGTACTAATTCGGGCTATTCTCTTTGTTTGTAACAGTTATCACAAAATTCAGTATATTTCGAAGTGCTAGAAAGTACTTTCTGAATATGAAATTAATTTAAAATTAGAATCTTCCCGTGTTTAGCGACGGATGTTAATTTGTCACCACGCCTCGAAGGGTTATTTCATTCTTAGAGGGTGAGTTCATTATCAACAAGGGAAGTGTAACTCAGCATTGCCGTACATTACACTGTGTCGGCGACTGCTGAGCTAACACCGTTTCCAAATACGCGTACACCATAATTATTCTACCACGCAACCATTTGGTGTTACACTAGTCTGGTATGAGACCTTCCCGCGGGGTCCTCTGGGGGCCGAACCGCACAATAACCCTGGGTTCGGTGCGGGACGATGGTAGGGTGTGTGGACTGCTGTAGCCTGTTAAGGGGTTGTGAACCACTGAGGGCTACGGCGGGACGAAGCCTCTCCATCGTTTCTAGGTCCCCGGTTTCATACATACATACATGCATACATACAAGTGCAGGAATACTCTACCTTTTTGACTCCTTTCTAATAGGTGATTTGCTGAAAGTACCATATCTACATCTACCTCTTTAATCTGCAATTCACAATTAAGTGCCTGGGAGAGGGTTCATCGAACCACCTCCAAGCTATTTCTCTACGTTTCCACTCTCGAACGGCCCACGGGAAAACGAGCATTTAAATCATTCTGTGCGAGCTCTGATTTCTCTTATTTTGTCATGATGATCATTTCTACATGTTAGGTGGACGCTAACAGAATATTTTCACAATCGGAGAATAAAGTTGGTGACTGAATTTTCATTAGAAGATACTGCCGCAACGAAAAACATCTTTGTTCCAAAGATTGCCACCCAATTCACATAAAAGTCTGTGTCTCCCTCTCCCCTATTTCGCGATAATACAAAAGGAGTTTCCCTTCTTTTCACTTCTTCGATGTCCTCCGTCAGTCCCTTCTGACATGGATCCCACATCGCACAGCTGTACTCTAGCGGATGGCGAACAAGCGCACTGTAAGCAGTCTCTTTAGCAGACCTGTTGCACTAACTGTTTTCCCAATGAATCGTAGTCTTTCGTTAGCTATACCCACAACATTATCTACATGATCGTTCCTATTTAAGTTGTTCGTAATTGTTAGTTGAATTTACAGCCTTTAGTGTGATTTATCATCTAACCGAAATTTAGCGAGTTTCTTTTAGTCCTCATGTGAATGACTTCACACTTTTCATTAGTTAGAGTCAATCGCTGCCACTTTTTGGACCATACAGATATCTTGTCTAAATAATTTTGCTATTGGTTTTGATTATCTGATGACTTTACAAGACGGTAAATGAGTGCATCATCTGCAGAAAATCTAAGAGGGTTGCTCAGATTGTCTTTCATGTCGTTCATGTAGATCAGCAAAATCAGGAGGCCTGTAACACTTCCCTGGGGAACATCAGATTCTACTTCTGTTTTGTCCGATGACTTTCCGTCAGTTACCACGAACTGTTACCTTTCCGACAGGAAATTAGGAATCCAGTCACACAGCTTTGGTGATACTCCACAGACACACAATTTGATTAGAAGACGAATGTGAGGAGTGGTATCGAAAGTGTTACGGCGTTAAGTCAAGCGCCAACACTCCAGTAGAGAACGACAAGGGAGAGAAGGCTGTGAGACGCCAGCCAATCGCACACTGACCGACATCCCTTCCAGGACGACAACGTTACAGTAGCGGCCCCTAGGTGAAGAGATCATAAGCGCCGCACCCGAACGGTGGCGGCCCAGTTCGACAGCAGCTTTGAGATTATTGACTTGGATAGTAGCGTCAACGATAGCAACTTCGATAGCAGTTGCTTGCAACACATCTGTGTAGTAACCAAAGTTAAGTATTGTATTTGATTAATTGTAATAAAACTCATTGATACAAGTTATTTGATTGTTTGTCTAGCAAATGGAGTATGCAGACTTCCTAGACACAACAAGATTGACGACGAGTCTGAACAAATCAGAAAGCCTCTGGATATCTGAAAGTGTGGAATCAATTTGATATCCCCTGTCGACAGCATTCATTACTTCGTAAGAATAAAGAGCTGGTTGTGTCTCACAAGAATGATATTTTCTGAATACGTGCCGACTATTTGTCAATAAATCGTTTTCTTCGAAGTAATTCGTAATGTTAGAACACATTATATGTTCCAAAATCCTGCTTCAAATTGACGTTAGTGATACTCAGCGGATTACTCCTATTTCCTTTCTTGGGGATTGGTGTGACTTGCGGAACTTTCCAGTCTTTAGATACGAATCTTTCGAAGAGCGAGCGGTTGTGTATGATTGATGTATCAGCATTCTCTCAAATGAATCACTACACCGCGGGTATCTACTTCCAAGCTACTGATGTTGGCAGTCGTTCTGAATTCTAATAATTCTGTATTGTTTCCTTTGCTTCTTTGGTGAAGGAGTTTCAGGAAATCGAGTTTAGTAACTCTGCTTTAGTGGCACTGCCATCAGTGGCATCACCATTGTTGTCACGCAGTGAAAGTACTGATTGCGTCTTGCCGCAGGTGTACTTTACATATGACCAGAACTTATTTGGGTTTCTGCCACATTTCTAAACAGAGTTTCATTGTGGAAACTATTAAAACCATCTCGTATTGAAGTTCATACTAAATCTCGAGCTTCTCTGCAACATAGCCAATCTTGGGGATTTTGTGTTCTTTTAATTTTAGCATGCTTTTCTAGTTGCGTCTGCAACAGTGCTCTGACCGTTTTGTGTACCATGGGGGATCAATACCATCTCTTATTAATTTATGTAATATACATATGCAGGGTATTACAAAAAGGTACGGCCAAACTTTCAGGACACATTCCTCACACACAAATAAAGACAATATGTTATGTGGACATGTGTCCGGAAACGCTTAATTTCCATGTTAGAGTTCATTTTAGTTTCGTCAGTATGTACTGTACTTCCTCGATTCAATTCAGTTGGCCCAATTGAAGGAAGGTAATGTTGACTTCGTTGCTTGTGTTGACATGTGACTCATTGCTCTACAGTACTAGCATCAAGCACATCAGTACGTAGCATCAACAGCTTAGTGTTCTTCACGAACGTGGTTTTGCAGTCAGTGCAATGTTTACAAATGCGGAGTTGGCAGATGCCCATTTGATGTATGGATTAGCACGGGGCAATAGCCGTGGCGCGGTACGTTTGTATCGAGACAGATTTCCAGAACGAAGGTGTCCCGACAGGAAGACGTTCGAAGCAATTTATCGGCGTCTTAGGGAGCACGGAACATTCCAGCCTATGACTCGCGACTGGGGAAGACCTAGAACGACGAGGACACCTGCAATGGACGCGGCAATTATTCGTGCAGTTGACGATAACCCTAATGTTAGCGTCAGAGAAGTTGCTGCTGTACAAGGTAACGTTGACCACGTCACTGTATGGAGAGTGCTACGGGAGAACCAGTTGTTTCCGTACCATGTACAGCGTGTGCAGCACTATCAGCAGCTGATTGGCCTCCACGGGTACACTTCTGCGAATGGTTCATCCAACAATGTGTCAATCCTCGCTCCAGTGCAAATGTTCTCTTTACGGATGAGGCTTCATTCCAACGTGATCAAATTGTAAATTTTCACAATCAACATGTGAGGGCTGACGAGAATCCGCACGCAATTGTGCAATCACGTCATCAACACAGATTTTCTGTGAACGTTTGGTTAGGCATTGTTGGTGATGTCTTGATTGGGCCCCATGTTCTTCCACCTATGCTCAATGGAGCACGTTATCATGATTTCATACGGTTCAAAATGGCTCTGAGCACTATGGGACTCAACTGCTGAGGTCATTAGTCCCCTAGAACTTAGAACTAGTTAAACCTAACTAACCTAAGGACATCACAAACATCCATGCCCGAGGCAGGATTCGAACCTGCGACCGTAGCGGTCTTGCGGTTCCAGACTGCAGCGCCTTTAACCGCACGGCCACTTCGGCCGGCGATTTCATACAGGATACTCTACCTGTGCTGCTAGAATATGTGCCTTTACAAGTACGACACAACATGTGGTTCATGCACGATGGAGCTCCTGCACATTTCAGTCGAAGTGTTCGTACGCTTCTCAACAACAGATTCGGTGACCGATGGATTGGTAGAGGCGGACCAATTCCATGGCCTCCACGCTCTCCTGACCTCAACCCTCTTGACTTTCATTTATGGGGCCATTTGAAAGCTCTTGTCTACGCAACCCCGGTACCAAATGTAAAGACTCTTCGTGCTCGTATTGTGGACGGCTGTGATACAATACGCCATTCTCCAGGGCTGCATCAGCGCATCAGGGATTCCATGCGACGGAGGTGGATGCATGTATCCTCGCCAACTGAGGACATTTTGAACATTTCCTGTAACAAAGTGTTTGAAGTCACGCTGGTACGTTCTGTTGCTGTGTGTTTCCATTCCATGATTAATGTGATTTGAAGAGAAGTAATAAAATGAGCTCTAACATGGAAAGTAAGCGTTTCCGGACACATGTCCACAGAACATATTTTCTTTCGTTGTGTGTGAGGAATGTTTTCTGAAAGTTTGGCCGTACCTTTTTGTAACACCCTGTGTATCTCAGTTGTCGTCGATACCATTTCTTTGAATTCAAACCACAGCTGGTCTACGCTTACATAATCAGATCAGGACTTGTGAAAACCGTCTCTTAGGAAGGCGTTAAGCGAATTTTTATCTGCTTTCTTAAATAGATGTACTTTTTGTTCATTTGTGGTGTGTTTGGATGTTAAGGTATTCAGTCTCGTTACAACTGCCTTGGGGTCACTAAACCCTGTATCCGTCATGATGCTCCCTGTTTGCTCAAGATTATTTGTTGCTAAGAGGTCAAGTATGTTTTCGGAACCAGTTACACTTCGAGTGGGCTCCTGAGCTAACTGTTAGAAATAATTGTCTGAGAAAGCATTGAGTGCAGTTTCGGGCGATGTTTTATGCCTACTGCCGGCTTTAAAAATGTATTTCTGCTATCATATCGAGGGCAGACTGAACTCACCATCAAGTATAATTGTGTAAGTGGTGTACCTATGTGAAATAAGACTCAAATTTTCTTTGAACTGCTCAGCAACTATATCATTTGAGTAATGAGATCTGTAAACCGAAGCAATTATTAATTTATTACAGTTGCCAAGTACAACCTTTACTCATACTAACTAACAGTAATTATCTATTTCAAATTCACTACAAGGTAAGCTACTTCTTATAGCAATAAACATTCCTATACCAACTGTATTTAATCGATCCTTTCTAAACACGGGTAGATCCTTTGAAAAATTTCGGTTGAATTCATTTACGGCCTTAGCCAGCTTTCCGTACCTATAACGATTTGAGCTTCAGTGCTTTCTATTAGCGCTTGGAGCTCTGGTTCTTTCACAACACAGCTACGACAGTTTACAACTACAGAAGCGGCTGTTGCTAGGTCTAATTTCCTGTGTGTGCCCTGCACCCTTTTAAACTGACTCCCCTTCTGTAGTTTCCCGAGCCCCTATAACGTGAAAAACAGTCCAGTCTCTTCCATACATCCCCCGCTACCCGTGTAGCCATTTCCTGGGTGTACCCTGTAATGGTACTCGAGAGTAGGCCACAAGAAACTGTTGCTTGAGGTCTCCATTCCAGGTTCACTATACTTCCAGAATACTCCCAGAAAATCACAGATTTCGTCCTCCGTACAGTGTAGCGTGTGTATTCCATTGACTTTACAACTCTTTTTGAGCTACTCCTTGATTCTTATTAGGAACTCTGTAATTAAAAAGTACTTGATAATTTTTTCTTTTTTCGTGAATGACATTTCTTGACACGTACTACGAGCATTCGCTCAGCGTATGAGGTATTTTAACCACTCATGACTTTCTTTATAGTTATTCAGTGGTTATCCTTGCTGGTGGACAGTGATATCGTCAGCTATACACTTACACAACTTTTAAAGTATCCATGCAGATGCTCTCAACATAAACTGGTCGAGTAGCCCAAGAACCAAAGCAAAGAATCGGAATATCTATTCTGACAGCAACTCACATTCAAATGAAATAAACGGGCATTATTTTTGTTCACTATACCTGTACTGTACTGACAAATTCATAGTGGGGTCAAATTAGTTTTCAGAAGTGGTATGCACGAATCTGAGCCACCGTTTGTATTTTTATTCCTTATTGGCACGTATAACTAAATATGATCACATTCGTCGAATAAGCGGAGAAAAGATTTTAATTCTGGTTCATGCGTCGTAATTACGATGAAAAGTAATAGTATTTAAGAAAATCTAAAGTAACAAAGACAATATTGCATAACTGTAAACTTGGGAAGCTAAGGTCTACCATCTGTAGTATTCCGGTAACCGTTTTTTAGTTCTGGTATAAGGTGCCTCTTATTTGCTTGTGTATCTTTTTCCGTCGTCCCACGCTGTCTTGGTTTAGTAGCTGGTCCCACACTTCCATGAAATGCTCTGGTCGTATCTCATGAGTGTTAACATCGATGTTAAACTCACTCAATTTTTGCAATGCTTCTTTCTGATGTGATCAGTTTTCCTGTTTTTATAGTTCCACATTTTTAACCACTACTTACTTGTTTTATTAACCACTGCGGATAATTTACATGTACCGTAACTTCGCTCTGTTTATTCTTTGGTACTTGAACTTTGAGTAGTTTTATAGGCTAAAGAACACAGATCTTATCAAAATTTCGGGACGAAGTAGCGTAAACGCATACATGAACGTTGCATATCAGTAAAAAGTATTATTGTTGCTGTACTTTGGTAAAGATAAATTGTAAGACTTCCTCGAGTTCAGTATATCACCATCAATTAGTAACTAAAGTCGCTGATATCACGAAGATTCATATTCTGCTTCTACTATTCACGCTTTTATTTATAGACGTTTCAATTATTTTGGGAGATTACTACTGCTTTCTGAAAAAATATGGACAACTGATAAACAAGATGTAGCTGTTCCTTCATGTCTGTGCTGGATGTGATGCATATTGTGAGTGATTGAGAAGAAAATCGAAAAACAGGAATAGAGAAAGGGAAACAGAGGTAGAGAGACGAATGGGCTGTGAGACAAGTGACATCGGACGATGCAAGAACAGCGTAGTGTGAGCAACTTCTGTTTTCATATTAACGCTCAATAGGAACTAAGAGCAAGATAAAAACCGTGGCGACAGTTCAACGGGAAAACCGAGAAAACAAATTACCTAACTCAGCAGGCAGCCTAATGTAATCATATGTTGTTTCCTCCTTACGGGCCTTTCCACTTGTTTTTATTCAATACGAAATGGCAGTATTCCCAATTAGAGCGATTATTAGCAGAGGCTCACAATGACACAGCGGGCTGCCTCGCCTCGCTTGACACATTATTAATAAGCTTCCAAACAAAGAAGATCGAAGCGAAGGAGCAAAAAGAGCGTCCCGTGTTGCCAGACTGCGCTTTACCGGATCTCGAGCCCAGCCATCCGCCCTCGGGCCGGCTACTCATATTTTTCTGCTGGATCACCTACAACACTCACGGGTCTCAAACACAAGTTCTGGTACCTTTGATCCACATCTTTCACTCATCATTTCTATTCAGTTTGCCTCGAGGATGTCTTATTTTCTTGACAGTTCATTCTGAAGTTGTCACAAGGTACTTATTCAGAAGACACTGATCACCGTACGGAAGTGATCCTCTTCCTCCACCTGTGTCTCTAAACATACGGACCGTTTCCGTACTTTGGAGACATTGGGGCACAAAACATTGCAGGAATATAAAAACACCAAGATAGAGTCAGGAACAAGAGGAGTAAGATTCGAATTAAGTGCCACGATACTGCTTCCCTCGTGAGATACAACCGGAAACTTGTGAGTGTGTGCAGGACCATTTATGATAACAACATAGCTGGGAACAAACAAATCTTTATATAGAACGTGAATAAAATATGGATCTCAATATGTTGCGACTTCTTTCACTAAAACCAAATCTCGCTTAAAAATATTTACAGAATAACCACGATCAGTATAATCTGTCCCGGTTTACAGCTGCCCATCATTGTCTTTGTTACCTCAGATCTTTCTAAATAATTTTCATCGTTATTGAAACACACGCACAAACACGAAAAGCTTTTGCGTGTATGATTATACAGGGTGATCCAAAAAGAATACCACAACTTTAAAAATGTGTATTTAATGAAAGAAACATAATATAACCTTCTGTTATACATCATTACAAAGAGTATTTAAAAAGTTTTTTTTTTCACTTAAAAACAAGTTCAGAGATGTTCAATATGGCCCCCTCCAGACACACGAGCAACATCAACCCGATACTCCAACTC
Organism: Schistocerca serialis cubense; assembly: GCF_023864345.2. Classification (NCBI taxonomy): domain Eukaryota; kingdom Metazoa; phylum Arthropoda; class Insecta; order Orthoptera; family Acrididae; genus Schistocerca; species Schistocerca serialis. The sequence continues at coordinate 139,581,496 of NC_064640.1, read as the reverse complement.
GTTCCACACTCTCTGTAGCATATCAGGCGTAACAGTTTGGATAGCTGCTATTATTTCTCGTTTCAAATCATCAATGGTGGCTGGGAGAGGTGGCCGAAAGACCATATCCTTAACGTACCCCCATAAGAAAAAATCGCAGGGGGTAAGATCAGGGCTTCTTGGAGGCCAGTAATGACGTGCTCTGTCACGGGCTGCCTGGTGGCCGATCCATCGCCTCGGGTAGTTGACGTTCAGGTAGTTACGGACAGATAAGTGCCAATGTGGTGGCGCTCCATCCTGCTGAAATATGAATTGTTGTGCTTCTTGTTCGAGCTGAGGGAACAGCCAATTCTCTAACATCTCCAGATACTGTAGTCCAGTTGCAGTAGCACCTTCGAAGAAAAAGAGACCAAAAACTTTATTGGCTGAAATGGCGAACAAATGTACAACTAAATGAAACTTTATAGCTCCCTTAATTCGCCGACAGATAGTGCTTAGCTCTGCCTTTTGTCGTTGCAGAGTTTTAAATTCCTAAAGTTGTGGTATTCTTTTTGAATCACCCTGTATTTAGTGAAACATGCCAGTAATAAATACAAACACAAGTCGTGCGACAGTATGCATGTGAATATCGGTACAAGATGTGCTTACGACATGTATTGTGCAACTTTTGGCTTCATCGTTAACTATCGATCCCAACAGGAATTTTCCCACTACAGTTTACGTATAGGAAAGCAAAACAGCTAGAGTTTATATTACTACAGTTCTGTTGGTCAGAAATACGCGATCAGTTGTTTTATTTCGGGCGTAAGACTATTCGAACGGTTTGTGTGGAGAGCTTCTCCAATGGTGCAAGCAATGGGACGTGTAATAAAGGGATGAGAAGGTACCTCTGTTCGGTGGTCTCGTTTCGAAAAACTAACATGTTACAGTCCCATACTGGAAGGTGCGAACAGTTGCAATGATTTGTATTCTTGGGCAACTAACATTTTAAATTATTAGTTACACACAGAGCGTAGGAGACAGTCTTAGGTTGCTTGCAGATGACGCTGTCGTATATCAACTACTAAAGTCATCAGAAGATCAAAACAAATCGCAAAACGATTTAGATAAGATATCTGTACGGTGCGGAACTTCGCAATTGACTCTGAATAACGAAAAGTGTGAGCTCATCCACATAAGAGCTAAAAGGAATCCGTTAAACTTCGGTTAAACGATAAATCAGTCAAATATAAAGACTGTAAATTCAACTAAATACCTAGGAATTACAATTACTTCTAACTATGTGTTCCGCCTTACGGCAGGTCTTGTCATAGCGGAACCCTCATCACAGAGGTGCACCACATGAAAGTCTAGGGAAATGATTCCAGTGGTGGTTTCCCGTTGCCTTCCACTAGCGATAATGAAATGATAATGAGGGCAATGCAACACCCAGTCCCTGAGCGGAGAAAATCTTTGACCCAGCCGGGAATCGAACCCAGGCCCCTTGGCATGACAGACCACCGCGCTGACCCAGTGGTCAGCTATCGGGGCGGACCTCCAATTACGAACAACTTAAATTGGAAGGAACACATAGAAAATGTTGTGGGGAAGGCTAACCAAAGACTGCGTTTTACTGGCAGGACACAAAATGTTCAAAATGGTGCAGATGGCTCTGAGCACTATGGTACTTAACGTCTGAGGTCATCAGTCCCCTAGAACTTAGAACTACTTAAACCTAACTAACCTAAGGACATCACACACATTCATACCCGAGGCAGGATTCGAACCTGCGACCGTAGCGGTCGCGTGTTTCCAGACTGTAGCGCCTAGAAGCGCTCGGCCAGCCCGGCCGGCTCACAAAATGTAACACATCTGTTAGAGAGACTGCCTACACTACGCTTGTCCGTGATGATGATGATGATGATGATGAGATGATGTTTAGTTCGTGGGACGGTCAACTAAGCAGTTATCAGCGCCCGTACAATTTCCCAAACTTTGCTCCGTCCAATCTCGGCCACTTTCATGAACTATGATGAAATTATCAGGACAACACAAACACCCAGTCATTACGAGGTAGGTGATAATCACTGACGTCGCCAGGAATCGAACCCGGGACCCCGGAAGCGAGAAAGCGACCGCGAGACCACGAGCTAAAATCAATGAATGTCCCTTGTGGTGAAGAGTAACTTGTCTGGAGTCTAAAAATTAACTACCTCTATTTGACATAATATGTGAGAATTATTCACACAGTTTCATTGATATCACACGGTAACAGACTGACAATCTGTGGCGGAAGGTTAGGTCTACACATGCACTATTTGTTCTGTAACAGCCAGTGATAATACACGAGAAAGTACAAAATACCTGCACCACATCACTTTCAGTCCAGTCACATATTCTTGCACCAAGTCTCATCGTCAACAGGCTATTCGTGCTCGCCTCATTGCTCATGTGGAGGAAGAGGATTTGGTGGCATCGTTCATCACAAGTGATGTTAAAACATTATTGAGATACTGGAAAATCCAGTAGGCATGTGAGGACTGCACTCCGACGTGTAATAGCACTCGTCCAGGAAAATGAACTTGTCAGTATGTAATGGCAAAGTCCTTTTTTAATGCAGTGCAGTTGAAACATACTACTGCGTTTCCTGATTCGATACACACGGCTCGGCACCGGGCTCAGGATGCCAGACTGGTTATTAAACGTGCGGCCATCAAGGAGAAGCTCCATGATTATCATCAACTCTATTGATTAGCGCTTCTCAAGAACGGTGGCAACGGTGACCGGCGGAAAGTGATATTTTCCCACGAGTTGCTATTATCCTCGTCGAATGGTAATCCAGCTCGAGTATACATACCGTAAGGTGCCCGTTTCGACTTCAGAAACATCCTTGACTCATATGGCAGTGGCCGTGTGTCTGTAACAGTTTGGGAATCGATGTGTTCCCGTAGAACAGGAATGCTTCACACGATTGATGGTCGACTTGATGTCGTCCAGTATACCCATAGTATGAGTAATGTTGTGGTCCCATCAATGTGACAACTGTATCCTTTGGGAGTAATCTGTTTCCCGCAGGACCAGTCTCCTATACAAGTGTCAGCGATGGTTGCAGAAGTGGTTTGCAGAAGAGAATGAAATTTCTCTTCTCGAGAGTTCTCCTCCTGAACCAGACATAACCCTATTAAAAACGTATGGGCAGAGGGGAAAGGGAACATAGGAGAAAGCTGGCCTGATCCTTCACCAAGAGCCCATGATGATTACTAACCACCCGATAGACTCCGTTCTTCCCAGATTGCAGGCAGTCATTGAAGTTGGAGGCATTTGGACGGGATATTAAGCGGTAAAGAATCCACATGCTGTGCCCTTTTGAGTGCCGAAAATATCTTCATTAGAACTGTGAAATGTTCGTTCAGTTAATTTCATGATTTGTACGGATTGAACCAATTAAAGGAGTAACGCAAAAAAGAAATTGAACCAGCCGGATACGAGCCAACCTTGCCGCCAGGGAGTTATCTGTTACACCGTCGACTGTGTTACTGAGCTACGAATTTATTATGCTACACCATTCAACATTTAGATACTTCTTACCGTTCTTGACCCCACATCACGAAATGAGGTGCCTTTACTAGGTCTGCAGTGCTGCGAATAACGTGCAGCAGTTTCCTTGCGTTTATTAAGAGGATGTGTCCTTATGATGAGTGTCACAATTACTGTACTCAAAATTACATGTGTTCTTTACTTTTATGAGCAGATTTGTACTCCTCGTAATGTGATCGGCTGCTGCGTAACATGGCGACTAATTCAAATTTCAGCCACAGCTATCAACTGTACCTTTGTAAATGTTTTTATTGTGCTTATTTAATATTGCGTTTTCATTTCTCTTGGATAGGACAACTGCAAGAAATGGACATTGGTCCGAAACACGTCCAGTGTTATGTACAAAAATTGGTAGTGCAGCCACAGGTGTGACTAGGCGGCACCATTTGATCAGTGAGTCAAGATGATATGCCGACTGAGCTCACAGCAAATTGTATATCAGCCAGCAACATTTAGCCCAGCAACATTTAGCATCAGACAGGTTTTCTAATGCAGTTACTATCACGACTCATAACAGATAGGTATGAAGGTTAGAATTTAGAGGTCTGTTGATTTCAAGGTCACTAGAGCGGGTCACAAACTCAGATTTGGCGAGAATGAGCATGGAAATTTGCCTGTCGCCTCATGTAGGAAATCATTATATCATTTATACCGAATTTTTTGGCTATAGTAGACTAAGCCGACATCAGAACAGCCAGACTAGAAATCCTTACCATCTCAGAATAAGAGTCCACAGACCTTATTACAGCGCCACATAGCTCGTTGCTTCTGTACTCCTTCAGTTTGAAATATTTTTCATTTTCCACTCTCTCGTCCATACACTCTTCTTTACTAAAGTCTCTGATGCACTGAAGAAAGTGTATGGAGTGTAGCGGTATTCCTGCGTATTTCTTTCACTTTCTACAAATTTAGTAGAGCAGGAAATTGAGCAAGTTAATTATTTCGAAATTTTACTAGCGTCCACATCTAGGGATTAAATGAAAGGTAGAGGTGATCGAAGCGGATGACTAGTCTAAAGAAAATAAATAGACAGCGTGTCTTCTACACCTCATGTTACGGATCAATTAGGCACAAGAATATCATCTAACGTAATTCATTGTGAACTAACAGAAGGAAAGTAAACTAACTTTTCAGCACGCTCTTAGGCCTACAGGATTGTACTACTTCGTTGAATCTGAATTGGCAAACGGCCTCTCATCGTTGCGGTCATTCCCACACCATAATGGAAGAAATTATCTGTCTCTTTTAATGACAGTCTCATATGAGACGCCATGAAAGATAATTAAGAGGAAGTTATCGTAAGATATGAAAACAATAGCTTTTCGTTTTGTTATTTCAACTTCATTTTAAAATTCGTTAGTGAGGTACTTCAGTTCCTTAAAAGCCATAAACAAAAAAGTAAAATGACGTATTATTTATCTAGTGTGTGGAAAATCGGTAAGAGGACAAGGGTTACGTATGACACAATTAATATATGTGGAAGTTATCTTTGCTCTACATATTTTGCCTACAGTCCCTGACGTCTAGTGCAGCCCTCAAAACATTCCACAGAAAAGTGTTGATGCTTGCAACAGCGGTAATATATGCTTTAATTACTGGTGAAGATTAATAATGCAACAGCGTGGGTAATGTCATGTGCAAGTAGTCATATCTTTCGAGAATTTGCTGATTCTAAACAAGATCGAAACTATTTATGATAACACTCGATCATTATAAAGTGAAGTTGCTGGTAGGTGGCCGGTTTGAAGCTACAGTTGCAACACAACATTCCAGATAGACGGAATTTCGTTTCAGATAACTCAGTATTTAATACCTTTTCTTAAACTGTTAAATGTAGGTAAAAAGAAAATAATGCATTCCGGATTTATTAAACTTGCGTACCAAATGTCTTATGGAATTATTCAGTTTTCTTGAAATTCAAAAACGTGATTCTGAATTTTTATAAGCTATTGTTTGGCGTGAAATAAGTGGCCGCCCAACAAATAAATTAGCTTTGTATGCGGCTTTTTTCCCTTTGGCAGAAATGCTGCTGGGACGACTGAAAGCATGGCCTAATACCGGTTATTAAAGAATGTGCCGTTACACGTCAGTACACACTGCTCGTAGGAGCCAGTCACAAGCCGTATATGTGATGAAGTTAAATGTAATTGTGTAGAGACAGTTAACGACTCTTTGCTCGACAAAAGAAAGAACTATTCTAGTAAATCTATCAGATCTTAGACGCGGTTTTCCTTCTTGTAAACGAGTTCTGCTGGAAACTCCTGGTGGACATGTAACACAAGTATAGTTATGAATATTCGTTGTCATTACACGAAATCCGATGATCGACGGCAAGTGAATTCCTCTGACAATGGTAGACGCATGAACGTTCTCGACACATGTTCTAATGTTAAAATAGAAATTAAAATTTTATTTCCCGTTGCCGACGAGGTGATCAGAGGCAGACTACAGCCTCTAAGTGATCTTAGATGTGCAAGGAAGCTGTCGTGCCCTCTTCGAAGAAACCATCCCGGTAATCGCCTAAATAAATTCAGGGGAACCACTGAAAACATAACAGCGGATGATAGGACTTGGATCTAACATTAATCCTAATTTCGTTGTCTACCATCTTGCAAGATCTACACCCACCAATAACAGTATGGTAAAGGCTTTCGCTTATTGCGCTCTGTTGTGTAGTACAGTCGAACTTAGCTACAGCATTTCTCAGTATAGTGGCAAATGTTTCTCTTTAAAGTAAACTTGCTCTAAATCGAGGGAGAATGGATGAAAGACCTGATTCCCCACTTTTGTGATGCCATTTTTCATGTCTGAGAAATGAATATGTAAAACAGAAACGATGAAGACCCTCTAAAAACATTAACAAGAACGGGAGAGCTCCTTTTTTTAAGGCTGTTTTAGTCCTCTGAACCATTTCGAAACTTATAACCCTATCAGATAGGGATTTTGTTTCATTGAGCCAGATGTGCGACAATATTTGTATACCCAACATCGCCCTTTCCCAAAGACTAGCTGTAAAGCTCACAGAATTGAAAAGGCGATGTTGACAGGACGTTAAACTGTAATCTTCATTTTTTTTAAAGGTTAATAAAATGCATGAGACGAAAATTCAAATCGTTAAATTAAGTTTTATTCATAATATAGCTATGAAACTGCAGTTCGTACACACACAACGTATGCACTCCTCACCGTATTTCAGTTAACATTACGTTGTCGTTGTTCTAACAATGACTAACTACTCTTCTGTTATGCCGCCGACAGTTCAGTGAAATACAGAGAATCGCGGTTATTATGACCTGACAGTGATATATCCTTCTTCTGTCGCAATCTTTGATTAGATTGAATCCAGGATAAGGATGACGACGTAAAGTCACGTGAAAGCTGACAGCTGTGAGTGACTTTCCTCAAAGGAATCGGGATCGCCCTTTCTCGTCTACCTGACATGACGCTGCCAGCTTTCTTAGCATCTCACATATACTGTGTATCGATACAAAGAAACGGCTCTCAAATTAGATTTAAAACAGCTCAAATAACCTATCTTTCTACCTGATTGTATCTTACGAGGGTAACAAATCCTTTTAGAAGCAATTGCTGCCGTCAGCACGCAGCCTTAGAACACCGGTGCGAGATAAAGGAAGCGTTTTCTGAATTTATGTGAACGCCGCAAGATATAAGTTAAAATAATGACAACGGGAAAGCCAGAAAGACGGAAGCTGTACGAGTGGCATGTTCTGCTGTGTGCAGGACAGGAAGAATCTTTTCAGTACGACAGACACGAGCTGTGGGAACTAGCATTCGCATTGTACCACCTCGGTACAATAGTGAAGAAATTTGAATCGCGTTACCGAGAAATGACGTTCAAGTCACTATCCGGCCATCATAATTTACGTTATCTGTGGTTTCATCAAATCTCATAAGGAGAAAGGAAGGACGTTTTCTCATGTAAGATGGCGAGGAGCTCCTTCCTAATCTGCAGCGAAGCTGTGACCCTAATGAACGAACAAATGAGAAAACTGTAGCGATAGTAGCCGTAAAAGCAGTTGTAGAAACCGTAGTACCAACAGTTCTTCTTTGTAGTGTCAGATTTTTGCGATATCAGTACGTAGCAGGCAGCAATTATTATTATACATATTTTTATTATGCTCAGACACGTGGGTTGTATGACTATTTTAGGTAAACAGATACTATACTGTAATCGCGAAGATGAACACACAGATAAAATAAAAATAAACATCCTTCCTAGTCCTCCTCCAGCTGAGCTTGAGCTGTGTCGCTAATGACACGCTGTCGACGAGTTGTTAACAATATCCTAGACTCCTCTTTTGTTAAATAAATAAACAAATTAAGAAATCGGAGCCGGCAGCTGTGGCCGAGCGGATCTAGGCCCTTCATTGCGGAACCGCGCTGCTGCTACGGTCGCAGGTTCGAGTCCTGCCTCGGGCATGGAAGTGTGTGATGTCCTTAGGTTAGTTACGTTTAAGTATTTCTAAGTCTGGGGGACTGATGACCTCATATGTTAAGTCCCATAGCGCTTAGAGCCATTTTAACCATAAGAAATCGGATATGATACGAGTTTCTTTTAGCGTTTATTGCGTATTGACATGTTGTCTTGGATTTCCTGATTCAGTGCAAACAAGTAACGTGACACTTCTCTGAAAAGGCTGCCGTCGGTTTCGTATTCCATCCTCAGCCAATCTAGGCGCATGCTCCACCTCTAATTATGAAAGACGTTTAGCTGTAATTTTCCTTCACTCTTTCGTGTTTGTTACCTACAAACTAAAAATAGTCGCAAAGAGAAATCGCAATAATTAATAGTTAGAATGACGCACCAGGTAATTACTAAAAGAGTATATGTAACATTAATGTCTTATAACTACTGGCTTTTGTAGTTTGAATGTGATCTTCTGTCTGTAGCATTTTCAACTAAATTATGAGCCCAACTTTTGGCTAATAATTACTAAAAACCGATAAGAATATACAGCTCTTTTCCGAGAAAGGCCAAACACTGAGACTGAGCTGCCCTCAGAAATTTCTTTCAATCCTGAAGTAAAATTATGTGTATCCGACTTTAAAGTAGTTCAAATGGTTCAAATGGCTCTGAGCACTATGGGACTCAACATCTTAGGTCATAAGTCCCCTAGAACTTAGAACTTAGAACTACTTAAACCTAACTAACCTAAGGACATCACACACACCCATGCCCGAGGCAGGATTCGAACGTGCGACCGTAGCAGTCCCGCGGTTCCGGACTGCAGCGCCAGAACCGCACGGCCACCGCGGCCGGCTTAAAGTAGTTTACGTTATCATTATCTAAGTTAGCAAGTAATACTGATTTGAACTCAGAACTCACTATGTATTAATTTATTTTTCTTTCAATAGTTTTTCAGCCTATTCCGCGTTTTAATATCATCATAACGTATAAGCTGTTATATTATGAGCTTGCTGCACTGTTAGTGTTTGTTAGTTTGTTCCTATTTCTCTGTTTACACTTCTGTTGAAGACTCTTCGATTTGGAGTTCACTGAATGGCCAGAAGTCTGCATGCCACACACACTTATCGATCCGCGTCGTGTATTATCTCTACAACTGAGCGGGCTGGTGTAGTGGTACAATACTAAACTAACTTTCGGAAGGACGGCGGTTCAAATTTCTGTCTAGTCAACCAGGTTTACTTTTTACATGGTTTCCTTAAATAGTTTAATTCCGTGCGGGAAGGAGCGCCTGGTCCCCGGCACGAATCCACCCGGCGGATTTGTGTCGAGGTCCGGTGAACCGGCCAGTCTGTACGTGGTTTTTAGACGGTTTTCCATCTGCCTCGGCGAATGCGGGCTGATTCCCCATACTCCGCCTCAGTTACACTATGTCGGCGATTGCTGCGCAAACAAGTTCTCCACGTACGCGTGCACCACCATTACTCTACCATGCAAACATGGGAGTTACACTCGTCTGGTGTGAGACGTTCCCTGGGGGTCCACCGGGGGCCGAACCGCACAATAACCCTGAGTTCGGTGTGGGGCGGTGGAGGGGTGCAGTGGACTGCGGTAGTAGTCGTGAGATTGTGGACCACTGCGGCTACGGCGGGGACGAAGCCTCTCCGTCGTTTGTAGGTCCCCGGTTGGCATACAATACAATAAATCGTTTAAGGTAATTACCGGGAAGTTTCATCTAAAAAGGCCATGGGCGATTTCCTTCTCCACTCTTCCTCAGTGTTCAATCTCTAGTCACCTCGTCCTCGACGGGACGTTAAACCTAATCTTCGTTCAGCCTTCTGCACCTCCTCTGTCAGAAACTAGCTAAGCCACCGGTTATTATTGACTAATGGTTCATTACTGGAACCGTGCATACCAAAGGAACACGAAGGAGTGCGTGCGAGTATTGAATCTATCGCATATTCTGAGTTTCAGATAATGGAAATAGTATGCATCGAAGTACTGGATGGATACTCTCGACGAAAGAGATTGCTGACAAGTCTCTTAGAGGCCTATACAGCAAGACTGCTATAGTTTGTTGGATATACAGGGTGTTACAAAAAGGTACGGCCAAACTTTCAGGACACATTCCTCACACACAAAGAAAGAAAATATGTTCTGTGGACATGTGTCCGGAAACGCTTACTTTCCATGTTAGAGATCATTTTATTACTTCTCTTCAAATCACATTAATCATGGAATGGAAACACACAGCAACAGAACGTACCAGCGTGACTTAAAACACTTTGTTACAGGAAATGTTCAAAATGTCTTTCGTTAGCGAGGATACATGCATCCACCCTCCGTCGCATGGAATCCCTGATGCATTGATGCAACCCTGGAGAATGGCGAATTGTATCACAGCCGTCGACAATACGAGCACGAAGAGTCTCTACATTTGGTACCGGGGTTGCGTAGACAAGAGCTTTCAAATGGCCCCATAAATGAAAGTCAAGAGGGTTGAGGTCAGAAGAGCGTGGAGGCCATGGAATTGGTCCGCCTCTACCAATCCATCGGTCACCGAATCTGTTGTTGAGAAGCGTACGAACACTTCGACTGAAATGTGCAGGAGCTCCATCGTGCATGAACCACATGTTGTGTCGTACTTGTAAAGGCACATATTCTAGCAGCACAGGTAGAGTATCCCGTATGAAATCATGATAACGTGCTCCATTGAGCGTAGGTGGAAGAACATGGGGCCCAATCAAGACATCACCAACAATGCCTAACCGAACGTTCACAGAAAATCTGTGTTGATGACGTGACTGCACAATTGCGTGCGGATTCTCGTCAGCCCTCACATGTTGATTGTGAAAATTTACAATTTGATCACGTTGGAATGAAGCCTCATCCGTAAAGAGAACATTTGCACTGAAACGAGGATTGACACATTGTTGGATGAACCATTCGCAGAAGTGTACCCGTGGAGGCCAATCAGCTGCTGATAGTGCTGCACACGCTGTACATGGTACGGAAACAACTGGTTCTCCCGTAGCACTCTCCATACAGTGACGTGGTCAACGTTACCTTGTACAGCAGCAACTTCTCTGACGCTAACATTAGGGTTATCGTCAACTGCACGAATAATTGCCGCGTCCATTGCAGGTGTCCTCGTCGTTCTAGGTCTTCCCCAGTCGCGAGTCATAGGCTGGAATGTTCCGTGCTCCCTAAGACGCCGATCAATTGCTTCGAACGTCTTCCTGTCGGGACACCTTCGTTCTGGAAATCTGTCTCGATACAAACGTACCGCGTCACGGCTATTGCCCCGTGATCCATACATCAAATGGGCATCTGCCAACTCCGCGTTTGTAAACATTGCACTGACTGCAAAACCACGTTCGTGATGAACACTAACCTGTTGATGCTACGTACTGATGTGCTTGATGCTTGTCAACACAAGCACCGAAGTCAACATTATCTTCCTTCAATTGGGCCAACTGGCGGTGAATCGAGGAAGTACAGTACATACTGACGAAACTAAAATGAGCTCTAACGTGGAAATTAAGCGTATCCGGACACATGTCCACATAACATCTTTTCTTTATTTGTGTGTGAGGAATGTTTCCTGAAAGTTTGGCCGTACCTTTTTGTAACACCCTGTGTATAAGTTTGGACTAACAAGGGACAGCATGCGGAGATGATGAGCACAAATAATGATATCTATCTCGTTTACTCTGGCGTGGTGCAAGCGAGCTGCTGTAAAATATCAACTGCCAGTCTAGATTCCAACACCTGGTTTCAACTGGTTTCAAGGGTGGAATATATAACTACGTAATTAAAAGAAAACTAATAACAACCAAAGTATTTCCCACGCTTCATATGTAAATGGAACATCACTTTATAGTGATTTGATATCCATAGAGCTAGGTGTAAATGTAGACAAAGGTTCGTAAGTTCTCTGCATTAATTGTGGGGTTATGTCTATTTGTTTTAGCACTTGTCCTGCTTTAAAGTGAGGCTTGAATTGCTGACCTGTGATCCGTCTGTGTGCTGTTGTCACCTGGGTCTTACGCCGTCAACAAGCTATTCGCCACAGTTGACTCGGTTTGTCCTCGACAAATCATCGCGTGAGAAGCTCAATGTTTGGTTAGTGTCCGAGACACTGCCATCGGGAGGGTCTTGCTCACTCTATGATCGGCTGTCACACCGTCGGCCAGTGCCAGATCTGACATCTCAGTCACGTAAACAGCCGAAATACCACAGCACATCTGGCGCGGCAGCCCGAGCACGCTATAACAAAAAAATGGTTCAAATGGCTCTGAGCACTATGCGACTTAACTTCTCAGGTCATCAGTCGCCTAGAACTTAGAACTAATTAAACCTAACTAACCTAAGGACATCACACACATCTGTGCCCGAGGCAGGATTCGAACCTGCGACCGTAGCGGTCGCTCGGTTCCAGACTGTAGCGTCTAGAACCGCACGGCCACTCCGGCCGGCACGCTATAACAGCTTCGTCTAACTGCTTACGTGTGTGTATAATCTCACTGCTCTAACAGTGAAGTTACAAGCTTCAAACATTGACCACAGACGCACTCAAATGTGAGCCCCATTCGTGTATTACGACACACTTCTGCGCCGTGTTCCTATTCGTGCCATTCCCTATCAAGCAGATCTGGCACTGTCCTCAACAGGAGATTTAGACACTAAAGTTTGTTCGGACGAAAATGTGATGGGGACCCAGTTTGTTGAAAAAACATATTCCTCTGCCCCAAGTTGTGGAATTAAGGTATTTTCGAACATGTCCAGATAAATCAGGTCCTCTTACAGTTCCCTCGGTGAAGTAAATTGATTGAAACATGTATCGGTCAGAAATGCTTCATAATGCACTCGCTTCTGAGGAGCGACATTCCATCTCAGTGACTTCGTGGGGTTTTCGGATCCCATACTCGAACACAGACTTTAAATGCGAACATCCAGACAGCAACTTTTTTTTTTACAAAACATGACAGTTTACATACACTGTGTTATGATACAGAAAGGAGCCTGTGACCGCTGGAGACAGTGCCACAAGTTACCTCAAAATCGTAACACGACTTGCACATATGTCATACTAATCTATGTAAGATTTAAGTATTCGAAACGCGTTGTGGATATGAATAAACAATGAATAGTAACAGTAAACTTGTCGTTTTATTCGAACACAGACTATTTAATATGAAGGTAATGCCTGATGACCTCACATGTTAAGTCCCATAGTGCTCAGAGCCATCTGAACCTGTTTCTTTTTTTTTTTTTTTTTTTTTTTTCAAGCGACGCTTGAGACGGTGTAAAGAGAGAGGCCTCTGGACAGTGGATGAGTAATTTGCAGTGATGAATCACGTTATGCCACGTGGAAATCCGATGGAAAGGTTTGTATGTGGTAAAGGCCTGGAGAAATTCGCTGCCTTCATGTTTAGTATGGAGAAGGTGTTGTGATATACCGGTGTTATTCGTGATTACGGTGTGTTCCCCTTATTACACTTAAGAAAACGCTGAATGCGGAAGGATATCAGAAAATTTTGCAGCAGTGTTTACTGCGTATAGTAGAGGAACAGTCCGGCGACGATGACTGTTTCTTTCAGCATGACATGCTCCCTGTCATGAAGTAACAACTGTGAGGCAATGGTTTGTGGACAACAGCATATCAGAAATGGACTGACCTGCCCAGAGTACCGACCTGAACCCAGTGGATCGCGTTTGGGATGAGTTAGAACTTCGACTTCGCTCCAGACCAAGCGTCCAACACCTCTGCCTTTTCTGCTTTCGGCTCTTGAGGAAGGAGAGTCTGCCACTCCTCATTTAAAGTGTCCCCATCAGAGTTCATGTCGTCATAGCAGTAAAGTGAAAACACACCCAATATTAATGTCCAATCAGATAGTGCTCCTGTTGAATTAAATTTGAGGAAGTTTATTCTATAGTTTAAGAAATACAAGGATTTGTGGCTTTCATTGCAAGCTTTACTTGATGTATCTCATGAAAGACGTAAAGCGATGTTGGTAGGAAAGATTTTACTTTCTTGCGCGACACGTGCCGCAGGTTCCACCACGTGCTCCAGTCCTCTGAAGAAGGAGAAAAACACAGACATTTGGGCAGACGAGGCTTTTGTGGGGCGGGCCAGGTGGGTACTCCGCACAGAAAGGAGAAGCTACGTGCGCGCCGCGCCGCCGGGCAGAGACAATGCGGCCCTATTCAGCAGCACTTCTTCCGATTCGGCATCGCCAGTGCCATTCTCCCGTCCCCGGCAAACTCTTTCATCTTATTGAAAAATGCAGGAGGCGGCACAGGAGTAAACAGCGCATCACACAATTCCTTACAGCATCATTTACAAGTTTCAGCGAAGTGAGAGATGAGTGGCAGGCAGAACAGCAAGAAAGCACGGTGTAAATTTATATCGTAGGAACAGATACCTCATAAATTACTGAGAATATTCGTACACAGACGAAAATGGAATGTTTTGCACCGAACGTTGCCAAACTGATACCTCAGTATTTCCAAGCCTGTGAATTTTGTTTAAAATGTCAGTCATATGAGAGCTTACTAATTCTTTTCATGTGAAGATAATAACACACCATACCTAGCGGCCATGCACGTGGAGATTACGTTTCAGACTTCGAGAAAGGTCAAAGCGGTGGGCTTGTCTACCTCTGTAGATGAGTGGACAGCGAGTCTGGCTCCTCTGCAGTAGGGCCCTGGTTCGAGTCCCGGCCGGTTCAGAGAATTTCTCATCTCGGGAAATGGGGGTTGTGTTGCCTCCATCATCATCGACATGGAATTCGCCCAATGCGGCGTCAACTGAGACTACTTGCAACACGGCAGCCGGACATCTCTATGTGGCGACTCCCGGCCATCGATGCCGTACGATCATTTCTTTCTTTCTTTCTTTTTCTTTCATTTGCGTGAGGAACATGGAGCATCATTCCGGTAGAGACCATCAACTTTTGGCTGCAGTGCAATGACTACAATGCGAGTGAATACGAGAGACACCCAGGACAACTGCGTGGCATGAAGAATAGGCACATGTCCTTTCAGAAGGGCTACACCACGAGAAGATCATAGGAGTGTTCGACTGATTCTGACGAACAGATGGATGACAACAGTTGAACCGCTAAATGTTGGGGATAGATTGCTGGAAGCGGGGTTAGGATCTCGCTTTGTAATGTGTCGTTCACTGCCGACACCGTGTTAGATTAGTTGGTTGATTAGGAGGAAAAGACCAAACGGCGAGGTCATCGGTTCCACCGGATTAGGGAATGATGGGGAAGGAAGTCGGCCGTGCCCTGTCAAAGGAACCATCCCGGAATTTGCCTGAAGTGATTTAACGAAATCAGGATGGCCGAACGGTGGTTTCAACCGTCGTCCTACCGAACACGAGTTCAGTGTGCTAACCACTGCGCCACCCTTGGTCCGCACCAGAGACAACGGAGATTTGCATGATGTAGAGCCAGAGCTAAATGAGACATTGAATGGTATTCTTTGACGTTCAGCGACGAATCTCGCTTCTGTTTATAGCGGTTAGATAGATGCCAGAGTGTAAGGTGACCTGGTGAAACGTCACAGGAGGAAGCGATTCTCAAAGCCCACACCTCCCCATATGCTGCAATCATTGTGTGAGAATTTATTGGATATAGCAACAGGAGTGATTTATCGATTCAAAAAACTTACCAAGAGCCGTATATTTTGGGTTATTTTATTTTTTATATCAAATGCTAACAGTTTCGGCAACCCAATATTGCCATCTTCAGGCCCCATACGCGTATGGGGCCTGAAGATGCAAATATTGAGTTGCCGAAACTCGCAGAATTTGATATAAAAAATAAAATAACCCAAAATATATAGCTCTTGGTAAGTTTACTGAATCGAGAAATACGTACCAGCCAATGTCCCCTGGCTATAATGGTCCGACAGAAACATGAGTTATTTGTTAACTGTTGAAAAAAGACATTATTCACGAGTATGTGGCAAGATTAGTACATCCTTTTGTCACACCCTTCATGACCAGGGTACCAAAAGTTGTACTCCAGCAAGAAAATGTAAAACCTTACACTGCAACGCACGCCAAACTTATGACAAGGACACGCATCTACCTACACGAAATTTCGGCAAACCGCTTTCAAGTGCATAGCAGAGGATAAATCCCACTGGTGTCCCATCTCCTTCCATTCGTGTAAAGAACCACTGCTTAAATACTTCTGTGAGCGCTGTAATTGGTCTAATACTCTCTTCGCGTTCCCAACAAGAGCGGTATGTAGGGGGCTGTAATATGTTCCTAGATTCTTCATTTAACACACATACCAAAAACGTTTTGCATCATCCCGAGTTCCAGAAATCCTGGCGATAGACGTTGACTGTGGATACTGTATGACAGACACAGTCCCTTTGACTGTTCAGAGATGTCACTAAACCCGTCCAAAGATGTAAACAATCATGCATGAGCAGCGCCTATTAGACGGAGTGGGTCCGACAGCCGATCAGTTCCAGTCATTCCACCAGGAAGGAGGTACACGGCTCGTGTTGTCTGTTACTCAACCATGCCTAGACGTTCAATACCGCGGTTTGATTGCGTCCGCATTGTTACTTTGTGCCTGGAAGGGCTCCCAACAAGCGAAGTATCCAGGCGTCTCGAAGTGAATGAAAGCGATGTTGTTTGGACATGGAGGAAATACAGAGAGACAGGAACCGTACGATGAAATGCCTCTCTCAGGCCGCCCAAGGGCTACTACTGCAGTGGATGACCGCTACCTACGTATTATGGCTCGGAGGAACGCCACCATGTTAAATAATGCTTTTCGTGCAGCCACAGGACATCGTGTTACTACTCAAACTGTGCGCAATAGGCTGCATGATGTGCAGCTTCACTCCGGCGCCCATGGCGAGGTCCATCTTTGCAAACACGAAACCATTTAGCGCGGTGAAGATGGGCCCAACAACATGCCGAATGGACCACTCAGGATGGGCATCACGTTCTCTTCACCGATGAGTGTCGCATATGCCTTCAACCAAACAATCGTCGGAGACGTGTTTGGAGGCAACCCGGTCAGGCTGAATGCTTTAGAGACTCTGTCCAACGTGTGCAAATAAATGGATCTGAGCACTATGGGACTTAACGTCGAAGGTCATCAGTCCACTAGAACATAGAACTACTTAAACCTAACTAACCTAAGGACATCACACACATCCACGCCCGTGGCAGGATTCGAACCTGCGACCGTAGCATCGCGCGGTTCCAGACTGTAGCACCTAGAACCGCTCGGCCACTCCAGCCGGCCCAGCGAGTGCAGCAAGGTGGAGGTTCTCTGCTGTTTCGGGGTGATATTATGTGGCGCCGACGTAGGCCGCTGGTGGTCATGGAAGGCGCCGTAACGGCTGTACGATACGTGAATGCCATCCTCCGACCGATAGTGCAACCATATCGGCAGCATATTGGCGAGGCACTCGTCTTCATGGACGACTATTCGCGCGCCCCCATCGTGCACATATTGTGAATGACTTCCTTCAGGATAACGATATCGCTCGACTAGAGTGGCCAGCATGTTTTCCAGACTTGAACCCTATCAGACATGCCTGGGATAGACTGAAAAGGGCTGTTTATGGATAACGTGATCCATCAACCACTGTGAGGGACCTATGCCGTATCGCCTTTAAGGAATGGGACAATCTGGACCAACAGCGCCTTGATGAACTTGTGGATATTACGCCACGATGAATGCAGGCATGCTACAGTGCAAGAGGACGTGCTACTGGGTATTAGAGGTTCTGGTGTGTACAGCAATCTGGACCACCACCTCAGGGTCTCGCTGTGTGATGGTACAACATGCAATGTGTGGTTTTCCTGAACAATTAAAAGGGCGGAAAAGATGTTCATGTTGATCCTGTACAGGTTCCGGAACTCTTAGGATCGAGGTGTTGAAAAACTATTTTTGATGTGTGTACAAGCTCCCAAAACTATGATGGGCGTCTGTGGCTCAGCTGACGTCTGTTTTTAAGCATCTGCCAGTTCAGGTTCTTCAGCATTTCCGTGACACTCAGACCTATTTGGTATGAGTCCACACATGGGCAAATTTTTCTTAGAATACTTTCAATGAACAGAAGTCTACTACCTGCTTTACCTATGTGATCATTCTATTTCATAACACCACAAATTGTTGCACCCAGGTATTTGTATAAGTTGATTAATTCCAGCTGTGACTCGTTGATTTTGCAATTATAGTATATTACAATTCTATGTTTTGTGAAGTGCATCATTTTAGATTTCTGAAAGTTTACGGGACATTGCCAATATTGGGATCAGTTTAAAATCTGATCACGATCTGAATGGATAATTTTATAGCTCTAGGCAGATAGTATTTCGTTGTAGGTACATCTACATCAATACTTCACATTCCAACTAATGGGGTGGGGC
Organism: Schistocerca serialis cubense; assembly: GCF_023864345.2. NCBI lineage: Eukaryota > Metazoa > Arthropoda > Insecta > Orthoptera > Acrididae > Schistocerca > Schistocerca serialis. The sequence continues at coordinate 139,563,095 of NC_064640.1, read as the reverse complement.
GAAGGGTACTTCTTGGAAAACTACCCGATTCCCTCTATCCTGTTCCACTCAGTTGGGGTTGGGGAAGAATGATTGTTAGTAAGCCTCTGTTTTGCCTCTAATTTCTCTAATTTACGCGAGATGTTTGTGGAAGGAAGTAATATGTTATCCGACTCTCCCCCAAAAGTACTCTCTCGAAATGACAGTAGTAAACCTCTCCGTGAGGCACAATGCCTGTCTTGTAACGATTGACAATGCAGTTTGTTAGTTTGTTGATCATTTCGGTAACGCTCTCGCACCGACTAAACGATCCCGTAACTGCATAATCAACAAAAACTCTAACGTTAGCACTAACATCCTCTGACTAATCATTAATAATTATACAACATGAACAGGAAGTGTCCTAAACATATCTCTGGGGAACGCTTGAAGTTACTTCCGTTCTGTTAATGACTCTCTACCCAAGACAACATGCTGCATCCTGCCTACGAAGAAAGTTTCAACCCAGTCGCAAATTTCGTCCAGACAGACAATTCCATGGCTGCCATACAGAGTGTAAGTAGGCTCTTTAGATTTTTATGTTGGTGACGCCACGTACCGCTCTATATGAAAATCACTGACTGTGCTGTGTGAAGGTTGTGGTTGGTTTGCATTGTTGTTTGCTATTGTAGTGTTGGGCAGTTGGCTGCTAACAGCGCGTAGCGTTGCGCAGTTGGAGGTGAGCCGCCAGCAGTGGTGGATGTGGGGAGAGAGATGGCGGAATTTTGAGAGCCGACGATATGGACGTGTGTCCATCAGAAAGAGTAAATTTGTAATATTGGATATCATATATATATTATGACTTTTGAACATTATTAAGGTAAATACAGTGTTTGTTCTTTATCAAAATCTTTCATTTGCTAACTATGCCTATCAGTGGTTAGTCCCTTCAGTAGTTAGAATCTTTTATTTAGCTGGCAGTAGTGGCGCTCGCTGTATTGCAGTAGTTAGAGTAACGAAGATTTTTATGAGGTAAGTGATTTGTGAAAGGTATAGGTTAATGTTTTTCAGGGCCATTCTTTTGTAGGGATTATTAAAAGTCAGACTGCGTTGCGCTAAAAATATTGTGTGTCAGTTTAGTGTTGATCAGAATAGCTAAAGAGCGAAATGTCTGAGTACGTTCAGTTCTGCTCAGCTGTTTGAAAATGAAATAATGTAAGAGGTTTATCAGCACAGTAATTCATTAATTTTTCTAAGGGGACGTTGCAAGAGTAACTACACTTCATTTACCAGCAAACTGAATGCTTGAAGCTCAGATGACAATTGTCTTGTAGATATCATTAGAGATAAGTCGAAGTATTTCAGTTAAGTCGCCTCCAAACCGATGGCAGAGCATTAAATTGAGTCGGTTGATTCGACAAAGACCTGTGTCTCGTGTAGTTCATGGCCTTTTGAGTTTCTACCTTACGGAAAGGTAAACACCTCCAACACTGTGGTCACAACGAAAGAGCAGGCATAGCTGAGACAATAAGGATTTTGTGTAATTCTTTTCGTTACCTTTGAATTACATACGTATTAGAAACAAGGCCAACTCCGTATTTATAAAAATATCAACCTTCATTTTCGTGGGAAAATCTTTGCACAACTACATAAAACGTTTTGCTTACGTAAAAGCAAATAGAGTAAAAACACTATGAGTGACATTTCATCAAAAACAATTCATTATCAAAGCACATGATTTTTATCACCCCCACAGACTTCATGTAGCACCATTTAAATGTTAGTATAGGAAATGTAGGTCGCATTTTTCCGTATAAAGACCACTTCTTGCATTGTTTGTCAGTCTTTTCACACACATCTCTTTCATTTTCTTAGAAAATGATCGAAACGAGTTGCTGCCAAGGAAAGGGACAAAAAGCTTTAAAAACGAGCACTGATTGCGGGAAGGAATACTCATCACTTAACAATCGAATAGCCCACACGAAACAGGGGCTTATAAAATCGTATGAATGTGCTACAAATGTACATTCCCGTAACAAAAATTCGTTATCAAAACAGTACGAAGCGTTTCTGCTTGAATTCGGTTCAAATTCGGATTTGTTTTTGGGCAGTGTTAGTTGTCACACTAACAGTCAGCAATATGGACTGATGAAGAGTTGACAGATATGCTCCTCGTGCATCGGTCACTGGCTGCAATGGAAGAGCGGGACGACGACGCATGCTGAGCTCCTCCCGCACCGACAACAACCTGTTTATAGTATTTTTATATCTGTACGTAAATACATATGAGTGTTGTGTTGTACATTTTGGTGACTGCATATTATTGGCTTTTTCACTATTCTCTAGTTATTTTTACAGAAAAAGAGATAATTGATGTAACATTAAGTTATTACTCTGTAACGAGTCATTGAAGACCAGGGGTCTGTCACACCAAAAGACTCATACAGTATCCAGAACAACTTTAAAAACTTTGTCCAAGGAGTTCAGGTTCACCCTGTATATTTGAAGAAGCAGAAATTGATGGACATTGAGACGCATGTAGATCGTGCAACTAGTGCTCCTTTTACGTATCGCATTTCAAGAGGGCCGGAGATGCAGAATGTTGGATCATCCACCTTCACACATACTGGCATTATTTTCAGAGCACGACGATAAAGACTGAGTGCAAAGTGTATCACTGTTACAACGCAGTTACTCGGATTCATGTCGTTCTGCGTTGCTCTCCAGTGATCAAAGTCTGTGTCACTAGTCCTTCGAAGCAGAAATAATCAGTCACTCAGCAGGTGCGATATCGTTTATTTAACTTGTGCGTATCGGTGGCAGTCAAATTGTTGGAAGCAAATACGTAACTCTCCGTTGTAACTGTGGTAAAGCAAACGATTTTACAGTGCTCTAGGCGACACACTAGATTTAGACCATGTAACTTCTTCTTCGGTCTTCAGTCAAAGGTTCGTTAGCAGCAAATAGTTCAAATGACTCTAAACACTATGGGACTTCGCCGGCCGGAGTGGTGGTGCGGTTCTGGGCGCTACAGTCTGGAGCCGAGCGACCGCTACGGTCGCAGGTTCGAATCCTGCCTCGGGCATGGATGTGTGTGATGTTCTTAGGTTAGTTAGGTTTAATTAGTTCTAAGTACTAGGCGGCTGATGACCTCAGACGTTAAGTCGCATAGTGCTCAGAGCAATTTGAACCATTTTGAACTATGGGACTTCACATCTGTAGTCAACAGTTCCCTAGACTTAGAACTACTTAAACCTAACTAACCTAAGGACATCACACACATCCATGCCCGAGGTAGGATTCGAACCTGCGACCGTAGCAGTCGCGCGGCTCCAGACTGAAGCGCCTAGAACCGCTTGGCCACTCCGGCCGGCTGCCTTTCTGTTTCCCCGTCTGTGTCAACAACTGCACGCATTTGAAGAGACTATCAATGTTGGGGCAAGTGGTGAACTTTTGGTGTATTAGGAGCAGTGATCATGGCGACGGCGTGATACAGAACTCGTAGCAGGACACCACCAGAAATGAGCTACGGCGGGCGCAAACCAATCTTCAGTGATCGATACTACCGAATACTGCAGAAGTTTGTCATAAAGAATCGTAGAGCTAATGCGACCAAGTAATCTCGTAACTCAATGAAGTACCAGACAGTCTGTTGCCGCAATCACTGTCGCTGAACAGACGAGGCAGCACGACAACCTCCAAATAAGCAGCAAAACGCGTCATTACACCACGAATTATGTCTCCACTCAGTTGCAACGGTTAAGGCACTGCTCTCGCATTCAGGAGGAGCGCGCTTAACCGCCAGCCAACATTGCCATAGTGTTCGTAAGTTCCATAAATCACTCCGGGAAAATTCCGGAATGGTTTCTATGATAGGCTGCAACTGATTTTGTTCTGTGATGTCGACGTCGAATGAACGTTTGTTAGAGTTTACCGCCTGGTGGTTGGTGAGTCACTAGGATCGTAGTACATACTCAATAGGACAAAGATTAGAAACGAAATCGGCGGAGGGTTTATGGAAAAAACAATCTCGATATTGCTCGAAGTAAACCACGGAAAACCTACATGAGGTTGTCCGGGCAATGATCTGAACTCAGCTCCTGCATTATACAAGGCAAGAACCCTAATTACTTGACCACCCCGTCGACAATGCGTTAATCTCTATGCTTCTCTAAATCCTTCGTTCAAGAGGGACAGACCGAAACGGAAGGAGAGTAACATCGCCCGACGAGCTTTCATTCATCTTCCTTCGTACAAGAAGTCAGATCTATGAATGGCGGACGTCAAAAGAAACTTCATCAAATCGTCAAATTGTCGGGCTACAGTTCATGATAATTTATTGATTCAGCGATTACTCATCAAGAGAGTGCATTCCAGACTGGAAGTTCCGGTGCTAATTTTCTCCCAGTTGTCGCATTTCACTAGCTGTATTCGTCTTTAGGCGAAGAATTACAGATGAACAAAGGTAAAAGGTAATCCAACATCTGCATATACATCTACATCTGTTCTCGATGATCCTTCTTGCGGAGGGTATTTCATGTACCACTCTTATTTCCCCCTTTTTCTACACTGAAGAGCCAAAGAAATTGGTATAGGCATGCATCTTCAAATACAGAGACATGTAAACAAGCAGAACGCGGCACTGCGGCCGATATAAAACAGGAAGTGTCTGGCGCAGTTGTTAGATCGGTTACTGCTGCTGCAACGGCAGGTTATCAAGATTTAAGTGAATTTGAACGTGGCGTTATAGTCGGCGCACGAACGATAGGACACGGTATCTCAGAGGTAGCGATGGAGTGGGTATTTTCCCATACGACCATTTCACGAGTGTACCGTGAATATCAGGAATCCGCTTAAACGTCAAACCTCCGACATTGCTGCGGCTGGAAAAAGATACTGGAACAGCGGGGCCAACGGCGACTGAAGAGAATCGTACAACGTGACAGAAGTGCAACCCTCCCGCAAATTGCTGCAGCTTTCAGTGCTGAGCCATTAACAATCATCAGCGTCCGAGCCGTTCAACCAAACATCATCGATATCGGCTTTCGGAACCGAAGGCCCACTCTACCCTTGATGACAACACGACACAAAGCTTTATGCCTGGCCTGGGCCCGTCAACACCGAAATCGGACTGTTGATGACTGGAAACGTATTGCGTGGTCGGACGATTGTCGTTTCAAATTGTATCGAACGAATGGACGTGTAGGGGTATGGAGACAACCACATGAATCCATGCACCCTGCATGTCAGCAGGGGACTGTTCAAGCCGGTGGAGAGTCTGTAATGGCGTGGCACCCTGCATGTCAGCAGGGGACTGTTCAAGCCGGTGGAGAGTCTGTAATGGCGTGGGGCATGTGTCGTTGGAATAATATGGGACCCCTGATATGTCTAGATACGACTCTGACAGGTGAGACGGACGTACGCAGCCTGTCCGATCATCTGCATCCATTGATGTCCATTGTGCATTCCGACGGACCTGGGCGCTTCCGGCAGGACAATGCGGGACTCGCCACACGTCCAGAATTGCTACAGAGTGGTTCCGGGAACACTCCTCTGAGTTTAAACACTTCTGCTGCCCACCAAACTCCCGAGACATGAACATTATTGAGCATATCTGGGATGCCTTGCAACGTGCTTTTCGGGAGAGGTCTTCAACCCCTCGTACTGTTACGGATTTATGGACAGCTCTGCAGGATTTATGGTGTCAGTTCACTCCAGCACTACTTCAGACATTGGCCGAGTCCATGCCACGTCGTGTTGCGGTGCTTCTGCGTGCTCGCGAGGGCCCTACACGATATTAGGCAGGTGTACCAGTTTCTTTGGCTCTTCAGTGTATTTACAGTCGCGAATAGTGCGGATGAAAACGACTGACGTTAGACCTGAACTCTGCAAGGAACGCTTTAAAATGGCTGTCTGAATGTCTGTGGAGGAATGGCAGCCCATTTTTCCTCAAGAAGCGAAACCCAAAGAAGGTACTGATGTTGGCCGCTTGAGCCTGGGGCGAAGTCAACGTTCTAAATCATCTTAAACGAACGTATTCCACCGCGTTCAGGTCAGGACTCCAGGCAGGCCAGTCCACTTCAGAAATGTTCTTGTCTACAAACCATTGCCTCACAGATGCCGCTTTATAACAGTATGCATTGTCATACTAATACAAGCAGTCATCGTCGCCGGACTGTTTCTCTGCTGTACTCAGTACGCAATGCTGCAAAATATGTTCATATCCTTCAGCATATAATGTTTTCTTGAGGGCAATAAGGAGAACACACCATAAGCACGAAAAATACTTGCATTCCATAATACCACCACCTCCTCCGTACTAGACTATTGGCGCTACACATGATGCGAGGTAACGTTCTCCAAGCATTCGCCAAACCCAAAACCTTCCATGGGGTTGCCACAGGGTATAACGTGATTCATCACTCCAAATTACTCGTTTCCAGTCATCCACTGTCCAGTGTTGTCGCTCTTTACATCGCCGCTAACGTCAACTGGCACTGACTGCAGAAATGTGTAGCTTATGACAAGCTGATATACCAATGTGCCCTGTTATTAACTCGCTGCAAACAGTCATTGCGCTAGTTGCACTACTGGTAGCATTTTGGAAATGACAAGTGATTCTTCCCACCGATATCATGCGAACTTCTATCCTTACTATAACAGTTCTGTCGGAAAGGCACCCAGCAATACACTAGTATCGGTCAACGACGGTTCTATAAACTATCTTGTCCGTGAATCTATAACCGTTTCGTTTTACTACAGCTTTCTAGATTTTCAATTTCTCCATCTACAACAGCATCATCCAGAGGCAGGCTCATGGAGCTTCTGACGTTAACCACTAGCTCATTTACATACAGTGATGAGCCAAAACATCACGATCGCTGCCCAACGCGAAACTGAATACTGTCTGGTAGCTTTGCAAGAACATGGCGCGGTGAGGATAATATGTATGCAGATCAGAGACGAAACCGTAATCATTCTAGCGACCATACTGGCCGCATGTGGGAAAGTCCACTAACATAAGCGACCATGACCTAGGGCAGATTCTTATGGCCCAGCACTTCAGAACAAGCATCGTGGAAGTGGCGAAGCTGGTCGGCTGTTGACTTACCTCAGTCGTGAGAACGTATCGAAAGTAGTTCAAATGGCTCTGAGCACTATGCGACTTAACTTCTGAGGTCATCAGTCGCCTAGAACTTAGAACTAATTAAACCTAACTAACCTAAGGACATCACACACATCCATGCCCGAGGCAGGATTCGAACCTGTGACCGTAGCGGTCGCTCGGTTCCAGACTGTAGCGCCTAGAACCGCACGGCCACTCCGGCCGGCTCGAAAGTAGTTGACGGATGGTGAAACCACGAGCAGGCAACAAGATGTTGGACGTCCACAGCTCATCACAGAACATGGTGTGTTAAGCACGATAGGCAGCAGTCTGTGGTAGATCTGAGGACAGAGTGCAATCCTGGTGCATGGACATGTGTTTCGGAGCACACCTTGCTGCACACGTTGTTAAGGATGGGTCTCTGCAGCAGACGACCCCTAGCTGACCCTACGACGCCGTTCATTAAGATAGCAGAGGGTACCGAACCATCGAAACTGGACCGTGGTTGATTGGAAACGCGTCGCCTCAACAGATGAGCCACCGTTTCTTGTTGCAGCAGGTGGAAGGCCGTTGCTACTTTCACCGTCATGCAGGAGAACGGCAGCTCGAAATATACACCGCACCACGCACGGAGGCCGGTAGGGGATAGTGTTATGGGCATTTTGGTATGGAAGACTTTCATCTGAACTTCCAGGGGACATGTGGTAGTAAGGGAAGGCACCATGACAGTTATCTACTAAGTGAACTTCATTGCAGCCCACTTGCACCCGTTCCTACTTGATGTCTTCCCCGACGGCGCTGCAGTTTTCCAGCGGGATAACAGTCTGTGTTACAAGGTCAGAACTGTGTGACAGTGGTTTAAGGAGCGCCGTAGTGAACTCAAGCTGATGTCTTGGCCCCTAAATTCCTCTGATCTGAACCCTCTGGAACATACGTGTGTTCCGCATGTGGTTAGTAATTTACGGGAATCGCATGAGCCGTGTGTAGACATCGGATGCCACATACGTCCAGAAACCTACCAAGGGTTTTCAAGTCCATGTTTCACAGAATCTCTACTGTATTGCATTTCAAAGGTGAATCAACACGCTATTAAGCCGGTAGTCAATGATCAATTCCATTTGTGAATGAGTCGAAGTCCTGATCCTTCCGTACATCTCAGATAAACTTATAGTAGACACGGAGTAAAGAATTATCAGTGTACAATAGTACCACAAAGAAAAGTGTAATACAAGAACCAGTGGCAAACTTCCCTGGGAACTGAAGAGTTTAAATGAAGAGTACAGTTAAGCGACCCGTGGAATCGAGTTCTGTTTCTATATTGATACTCTACCAGTCGCTGTGACGTCGGTGGCGGACAGTATTTATAACTGTACCATATTTTGAGGTTTCTTCCCATTTCATTCATGGACATCGCGGAAAAAGAATGACTGCTTGTTCGCCGCTGCACGTGACGTTATTTGCCTGATTTTATCTGCAAGGTCTTTGCGGGAATATTCGAAGTTACTCCCCTGAAAGATTTGTCTTCAGTTTTGCTAAATAATTACTGCAAGATGTTCGACGTCTTTTTCGTGTGGCTGTTACTCTCTCGCTAGCCAAGACAAGCTTGTCGCGATTCACACCGCCCTTCTTCCTATACGTTCTATCTCTCACTGTAGTCCGACATGTTGTGGTTTCCGTACACGTCAGTAGTATGTAAGTCTGGCCCGCAGAAGTGTTTCGCATGCAGTCTCTTTCGTACACAAAATGCAGTTACGCAGTAATCTACCAGTCAATCGTAGACAACCACCTGCTCTGCTTACCACTGAACCTATGTGATGTTTCCACCTCATATCGTTTCACATCGTTACTCCCGAATATTTGTGCGAGGTGACTGACTGATTCTGTTTCATTAATCCAGTAGCCAAATGATATCACCGTTGTACGTCATTTGAAATGCTGAACTTTGCGGTTCTCTACAATAAGACCGAATTACCAAGCCTTCTGCCAGGCTTGTATTTCACTGAGATCGAACCCGATGTTACTGCAATTTACGCTGGATAGAATCTCATCGCAAATTTCAGCATCATCTACGAATAGCCTGAGTTTAGAACCAATTTCGTCCCATAAGTTATTCATCTACAAAAGTAAACTGCAATGGTTTTTTCACGCATCTTTGGGCACAGATGATGTTACTTCAGTGCTTGCAATTGACATTGCATCCAGAGGAACACGCTGCGTCCTGCCTCTCAGGAAATTGTCGACCACTGTCGATGGAAGCGTAGCAGAATCTCTGAATGAGTGTGGATATGGAAGAAAATTTCGCATCGTTTTATTGAGGGAACCATTCCAGCATTGCCTTCGAGTGGTATGAGGACACCAGAGGAAACCTAATAAGGACGGCCGAGCTGGTCTTTTGGATCCCGTTTTATTGAAACGAGGCCAGAATCTTAGCGACTGCGCCACTTTGTTCGATCCTCGAAAAGGTGTCTAGTTTCTAGGCTGGCAGATCTGTTGCACGACCGGCGTAAACCTGCACCATTGATCAGGAATGCTCTTCTCACATCATACTGTCGACGTTGATGAACTGTGGCGAGACGTTGGTTCGCTAATGTTGGGTGCAGCGCTGAGAAAAGCTTCGAAAGGTATGGACTGCGCACTCAGAAATGCGTGGTAGTGTGTGCTTGATATATACGAGTATGTCACGTATTACACCCCCCCCCCCCATCCCCGCCCCCCTCTCCCCTCCCCCCCCCCCCACACACAGACACACACACACACACACACACACACACACACACACACACACACACATCTTGACAGATGCAAAGACGATGCAGACGACGTATCAGAGTAGGAGCCGACGTAATTCGCAATAGTTACTACCATACCATTTGCACCTGTAAGATTAGACGGTCAGATATTTTACTGACGAAGACGATAGGATATTGTAGATTTTGATATAGAATTAAAAGCGACCAGTGTACCGAGAACAAATAATATTGACAGCGCGGATATTTAAGAGAGCGGCAAACTTCATTTCGTTGTTGTAATGCATGCATTCATAGAAGGGAGAGTTTAACGTCCCTTCGACAGCACGGTCCTTAGAGACAAGGTCAAATTACGTAAGGATGGGGAAGAAAAGTCAGCCGCGTCCTTTTCAAAGGAACCATCCCGGCATTTGCCTCGAGAGATCTTAAATCTAGACGGCCGTATTGAGATCTGATCCGTCGTCCTGCTGAATGTGAGTCGAGTGTGCTAACCACTGCGACACCTCGCTCGGTGCATACATTCAGATTGTCGGTCGTCACTTTGACGATATGTTGTTCTATAAGATGAGAGTTACATGTTTCAATAAAAAGCTAAATATTCATTTCCAAATATTAGTTCCTTTTCTCAAAATATTTAGTTTAAGAGACTGCATGCGAAGCACTTCTGCGGGCCAGACTTACATACTACTGACGTGTACGGAAACCACAACATGTCGGACTACAGTGGGAGATAGAACGTATAGGAAGAAGGGCGGTGTAAATCGCGACAAGCTTTGTCTTGGCTAGCGAGAGAGCAACAGCCACTCGAAGAAAGACGCCGAACATCTTGCAGTAATTATTTAGCAAAACTGAAGACAAATCTTTCAGGGGAGTAACTTCGAATATTCCCGCAAAGACCTTGCAGATAAAATCAGGCAAATAACGTCACGCGCAGCGGCGAACTAGCAGTCATTCTTTTTCCGCGATGTCCATGAATGAAATGGGAAGAAACCTCAAAATATGGTACAGTTATAAGTACTGTCTGCCACCGACGTCACAGCGACTGGTAGAGTATCAATATAGAAACAGAACTCGATTCCACGGGTCGCTTAACTGTACTCTTCATTTAAACTCTTCAGTTCCCAGGGAAGTTTGCCACTGGTTCTTGTATTACACTTTTCTTTGTGGTACTATTGTACACTGATAATTCTTCACTCCGTGTCTACTATAAGTTTATCTGAGATGTACGGAAGGATCAGGACTTCGACTCATTCACAAATGGAATTGATCATTGACTACCGGCTTAATAGCGTGTTGATTCACCTTTGAAATGCAACACAGTAGAGATTCTGTGAAACGTGGGCTTGAAAACCCTTGGTAGGTTTCTGGACGTATGTGGCATCCGATGTCTACACACAGCTCATGCGATTCCCGTAAATTACTAACCACATGTGGAACACACGTATGTTACAGAGGGTTCAGATCAGAGGAATTTAGGGGCCAAGACATCAGCTTGAGTTCGCTATGGCGCTCCTTAAACCACTGCCACACAGTTCTGACCTTGTAACACAGACTGTTATCCTGCTGGAAAACTGCAGCGCCGTCGGGGAAGACATCAAGTAGGAACGGGTGCAAGTGGGCTGCAATGAAGTTCACTTAGTAGATAACTGTCATGGTGCCTTCCCTTACTACCACATGTCCCCTGGAAGTTCAGATGAAGGTCTTTCATACCAAAATGCCCATAACACTACACCCTACCGGCCTCCGTGCGTGGTGCGGTGTATATTTCGAGCTGCCGTTCTCCTGCATGACGGTGAAAGTAGCAACGGCCTTCCACCTGCTGCAACAAGAAACGGTGGCTCATCTGTTCAGGCGACGCGTTTCCAATCAACCACGGTCCAGTTTCGATGGTTCGGTACCCTCTGCTATCTTAATGAACGGCGTCGTAGGGTCAGCTAGGGGTCGTCTGCTGCAGAGACCCGTCCTTAACAACGTGTGCAGCAAGGTGTGCTCCGAAACACGTGTCCTCAGATCTACCACAGACTGCTGCCTATCGATGTCGATAATTTCGCCCGCGAAGTTTCGGAACACTCCGTATACAGAACAAAAGTGAATCCAGAATCACACTTATCGATAAATCAGTCAGCTTTGAATGCGTGAAGGCGATCCTACATCCCCAACCCACGTCTGTGTCTTGCAAGTCATTGTCCAATACTTAGTGGAGCCAGCTTGTCAACGCTCCGCAGATTTCTTTCTCCAGCGGAAATCTGTGAGACTGTATATGGTAACTGGCCCCTTCACCGGCGAAAAGCTATGCCACAACATACCTGAATCACTCACCATCCTCGTTTACCCGACTACTTGTCAGTTATCTAGGTACTGTCTCACTTATTGTGTTCCTGAACCGTTAAGCATCCTCCGCTCTCTATTAGAGAATTGGCCCTGTATCCTTCATTACTGGAGTTTCATCCTGTCTGTTTCTAACATGAGGCTGCAGAAAGCCAAGAGCCCACTTTCACATGCTGCTGCGTGCGTAGCCCGCATCTATACGAATCGCTTCGCTGTACCAAAGATCAGCTTTACGACAAGTACGGAAATGTAGAAAAATTTCGTGTTGCCGCAAGTTACCAAAGATCAAGCACGAGAACTTGTTTCAGCAGACACTGATTCTAGTCCACTTAGCCATTAAGAGGCTGTGGAACTTGGAATGTGTGTCAACAACAATAAAGATACAGATCCTTTCACTTACTCAAGTTGTACCATAATTTTTGATTTTAGCTAATTCAATTCAGTACCTCCTCATTTGTTATTCCGTTTAACTGTCTAATGACTAACATTCTTCTGTAGCACCCATTTCAAAAGCTTCTATTCTCTTCTTGTCAGAACTGCTTATTGTCCACGTTTCGTATCCGTACGAGGCTACACTCCAGACAAATACCTTCAGAAAAGACTTACTAACGTTTAGATTTATATTCGATGTTAACAAATTCCCCTTTTCAGAAATTCTTTCCTTGCTATTGCTAGTCTACGTTTTATATTCTCTCTACTTCGGCCGTCATCAGTTATTTTACTGCCCAAATATCAAAAATTATCTACTACCTTAAGTATCTCATCGTCTAATCTATTTCCCTCAGAATCGCCTGATTTTTTCGGCTACATTCCATTACCATTGTTTTACTTTTGTTGATGTTCATTTTATAATCACTTTTCAAGACACTACCCGTTCTCTTCAGTTACTCTGGCAAGTCCTTTGCCGTCTCTGATAGAATTACAATGTCATCGGCAAAATCTCAAGGTTTTTAATTCTTCTCCATTACCTTTAATTCCCTTTCCAAATTTATCCTCGGTTTCCTTCGATCTCAAATAATGATTGAATATAATCTGTATAATTTACCCATGCTTAAGGTGCATATTAAATAACAACGGGGATAGGCTACAACCCTGTCTCATTCCCTTCTCAACTATGGCTTCCGTTTCATGTCCAATTCTTATAAATGCGGTCAGGTTTTTGTACAAGTTTCAAAGCAGTACTCATTCGTGCGCGAAGTTGTATTTTACATTTAAAATTTCAAAAAGAGAACTAAGTCGTCTTTCTTACTAAGACTTCCATTTCAGTTCCCGGAACATTTGTGTTATACTTTCGTGTCAACTATATCGATCTGTTACGATCCTACCAACTTGTCTCTGAGTTAAATGAAACTCCATCCTTGGTGTTGTGACTTGGCTAGACAGCCAAGTCACAATGAGAGGAAGCCGAAAGACACGCGTTAAGCTCACGTAGATTGGCGTGAGGTCTGGAACAGTTAAAGGAATTAATAGTAGCAAATAAAGTACGTAGTTGATGTAATACTTAACTTTAATCCACAATTGTAGAACATCTCTCTTGACGGTACATGTTATAACCACAATATAAAATAATATCAAAGGCTATGGCGCCTTGCTAGGTCGTAGCAAATGACGTAGCTGAAGGCTATGCTAACTATCGTCTCGGCAAATTAAAGCGTAATTTGTCAGTGACCCATCGCTAGCAAAGTCGGCTATACAACTGGGGCGAGTGCTAGTAAGTCTCTCTAGACCTGCCGTGTGGTGGCGCTCGGTCTGCAATCACTGACAGTGGCGACACGCGGGTCCGACGTATACTAATGGACCGTGGCCGATTTAAAGGCTACCACCTAGCAAGTGTGGTGTCTGGCGGTGACACCATATTTGGTTCATTAACTGGGACTGCGGCTGGTAGATGAAATGTAATAATACTGTACCAACAGGAGTTATTTTGATATTGTTTTATTAGGCAACCAGTTTCGACGTTCCAATCACGTCATCTTCAGGGGTGTGGCACGAATGACACCAAGAACCACTCTGCATGTTTAAGGCAAAGCATCATTATTCGTATCTGGTACCGTAGATATCCGAGCACGTGATGCTCATGAAGTGCGGATATCTACGCAACCATGCCTTGTCTTATAGATGTGGTACTTGGTGTCATTTATACGACAGGCCTGAAGATGACGTCTTTCGAACGTTAAAACTGGTTGCATAATAAAATATCAAAATAACGGCTGTTGGTACAGTATTCTTACATGTCTCTGAATTCGTTCGGTGTCTGTAGTCATGTGTAATTGATAGAGAATCCAAACACTTTCCAGCAAATCCAAGCCTCCCATTCGTCATCCCTAATATTGATATTAGGTAATCCCCCCATTTCATATCGCTTCTTATTATCATCTCTAAATACTTATACGACGTGATCTGCTCAAGATAACAACCACTACTGTTGTAATCAAGTATTATACCGTTCTTTCTGTCTTATGATCTCACATTTATCCACATTTAAAGACAGGCGACATTCATCACACAAACTGAAAATAGCGTCAAAGTTTTTTCTGCAATTCACCGTGACTGGCCAACGGTGATACTTTCAAATACAGAACAAAAGTGTCAACGAAAAATAATAAAACAGTACCAATTAATACACTCTAGCGCTTGTATATTTGGGACACCATCCATAGACATGCAACAGGAATATCTATGTAGCAAGCATACCGCACCATCGTCAGCATCAAACCGAAATTGTCACGTGACTTATGTATAGCGCTGTTTCTTAGACTGAAACTTTAATATTACACTTATTTGCCACATTTATTTATTAGTAACAGTGATGGTGAATAATTTTTGGTGCTACGGATGCAAATGAAATACGTCAGTGGAAGAAAACTTACATTACATTGGTAAGCACCTCAGTGGTTATTATACCAGGAAGTTATTACACCATAAAGAGCTGTTTCAAATGTTAAAGATATTGAGAGCCAGTAGTACAGAGTTAATATTGTAGGGCTAATTTATGTGACTCTTCAGTCATTGTCCCCGGATTATATAATGGGTGCAAAAAACGACGTATACAAAACTTTGGAGTGTTTAGAAGAGAGAAAAATAAACGGTTTTTATGTGGTAAAAGTTACCCATGCGCACAGTCACCTCGCTAGAGGTCCATGAAGGTTTTGGGGCTACAGATGTTCAAAGTCGGTGTATGATAAACATTGTTTCAGAGATGTTGCTCACTCCTATGGACTTCATTTTGTGGGGGAGAGATGAAACAGGTGGTGTGCGAGACAGCAATAGACATTGCAGAAGAGGTAATCGCCCGTTTAGCTGACGCTGAAGCCGTTATTCGTGGAGCCTCTGGTTGCTTAGAGCGTGTTAGACAATCATTAGCAAGCATATGGCTGTTACGCATTAATGTATAAGGACGACATTTTCAGGAATATCTCTACAACAATTTTCATCATACGGCAGTGTGAATACCGTCTCAATACATCATTAGCGTTAAGCCTAGAGGGACGGTGCAACCGTGACGTATTGTCACATAAAAGAAGTTTCGTTTCGTCTCCTCTGAACACGCAAAAATTTTTGTATGTA
This sequence comes from Schistocerca serialis cubense, assembly GCF_023864345.2. Taxonomy (NCBI): domain Eukaryota; kingdom Metazoa; phylum Arthropoda; class Insecta; order Orthoptera; family Acrididae; genus Schistocerca; species Schistocerca serialis. The sequence goes on along the minus strand of NC_064640.1, from coordinate 139,547,390 downwards.
GTTTTTTAAACCCTACTCGTCCCAAACCGTTGTGCTTATTTTAAAGTATTCACAATAGAATATTAGTACCGACCTATGCCACGGAGATTGAGTATGCACGATTAATAATTCAGCTCTTGAAAAGTGAGCGAAGATAAAACATATGGCATTAAAAACTGAAGAATTTCGTCCCTAAAAATATTTCAGTGCGTGATAAATTGCTGATTTGCTGCATATCGTAAATACAAATTGGATGTTTTTTCAAGACTCTTTCAACTCAGTGCTCTCGGAAACCACTTCACAATGCCGGTACAGCATAATTTATTTAAAAAGTGTCGGTAGTCCGATATGGGGAATCACAGATCCTAAAAAATAACGGCGGTATCCCTTCTGTTCCTATAACAAAAGAGAAAAAAAAATCGCTTCATCTCAGTTTTTCGCAGAGAAACGAAATGCCCTCGTACTTGTCTCTTCGAAGCTGTAAGGCAATTTCTTTCCAGACATCGAATACGCGATGTTAAGACGCAAACAAAACACGTGTTCAAATTCTACGGTACTTTTGAACGATACCCGTGAACTAGCTATGTCACGAGATTCGAAACAACAAATTGGGTGTTTTTTTCAAGACTCTTTCACCTCAGTGCTCTCGGAAACCATTTCGCAATGCCGGTAAAGCATCATTTATTTAAAAAGTGTCGGTAGTCTAAAAAATTGCACCGGCATCCCTTCTGTTCCTATAACAAAAGAGAAAAAAAAATTAGCTTCATCTCAGTTTTTCGCAGAGAAGCGAAATGCCATCGTACTTGTCTCTTCAAAGCTGTAAGGCAAATGCTTTCCAGATACCGAATACACGTTGTTAAGATGCAAACGAAACACGTGTTCAAACTCCACGGTACTTTTGAACGATACCTGTGTACTAGCTATGTGGCGAGATTCGAAATGTGCAAGCGCTTACGGGCAAACCCTACGTGAGTTCTGGAGTGAGTGTGTGTTGCCGGCAAGAATGGTGTTGTGCGCATCGGAACGGCCGCTCCTTGTCTGAGGCGAGGCCGTGGCGCGGCAGCTGAGCGCGTCGTGTCGTTGTGGCGGCGTCCGCTGGCGGCGCGCACGCTGCGTGCGGAGGCGTGGTGAGGCGGACGGCGCTAGTGCGGCAGTAGTTAGCGCGTGCAGATCGATATGGCCACTGCATCTGATAATGCCGCGCAGGCCACGCCTCTCACTCCGCCTTTCTGCTACGCAATTGGTTACGTTCTCTCATCAATCTCCTCCCTTTTTTAAATATCGGCGAGCGTGCGCCAGGTAGCCGGCCCAGCCGCACGCCCATTCTCCGCTCTGCTCTTCGCGCAGCAATTACTCGCGGCGCGAGTCGCCACCAGCCAAATGCGATAAATCTCGCCCTAGCCGCATCTTCTTATTTGGGTTCTGCCGGAGAGCTGTCTCTCCCCGTACCTGCGGAAAATACGAAGTAGCGACTCCGCTATATTATCGACACAGTTCTCTCGTACGGTCTTCTGACGTAGCCGTTTGATTCGTCTGCATCTTTTACGCTGGGATCTTTACGGCCCTCTGGATCTTCTAGGATATAAAGCTGCAATATGACAACCACACCATGAAGTGCTGACTCTCACAGATTAACAATTAAAGTAAGAAACAAACTATAACCGGTAAAAGTTTTCATAAATCGACCATTTACTTACCCATAACAGGTTTTCGACAAATCCTTCTTCATACAGGAGCGTTCGCTTCTATTGCAGATTACGTATACACGAGTATGGTGCTTGCATCATACATCTGACTAAATACTTTGCATCGAAAGATATTACCAACTTAAATCTGATGATGACGACTGGCCGAAACTAGCTATTTGAGAAGTTTATACGACATCATTGCGATCATGACTTCCTAAATAGCTATTAAAAATGATTGTGTATTCTTACCCAGACTTGGTGACTTTCAGTGGATGGATTACGTATTATTTTTCACTCACAGGTACCACTCTTCCTATAAATGAACAAAGGATACAGACACCGTGTCTGGCGAGTGAAAATGGTGCATTTTGTACTAAACACGAAACGTATACTGCCACTTAAGGGCAGGCTTAACACAAAACGGGTTACGATAAATAAATCGTTCGTCTAACAAATTTTTGACTCCCTTTGGACTTCTAGTGTCAACAATTGCGTAGTTCTACAACGCCCAAGGACGATTTAAACTTTCCTTACAATTTTGGATAAGTTATTTGGTATAAGCGTCGAAAAATTTGAGAATCATATTAAAATTTGCAGTCGAGAAGTGTAAATTGTTTGTTTATATGGTCAGAGCTACTTTCATTTGAAACCACGTTCTCTTTCGGGTTTGAAATATGTTCTTCTTTTTCCTTTCAAGTTTCTGTGAAATGTTACGCCCCAAGCACTCATGGTACACAGGAATGGGCGTCATGACTAGAGCTATTGCTGCTCTTCACGATATTCAAAACCACAGCAGTGTTTACGAACGTATGCGTACACCACTGATTCTGTGATTTAGTGCGTGCATTCTGATCAAAAGATACCCCTGGAGTACGTATCTAACTCTCCTGGACATTTAAACAGATAATACGAGCTATTTACCAACGAAGAATTACGAGAGACTTCCTGACTTGGCTCCTGTGTGAAATTATTTTTGTCAGTGTTTTCAACAATCCTTTCGGTGGCCTGCATATAACTGTGATTGCAACAAGACTATGCAATACAATGAATATGAGAAAAATAGACGGGGAACTGAAGGGAGCTACCGAAGTCTGTATATCGGGGCAACAGAAAAATGTAATGTGATGTAGGAACGATGTTGGATACCCTCATAAGGTTAATGAAACCCAACGCGAAGCAATCACGTTATGCAAATTCCTCTTAGAGTCAATTCGCGGCAATAGTTAATGCAATAATCATGTAGCTTCAGTATATTCTGAGTAGAGAAAGCGGCGGACGTATATTTATTAGCAGCGCTCTAGGGAAATTGAAGTTCGTCTTACGGACAGACTGATTCAGGGTTACTTGAAGACCAGTCCTGGATGATGAAGCCTGGCGAACGTACAATTTTGTGTTGACTGACGTTAGTAATCGTGCAGCAAGAAAGTAGCATCAAAGGACGCCGAGATTCTTCAAATCAGGCACAGATGTGGCAGAAATACTGAAATACCTGCGCCGGTATATGTACGAAGAAATGTATACCTTCGATCATGAAAAGTTACCTACAAAATTTCAAGAACGATCTGCCCACTGGGAGGTCTGTTTGTACTATTTTTCCCTTTTATATGTAGACCATTCGCTAGTTTTTCGAGGTGCATTGAAGTTATAAGACCTCAGACTTTTTTCTTAGGACTGGGAACAGAAACATTCAGTTTGGTTTAAAATCGTGTGCACTCGTTGAGAATGCGTGACGGAGATGGCAGATCTGTACGGCACACGGAACTCTTGCGACAGTGGCGAGAGAGAGGGCTGTTTTTGAAACTTAAAATGCCGACGTTTCCATTGCAAGGAGAGGGTGTAATCATTCGTTTTCTCCAATTTCGTGGTGGGGTACCGATTGAAATTCATTGCCAGTGGTGAGAGACATGTAGTAATGTTGTTATAGATCTGTCTAATGTGAGTTCGTGGGCACTACAGTTCAAATAAGGCAGAACGTCGCGTGAGAACAAACCAAAACAACCTCGACCTCGTACCAGCCAGTCTGACGACATGATCGAGCGAGAGCAGGAAGTTTTTTGGAGGCTCACCGACTGAGTGTGGAACGCATCGCCTCCAGAGTTCGCATTTCCGTGGAATCTGTTTACACAATCTGGTATGAAGACCTGAAAATGCGAAAAGTGTCCAGGTGGGTGCCACGAATGCTGAACGACGACCATGCTCGCGGCATGTTGCCAGACAATGTACACTACCTACTTCCGGCTGCTTACAACGATGACAGAGACTCTCTATGACTGCGCATTCACTAGCCCTGCTGCTACTACACTGGCGATTTTCCAATGGTCAAACCAGACTCCTAAAGAAGCGTTCACAGCGGCCACGGAATCATGACATCGACGTTGTGAAAAAGTGTACAGTTGTTGGGAGATTAAGTCGAGAAGTGACATAAGTTTCACAGTTTTCATGTGATTAGTTTGTGAGACAAAAAGCGAAGGTGGTGTAGCTTCAATGCAGCTATTATAATGCTTGAATGCAGCTCGTACAATGTTGCAGAAGACCCTTGGTTGTGCATTTCCTGCACATATTGGAAGATCCAATTCTGTTGTAACTACGACACACAGAGTAAGTAATTGAAGATTTACACAACATTTACATTCTGTGTACAGTATGAAAGTAACCACGAAATCTGTCTTCAAGTGAAAATGAAAATAATCAATATCTGTGAATGACAGCGCGAGTAATAGATCTGGAGTCTGCTAATGGCCAGGAAATACTGTATTAACACATCTACGTCCACCTCTAAACTTCGCGAGCCTTCTTGTAGTGTGCATCGAAAAGTACTCCTGGTACCACTATCTTTCTCCCATCTCCTGTTCCGTTCGCGAATAGTTCGTGAGAAGAACGACTGTCAATAAATGATCGTATGATCTCTACGTTTTCTGATTTTGTGATCGTGCTCATTTAGCGAGACGTATGTAGGAGGATGCAATGTGTTTCCCGACTTTTCTTGGAACATACCCTCCTTCATAATAGAAAACCTGTGTGATGCGCAATTCCTCTCTTGTAGCGTTTGCCACACGAGTTTGTTAAGAATCTCCGTTACACTCTACCGCTTAGTAAATACCTAGTGTCAACAAATCAAGAACTGTCACATTAAACGAAAATACACTCCTGGAAATGGAAAAAAGAACACATTGACACCGGTGTGTCAGACCCACCATACTTGCTCCGGACACTGCGAGAGGGCTGTACAAGCAATGATCACACGCACGGCACAGCGGACACACCAGGAACCGCGGTGTTGGCCGTCGAATGGCGCTAGCTGCGCAGCATTTGTGCACCGCCGCCGTCAGTGTCAGCCAGTTTGCCGTGGCATACGGAGCTCCATCGCAGTCTTTAACACTGGTAGCATGCCGCGACAGCGTGGACGTGAACCGTATGTGCAGTTGACGGACTTTGAGCGAGGGCGTATAGTGGGCATGCGGGAGGCCGGGTGGACGTACCGCCGAATTGCTCAACACGTGGGGCGTGAGGTCTCCACAGTACATCGATGTTGTCGCCAGTGGTCGGCGGAAGGTGCACGTGCCCGTCGACCTGGGACCGGACCGCAGCGACGCACGGATGCACGCCAAGACCGTAGGATCCTACGCAGTGCCGTAGGGGACCGCACCGCCACTTCCCAGCAAATTAGGGACACTGTTGCTCCTGGGGTATCGGCGAGGACCATTCGCTACCGTCTCCATGAAGCTGGGCTACGGTCCCGCACACCGTTAGGCCGTCTTCCGCTCACGCCCCAACATCGTGCAGCCCGCCTCCAGTGGTGTCGCGACAGGCGTGAATGGAGGGACGAATGGAGACGTGTCGTCTTCAGCGATGAGAGTCGCTTCTGCCTTGGTGCCAATGATGGTCGTATGCGTGTTTGGCGCCGTGCAGGTGAGCGCCACAATCAGGACTGCATACGACCGAGGCACACAGGGCCAACACCCGGCATCATGGTGTGGGGAGCGATCTCCTACACTGGCCGTACACCACTGGTGATCGTCGAGGGGACACTGAATAGTGCACGGTACATCCAAACCGTCATCGAACCCATCGTTCTGCCATTCCTAGACCGGCAAGGGAACTTGCTGTTCCAACAGGACAATGCACGTCCGCATGTATCCCGTGCCACCCAACGTGCTCTAGAAGGTGTAAGTCAACTACCCTGGCCAGCAAGATCTCCGGATCTGTCCCCCATTGAGCATGTTTGGGACTGGATCAAGCGTCGTCTCACGCGGTCTGCACGTCCAGCACGAACGCTGGTCCAACTGAGGCGCCAGGTGGAAATGGCATGGCAAGCCGTTCCACAGGACTACATCCAGCATCTCTACGATCGTCTCCATGGGAGAATAGCAGCCTGCATTGCTGCGAAAGGTGGATATACACTGTGCTAGTGCCGACATTGTGCATGCTCTGTTGCCTGTGTCTATGTGCCTGTGGTTCTGTCAGTGTGATCATGTGATGCATCTGACCCCAGGAATGTGTCAATAAAGTTTCCCCTTCCTGGGACAATGAATTCACGGTGTTCTTATTTCAATTTCCAGGAGTGTACAAACAGCAGTTCCATCAACGTACAGTTTCATAGAGAACTCGTATTTGAAATGGAACACGCACCCTGTGACTCTCAACTGTATGGAGCTCGTCAACTCAGATTCCAAAACTCCAAGTTGACATCGTCGACGAGCAAGACGACTGCAACGTTTTTCTCTGGACGATACAGAAAATTTCCTTTATGATTCAGACTGCCGCAGTTACCTACACTGATGAGCGAAAACAGTACGTGCCAAACGCGAAACTGGGACGGCAAGGAAAATATGTAGCTGGAGCAGAGACTAAACGGAAATCATTCTAGAAATCACACGGGCCGCAAATAGGGAAATACACTTGTAACACCGAAAATGCAGGTTGCATGGCACCTGCTACCGATATATACTTTTTTTAGTTTTATGTAAATATTTGTAATTTAAATGCTTTCTTTTAAAAAGTAAGGACATTGCTTCACTGCATGTGTACATTTAGGTAGAAGTCTGTTGACGTTTTATTGTATTTATCTGTGTTTTCCTGTGAAACTTATAAGCTCTGTGAAAAAGCCAAAGGAATTGTTAATTGCATCGACTACCAACGATAATAGCAGTGCTTATGCGTTGTAAAACCTTTGGGTAGGGGTTTGTTGCGCAGAGCGCGCGGAGAGAGCGAGAGACGGGTTCCACCGCTTGTAGTGTGCGGAAGTGTGGTGTTAACGCTCTCGCAGTAGGGAGTACCATTTCGGCGGCATCATGTACGCGCGCCGGAAAGATGACTAGAAGCAGGAGGAAGGACAGTGGATGGGCGGAAGAGGCTATATTAATTACGATTGCCCGCTCCTGTAATTAGCCGTGGCCCCGCAAGATGCTACCGTCTTCAACAACAGCAGCAGTTCCAGCTACACAGATTCGTCGTCGGCTCCAAGTTTCGTCGCACGCACTACACTGAAGTAAGACTGGTCATTGGTAGAAAGTATCAACGGCTAACCCAGCAGCACCACTGAATGTGATCTGATTAATGAACTTTATTTAAATAATAATCAGTTAAATTCAGTGCAATTGTGTCCTCATTGCCCCCAGACATTGATACCAAACAGGGTCCTTGTTCCCATTTTTCCATATATCATAACCGAAGTTTGAGAATCTATCACTGGAAAAAATACAAATCTAAAGAAAATGCACAAACTAAGAGTGCGGAAGTTTTATTTATTTTACATATAGCTTGGAGCACATGGCTGTTTGGTTTGGTACGTATTCTAGTATTTAATTCTGTTCAAATCAGTAAAAAAAGGCTCAGTTGTTCAGACAATAATATGAAATCCAATTTGAAAATTGAGTAACTGCAAAGTAAAAAGTGCTTGCCTTTCTCTAAATTTCTTTGATGACGTTATGTTGAAGTCTCTGAAAGTCATTTTTCACGTAACGAAGTTCAATACTAACATACAGTTTAAGTGCATATTTTCAAATCATTACTCGATTGCCTTTTTCAAAATTTAATGACATGCGTAACGTAAAAGTGACTTCTCAGTTTTCTTTATCATTACATACTCGCTTAAAATTAGCGTCAAAAAACGTAACAACCTTCAGTTGCCACGTCAGTGTTTAATAATAAATGTTTTTCCTTTCCCATCATCTTTTACAGGATTTTGGATGTAAATCGCCCTAGTGGGTTGGCGACCGCAATAATTTCCTTTTCGTTCATTAGTGTAACTTTTGGATTCATGATCAGTGGTACCCCTTTTCTGTCCAGTGTTGTCCGTGGGTGAATGCACAAAATAACTTTCATTTTTCCAAAATGTAGCCCTGTTCGGTTTAATTACTTTTTCATTTTTAGTGGACTTTTCTATCAGAAAGATGGGTTGTACACTTTCCCCCTACATATCGGTATTACTTCTTCGGGAAAGATAGCCTTATCAAATTAGAAAAATTCCATTAGGTATACATGAGATCCACGGTCATATTTAATATCGAAAGCAGGATAGGCCGATTAGTAAGGGGGCGGCTACACACTGACATAAGCACCCTTGACCAAAGGCAGCTTTTTAGGGCCCGGCGCCTTAGAACGAGCATCGCGGAAACGGCGTAGCTATTCGGCAGTTCGCATACCAATGTCGTGAACATCTGTGGAAAATGGTTGAAGTACGGTGAAACCAAGGGCAGGTAATAAGGTGTTGGGCGTCCACGCCTCTTCAGAGAACGTGGAGGCTTACCCGCTCTGTTACGCACGATAGGCGGCGATCTGTGGTAGATCTGAGGACTGAGTAGAATGCTGGAACAGACGCAAGTGTTTCAGAGCACACAGCGCAGCGTACATGTTGAACATGGGGATCATCAGCTGACGACCCCTACGTGTTCTCATGTTGACCCATCGACATCGTCCATGAAGATTGCAGCGGGCACGGGATCATCAAAATTGGAACGTGGATCGATGGAAACGCGTCGCCTGGATGAATGAATCACGGTTCTTTTTACACCAGATGGATCGGCGTTTTCAGTTACGTCGTCGTACGGGCGGACAGCAACTCGAAACCTGCAGCGTGCCAAGAACGTAGGCCAGTAGCGGTGGTAAATGGTATGGAGAACTTTGACCTAGCCTTCCACTGTACTAGTGATAGTACAGCATGTGGCTAAAAATATGGAAAAACCAAAAAGCACAACAGATTACCTTGCTTAATATGGCGTAGGAAGCCCGTTGCTATTCGAAATAGCTTCCAGTTGTCTCGGAATGTATGGATTTCAAGGGTATCTTATACCACTCATTCTGCAAAATAGTGGCAAGTTGAGGTAACGATGATGGAAGTGCAGGGCGATCACGCACCCTTCTCTCCAAAGGAGACGACAAAGGCCCAATAATATAAGATCTGATGACTGTAGTGGTCAGGGGAGATGTGACAATTCACACTCAAGCTCACAAAAAAAGTAACAGACAATACAAGCTGTGTGAACAGGAGCGCTGTCGTCTTGTAACACAGTATTAGCACTGGGGAACAAACCAGTACCATTGGATGGACCGGATCAGTCAAAATGGTCACATAATTTTTGGCAATAATGTGACCTTGCAGACTAATCATGGGGCACATGAAATACCATAGTTTAGCTACCCAAATCATCACCTAACCGCAGTCATGTTTCACTCTTAGGACGTAAAAATAATGGTTCAAATGGCTCTGAGCACTATGGGACTCAACTGCTGTGGTCATCAGTCCCCTAGAACTTAGAACTACTTAAACCTAACTAACCTAAGGACATCACACACATCCATGCACGAGGCAGGATTCGAACCTGCGACCGTAGCAGTCGCATGGTTCCGGACTGCGCGCCTAGAACCGCGAGACCACCGCGGCCGGCTCTTAGGACGTAAACTAGGCCAGAAGTTGGAAACAGTCTGAAACAAGACTCAGCCGACCATATGACCATTTTCCATTGCTCCATAGCCCAGGTTGCTTCGTGTTGTTTTAGTGCTCGTAGGATTCGCAGGTGTGACATTCATTTCGGCAGTGAACTTTGCAGCCGTCGTCCTTTTATCTTTCGTCACAATCCACTTAAATGACCGTTTGTCAGGATCAGTCTAAATACACGTTCGTCCGCGTTTGTGACTTAGCGGATCATGTTTCTCCCCTTAACCTATATGCGGTATAAATCTTCGATACGGTACTTCTTGAAACAAACAGTTTGGTTACCTTAGTTGCGAATGTAATCACCATACGAGCGTCAACAATTTGCTCACGTTCGAAATCGCTTAGTTCCAACATAATGCACTCACTTCTACACAAAACAGTGTTACGACCACGGTTGACACTTGCAACGTAGTGAGGATATTGCAGAAGTGCCGTTCGTGGTCAAATACAACAGCACAACGTGCAGGCTGGACTAGAGTTTGCATTTATGTTGAAGCATGCCTTCCTCGGGGTATTTCCATATTTTTGTCCAACCCCTTTAATCGGAGGTACCATGACTGCTGTGGACTACGTGAACATTATTGGCGGACCACCTGCATCGTTCCATGCTTGATATCTTCCCCACAGTCGTTTAATGAACAAAGTAAGAGCATATGGACGATCAGACCAATTGTGTGATTGGATTGGAGAGTTCCTAGATAACAGAACGCAGCATGTCATTCTCAATAGAGAGTAGTCTTCCGAAGTAATAGTGATTTCAGATGTGCCGCAGGGGAGTGTCATAGGACCGTTGCTATTCACAATATACATAAATGACCTTGTGGATGACATCGGAAGTTCACTGACGCTTTTTGCGGATGATGCTGTGGTATATCGAGAGGTTGTAACAATGGAAAATTGTACTGAAATGCAGGAGGATCTGCAGCGAATTGACGCATGGTGCAGGGAATGGCAACTGAATCTCAATGTAGACAAGTGTAATGTGCTGCGAATACATAGAAACAAAGATCCCTTATCATTTAGCTACAATATAGCAGGTTAGCAAGTGGAAGCAGTTAATGCTATAAATTATCTGGTTGTACGCATTAGGAGTGATTTAAAATGGAATGATCATATAAAGTTGATCGTCGGTAAAGCAAATGCCAGACTGAGATTCATTGGAAGAATCCTAAGGAAATGCAATTCGAAAACAAAGGAAGTAGGTTACAGTACGCTTGTCCGCCCGCTGCTTCAATACTGCTCGGCAGTGTGGGATCCGTACCAGATAGGGTTGATAGAAGAGATAGAGAAGATCCAACGGAGAGCGGCGCGCTTCGGTACAGAAGCGTTTAGTAATCGCGAAAGCGTTACGGAGATGATAGATAAACTCCAGTGGAAGACTCTGCAGGAGAGACGCTCAGTAGCTCGGTACGGGCTTTTGTTGAAGTTTCGAGAACATACCTTCACCGAAGAGTCAAGCAGTATTTTGCTCCCTCCTACGTATATCTCGCGAAGAGACCATGAGGATGAAATCAGAGAGATTAGAGCCCACACAGAGGCATACCGACAATCCTTCTTTCCACGAACAATACGAGACTGGAATAGAAGGGAGAACCGATAGAGGTACTCAAGGTACCCTCCGCCACACACCGTCAGGTGGCTTGCGGAGTATGGATGTAGATGTAGAATAATATAAGATCTGATGACTTTGGTGGTCAGGGGAGATATGAAAATGCATCCAGAAGCTCACGAAAACAGTAATAGACAATGGGACCTGTGTAAACAGGAGCCCTGTCGTCTCGGAACACAGTATTACCATTGGGGAACAAACAGCGTACCCATTGGATGCACCGGTTCAGCAAAATGGTCACATAATTTTTGGCAATAATGTGACCTTGCAGACTAATAATGGGGCACATGGAATACCATAGTTTAGCTGCCCATATCCTAACCTAACCGCAGTCATGTTTCACTCTTAGGACGTAAACTAGGCCAGAAGTTGGAAACAGTCTGAAACAAGACTCAGCCGACCAAGTCACCGTCTTCCATTGCTCCATAGTCCAGGTTGCTTCGCATTGTTTTGATGCTGACAGGATTCGCAGGTGTGACTCAGTTCGGCAGTGACCTTTGCAGCTGTCGTCATTTTATTTTTCGTCACAATCCTCTTCAATGACCGTCTGTCAGGATCAGTCTACATAAACGTTAGTCCGCGTTGTGACTTTGCGGATAATGTTTTTCCCCTTCACCTATATGCGGTATAAATCTTCGATACGATGCTTATTGGAACAAACAGTTTGGCTACCTGAACTGCGGATGTAATCACCAATTTACTCACGTTCGAAATCACTTAGGTCCAACATAATGCACTCACTGCTACACTGTTACGACCATGGTTGACACTTGCAACGTAATGAGGATATTTCAGAAGTGCCTTTCGTGGTAAAATACAACAGCACAACCTGCAGGCCTGACTAACCCGCCAGGTTAGCCGAGAGCGCTAATGCGCTGCTTCCTGGAGTCGGGTAGGCGCGCCGGCCCCGGATCGAATCCGCCTGGCGGATTAACGACGTGGCCCGGTGTGTCGGCCAGCCTGGATGTGGTTTTCAGGCGGTTTAACGCATTCCGCTAGATGAATACCGGGCTGGTCCCCACATCCCGCCTCAGTTACACGACACGCAGACATTTGTAACGCTTCCGGACTATTTAACGGTTTACACTAGATGCAGACAGCTGGGGTACAATGATTCCGTCCTGGTGGATCTGGGGTGGCGGTAGGAAGGGCATTCGGCTACCCCTTTAAATTAACCTTGTCAAATCCGTTGTAACCACGCTGACCCTACCAACATTGCAGGACGATGGTCAACGTGAAAGAAAGAAAGAAAGAAGCCTGCAGGCTAGACTACCGTCTGCATTTATGTTCAAGCATGCCTTCCTCGGGGTATTTTCATATTTTTGTCCAACCCCTGCAATCGGAGGTACCATGACTGCTGTGGACTACATTAACATTATTGGGTGACCACCTGCATCCCTCCATGTTTGGTATCTTCCCATAAGGCGATGTCATCTTCCACCAGGCAACAGTCCGAGTTACAAGGCCAAATGGTTCAAATGGCTCTGAGCACTATGGGACTTAACTTCTGAGGCCATCAGTCCCCTAGAACTTAGAACTATTTAAACCGAACTAACCTAAGGACAGCACACACATCCATGAACGAGGCAGGGTTCGAACCTGCGACCATAGCGATCGTGCGGTTCCAGACTGTAGCGCCTAGAAGCGCTCGGCCACCCCGGCCGGCTTACTAGGCCAGAACAGTGGTACAGTTACTTGAGATGCATTACAGGGAAATCACTTTGATATCTTGGCCAAGAAATTCACCTGATCTGAACCAGGTGGAATGCACATGGGACGCTATTGGGCGTCAGCACCGCACCCACAACCACCGCCCCGTAATTCGAGGGAACTGCGTGACTTATTGGTAGGGATCTGGTGACACATACCTCCGGAAACCTACCCATGACTTCTCTAATCCATACCACGAAGTCGTCGTAGCATTTTTGTTCATCGGTGTATAATGGAGTACTGCCTGAGAAAACCTGCAGGATCATCCAATTAGCCGGCCGGTGTGGCCGAGCGGTTGTAGGCGCTTCAGTCTGGAACCGCGCGACCGCTACGGCCGCAGGTTCGAATCTTGCCTCGGGCATGGATGTGTGTGATGTCCTTAGGTTAGTTAGTTTTAGGTAGTTCTAAGTTTTAGGGGACTGATGACCTCCGATGTTATGTCCCATAGTGCTCAGAGCCATTTGAACCATTTCATCCAATTAGATCTTAATAAAACATCACAATGGTGCAGACATTGGCAGCTTGTTTTAGGTAAAGCAGTCTGCAGGCCCTGGCAAGCCCGTGGGTACCATCCCCTGGCGTCACTGGATGTGGTATAGAGGGGTGTGGAGTCAGCGTACCACCGTCGCGGCTGTTTTCAGTTTTCGTGACTTCGAGCTGCTAATACTCGGTCAAGTAATTGATCATTTCGCATCACGATGCTGAGAGCACACCGTTCAAGTTCTTTCATCTAAGAAAGTCCCTGGAAGTACCGGGAATCGAATCCGGGTCATCCGCCAAGCAGTCAGCCGCCCTGACCACGCAGCTACGGAGATAGACGCGGGCTTGCTCTAATAGTTCGTGAAAGTAAACCACACATTTCATAAAATCGAAGACATAGATTCACTTGACTACGACATGAAAGAGTCACTAGTGCCATCACTGTCATTAGAATACGAGGGGTCTTCAATAAGTAATGCAACACATTTTCACTCTCGGCCAAACTTTGCTGAAAAAATGCAGACTTTGTTGTGGGACATCTTGCAACATTCCGCCTCTGCCCCAATAGTTTCATGTAGTTCCGACGGGTGGTGGCGTTATACGTAACTTTCAAAGTGGCGTCTGTAACGGAATTGCATTCCAAGTAAACAGCTGTCGTTGGGTTTCTTTTGGCGGAAAACCTGAGCATCGCAGATATTCATAGTTGCTTGCAGAATGTCGACGGAGACCTAACACTGAACAAAAGCACGGTGAGTCTTTGGGCGAGGCATCTGTCATCATCGCAACAACGTCGCATGAACCTGTCCGATCTCTGGCGTGTCGGTCTGCCGACGCATCTGTGATTCCTGCAGTGACGGAACGTGTGGACACTCTCATTCGAGGCGATCGATGGATCATAATCAGACACTCGCTGCAAAACTGGACGACTCTGTTGGCAATGCTGGCACGCTCGTCCACCAGTTGAGGTACTGAAAAGTGTGTGCCCACTGGTTCCTCGCTGCCTAACGGAAGACCATAAAGAGCAACGAAGGACCATCTATGCGAAATTGCTTGCATGTTACGACACAGATCGTGACAATATTTTGTCGAACATCGTCACAGGCAATGAAAAATGGGTTCATCACTTCGATCGGAAGAAAAACGGCAATCCATGGACCGCACCTTCAACCGGTAAAGTCATGGCGACGGTCTTCTGGGACTGTGAAGGGGATATTTTGTTTGATATCCCCCCTCACGTGCAACGATCAACTCTGAAGTGCACTGTGTTACCCTCAGGAAACTGAAGGAATGACTACAGCGTGTTTGTCGCCACCAAAATGCGAATGAACCTCTCCGTGACAACAAAAGGCCACACACAAGTCTGTGGACCCGAAAGGGGCACACAAACCTTCATTGGAATGTTCTTCATCCACCCTACAGCCCGAATCTCGCACCTTTCGACTTCTATCTGTGTGGCCCAATGAAGGGTGCACTTCGAGGGAAGCAGTAAGTGGATGATGGGGAGGTTTTTGATGCAGCAGGACGTTAGCGCAGACGCCGACCAGTAGATTGGGACCAAGCATGCATACAGGCCCTCCCAGTAAGGTCACGTAAAGCTGTCGCGTTAAACGGAGATTGTGTTGAAAAAATAGGGTTTTGTAGTGAAAATAGTGGGAAATATCATGCTGTATTTGAATCTTGAGTAAAGCCAATGTGCCTTCAGAAGAAATGTGTTGCATTACTTACTGAACGTCTGTCGTACCTGAGTGTTACAATCTGAGTATGTGAAATGGAATGATCACATAGGCACAGTGATACGTAAAGCGGGTAACAGACTTCGGTTCATTGATAGGATGTTGTGGGTAATATAACGAATCAACAAAGGAGACTGCTTACAAAAGACGCATGTGACGCGTCCTAGATTATTGCTCATATGTCTGTGACTAATATCAAACACGACTAAAAAGGTCACTGAAAGTACACAGGAAAGGTAGCAGAAATGGTCACGGGTTTGTTTTACTCCTGAAAGAGTGTCATGGATTGTCGCAAAGCATGAAGTTGCACGGGACTCATTTCAATGAACAAAGGGACAATTGAGCAGTCATCTTCCGCGGCTCCATACGTGAATGGAACGGGAAGATACTCTAATATGTGTTACAATGGGAAGCACCCTCAACCCTGCACTTGTCAGTATTTGCAGCGTAGTGGTGTAGATGGAGCTGTAGACGTAGAACTGGCGGGGCGACAATTCTGCTGGGCACTATTTTCGTACATGTCTTCTACGACCAAGAAGCTTCTCAAACCGTAGCTCCACGATCTCTAGATCTACAGTACACGTTATTCGGCATTTAACAAGATTGGAAAATCATTTGCGATAATCTAGGTAGGTGTTTGTATTTCACTTTCCCAGTCCTACAGTCTTAAATTTGGTCGAAATCTATACCGACTAATAACGTATTGTAAGTAGACTGTTTAGGTTTTTATGTTGGTGACATCATGTAGCACTCTGTATGAAAATCACTGACTGTGCTGTGTACAGTCTGTGACTGGTTGGCATTGTTGCAGTTTTCGCTATTGTAGTGTTGGGCAGCTGTATGTGAACAGTGCGTAGCGTTGCCCAGTTGGAGGTGAGCCGCCAGCAGTGGCGCATGTGGGGAGAGAGATGGCACAATTTTGAGAGCGGACGATCTGGACATGTGTCCATCAGAAAGAGTAAATTTGTAATACTGGACATCATGAACTGATATATATATGATGACTTTTGAACATTATTAAGGTAAATACATTGTTTGTTCTCTATCAAAATCTTTCATTTGCTAACTATGCCTATCAGTAGTTAGTGCCTTCAGTAGTTAGAATCTATTATTTAGCTGGCAGTATTGGCGCTCGCTGCATTGCAGTAGTTCGAGTAACGAAGATTTTTGTGGGGTAAGTGATTCATGAAAGGTATAGGTTATTGTTAGTCAGGGCCATTCTATTGTAGGGATTATTGAAAGTCAGATTTCGTTGCGCTAAAAATATTGTGCGTCAGTTTAGTGTTGATCAGAATAAGTAAAGAGAGAAATGTCTGAGTACGTTAAGTTCTGCTCAGCTGTTTGAAAATTAAGTAACCTAAGAGGTTTACCAGCACAGTCAATTCATTAATTTTTCTAAGGGGATGTTTCAGTACTAGCGGCATTGTACTCATAATTTATACCCATAGAACCGTTCTCGGATCTAGGGCAGCATGCGTTTTGAAATGCTTACAGAGTACTCTGCCTACAGTGCCAAGCATTGCAGTACAAAATGTTTGAGCAACATATTGATTCTTAATAGAATTGTTCTAAGTTAAGAATTTGCAGGTTTTCCCTGGCATAGTGGTGCAGTCTACAGTGAGTATCAAGCGAAAATGTGTGTCGAAACCAGTGTATTTTTGCCCTCACTTTTGAAACATTCAGTTATTGCCAGTCGAGATAAAAGTTTTCTGGGTAAGACACTGCGTCATAATATGTAAAACTACTGCTGCTGGATAAAAACCAACGTTCCGGCCACGGTTGCAGCAGCCATCTTCTGTTATTGATATTTACAATGACATCTACATAGGTTTTGATAGAAAGATGTCGCCAGTGAAGACAGCCACTGATGAACAACCGCTTTCTGAATCGTCGTCGCTGTGAAAGCGATTTACTCCAAAGTCACGCTGAAAGTGTAGTCGGAAGGTGCGAGATCGGGACTGTACGGCGGGTGATCCAACTGCAGGGACGTGCGCTGTCACGAAGCAACACAATGCCTTTACTGAGCATTCCACGCCTTTTGTTTCCAATTGTGCGCAGAAGTTTTCTCAGTGTTTCACAATGTCGTACCGCATTGACGGTTCCACGTCTGGAAAGGCACACGGTAGCCTTCTCGGTCACAGAAGACAGTGCAGATGATATTTTTGTTCTGAATTTTTTTGCGGGATCATGAGTGCCGTCACTCCAGTGACTGTTGGTTTGGTTCTGGAGTGACAAACCGAAGTTTAATCACTGGTCCTAGCTGTATTTAAGAATTCGACTCACTCATCATCATATTGGGTAACAAATATCATAGCACTGCCAAGTCACTTCGTTTTGTGAACATCCGTAAGCATTTTTGGAACCCAACAGGAACCTAATTTGCAAAAAATTAAGCGATTCGTGACAGTCTCGTCCAAAACAGTTTTTGAAATTTGTGGACAATCATCACAAAGCATTCTTATTGTGAACGGTCTTTTTTCAAGTATCTTCTCATTCAATTTCTCATTCCGCACGTCGTGTTCTAGTGGTTAGCGTCCCTGCCTCTAGATCACAGGGTCACGGGATCGATTCTCGGTCGAGTTGGGGATTTTCTCTGCCCAGTGACTGGGTGTTTGTGTTGTCCTCATCATTTCATCATCATCATTCGTGACAGTGGCTACATTGGATTGTGTAAAACCTGGACTGTGTACAAATTGGGACTTTGTACGGGCGCTGATGACCGAGCAGTTGAGCGCCCCACAAACATCATCATCATCATCATTCAGTTTCTCAACCGAACCGTTGTTGATAACAAAAGGCCACACATTCCGCTCTTCGTTAGCCGGCCGCGGTGGCCGTGCGGTTCTAGGCGCTCCAGTCCGGAGCCGCGCTGCTGCTACGGTCGCAGGTTCGAATCCTGCCTCGGGCATGGGTGTGCGTGATGTCCTTAGGTTAATTAGGTTTAAGTAGTTCTAAGTTCTAGGGGACTAATGACCACAGCAGTTGAGTCCCATAGTACTCAGAGCCATTTGAACCATTGAACCGCTCTTCGTTATGAACACTGGTTCGTCCATTTTTTGAATTGTCTCACTCACTTTTTACCATTCCATCATTCATTACATTTAAACTCTAAAACTCTAGAAGTTGACGGCGAATTTCAGCTGGCTTAATATTCTTTCCCTTCAAAAACAGAATTACAAAACGTACGTGACAGTCGAGTTCGCAATCCGGCTGTAGTCGGTGGACAGACAATTAACCAAAGAGACGAGTGGGTATGTGCGGGACAGTGACACTAATACTTTTGTGGCGGCGTAACTAAACGGTACTTGCTTTCCGGAGACACCTCGTATGTTGAATGTTAGTAGTTGTAGCTAACTCTCACATGCGACATTGTTACTATACTGGCCATACCAAGACTATTTTCGTTTTTTCGTCAGCGTTCTTTTGCACACTATTCATACCAAAAATTTCACGTACTTGACACGTCGTATGACTGACTGTCCGTAGGCAATTAGTGGCCACGAGAGTCCATCTGGTATCGTTCGGCTGAGTGCTGCAAGTCTTTCCATTTTTGACGCCACTTCGGCGATTTGGGCGTCATTTTGATGAAGATGAGATGAGGCGATTAGGACAACACAAACACACAATCTCCGAGCGAAGAAAATCTCCGATCCGGCTGGAAATCGAACGTGGGACTCCGCAACCTATACCACTGGCCATTACAATTGCTATACCAAGAAGAAATCCAGATGATAAACGGGTATTGATTGGACATATATATTATACTAGAACTGACATGTGATTACATTTTCACGCAATTTGGGTGCATAGATCCTGAGAAATCAGTACCCAGAAGAACCATCTCTCGCCATAATAACGGCCTTGATACGCCTGGGCATTGAGTGAAACAGAGTTTGAATGGTGTGTACAGGTACAGTTGCCCATGCAGCTTCGACACGATACCACAGTTCATCAAGAGTAGTGAGTGGCGTATTGTGACGAGTCAGTTGCTCGGCCACCATTGACCAGACGTTTTCAATTAGTGAGAGATCTGGAGAATGTGCTGCCCAGGGCAGCAGTCGAACATTTTCTGTATCCAGAAAGTCCCGTACAATGCCTGCAACATGCGGTCGTGCATTGTCCTGCTGAAATGTAGGGTTTCGCAGGGATCGAATGAAGAGTAGAGCCACGCGTCGTAACACATCTGAAATGTAACGTCGACTGTTCAAAGTGCCGTCAGTGCGAACAAGAGGTGACCGAGACGTGTAACCACTGGCACCCCATAGCATCACGCCGGGTGATACGCCAGTATGGCGATGACGAATACACGCTTCAAATGTGCGTTCACCGCGATGTCGCCAAACACGGATGCGACCATCATGACGCTGTAAACAGAACCTGGATTCATCCGAAAAAATGACGTTTTGTCATTCGTGCATCCAGGTACGTCGTCGAGTACACCATCGCAAGCGCTCCTGTCTGTGATGCAGCGTCAAGGGTAACCGCGGCTATGGTCTCCGAGCTGATAGTCCATACTGCTGCAAACGTCGTCGAACTCTTCGTGCAGATGGTTGTTGTCTTGTAAACTTCCCCATCTG
The DNA here is from genome assembly GCF_023864345.2 of Schistocerca serialis cubense. Taxonomy (NCBI): domain Eukaryota; kingdom Metazoa; phylum Arthropoda; class Insecta; order Orthoptera; family Acrididae; genus Schistocerca; species Schistocerca serialis. The sequence continues at coordinate 139,527,678 of NC_064640.1, read as the reverse complement.
TTGACTCAGGGATCGAGACGTGGCTGTACGATCCGTTACAGCCATGCGGATAAGATGCCTGTCATCTCGACTACTAGTGATACGAGGCCGTTGGGATCCAGCACGGCGTTCTTTATTACCCTCCTGAACTCACCGATTCCAAATTCTGCTAACAGCCATTGGATCTCGACCAACGCGAGCAGCAATGTCGCGATACGATAAACCGCAATCGCGATAAGCTACAATCCGGAAACGTCATGGTACGCGTTTCTCCTCCTCACGCGAGGCGTCACAACAACGTTTCACCAGGCAACGCCGGTCAACTGTATAGGAGAAATCGGTTGGAAACTTTCCTCATGCCAATACGTAGTAGGTTTCGCCACCGGCGCCAACCTTGTGTGAATGCTCTGAAAAGCTAATCATTTGTATATCACAGCATCTTCTTCCTGTCGGTTAAATTTCGCGTCTGTAGCACATCTTCGTGGTGTAGAAATTTTGATGGCCAGTAGTGTAGATGCAGTGACGCTAACCACTAGTCATCTTGGGTATTAATAACCGCTTCAGCTGTATTTAGTCCTTTATTACTGGATCACAACCGCTCTCGTGGCACTAAAAGACACATCTTCAGGTGAACATCTGTGTAACAATAAATCCGGAAGTAATAACAACCCTAAGACATAAGCTGGTATGGTAAATTAATTTTAGATTAAGAAATATAAAAAATTATTAAAACTTTTACATGAGAAAATCAAAATGTTGTTACTCACATGATTAAAACATTAGAGCGGAAAAGCTCGGAATCTGTAAAGTTATCTGCTAACCACTAGACTACAGGCTGCGGAAAAAAATGCCATGTGATAGAACGAGATGCAGTGGGCTAGTATTGGGGATTCATACCTTACTCTGTCCATTCGGACTGTTGAGTTTCTGTGAGCAGCGTGAGCCACTACAGGCGAAAGCCAATCCCCATTATCCAGATTGACCCTGATTTCGACCAGATGTGGTTCATGTAAACTCGACCCCATCCAAGCAGGAGAGAGTCTGATATCCTGGAAGAGCACTTTGGGGACCGCATTGTGGCTCTGGGGTACCCAAAGGCCACTGGTATGGGCCTAGTTTGGCCGCCATATTCTCCAGATCTGAACATATGCGACCCCTTTTTGTGAAGGTATATCAAAGACAAGGTGTAGAGCACTAACCCCAGAACCACTGCTGAGCTGAAAACAGCCATTCAGGAGGTTATCGACAGTATCGATGTTCCGACACTTCAGCGGGCTACGCAGAATTTCGCTATTCGCTGCACCACATCATCGCCAATGGTGGCAGGCACCTGGAGCATGTCATAACCTAAATCCTAATATGTGTAGTGACGTTTACTTGTATCTAATTTATGTTTTTTCTTCCTAATATAGTTCAATAATTGTCACCCTGTATATCTGTCTGGTATTTGTTCACCTATGTTGTCTTTGCTTGCGTAAGGAAGATTTTTCCCCATAAATGTGCTAGTATTTTACCTGTTACGCAAGCGCTCTCCATGTTGTGACATAAGTATCGTCACCATCACCATTTTATTGTGCCTTTGCCCCGCATCGGCGCGAGGTTGACATGTTAATCAACTTAGGTGGCATGGTTAATTTAAGGAGTAGCCGGATGCCTTCCATTCGTCACCCTGTTACCCTAGGGGACGGAATATGTGTACCTCAACTGTGTGCATGTAGTGTTGTAGGGGACGCCATCTACCGGACTGGAATTCATTAGGATGCACTGAGGACCTGTGCGGCATCAAATGGTTCAAATGGCTCTAAGCACTATGGGACATCTGAGGTCATCAGTCCCCTAGACTTAGAACTACTTAAACCTAACTAACCTAAGGACATCACACACACCCATGCCCGAGGCAGGATTCGAACCTGCGACCGTAGCAGCATCACGGTTCAGTACTGAAGCAACTAGAACCGCTCGGTCACAGCGGCCGGCTGTGCTGCGTCGTTAGACACGATAAAACAATATTCAAAATTATTTAGTTTATTACTGGAGTTACAAGTCATTGCCGCTTCTTCTGCGTCGACTGGCGGCTATGTAACCCGGAGAAAAATCCGCTGAATAAAATAGCGGACTCAAGGCTGCATTAGCTCGAAGTGGAGGTCGATGACTCCCTGTTGTGGCGGTTTTGCCGCTCGTAGGCGAGACTCTCCGGCGGTAGCTCGGCTTGGATTTAGTAATAACCACGATGTGAGTGTTTTGATTCCCACGCCTTTTCGGGGACCAGTCAATCCCTCCCAAATCACTGCCCGTGCTGTCCCCTCAGCCCCGATGTTGGCTGCTGTGTAGTCATGCTGCACCCGGCTCGCCTATACGGTAGATCTTCAGATCCGCGCGACGCATGTGTTTAGGGCAGCTTCTGCCCTTGATCGTAGTCGTGTTGGTAGACCCTCAGCTCACCCATCAGCGCCGGCTGCTGTGCTGACGTCAGTACTGGACTGCTGGACTAAATCAGGCGTGGCTTCACATCACTAATCGTCTTGTGGACCAGCCAGTGCAAGATCAACAGTAGAACAATCTCATACACAAGATTTTACCATACCATAACCAGATAATCGAGTGCAAATTACTTGGAAGCCATCGAATCCACTGATCGAGTGCCAAAAGCTAATGTGAGTGGAGCATTTATGTCACCGAGGAGAGGATCTGCTCTAGGACGTCATTCGTAATGAACGAATTGATTCTGCTCTTCAAGTCAGCGGTCTTCAGTTACACTAAATTTGCTTAACGAATGTTTTACTGGGTCTTTGCTGCTTACTCAAACACCTGTTAAATGTTGTTGCCTCCTACAAAAATGTTGCGGGAGTAAAAAAGGCGGTTTAGCCTTCACTGTTCTAACCATTTTCAGCTCAGTTGCTCGCAGTCTCTATTAAGAGCGTCAGGGTGGCTGTCTTCTTGACCCAGTAACATTGTTGAAATGTTTACCGGCTGGCGGCTGGTGACACTTTCGCGTGGCTGGGTTATGCCGGCTGTTCGGACTTAAAAAAAAAATTACTCTTATGTTTCCTTACTAATTTTATCGAATAACAATGAAGGGAGCGAAAGTTTTCTAAATGTTTGCGAATCGTGTAACTGAAGCGGGACTTGGGTACTAGTGGCATGCGGAAATCCTACTAAAAACCACGTAAGGGCAAGGCCCTCCTCATTAACCCGCCGGGCGGAATCGATCCTCGGCCGGTGCATCTCCCGATCCCAAAAGCTGCGCTTTAACTCACACCGCTAGCCTTGTGGTTTTTGTTTTACCTTATTTACATGTTGTGTCTAAAAGTCATCGACAACGTTTGGCATATTGTGTGGACCGTTCGAGGCACAGTGATTTGCACACTGGAGTCTCATTTGGGAGGACGACCGTTCAAATCGGCGCCCGATGATCCTGATTTAGATTTTCCATGATTTCCATAAATCGCCCCAGGGAAATGCTGCGATGGTTCCTTGGGAATGGTATGTGGCGAATCCATTCCCCACACTTGAAACATTCCGGCCTTTGCTCCTTCTCTAATGACGTCATTGTCGAAAGGGCGTTAAACCATAATCTTCCTTTCTTTCATATTGATCGGGATAGCAAACGTCATTTTCCAAGAGGGGAACCCCTGCGCAGATATGAATAATTTGGGCACCGTGGAGCATTGAAATTAGAGATCGGTGGCGTTCCCGTGTTTTCGGATTGTGTTTTATAGCCTAATTATTTATACAACCTATTGGTCATCAGTGTAAGACTCCTTCTAATGGCATTCGTCTACATGGACTGCATCTTAACATAGCCCTTCGCTCTCAGCCTGATTGAGTATTTGAGTTGTCTACCAGTGCAATAACATTATTAACTTCACTACGACACTTATCGGTACGTAAGTGAAGAAACGGTCGACATGCTTCTTGCATACAAAAATACAGCAGAACTGCTGCACGAATGTATGCGGAAAGATTTCCCGAAGAAAATACTCAGCATCATTTGACGTTGACTGCAGTTGAGTGAAGATTACGAGAGACTGTCAAGTTGCAACTAGGTTGTATTTTTCGCTTAGAGTCATTCAGAATTGTATCAAGTACGTGAAGTAAATTGCGCGTTCTGTGCTTGTTACGTTTTTGTGCCTCGGAGTACCGTGTAATATTGAGAAATTTACTGTAGCCTTCTGAACACAAAATAAATTATTCTGCAATTTCTGTCCGATGTTATCTGTCAAAACGGATGCTATCCGTCCACAGTTGGCTAAAACGGTCGTCATTAAATGGTATGTAGTGGACATCTTCAAAGATGACCCTACCATCTGCATTTGTAATGGTTACGTTACGTTGATAGAGGAAATGTTTCTTAAAATTTGCTAGTGTTGTCCGATACATAGTCAATACATCTCAGTAGTATTTCTATCAGCGGCTATTTTGCTGGTGCATTCAGTAAAAGCTCTTCTCGTTTTTGGCCTTTATTATATAAGGGTGGGCTTGCTTCTTCCAAGTAGTCGTGAGTTGTGATTCAACACAGCTGTTCTGTCAGTTGCACACAGAGCTTGGATTGAACAGGAGAAATGTCTGTAGCATATATAAAATGTTACATAGTGTATAGAGAGCCGCGGTCAGTGAAATAGCGCTAGGCCGTCTTGAAAAGGGTAAGTGGTCTACAGCGGAGTAGCTGGTTCATTTTTGCACGCTTGTACGACCCTCGGCAAAATTAAGGAGCAATATCCTTAACATCGGTTGGCTGCAGAATTCTAGACTATATTCTGAGTTCGAATGTAACAAATTTACTAGAGACCGAAAAGCTCATGTTCACGATTCAGCACAGCTTTAGAACGCGCCGCTCGTGCGAAATCCAGCTTGCTCTTTTCTCAGATGGTATACCGCGAACTATGGATGAAGGGCAGCAGGCTGATTCCATATTTCTAGATTTCCGAAAAGCGTTCGTCACGGTGCCCGACAGCAGACTATTAACGAAGGTATGTGCGTACGGAACAGGCTCCCAGGTATGTGACCGGCTCGAAGAATTTTTAAGTAATAGAACCCAGTATGAAACTTCCTGGCAATTTAAAACTCAGGACCTTTGCCTTTCGCGGGCAAGTGCTCTACCAACTGAGCTACCGAAGCACGACTCACGCCCGGTACTCACAGCTTTACTTCTGCCAGTACCTCGTCTCCTACCTTCCAAACTTTACAGAAGCTCTCCTGCGAATCTTGCAGAACTAGCACTCCTGAAAGAAAGGATATTGCGGAGACATGGCTTAGCCACAGCCTGGGGGATGTTTCCAGAATGAGATTTTCACTCTGCAGCGGAGTGTGCGCTGATATGAAACTTCCTGCAAGGTTCGCAGGAGAGCTTCTGTAAAGTTTGGAAGGTAGGAGACGACGTACTGGCAGAAGTAAAGCTGTGAGTACTGGTCGTGAGTCGTGCTTCGGTAGCTCAGTTGGTAGAGCACTTGCCCGCGAAAGGTAAAGGTCTCGAGTTCGAGTCTCGGTCGGGCACACAGTTTTAATCTGCCTGGAAGTTTCATATCAGCGTACACTCCGCTGCAGAGTGAAAATCTCATTCTGAGAACCCAGTATGTTGATCTCGACGGAGAGTGTTGTTCGGAGACAGGGGTAACATCAGGAGTGTCCCAGGGAAGTGCGATAGGACCGTTCCTATTTTCTATATACATAAATGATCTGGCAGGGTCGGCAGCAATCGGCGTTTCTTCGCTGACGATGCTGTGATGTACAGGAAGGTGACGAAGATAAGTGACTGTGGGTTGATACAAGATGACCTAGACAACATTTCTAGTTGGTGTGATAAATGGCAGCTGGCTGTTAATGTAGAAAGACGTAAGTTAATGCGGATGAGTAGGAAAAACAAACCCGTACTGGATACAGCATTAGTGGTGCCCTGCTTGACATAGTCACGTCGTTTAAATATCTGGGCGTAACGCGATATGAAATGGAACGAGCGTGTGAGGATTGTGGTAGGGAAGGTGAATGGTCGACTTCGGTTTATTGGGAGAATTTTAGAACAGTGTGGTTCATATGTAAAGGAGACCGCATATAGGATGTTAATGCGACCTATTCTTGAGCACTGCTCGAGTGTTTGGGATCCGCGCCAGGTCAGACTGAAAGAAGATATCGAAGCAATTCAGAGGCGAGTTGATAGATTTGTTACCGGTAGGTTCGATCAGCATGCAAGCGTTACAGATACGCTTCGGGAGCTCAAGTGGGAATCCCTGGAGGGAAGAAGACATTTATTTCGGAGAACACTACTGAGAAAGTTTAGAGAACCAGCATTTGAAGGTGACTGCAGTACGATCCTACTGCCACCAACACACATTCCGCATAGGGACCACGAAGATAAGATACAAGAAATTAGGGCTCATATGGAGGCATGTAGATAAATGTTTTTCTCTCGCACTATCTGCGAGTTGATCAAGAAAGGAAATGACTGGTTGTGGTACAGGGTACCCTCCGCCACCCACCGGGCGGTGGCTTGTGGAATACCTATGTAGATGTAGATGTAGATGAAACGACAAGGGACGGCCAGCTGGCGTTCTTGGCAGGTTCTGCTGCGAGTCGCAATATTTTACGGGGAACAAGAGACTGTAGGAATAATGATCCTTGCCGGAGGCAGAGAATAATGTAGTATTTGATAGCCTTACTTTTATCGCAGCCAACAGAAAACGGGAGACTGCAGTTCGTGGCCGATATAATTTGTTGCAGTTGAGTGGGGCGCGGAAGCATGCTCAAGTGGCAGCGAGCGCCACTAGCAGAGAATGAAAATGGACGCTTAATTACATTAAAACATTCTAAGTAACGTTCCAGACTGTTTAGGGAAACTCATAGAGTTCTTGTTGATACGCCACCGAGACTAACACAAGAGAGGAAAAAAAATACAAATTTTCAGTGGGTAGAGTGATAGGACCTCAGTTTAACTAATTGAAAAGTAACAAAATAACTAAGTCCTGCAGCAAGAAGGCCAGAGCACCTGTCTCAAGTGGCGACTGCGGCAGGTCTGCTTATCTGTATCATGAAAATCTTCGGATTAAAGTATAGGGTGACAATTGTTGGTGTACATACAATAAAACTGTCATAACTTCTGAACAGTTTGAACTAGGACGTTCAAACTGCACGATTGGTCGCAGGGCATGATGGGAATTAGTATGCGCATTATGGTTTGGATTAGCGACGAAGTCCACTTTCATTTGGATGGGTTCGTCAGTAAGCAAAACTGGCTCATTTAGGGGACTGAGAATCCGCATTTCGTGATCAAGAAGTTTCTTCACCCTCAATGGGTGACTGTGTGGTGTACAGTGCCCAGTCACGGAATAACCGGTGCGATTTTCCTTGATGACACGGTGACTACCGAACGGTACGTGACGGTTTTGGAAGATGATTTCATCCCCATTATCCAAAGTAACGCTGATTTCATAAGATGTGGTTTATGTAAGACGGAGCTCGACCCCATCGACGGAGGAGAGTGTTTGATGTCCTGGAGGAGCACTTTGGGGACTGTATTCAGGCCTGAATTACCCAGACCGCACTGGCATGGGCCTGTCGGGCTGTATTAAAGACAAGGTGTACAGCAATAATCCGAAAGCCATTGCTGAGATAAAAACAGGCATTCAGGAGGTCATCGACAGCATCTATGTTCCGACACTTCAGCGGGTCATCTAGAATTTCGCTATTTGTCTGCGCATATTATCTCCGAAGTTGGCAGGCATACAGAATATGTGACAACCTTAAGCCGAATATCTGTAGTGACGTTTGCATGTACAATAAAGTGTGTGCACTCCGTAGTTTGTAACTAATTTAGGTATTTCTTCATACAGTTCAATAATTGCAGCCTCTATATATATGGTCAAAATGGATACAAAAGAGCAGGAACTTGTCAACAAAAGACCGAGTGTACAGGAGAAGGCAATGATAAACCGGATTTCGATGAAAGTCAGGCTGAGGTAACTGGGATTTCAGATTCGATATTGAAACAAACATTATAAATGTTGCAAAGAAAACAGGGTATTTTAAAAGTCACCTTTGTATCAACAGCATCATTCGAAGCACGAATGATAACAGCATGGGTTGAGAGGTTACACGACGTTATTTCAGTGATTACAAAATCAAGTCAGATTTACAAAGAACTAGGCAATATGAGCTCTCTTATCGCTATTGACAGGGTTAAATCCGTCCCGCTATGTGCCCGCAGCTCGTGGTCGTGCGGTAGCGTTCTCGCTTCCCACGCCCGGGTTCCCGGGTTCGATTCCCGGCGGGGTCAGGGATTTTCTCTGCCTCGTGATGGGTGGGTGTTGTGTGATGTCCTTAGGTTAGTTAGGTTTAAGTAGTTCTAAGTTCTAGGAGACTGATGACCATAGATGTTAAGTCCCATAGTGCTCAGAGCCGTCCCGCTATGTGCTGAGAACAAGGACGAAGAAATGAAATGTCTTAGACAAATAGCGGGTGACCATCCGGTCTGCCGACAGCTGTTGCGCCAGGAGAGCGGTGTTCGTCGACATGCCCCTCCATATCCGCATCCAGTGACGCCTATTGACTGAGGATGACATGGAGCCCGGTCGGTGCCGTTGGAAGGAGATAAGTTGTTGGTTTTTTTTTTTTTTCAAAAAAGGGCAAATAGTGGTAGCAAATGGATTCGACGCGGGTTTAATACATAAAACGGATGCAGTGGTAGAGCACAGAAACCAACAAAACGAGAAAAATCGGTAGAAATATTGAGCCATGCCGTATTGGGAAATTATCTCATATAAATTGGAGAGGTTATGTAACAACAAAAAGGTGAAATCTGGGTTCATGACAGACAGCAAACTGGAACACAAGCTGAAGCAAAAGGCTTCACAGGGGAAAACAAGATGAGGAAAGCGGGAGTTTATGAAATATGAAGTGTCAGGATTGTGAAACGAAGTGCTTGGGGCAAACGGGAAGAAACTTTAAAAGTAGGATTTAAAGAGCATTATAATAAGAGAACGGCTCGTCGGCGGGCGAAGCGTGGGGCTATTACACTTTGAGGAGAAATGTTACACTTTGAGGATAAAGGATGTTTGCTGTCAGATTTAGAAGAAGTGGAGATTTTTTGCGCTTTGAGATAGGGATGCGTTAGCGTATTATATGAAGAGACGGAAGTGTCCAAGGGGCATTTCTGGGCAAACTTCAGCGATGTCCTAATCGGAAAGCAGCCGCCAACTTATTCGAATTAGTGGCGTCAGGTTTAATGTTCTCTATTGGTTATGTTTCATGGATGCACATGTTGCAGTATAGATGTGGTACTGGTTTTTGGATTTAGCAGGACTTGCCATATAATGTTCAAGGGTTTTATTTCAGAGAGTGGCATCGTTGGGGGCTGTGATATATGCATTGCAGGAAAGTACTATCTTTGGTGGGTGGAAGTGGCTGCCTTCAGTCTACAACTGTATGAGATGTTCTAGGAACAGTTTTATGTTTGACACTGCATGTTTGCTGCTGGATTTTGACGGTGCCTAGTGCCATACAAGCTTTAAGGTATGCTATACTACCGGGTGATATAAATAATTCTATTTGGTTGTCAGTACTTGTAGTACCAATATTTCGATTTATTGATTGGTTCCATGTTTTATATTGCTTTATAATGGGGTAACGTAGTGTCGAAACGTGTTGTGATAAAAATATCAAGCATTTGACAAATGGTGGCGTACTATTCTTAGCTATTAACATATTTATTTATTTATTTAGCGTATGGCTCATAACATCACAGTAAAAATTACAGAAACAACACGATTTAAAAAAAAATCACATATGTATAAACAGAGCAATAAATAACAGTTTGTATGTAAGGACACCGCCAATTGTAAATTTACACTCACAGAAGAGCAGCCGGAGTGGCCGATCGGTTCTAGGCGCTACAGTCTGGAACCGCGCGACCGCTACCGTCGCAGGTTCGAATCCTGCCTCGGGCATGGATGTGTGTGATGTCCTTAGGTTAGTTAGGTTTAAGTAGTTCTAAGTTCTAGGGGACTGATGACCTCAGAAGTTGAGTCCCATAGTGCTCAGAGCCATTTGACCCATTTGAACAGAAGAGCAATCACAAGCAGACGTCCAGCTTAGATAATAAATAGTCGATTGCCTCTTGGGTCGCCATTAGGAAATCCTGTGGGTCACCCTCGTATGCCCTTAGTGGGCATTCTTGCACGATGTGTTTGACCGTCTGTCTCTCAGCGCCACAGTCGCAAGCGGCCGAAGGAAGTTTACCCCATCTGTGTAAGGAGTCGGCGCATCTCCCACAGTTGATTCTGATGCGATTAAGAGTTGATCAAATTTTGCGAGGGCAATCAAATCCTTTTGGTTTACTAAAGATGCATGGCATACTGTGGCAGTTTACTGCTGTTCTGCTCTCCCATTCCTCTTTCCGTCCAAGGAAACCGACTCCGGTCTAGGCATCCTCCACTAAAGACCGCACAGGCTCTGCACCAAACCAACTTTAAAATAAATGACCGATGGAAAGAGCAATTAACATAAATGTTCGCATATTCTTTTTTCTCCTCTACGTATATACCCTCTTGCACATACAGCATATTAAAACGTGTGGCCGTAATTATAGTAGAGACGAGTACCGTATTCCTCATGGGCAGTAGTTATCTAGTGGGTATCCAGCTACGGTTCGCGGACTTCTGACCGCTAATGCCAACCCAATATCTTTCGAAACTCCAGTTGAGTTACGAGTGTCATTTCAACAAACACGCAGTTGCACAGTGGGAGATTTATTGCACCACTTTACGTGTGTACTAGGACAAATTCGTTATTAAATTGCCGCGTTCATTCCATACTGTCTGTACTGAGAGTTTTTGTGAATATAGGGCCACTGCGTGTGCGCTGCACCTCGCATTCGGTAATAGATAAAAAGAGCGAGCTTTGTAGAGGCATCTTCTGGGTGAGGGGGAGAGACGACGGAAAGAAGGGAGTGTTTTGGCGGCGTCTGAACGTACCTATGCGCCGCTAGCCCGTGGGTAGGGGTAGGAGTGGGGGTAGGGGTAGGGGTAGCGGAGGGGCGGGGAGGGCAAACAGTCTCAAGGTCGGGCCGCAGCTGCGCTGTGCGCTCTCGCGCCTCAAGCCTTTAGCAAAGCCGTCCGCACGCAGACACTCCACTCTGGTTGTTGTCATTACGCGCCACCTGTTGTTTACCGATGCTCGCTGTGTTCTCTAAACATCGCTCTTACAAGCTGGACTGGAACAGATCTAGAATGGGGACGAATAGCAGCTTCGTAGTACCGTCCAGTCCCTTGTTATCGAGAGTCTACAATACTGTAATTTCAGGTCTTATGCAGTCAGTGACATATTTTTGTGTTTTATTGACCTTTTGCTGAAATAAAAATAGCCATTCTTAAGTGCATTTAATATTCGCATTATAACACTGCGTGATCGTTCTACATCTATATTTATTTTATTTGTTCATCGGTTTCCATGCCACCATGCAAGTTAAAGAAAAATTGTGAGAGAATATGAGAATACATAGCCGCGCGGGATTAGCCGAGCGGTCTTAGGCGCTACAGTCATGGACTGTGCGGCTGGTCCCGGCGGAAGTTCGAGTCCTCCCTCGGGCATGGGTGTGTGTGTGTTTGTCCTTAGGATAATTTAGGTTAAGTAGTGTGTAAGCTTAGGAACTGATGACCTTAGCAGTTAAGTCCCATAAGATTTCACACACATTTTTGAGAATACATATCACATTACAGAGAAAATTTCTCAACTACTATGAGGAGCTCTCTAGAGAAAAGCAATGTGCCACAAAGAAACCTGTCAACTTATATTAGAAGGCCTGGGGTTTGTCACTGAATTTTTTTTTTTTCTGTTCTGATGGAAGTCCATTGAAACTGAAACATGCTGAAGGTATAGTACATAACTTTCTGTACAATCAATAAGGAAGTGCTGTGCAAGTGCTGGTACTTTTTTTCCGTCTAGTGTTCACTGAATGTAGCAGTTTCTTGTGAATCAGTCAGTATTGTCAACATCAAGCACACAATCCAGTCACATTGGTGCGACCGCCTAAGTTTGACGTCAACGTGCAGTAATTTATTTTATTTATTTACTCGTCAAGTTCCGTAGGACCAAATTGAGGAGCAAATCTTCAAGGCCATGTGGCTTGTCAGAACATGAAATTACAACATAAAAGAAATAACAGATTTTAAAAATAAAATGCTTATGAACCCGAAAAACTCCATAAGTTCAATTAAACGCTATCAACAATACAACAAGAATCACCTTAATTTTTCAAGGAAGTCCTCAACAGAATAGAAGGAGTGACCCACGAAGAAACTCATCAGGCCGGCCGCTGTGGCCGAGCGGCTCTAGGCGCTTCAGTCCGGGACCGCGGTGGTGCTACGGTTGCAGGTTCGAATCCTGCCTCGGGCATGGGTGTGTGTGATGTCCTTAGGTTATTTAGGTTTAAGTGGTTCTAATTTTATGGGACTGATGACCTCAGATGTTAAGTCCCACAGTTCTTAGAGCCATTTGAACCATTTGAAACTCTTCAGTTTCGATTTGAAAGCGCGTCGATTACTGCTAAGATTTTTGAATTCGAGCAGTAGCTTATTGAAAATGGATGCAGCAGTATACTGCACACCTCTCTGCACAAGAGTTACGGAAATCCGATCCAAATGCAGGTTTGATTTCTGCAGAGTATTAATTGAGTGAAAGCTTTTTATTCTTGGGAATAAGCTAATATTGTTAAGAAATAATGACAGTAAGGAATATATATATAATATGTCAAAATACCCAGACTCGTGAACAGGGGTCGACAAGAGGTTCGTGAACTTACACCACTTATTTGCCAAACCGTCCGTTTCTGAGCCAAAAATATCATTTTAGAATGGGAAGAGGTACCCCAAAATAAGCAAATGAAAATAAGTAAAGGAGACTAATTTTCGTGTTGAACGATCACTCACTTCAGATACCGTTCGAATAGTAAAAGTGGCAGCATTAAGTCTTTGAACAAGATCCTGAACGTGGGCTTTCCACGACAGTTTACTATCTATCTGAACACCTAGAAATATAGACAATATAGGATTTTCAATTGTTAAACGACTTCTAAAGCTGAACTGTACATTTGATGGCAAATTGTGTGGTATAAAATGATCAATTATCCTTACATACACCACTCACATAACCACTCGCAGACGCGGATGGCAGTGCTTGTGGTGGAGTGTATATAAAGCGTGTCCGGGGGACGGTGAAAACGGCACAGTCTCTATCTTAGTGAGGAATGGAGGGATTTGTCTGACATCCAGAAGGGTATGATCATTGAGTTTCGGGGCTAGTGTGTATATTTCATACGCAGCTAAGTTAGTAAACCGTTCGCGCGCCGCCGCCGCCAAAGTATAGCGTTCATGGTAAAATGGTGCTATTCAGAACCATCACCGAGGCAGATGTGGTACACCATGTGCCATAGATGACAGGAGTATACGGCGGCTGCCGAGATTTGTACGGGCGAACAGAAGTGCAGCTGTTGAACAGCTGCCCGTCCAGATGAACCAAAGGGCTAATAACTATGTCTCCTCGACAAACGTTCAGTGAACGTTGCTACGTATGGGCCCCCGCAGCTGGCGCCTGGTTCAGCCACCCATGCTGACTGATGTCCATCGGCGACGAAGGCTGGAATTTGCAAGCCAATACTGCTACTGAATGTCCACCGAGTGGCGACAGGTGGCCTTTTCAGATAAATCACGTTTTATGCTCCATCGAAAGGTGGCCATTGGCATGAAAGACGTGAACGTATCAAAGTAAACACCCTGCAACATCGCTGGAAATGTCCAGGCCGGAGGTTTGAGCGTTATGGTCTGGGAAATGCTTTCGTGTTATTCTCGGGGTGATCTAGACATTCTGGAAGATACAATGGATCAACATTGGGGATCATGTCCACTGCTACATGCAGTTTGTTTCTCGTCGACGTCATAGCTCCTACCAGCAGGACAATGCAACGCGTCCCACAGTTTGCAGTGTACGTGCGTGATTTGAAGGGCACCAGGATGAGTTTAAAGTCACGAAATTAGAATTATATATTAAACCTTCAGCTGCTGCGGGCGTTGATATATATCAACGGGGACAGAAACTATATACTTACATGGATATGGTGTCTGTTCTTTCGGACTTGACGTCTGCCGAGTATTAACTAAGCTGCTTATTCTTGGGAATAAGCTAATATTGTTAACAAATAACAGACACCTCCTTCTTGCAGCCGTGTACCGTAGGTCTCTGGAAGAGCGTAGCGTTCCAAAGGATTGGAAAAGGGCACAGGTCATCCCCGTTTTCAAGAAGGGACGTCGAACAGATGTGCAGAACTATAGACCTATATCTCTGGCGTCGATCAGTTGTAGAATTTTGGAACACGTATTATGTTCGAGTATAATGACTTTTCTGGAGACTAGAAATCTACTCTGTAGGAATCAGCATGGGTTTCGAAAAAGACGGTCGTGTGAAACCCAGCTCGCGCTATTCGTCCACGAGACTCAGAGGGCCATAGACACGGGTTCACAGGTAGATGCCGTGTTTCTTGACTTCCGCAAGGCGTTCGATACAGTTCCCCACAGTCGTTTAATGAACAAAGAAAGAGCATATGGACTATCAGACCAATTGTGTGATTGGATTGAAGAGTAACTAGATAGCAGAACGCAGCATGTCATTCTCAATGGAGAGAAGTCTTCCGAAGTAAGAGTGATTTCAGGTGTGCCGCAGGGGAGTGTCGTAGGACCGTTGCTATTCACAATATACATAAATGACCTTGTGGATGACATCGGAAGTTCACTGACGCTTTTTGCGGATGATGCTGTGGTATATCGAGAGGTTGTAACAATGGAAAATTGTACTGAAATGCAGGAGGATCTGCAGCGAATTGACGCATGGTGCAGGGAATGGCAATTGAATCTCAATGTACACAAGTGTAATGTTCTGCGAATACATAGAAAGAAAGATCCCTTATCATTTAGCTACAATATAGCAGGTCAGCAACTGGAAGCAGTTAATTCCATAAATTATCTGGGAGTAGGCATTAGGAGTGATTTAAAATGGAATGATCATATAAAGTTGATCGTCGGTAAAGCAGATGCCAGACTGAGATTCATTGGAAGAATCCTAAGGAAATGCAATCCGAAAACAAAGGAAGTAGGTTACAGTACGCTTGTTCGCCCGCTGCTTGAATACTGCTCAGCAGTGTGGGATCCGTACCAGATAGGGTTGATAGAAGAGATAGAGAAGATCCAACGGAGAGCAGCGCGCTTCGTTACAGGAGCATTTAGTAATCGCGAAAGCGTTACGGAGATGATAGATAAACTCCAGTGGAAGACTCTGCAAGAGAGACGCTCAGTAGCTCGGTACGGGCTTTTGTTGAAGTTTCGAGAACATACCTTCACCGAAGAGTCAAGCAGAATTTTGCTCCCTCCTACGTATATCTCGCGAAGAGACCATGAGGATAAAATCAAAGAGGTTAGAGCCCACACTGAAGCATACCGACAATCCTTCTTTCCACGAACACTACGAGACTGGAATAGAAGGGAGAATCCGATAGAGGTACTCAAGGTGCCCTCCGCCACACACCGTCAGGTGGCTTGCGGAGTATGGATGTAGATGGTTCAAATGGCTCTGAGCACTATGGGACTTAACATCTACGGTCATCAGTCCCCTAGAACTTAGAACTACTTAAACCTAACTAACCTAAGGACAGCACACAACACCCAGCCATCACGAGGCAGAGAAAATCCCTGACCCCGCCGGGAATCGAACCCGGGAACCCGGGCGTGGGAAGCGAGAACGCTACCGCACGACCACGAGATGCGGGAATGGATGTAGATGTAGATGTAGATGACCGGCAGCCGTCTAGAACGAAATATCCATATAAGTATATAGTTCTGGCAATACCGGCCATGACCTCCTTCTTCTGTGCGGATGTTCACGTATTACCCGAACTCATACGGGACTTGGTAAGAATGTCTTCCACGAGTGTGTTGGGTAGGGAAACTACGAATGTAGTGTGTGGACATACAAGGTGAGAATGTGGGTCTCGCGGAAGGCGTGCGCGAGACAGTCCCTGCAGTCACACTGTCCTCTGTGCCCTCGGTGACTCAGATGGATAGAGCGACTGCCATGTAAGCAGGAGATACCGGGTTCGAGTCCCGGTTGGGTTACACCTTTTCATCTGTCCCCACTGGTATATATCAACGCCCGTTAGCAGCTGAAGATATTACTGTATAAATCTAATTTCGTTCTAGACGGCTGCACGTCATATAAGTATAGAGTTTAAAGTACTCCCGTAGCCACCAAACTCGCCGGATGTAAGCCCAATCAATCGGGCTGCACGCGCCATGGATCCACAACCGAGAAACCTAGCGTACCTAGGTAGTAGGACAGGAGTCTGGATGGCTCCAGATCTCTGTCGGTACCTTCCAGAACCTCACTGACTCTCTTCCTGCACATCTCGCAGCGGCTCTCTCCGCAAAAGATGGTTAGTCAGGCTTTTGACAGGTGGTCACTATAATGTAACTGGAAAGTGTACTGTAATGAAGTCGCATACGTACAGCGATGACAGAATTAGATTTCCGAGAAACCTGAACAACAAACTACACGAAGATCACAAACTGACACTACAGATATGCTGGACCGCCCTTCTATGGGTTGAGAGTATTCTTAATAAACGTACGAAGTTGCCTTAATAAATGGTACTGGAGCGTAGAGTGAAACTAAGCCAAGTTCTATGCATGAAATGTTTACCCGGATACAAGGGTTGTGGTAATGGGTGAGCCACTCTCGTGATATAGGGATGTTCTACCGTTTGTGCAGGGTGTTTCACAATTCCTGTTATAGGCTGCTAGGTGTTTTAGAGGAGACATAGTAGATAAGGTTCTAATTAGGAATCCACGTCCGGATATATAGCGTTTGGTTACAAAATAATACGATACTGAAATAATCTTCTACATATTCAAGATTTCTCAACTGGTGAAAATTAAGCAATAAAAATTTACTATCTCTATGTGTAAACACTTTCGATTTCTCTTATAAATGTTTCGATTCAGTTTTCAATCGCAGTCATCACCCATGACGTGTGACTAACCAATTACTATGTGCATCTTGTACATACAGAACCACACATGGCAACAAGAAAAAGACATAAAATGAACGTAAGTGTAAAAAATCCATATATTTGTAAATAGTTAGAAATTTTAAACGAGTTACCAAGAATCATTACAGATCTTCTATTAAAATATGTATACTTAATTAATTTTCTTTATATTATAGACCACTGACGATGCCTTGCACGAATAAACGAAAAATGTTTGGTAGACCTAAATAAAATATTCATTTGCAAAAGACGGAGTTATTTCTTTTTTACATAAATAGTCTTAGTTTACCAAGAGCGCAGGTAGCAGTGGTTGTCTGGCGGGAGATGGCTTCCTTCGCTGGACACCTTTCCGTCTTTTCTCGTTACAGGGATCCTCTTCCTCTGCCTTCCAAATCACAAAGACTTCGCTCTTACCAACTGTCACTGTAGATTTATAATTTTAGACCGTCCTCTCTAGGAGAATGAAATGTTTACTCACAATCTTCCTTTCTGAGTTCGTCACGTCGAGCAACATTCGCTTAGGCTACGCTATGGGGTTTTGCAGGCATGCACTCCGTGTGATTTCTTGTCTGGGGACATGGCGTAATTTTTCCACATGTACCGCCAAGTTCCGAGGATGAGCACATTACGAGAACTCACTCTTGTCGATGCCTACTGAGAGGGAGGAATCGTACACGCCACCAATCTATTCAGCAAAAAAAGCACACAATCTATGTAACACTAAACCGTCGCCTAAGTGAAATATTTATGACGTCTACTTCTACTAATTGACGTTTTCCCAACTTAACCAAGAGAAGCACAGCAGAACTTACGATGGTCCCAAACATGTTGATGTACACCAGTGTCCCACGACTTATTTTAGTCATTTGGACAGTGGGATTTCTATTACGCGGCTCACAGATCTTGCCTATAAAAGTACTGTAGCGCTTTTGGAGGCCTCCGCATATTCAGTATACTTTATAGTTTGCTAGCCACTGATCGGTACTAACATAACTGTTAAGAGTCTGGAACAGTACATGGAAATTTTCTCACGCTTGCACAGCAGCCTTACCACCACAACAAACACATCTACTGACAATGGCTCTGATACACAAATACTGAAAGTGCATCAGAGCTGAACAACTTATTTTCTAACAGTATTCTCAAAATCTATCCAATATGGACTAACGGAAGTAAGATAACATCCAGCCCCAGTGAGACACAACACAAATATTAACTTAATTATTAAAAATCACACACAAGGGAAATTATTTGTACGTAATTACGCAATTACATTGCATGTCTCCTTCGTGCAGAACAGAATCACCAGGGTTACAGAACGTAGTTAAAACTTAACAAAAACTATGGCATAAAGTACGAAAAAGAATAAAGTTTCAGATAAAGACTTTAATGCAGATCGTGTAAAATTAAAATATTTTATTTCAGAAAAAAAAAATTCAGTCGTCAGTTGCGCAGTTAGGAATCTATTTCGCTTTACCAGTTTCAACAGATTAATTTGTCATCTTCAGAAGCCCACAAAATTCGGTATTATTATAAATCATTAGATCATGACCATACATGTATGTAAAGCATAAGAAGTGTGTTACAAATTCTTACTTAAAATTGGTTTGACAGATGTCAATATTTTCTTCCCATTACCATATGGTACAACATGTCGAAAAATGTACATATTGTATGTGATAATTATAAACACGTATTAATAATTTACAGCAATGGATCGTTTTTATATACACACCAAGGAATAAATTTAAGAGCATTTTTCGACATGTCATGGCATTATGCTTCTGTAAAGAAGTTATTGAGGTCTGCTAAACCAATATTAAGTAAGTTTTTGTAATACACTTCATATACTTCACAAACATTTATGGCGAAGCTCTAATGTTTTATAATATGCCAAATTTTGTAGACTCCTGAAGATGACAAATCTGTTGATGTGGGTAAAGCGAAATAAATTTCCTAATTGTGCAACCACAACTGAGTTTCATTCAGCAATATATACCACTGTTGCTAAGAAAATAGCCGTTACGGATAAAATTACAGTATTTTTCACTCAGGAGCGTAAATAAAGTTTAACGGAGATATTGTAGGTATTAAATTTATGACGTAAGTATTTCCATTTGCAGGTACATCACCTAAACCAAATTGACGAAACAAGTTGCTTTTGTTAGAGACTAGGCTCAAAAATGGCTCTGAGCACTATGGTACTTAACATCTGAGGTCATCAGTTCCCTAGAACTTAGAACAACTTAAACCTAACTAACCTAAGGACATCACACACATCCATGCCCGAGGCAGGATTCGAACCTGCGACCGTAGCGGTCGCGCGGTTCCAGACTGAAGCGGCTAGAACCGCTCTGCCACACCGGCCGGCGTTGGAGACTAGGGAAACACCATCATGTGAGTGATGAGATCATATTCATACCCTCCGCTTGCGATGTTATCTTTGTAACATTCTCATAATCTTTGTGGTGGCGGCGCACTGTATGCTTTCCTTGCATCCTTGTAAAGATGTCCACATTTGGAACGTCGTTCGCTTAGTCGCCTCATACGTCTTTTCCACTTCCGTGCAGTTGATATCGTCCCTAGGAACTTTGAGAAAATATGTTTCATATACAATTATCTCCGTTATGAAGTGTTGTTCGTTCCTCTATCTCATAGAGAACTTGTAGTGTGTCCATGAATTGATCCTCATCATGTATACCGACCAGGACACACTGCAGATGAAAGGAGAGATGTTTCATCTACCGCGACTTCACTGTCTAAAATAGGGAAGCCTTCAGCCTGTAACACGCGAAAAGTGAACGAGTGAACTATCGTCTAGGACAGTAGCTCCGAATCTTTCTCAGTCCATCACCCCTGGGTGCAAAAAGATATTAGCTAATAACACCCTTCACTCTACATCGTCAACAGTAGCGTCTGACTAAACATTAAAATGAAAAAGAATTTTCTTTCAACATTTTCATTTTTGAAATGATTTTTGATAAATTTTGTGTAGATGTTTTATTACACTACGAACTAGTGAGCCAATGATGTTACTGATACTGCTTATTTCTAGCGACCTTCTCTGGTAGAATGCTGAAACAATTCTCAGTGTATCGCGAGTGCTACCTGCAATTCCTCAGACCAGAAAGCTAACTAACCACGTTGAGGATAGACACTTAAAACAATACATGCTCCCTCTGTACCAATCCTCTCTCTCTACACTTGCTTCTCTCACATCCTGCCCCACACTACAGGTTGCCAATGTTTGTGTCTGACTACTGTCACTGATAATATTAACAATAATAATAATAACAATCATAATAATACAATATTGACTTTACAGCAGTGTAGTAGCCATGAGATAGTTACTTTTGTACTGTCATTCAGTTCGTTCACGGTTGCGAAGTGAAGAATGGAGCCCCTCCCGCCGGAGGTTCGAGTCCTCCCTCGGGCATGGGTGTGTGTTGTTCTTAACATAAGTTAGTTTAAGTAGTGTGTAAGTCTAGGGACTGGTGACCTCAGCAGTTTGACCCCTTAGGACACACACATTTGAACATTTTTTTAAAGAATGAAGCAATTTCCGGTCTATTGCGGGAACTTTCTGCATCTCGGAGAAGACACTTTCATGAGATATTAAGGACATACCAAGTATATGTCTCAGTTTTACTATCATAGATGCATGATACAAAGTACGAGGTATGTGTGTAGTGGGTGGACTATGTGAGGAAGAGGAAGATGTTCACATGTTCCTTTCACAAGCTGTAGCCTCCACCATATTGTGTCGTGTGTTCAAGAAATATTAGCATTTGAAAAAATTTGATTATTAACTTATTAAATCAGTATGACAGTCTTACGAAATAGTGGTAACAGTAATGATCATTAAAAATAAATTATTTCCGTGATCTAAACGCCAGTGATCCCTTTTGTTTTACCATTCAGAAAATTACATTTGAAACTACCTCTTTAGTTATTTTTTTATTAAACACTTACCTACCGAATTTTCCTTGACAAAGACAACTCGGACATAATCTATTCATTTATTACCCACAAAATACAAGCCCAATGCAATCTGACTGCTATACATTGACAACATGACTTCCAATAATTAACACAAAAGAATGGCCCTGAATTGTAAGAAATCCTAACAATAATACAAATTCCAAAAATATGAAATTAAATAAATACGAAATTACCTCCAACTCTGTTAATTGCCTTAACTCATTTCAATCTCGAATCCCAACAGTGCAAACCCCATTGCTTATCGTAAGTCACTTACCTCCAAGAAAATCTTCATAACACGAACTATAGCAATTACAGCAAGTAGCAACTACAGCCAGCTAAATAAAAAGAATCTAACTACTATAGATTCTAACTACTAGGAGGCCCATGGTTAGCTGGAGAAAGATTTTCTAGAAGAGCAAAGAATGTATTTAGAAAATTGTACCTTATTCACGTGTCATCCAGTTCCAAAAAGTATATAGTTGTCAATAATTCCACTGCCTAAACATTATCAACCACACATCCATCATCATACATTTCCGTGCATATTTTCTTATAAACACATCATTTAATCTCACTTTACAATGCATGTCCTACCAACTCAGAGTCTCCACTAAGAATATCATGTCCATATACTTCCCTGTCCACTCGCTAACTGCTAGTCCGTCCAACCACAGAATCTCTTGCCGAGGGCGCAGAACGCTGTCAGCGGTATTAACATAGTCTATAGCGCTGCCAACATACAAATAGGCTACTTACACATTTTACCCCTCAGGGGTAACTATCCCCAGATTCGGAACCATTGGTCTAGGGCAATATGGGAGGGTGTAAACTGGCCTCGAAAGACTGCTTGTCTCTTCGGAAGCTTAAGATCAGGATGATTCTTCACTCTTTCATTCTTCACGTTACACGCGCTGTAGGAGTCTTGTCCCTTGGTTGGGAATACTTTGCCGACGACAAAAACACTCGGTTATTACTCGCATAGCCTTAACAGTTCCACGATTTGTCTTTTCGGTCTCTCAACTTCCTTTCAGTTCTTCGACAGCGCGTGCATATTAGCCGAAACTCGGTGAATTTCTCGTTTTGTAGATGTTAATCATTCCTTAAGGATCATTACCTCGTGGTGGTATGCAGCTTCGCCGCTTGGCGCTTCACCCCTTACTGTTCATTAATAAGGCGTAGAAGATCGAGCCCAGTATTTATTTATAAATTTTTCTCACCTTATAATACCATAGTCCACCCGCGTAGCTGAGGAGTGGCGCGACTGGCTTCCATGCAGAGGATCTGGGTTCATTTACCAGTACAGTCAGGGATTTTTCCTTGGTGAAAGCTGGATCACTCAACCTCATGATGCCAACGTAGGAGCTATTGAATGAAAAATATCGGCTCCAAGGTCCGCAAATCCGACAACGGTTGGGAGAGCGGTGTCCTAACTCCACGGTCCTCCATACCGCCTCCAAATAACGCCATTTCTGAGGATGACACGGCGGTCGGTTGGTCCCGATTGGCCCGTTTGAGGCCAGAACGGCGGAGCCTAACACTATAGGACTACCTTTATTCAGCTCTTGCTGATTAGGATGCCACGGATTTTCCTTCTCGAAACATTAACAAGACTAATATCTAACTTCTCTCGGCTTTCTTCTGGGTTTCCATTGGTATTGCACCACTGCGAGCCCACATACCCGTCTACATTTGTCCCATTATGGCATTATTTCTGGTGTCCAGCAACTGCAAAATTAATGAGCGATATTGTTGGTGCACTCTGCAACTACCTTCGTTGTCTTTGTTTAAGCTTCCTGCATTGCAAACTGTTCCTGCAGTTTCTATAATCGTCTCTCGTGTCATCATGACTTTAACTAAAATCATCACGTTGGTTTCTTGCACCGTTAATTCGCACTGCAGCAACATAAACTGCAGCCAAAGTGTCACACTTTATCCTACCGACAAGAACATAACCAAACACTAATAACTTAATGCTAAAACGTTCATAAGTCATCTATCAAGAATAGTTCTAACTAGCAAGCCGAGACATTCACAGGAAATGACCATCGTAAGAGACGAAAATTATAGAATTCATGAAATATAGGTTATGTTCATTAGACAATACCAACAACAGTTAGGCACATAAAAAAATAATTCAAAGTGACACATAAATCATGGAACACAACACAAATTGCAACACCAGTAAACACAAAAATATTCAAAATTAAAGTTCATACAATCTATGCAAACACCCAAAATTCACTAAAATTCACTCTCTTCGAAGAATAACGTGTGCAGCAACAAAAAAAGACATATGTAAGTACACGGGGTGCAAAATAACACTGGCCCAGAAATTATTTCAAGGCTCTTAAGACAGGTAGTCCACCTTAATATCATCCGGCCTGGGAGCGGATACAGTAAGCTGAGTTGCCTATCTCATGGCGAATGAAATATTTTCTGGACCAGTGGCATTTTTGCCCATCCTGTATAAGTACGTTTATTTGTCATTGAAAAAATAAAGATCTCTGAAAATCGTTAGAGGAAATACTGAATAGCATAAAGAAGGGATTATGTTGTGAAAGATATATTAAAGGAGACTGTGGAAAAAATGAAAACAAACCATAAAGAACGAGTACTCCTGAAAACGAATATGTTTATCACTAAGCAAACCTGCAGCATCTGAAAATTGGGAAATGAAGATCCTGGGTTTGGCCGAGCGTTACTGTCTCTGATTTGGGCTGCATTCAGATATATTGAGATGTACTCGTGCTACTTCGGTTATACTGGATTGTAGTAGATAATATGAACTCCTTTAAGTGGCTCAACGTAGTAGCTGCAACCTCGAAATGAGAAGTTCTTACCTTCATTGCAAATCATCTTCGTCTCCTTTATGTTCAATTTTCCACTCCTTTCTGGTTCCTATGCTTTATGAGGACTAGTCAGCCCGGATTCACTAACGTTTTGTTATATTCCTATGACACCATACTCTTTCGGTTGCTGCAGCTTCGTCTTAGCTTCCAATTCAACCTATAAAATTAATGGAAGCTGGACACTTAAGTGAACGGGATGCTTTTATATTGCAGTTACTGATGTACGTAGAAAATAAAACCACGAATTCTAGGAACATAATAATTCTAGGAATTGTTAGCCAGCCTTTCTCTTTACCAGTATTAATGTAGAGAAAACTTACTGAATTATAAGTATCTGAGTAGTTCGTGTCTCTGGTTTTCAAGGAGAGATTTACGTTTCTTCTTCAGCTAATTCGTGTATATAATATTACTATTAGCGTTACAGCAGGCCGGAGGAGGCACTTTCTCTATGAATGGACGAGAGCGACTACGTTGTTCCTTCTGAACAGCATATATGATACTCACAAGCCAGAAACTGTTTGTGCGAAACTGCACTGAGGAAGCTACTCTTTCATTTGTATGAATCACAACATCTTAGTATTCCATTTTGATAGAAGCTCTCGAGTCTGGACATTGGCTTACATTCGGTACATAGGTTAATAAAGGGAAACAAGTTAGAAGGAAGCGCTGCTTTTCTTTTTTATGTCTCGCTTCCGAATATTCTGAGAGCGGAGCTGATTATACGCTGACAGGATGAACTTGTCGTTTCCGGCGCTCTTTTCCGCTTTGCGCCTCACCAACGCCACTCAATAAATATTCTTATAAGCGGCGTCTCCTGCCTCACGAAAGCTGTTTATAGGCATAGTGAGCAACCCAGTCATTATCCTGCTCTTCTGTCAATGAGCCGAAGCACAGAAGTTGACTAATTGAAAAAGGTGCAGAGACGAATTACGTCTACGATGAGAGAACCTATCAATCCGGAACATCGAGAATGTTTGAGCCTAATTTTATATTTTTTGATTTATAAAATTTCAGTCAACTTTTATAAAGTTTGAGAAACACAATTTAGTTTTCTTTTTTTCCCTTTTGTTGGCTTTATTTATTTATTTACACGTCAGGTACCGTAGGACCAAATTGAGGAGCAAATCCCCAAGGACATGGAACGTGTCAGTACATGAAATTACAACATTAAAGTAATAACAGATAAAAATAAAATGTTTATGAACCTGAAAAAAGTCAAGCCATAAGTTTAAGTAAACGCAATCAACAATACAACAAGAATCAGCTTAATTTTCCAAGGAACGCCTCGACTAAATAGGAGTGACCCATGAGTAAACTCTTCAGTTTCGATTTGAAAGCGCCTGGATTACTGCTAAAAATTTTTAATTCTTGTTGTACCTAATTCAAAATGGATGCAGCAGTATACTGCACACACTTTCGATCGGTTCAAGCCATCCCAATAGTTGTGTTTTCTCCTTTTTATTAGATTCATCAATGATTTCCTTGACAGGCCTTTGTGAGGCCCTAAGCGAAGTTTTCTGTATTCTGTCTGCATCTGTATGCCCTAAAACGTCCCTTGAAAAATCTCATTTCACTTGGTTGTGTATAAGAGATGTCTCTATTAGTTAATGACGAAGATTTAGTATCATATAGCACGAATGTAAATGTCATTGTTCTGTTTATCCCTTCTTGTTTATTCCAGAGTGAATTTTACATAGCGGACATATATCACAGTGTATTGTAATCAGTTCAGGACGAATGCCGCAATTATTTCTGTATGCATATTGCAATCACCCTCTTTTCTATTTGAGATAAGAGTAGAGACGAACCAAAGAAGAGCAGCATTTTTCGTCACAGGTTCACTTCGTAAGCACGAAAGCAACGCCGAAATTCACATACAACTCTAGAGGCAGACGCAGCAAAAGAGACTTTGTGATAACTGAGCCTTCCTGTTAATATTTCGAAACAGTATAATATAAGAAGCCTGAAGCAACATAGTCCTTTCTTTCGCGTATAGCTCGTCGTGTGAGCATGGTGGTAAAATCATAGAAACTCGAGTACATAAGTATAATTACCGGCAATCGTTCTTCTTGTGCACTAATGGCGAACAGAATAGAAGTGGGCAAGAATGATAGTACCCTCTACAGGATACCTGTAGGCAGCTCTGAATTAATATTCCGTCGACAACAACATTTCGTAACAGCCATCTACGATCAAATTCGTTTTCTTCGTGACATTATCTTTTAAGTAGTGAAACATCTGCAGAGAAACTGTGCTCTGTCCTTCTTAAGAAAATAGTAAAGAAGCGGAAAGCAAGAACCTGTGCCCACCAGACACAATTAAAGGAAGCTAGACGGGAGCTTGAGAGACTGCAAGACACAAGGCGGAGAACTGGAAAATGGCAACTGACAGAAAAGCCAACGACAGGTAACTGATTGACGCCCTACACAGTCAAACAATTTTGTGCTACTATGAAGGAGAACGGTCCAAGGAACGAGGCCTGCGGCACATCTGCCTTCATTTGATTGTGAATCTTCATTGGTAATTTCTAATATTTTCTTTCAGTATATGAATTATAGATTACTTCACACATAAAAAAGAAAATGGTACGTATCAAAAATGAAACCATACAACCAATGGTTGAGTTTTTATATTTATATCAGTTGTAAAAAAATTATATATTATCTCAAATTTAATTTAATTTTATCTTAATCTTTTTAACAAAATTCCGTGTATTTAGATATTAATAGCTTGTGCTGATATGGCTCTACAGAAACATTTTTATTGACTTTCGCGGTGTGCCCATGCAGCCACCTCAACAGTGGAATGTAATTTTTAGACAATACTAATGCAAGGACAACATAACGTCCAGTCCTGGGCGGAGAAAATCTCCAAAACGACCGGGAATCGATCTCGTACCCCTTCGCGTAGCAATCCACCGTACTGACCGAGGCGGACCCTCCACAGCACTGTAGGAAGAAATAAAAACGTTGTGTAGTGAAATGGCTTCTGTATGTCGAGGATCACTGACTGGGGAGCATGAGAAATCGTACTGATGACTGACTTTCACTGCTCGTGCATTGTAGCTCGAATATAAGAAGTTTGTGGTTGCCAGACTGCAGCGGCCGGAAGCAGAGTTGCCGGCGAATAGACACACGTGACATGGCTCTGCACATACCTGCGAAGCAGACAATACAGTGACCCCGTGGCACTCGAGGAAGAACTGCGATTAGCTGGTGGCTGCCCCTCAGCACTCCTTTCGTTGAAACGTCAGTCACAAAGCGATTTCAATCGAAAAACAGTCGGTAAATATGGGCTCTAACTCATTGTATATTATTATTTTCAAATGTTGGGAAGTTGGTTCAGAATACAATTTCCGAGTCTGCATGTACAAGTGATTATATGAATTATTATCAGAATAGGAATTCAATTGGCGGCACTGCATAATCCGTGTAAAATTTGTTGTTAGGGAGATTGACAACGTATGCTAAATACTGTGGCCAGAGCCTGCTGAGTTCCCTTAAGAGTTAGATTTTCCAGTGGTTTTAGGTATTCTCTCGGTCACATTGAGCACGAAATACTAATTAGAGAAGTCTTTCCAGTTGACAGTATTCAGCAAAACTGCACTACTTGCGGGAGACCAAAGAGGATGCCGTGTTTGTTCAAAATGTTCAAATGTGTGTGAAATCTTACGGGACTTAACTGCTTACGGTACATCTCATGGAGAAATATGGTAACATCGCCATGATAGCGGGGTGGGGCACCATCCTGCTGGGAAATGACGCTGTGGAACTGCATAGTTCGCCAACATGTCGGGATAGGGGTGCCCTGCCACTAGCGCCGGCCGAAGTGGCCGTGCGGTTAAAGGCGCTGCAGTCTGGAACCGAAAGACCGCTACGGTCGCAGGTTCGAATCCTGCCTCGGGCATGGGTGTTTGTGATGTCCTTAGGTTAGTTAGGTTTAACTAGTTCTAAGTTCTAGGGGACTAATGACCTCAGCAGTTGAGTCCCATAGTGCTCAGAGCCATTTGAACCTGTCACTGGCGCGCGTGTGCCATGCAACTCTGCGACTCAGGGCTGTTCACGAAATGGTGAGGATCACATCTTGGAAAGTATGTCTGTCAATTGTGCATTTACTCAACAACATAAGATGTCGTGTTCTTTCGATATAAATATTTGTTTGTGTATACCTCTAGCGTGAAATGTGTGTGAAATCTTATAGGACTTAACTGCTAAGGTCATCAGTCTCTAAGCTTACACACTACTTAACCTAAATTATCCTAAGGACAAAAACACACACCCATGCCCGAGGGAGGACTCGAACCTCCGCCGGGACCTGCCGCACAGTCCATGACTGCAGCGCCTTATACCTCTAGTCCAGACACCCTGTACACAGGTTGTAAATTTTAAGTTGACAAACCAAAATAACTCGAAAAATAAGCTCCACATGAAAAAATGTGTAGAATCCGAAGTTGATTTGCTGGTGCCAAAATTAGTCCGCCACCCCAGTTTCATTTTATTGTTGATTATTTGCAAATACTTGCAAGTAAATGAATTTCGGGGTGCTTGTTTCCACTGAGTCCCCTCGCCTCTCACTTTCGGCCTGCTTGTTGTCCGTAAATCCCTTGCATCTCACCGTTTTATGAAATCAAATGTTCAAAGGGATGAATTCGAACTTCGATGCATTTATTGACTCGTGCTGTAAATCCCTTCACAACCGTTCCTTTTCAGGACCACCAAATCTTAAACGGGAATACGTTCATCTTTATTTAGCGAGTAGGTTAGTCTTTTCCTCAGTTAGTTTTTTACTTTGTTTACTCTGTTAGTTAATGAGTTCACTCGGTGGTAAGTAAGATGTTTGCTTAGTTAGTTAGCTAGTCAGATGATTTGTTTGATAATTAAGAGTTGTGTGGCCTCATGACCACGAAACAAACAAAACTTATCCGAATCTGCGGAAAAAATAAATATTTGGGTCAACATTTGTAAAACTCTAATTCCTCTCTCTCAGACCTCACTCTATGGGGAGAGAGGGAGAGTTTTAGTTTTAGTGAATCAAAATTTAAAAAGTAAATAAGTATTTTTTATTTATCTGTAACCATTTGCCACGCAAAAATGAGAACACGGATTTTCTTGAATTACAGCGCTAACTACTAAGAATCTAAACAAATGTTTAAGACAAAATGTACGTAGTTTTTAATGTAGAATCTGATCCTGCAATAAAAATGGGGATTCCCATTTGAAATTTGAAAGTTGCCTCCCGCGCCGCCCCCAGGGGGCTGGGGTGACAGGCTAATTCTAGCACCAGCTCCCCCTAAAAAATAATCAACTTTGGATTCTACACCTTTTTTTGTGTGAAGCTTATTTTCCTAGTTATTCTGGTTTGTCAACTTAAAATTTACACCCTGTATAAGACGAGCAGAGACCAATGAGAAACCATTTTAGTTACGATACGGGCCACAAATGGGGAAATCCACTGACATCAGGGACTTTGACAAAGTGCACATTGTTATGGCCCGGCAACAGGGACGAGCATCCCGGAAACCGCGAAACCGACCGGCTTCTCATGCGCTACTGACGTGAGCATCTGTGGAAATTGGTTGAAGGACGGTGAAACGAGGAACGAGTAGGCAGCATACAATGTCGAGGCCAGAGGCTTACCCGCTCTGTAAAGCAGGATAGACAGCGATCTCTGGTATATCTGACAAAAGTTTAAAATGCTGGTGCAGGAACAAATATTTCGGAGCAGATCGTTCAGCGCACATATATAGAGACGGGCCTTCGCAGCAGACGGCCCTTACGTGTTCCCACGTTGAACGAACCACACAGTCAGTTACGATTTCAGTGGGAGCAGCATCAATGAGATTGGACCGCGGAGCAGTGGACACGTGTCGCCTTGTCGTATGAATTTCTTGTCACACCAGGGGCGATGGTCATATCCGCATACGTCCTTATACGCACGAACGGCTGTTCGGAAAATGCACGGTGTCAAGGCTGCATGCCTTCTGGGGGCAGTATAGTGCTGTGGTGGACATTCAGTTGGGCGTCATGGAACTTGTAGTAGTAAGTAGCAATCGAAACCACCATGACAGTTGCTGACTGTGTGAACATCATTGCGGACTACTGGATCCCTTCATGTCCCCTTCCCCTAAGATGTTGGCATCTCCCAACAGGGTAAGTGTCCGTGTCACAAGGCCAGAATCGTGCTACAGTGGTTTGAGGAGCACGATAATAAACTCACGTTGATGTCTTGGCGCCTTAATTCGCCTGATCTGAACGCGATAGAGCACATGTGGGATGGTATAGGGTGCCAGCTCCGAGCCCGTAAACCATTGGCCTGTAATTTAAGGGAACTGCGTCAGATCTTCGTAGAACATCTGATGCCACATACGTCCGAGCACGTAGCAAGAACTTGTCGAATCCATACCACGCAGAATCACTGCATTTTCAGGTTCCAAAGGTGGTCCAACACGCAGTTAAGTAAGTGGTTATAATTTTTTGATCCTTCAATGATATGACTTTGTTATTGTTAACATAAGCTTCTTACATTTTTTTGTTTGTATGCAATACATTCCATGCTTTATTGTTTGTATTAATTACATTTAAATTGATTGTTTTTATTTTGTGGGAAATGTATAGATTAAGTGTGTAATGAATTGTCTGTGGTTAAAATTGTGTTTAAACTAAGTAATTATTTTAATTTCTGTACAAGCTCATCATTACCCGAGGAAAAAATATTATCACATGATAGGGGACGTAGTAATGACATGGGGCGTCGAGGGTGGGGAGAACATAGTCATTCAGCGTTTAGCCATAGGTGAAATCACAAAGCTTTAAGCATTTACAGCGGCACGCAGTAGGTAAAACCCAGCTACATCTATTCCAGAACAATTAATAATAAACTGACGAGAATAGAAGAAAATGAAGGTAAGCGGGTCATACTGAACCTCCCTTCACGATCATGTGGTCAATGGCCAAATTTAATTGGGCTGGAAATCTGTGATTTGGAAAGCACCAAATAAATATGTTGAGCTGGTTCATGGTTTGCTGTGAGCAGTTAAAAGACGTTACTATGTGCTGACTGAAAGATGAAAACCATTTTCAGTAGTATTGAGGTAAGAAGGCAGGTGATGGCTGGTATGAATAATACTGGACTTTTCTTTTAGTAAGCCATGGTTGCAAAATACTTCCTCTAATTATTTGCAAAAGAATGGAAAATCTGGCAGAAGCCGACATCGAGGAAGATCACGTTGGTTCCCGGGAAATGTCGGGAAACTCCAGGCAATATTGACACAACGGCTTATCGTAGAAGATAAAATGAAAAAAGCATATCTTCCTTTATAGCATTTGTAAATTTACAAAAAGCTTGTCCAATACTGTCTAAAACACACGTTTCAAAATAATGTAGGGAACAGGGATAAAATACAGGCAGTGAAATATTATGTCCAGCTTATACAGAAACATGACTGTAGGTATGTGAGTCGAAAGGCATGAAACGGAAGCAGCAGTTCAGAGTGGAGTGAGACGCGGTTGTGGTCTATCACCGAAACTATTGATTTATATTTTTATAATTTATTTATGTTTTTATATCGAGCAAGTATTAGAGGAAACCAAGGAGATAGTCTGAAAGAGAATTAAAGCACAGGGAGAGGCCATAAGAAATTCGTAAATTTGATAGAGACAGCAAAGGACTTTGAAGATCAGTTGAATGGAATGATTCGTGTCATAAAAAGAGGTTATAAGATGAATATCAACAAAAATAAGTGTAATGAAATGTACTTGAATTAAATCAGATGATGCTGAGAGAGCTTTGTTAACCGGGCAAAAAAAAACTGATGATGGTTGAAGTAGAGTAATTTTTTAACATCGAATGTAAATATAAGTGTCATGGAGTCTCTTTTGAAGGTATTTTTCGGGAGTTAGCATTGTAAGGAAGTGAAATGTGGACGATTAATTATCCAGATAAGAACAGAACAGAATTTCAAAAAAGTGGTGTTACTAATGCTGAAATTAAAAAGGATAGATCGCATAATTAATGAACAGAAATATGCGGCAGAGCTTGTCTAAAAGTAGAGATTGCTCGGTAGGTCATACCAAGAGGAATCAAGAAGTGCTCAGGTTGGTAATGGAGGAAAGTGTGGGGGATAAAAAATAGTAGAGGGAGATCAAGGCTATTCAAGATGACCCAAGCTCAAATGAACTGCAAGCTTGGCAGGCGTCAGAAAAAGTAGGGTGCCCTTCAGAATAATGAATGTGGAACCTTATGACTATAAAATGAGACACAAATCCATAAAGTACAATTACTTTGATTTATTCCGGCAAAATTATTTACAAAACAAATAACAAACAGTTGTAAGATTAATATAATAAGGCGTTGGGATATCTGACACCGTGGTCAGGGGGAAGATACTATCAATCACAAAAGTGAATTAATTGCAATTGTGAAGTGCCCAGTGATTGTCATGACGTTAATTGAAAACACATAGTACTACGGAAGAGAATACATCACACCTGTGGTTGGAGTTGAAAGCAGACTGTTCACTGATCCGAATTACTAGTCTTCAAAGTGAAGTGTTGTGGCGTAGGTTAACAGCCACGCCACTCGGAAGTAGCCGAAAGGCACGCGTTAACTCACGCAGGCTAGAGATAGGTCTGAAACAGGATACGTAATGAATGCTATAAAGAAAAGTACGTAGCTGCTGGAATACTTAACTTTAATCCATCCTTGTTGTACATCGCTATTGACGATACAAGTGAGACTCTGTAGATTCAGGCAATAAACTACTAATGGCGCCTTGCTAGGTCGTAGCCATCGACTTAGCTGAAGGCTATTCTAACTATCTGCTCTGCAAATGAGCGACGCTTCGTCAGTGTGCATCGCTAGCTACGTCGTCCGTACAACTGGGGCGAGTGCTAGTCCGTCTCTCGAGACCTGCCGTGTGGTGGCGCTCGGTCTGCGATCACTGACAGTGGCGACACGCGGGTCCGACATGTACTAATGGACCGCGGCCGATTTAAAGCTACCACCTAGCAAGTGTGGTGGCTGGCGGTGACACCACATGAAGCTTGAAGTAATCGGAATATTATAAAATGACTTCAGTTTCCCTACACTTCACCTCATCTCTTGGTTACAGCTCGATCTCACCATAGTGTTGTAGGTGGAGACTCAAATGGCTGCAAAATCAGTCGTTGGTGGAGCCAGTGACTTTGCCAATGGCAAAGCGCAGATCAGCCTGAAATTTCTCAAAGTCCCTCGATGCATCAGCTCTGGTGGCGGCATTCAGTGGCGACCAAGTCAAAGACCGAGGCTTAGATGATGTTGATGTTTGGTTTGTGAGGTGCTCAACTGCGCGGTCATCAGCACCCGTACACATTCCCAATCTGCACACAGTCCAATCTAGCCATTGTAGTTAATGATATTGGAATGATGAAGACAACACAAACGCCCAGTCCTTGGGCAGAGAAAATCCCTAACCCAGCCTGGAATCGAACCTGAGACCCTGTGATCCAGAGGTAGCAACACTAGCCACTAGACCATGAGCTGCGGACGAGGCTCAGATGAAGATGATGATAAAGAAGAAGGTGAAGATGAATATGAAGTGATTTCTGAACGTGTGTTTAGTACAGGGAAACTTCACATTGCTACATTTTGACGGGGCTTCGGATCTATCAAGCGCCAGCCGATAAAAGTGCTCCTCACAACACGCTAGTGCCCTTCCCTGGGCTCTCCACTATTTGGTTAATCAGTAACGTTAGTCCTACCGTCTTACACAGAAAAAAGTCTGTTTACTCTCTCTCTATCTCTTTTTGTGACCAATGAGGCGGTTATCGTCGGCTAACCTGTAGTTTATTTACCTGTGATTCTTATGTCATGTAAACATTTGTTTTTTGCAGAGTCACTACATTCAGCAGTATCTCACATCTTCAAAAGCCCAAAACTGCAGGTCCCTATTATGCTTATCTGTGGTGTCCGTTGCTGTCCTGACAAAAACCTGCTTTCTACTTTTGTGCACAATAATGCTTTCTGTTAAAACGTTTTTCTCTCTCAGGGTTATAACGCGGTGGTTGGAGCTTGTGCCAGAAATGGTCTTATCTGTGTGTCCACGAAGCTTTAGGTGCCCCAGGACAGTGTCACAAAGAGCAACAATCTGGCTGTGGGGTATTGACCCTTGCCTCTCCTTCGGGAGACCTTCTGCGAAATGGGTCTAAGGGTGGCGGCCGACTCTTACTGTCCTTGCACCGTCCAGGATACTTTCTTTTTCTCTAATTTCTGCAAGGCTTGCAAATGTGAATCACGAGTAAATGTAGAGTAAAGTTACATTAGTCAGTTACTGAAAATCAGTAGCACTGCTGTTTATCATGTTCTTGTGTCAGTTAAATATTCCGATCAAATCAGTTTTTAATACATACATTTGCATACATAACATGTCTGTTTCCAGAAAAATGGTCACATAACAACTACAGAAACAGATTCAAATGTATGTAGAGTGCAGTAATTGTGCAAAGATAAAGAGGCTTGTACAAGATAGACTGTTATGGAGAACCACGTCCAACAGTTCTTCAGACCAAAGACCACACCAGCAACAACAACAAGGAAGGTTATTCATCCTTCAGATAAGCAAACTAACTTACCATTCCAGAATGAGATTTTCACTCTGCAGCAAAGTGTGCGCTGATATGAAACTTCCTGGCAGATTAAAACTGTGTGCCCGACCGAGACTCGAACTCGGGACCTTTGCCTTTCGCGGGCAAGTGCTCTACCATCTGAGCTGCCGAAGCATGACTCAGACCCGGTACTCACAGCTTTACTTCTGGCAGTACTTCTACTCGCAGCTTTACTTCTGCCAGTACTTCTACTGGCAGAAGTAAAGCTGTGAGTACCGGGCGTGAGTCTTGCTTCGGTAGCTCAGATGGTAGAGCACTTGCCCGCGAAAGGCAAAGGTCCCGAGTTCGAGTCTCGGTCGGGCACACAGTTTTAATCTGCCAGGAAGTTTCATAACATACCTACAATTCACCATTACTCCAAAGGGTAACATCAATATTAGAATTCGCACTTGCGTGGGTAAAAAATATTGGTGGTGGCCCAGTGGATTTAATACCTGGGGTTACGTATCTTCCAGTGCGTCCATGACCTCCATCGTTGTGTGTTTCACTGTACTACATCATAAACCTTACAGAAAACATTGTCAGTACACTGCCTCTGTCACATTTTTTAACGCCATTACATTTTTTGTTTGTCATGCCTTCATCATCAGGTGGGTATGAACTAATTTTACATCGTTGAATTTGCTTGTAACATAGACATGAGTTGCCTGTTTGGCAGACAGCATTGTGATAGGCTGTTTATGTCGTCTAACGTCGTGGAGAAACGTTAGCGTTATTTACAGCACTGAAAAAGTTTATGCACTTTTCTACACATGTGTGGAAGCTTTGCTTGCTGCATATCTGGGGAAAATAATGTTTCGAAATAGCTTCTGCACATGATTTAATAAAACAAATCTTCCAAGGTCAGCAGATCCAAATCACCGGTTTTTATCACTATTTCATTTTTTTAAATTAAAATAATTAATTTCTCATTTTTGTTCTATTATGTAGAACTAAGTATCCATAACATTAACGTATCTGTATACTTTTGAAGCAGTCTTGCTGCATTTCAAAATCCTTGTGACAGCTAGCTTCTTTGACTTGCAAGATATATATTATCAGTGAACAGTGTGTAGAGACATACATGTGGAGGTCGATGTGGCAGCGTACAGCAAATACAGTCGCCTAGATATGCAGAAGAACAGCTTCCATATACACGCGGAAAAGTGTGTAAACGCTTTTACAGTTGTAAATAACGTTTAAGTGTTGCAGCCAGTGCAAGACGACACACATCCTCCCTCCTACAGCGCTGTTATCCAAGTACAAAATACATGTGTGTGCCAAAAGCAAATTGAACGATATAGAAGTATCTTAATCCACTTAATGGTAGGGGGTACAGCCATCGAAACGTGAGGTGGTGTTAAAAATAAAATAAAGCAAATGAAACAGTGAAATAATAGTTATTTGTGTATCATTCAATTAGGCGCATCATTTGATTAGTAGCCCATTATGGTCAATGTGCTTGATTACAGGCCTCGCTTCTGTATCGATTGTTACAATTATTTGTTAGAGTAGTAATGAAGCGGAGGGATTTTGTGTAAGCATTCACCTATTTTATGACAATGCTTACATTAATCGTTTATTTCGCGCTAAGTAAATATACAGTTGTACGCTTCAGTAATAGTCTCAAGTTCTTTGCACTGTCTTCTACTTAGTCACTCGTATCGCCTTATTAAATACAATTACAAGCAGTGAATTATCTCTTTCTTGTAAAAACTTTTGTGTTTGCTGAGTACCCCATCCTCGCGTGAATGAAATAGCACATCTGTTCTCAGCTCCTCAGCCGTTCCACAAACTTGTATCAGTGTGGAACTGGTAGCGTAGGCGAGCGATTTGGCCACCTGGAAGTACAGCACGAATACCTCATAGTTTGTCATACTTTTGTATTTATTTAATGAATATTTTATTATTTTCCAGTAGCTTTATTCAAATGTTGATTGCAAGTGCTATTAAAACACTGTGCTGATTTAAAAGTGATCAATCGCATGGTTAGTGGACACCACAATTGAAAAGAGACCCAAAAGACGCTTCTGTCAAGAAGGCATAAATAATTCATTAACGAAATTTAACGACAATTTGTTGTCATTTAAAGTGAGCGCACTTGCAGAAGAATACTAGCTTATTGATTTATGAACAAACCTTTATTTGTAATTATTGCGAATTATTTTTTGTGACAATATTTATAACATTTTTTTAAAATTTAAATATTGTTGTAGTGTGTTAGATTTGTCCGGAAGTGGTCAAGTGGAATCAGATCATGTCTGTAGAACGTAAGAACAGTGTATTTTTGGTGGGGACGGCCTTCAGCTAATGGAAAATCAGTCACTAGCGGAACACTACAGGAGTCAAGTGGAGACTTGGGCTTTCTCGAGTGAAGAGCTCAAGGGAGCGATTCTGGCCATTTTTACATTTGCGCTTGACGGTGGCAGGCCTACCTGTGGTAACAAGTGATATACGATCGTGTATGCAACTGATCCTGGGCGGTGAACGGCCACTACCATACTTTAACTTGTGAAGGATTTTTATATCTTGAGCGGTTTGAATAAGACTTTAACTTTTTAAGCTTTTATTATGGAACTGAGGATAGACAGAGAATAAGTTATTATTCTTTGTATGCATGTATACTTTGTAAATTATCATGTTGAACTTTGAACTGTTTCGAGCTGGTGAACATTTCGTGTATTGTGATTACGAAATGAACGTAGTTTTCTCTTATCTTTAACGACTGTTTAGTTGGGGATTTTGCCAACATTCTCCCTTTATGTCTGTATTTTAACTGAATAGCGTAGGACCAATTATCGTTTATTTGAGATGTCCTTTCCTGAATGAACATTATTCAGCTTAATTATCTGTCGTCTACATCAATTACAGACGTTATAATAGGACCTTTGTTGTTAAATTATTCATTTAACTTTGGTTTTTTATACTTCTGTAATTTATTAGCTCGTAGTTCTAGCCAATGGATAGAGTATTTGACTGTAGGATCACAGCTACAGGTTATTATTTGCAACGAATTAGCTGCTGCCATTGAAAGCAAGCGTGCGCTGCTCGACTATATGGCTACATCGAATTATTCTTTTTTTAAACTGAGGTGTGCATAGCCTAAGTACCTAAAGTACGAGCAATATCAGGCAAAGTCACAACCGGTTTGTTCGTATGGGATGCTGTTTACAAGAGCAGCCCTGCAGCAGTAACCGTTAGGTATCGTCGCAAACTTTACGCTGAATTTAACTGAGCTATTCCAGTTTCTTTTTCTCCTATGGAAAATAACTATGAATAACAGAGAACCCGACGAGAATTTTATGCGGTCGACTGCACGTTTTCCTAGAGGTGTCAAATCTTTCTCGCACAGTTGTTTTATGTCAAAGGTCTTTCCTTTCTCCAGAATGCTAAAAATAAAATTTAAGTGTAAGTAATTGGATGATTCATTGATTTCAACTGCATTCTATCCACATCGTCCCATACAAGAATGGTGAATCTATTTCACTAGGATTACTCGAATGCCATCGCTACAATGTGAGATCCCTCGAGGCTTGCTGTACCCAATACCTCTTCCAATGATTCTGTATCCTTGAAGGGATGATGACGACTGGAGAGCTCGAGGTGTCCGCAGCACTGCCCTATCTGGTATACTGTGGTCCCTGTGCAGTCTTGCTCCACACACTGCTGAATCTAGGAACACACATACCGGGCGGGGTAGCGCAGTGGATAGCACATTGGAGCCGCATTCCGCAGGATGACGGTTCAAAACCTGATTTAGGTTTTTCATGATTTCCCTAAATCGCTTCAGGCAAATGCCAGGATGGTTCCTTCGAAAAGGCACGACCGCTTGCCTTCCCCATCCTTCCTTAATCCGAGTTTGTGCTCCGTCTCTAATGACCTCGTTGTCGACGGGACGTTAAACACTAATCTCCTCCACTAATCATCCTCAGGAACATACGTCTCCCACCTCTCAATTTCTGCGATCTTATTGGTATGCAGAGTAATCTGTTCATGTTTAGTCCTTCCGAAGGCACAGTTCCATTACTACCTTTACTATACGCATTGGATAAAACTTAGTGGCGACTGATTGTAAATGTTACATTTTCTACCTGTGTTGCTATCGTTCTTCCCCCTCACATGAGCTGTGATACACACTAATCTGTAAAGAACCTTAAAAACAGACTACAAATAGCTGCACAACGAAAGACTCGTTCTGGAAACATTTCCATAGGCTGTGTCAAGCCATTTCTCCACGATATCTTTTCTTCCGGGAATGCTAGTCCAGCAAGGTAATCAGGAGAGCTCTGAAGTTTGAAAAGTAGGAGAGAGCTACAGCGGCAGTAAAGCTGTAACGGCGGGCGTGGGTCGTACCCTGATGTCTCAGTAATCGAGTGTTCGAGTCCCAGTCCACCACACAATTTTAATCTGCCTGTAAGTTTAGAAACAGAGCATCCTTTAACCATAGTGAAAGATTCATTCTCGAGTTCTCTCATTCTATACTCGTCTACACCACAAAGCCCACATGCCAGTTTTTTCCTCGTACAATACTTTGCCATATTGACCCCATTCCTTGTCCAGCAAGGTCCCCCTGCTGTACAGAGCCCACGGAAAGAGCTTAATTGCAGATGGCGTAACCACACCATTTACGTCAGCACCAATGCCATCGTCCGTGAACGTCACATGGGCTCTGGCTGTCGCCACGAGGTGGCGCAGACGAACCACTCGCTGACCAATAAGGCTTAAGTCTTCTGCTATTATCATTTGCATTTTTATTGAACTATGGTTCTGGATATGATGACATCTCTGTGGGAATCAACATAGCTTTCTGAAGCTGGGATCGTGTGAAACTGACTTTCCTCTGTTCGTTCAGATGATCCAGGAGACAGTAGAAATTGAAGCTCAGGGCGATGCTGCATTCCTAGGTTTCTAGAGCGTCTCCCATTGAGTTCCGCAAAGTCACACAGGAAAGAATGTCTGTGAATACGGAATACTGTTGGATTTAAGTCTTTTTTTCAGTTGGAAGCTGGGTCTCAACACAAATGAATGCAATGAAATGAGTGTAAGTAGATGAAACAATGAACGCGATATCGTTTGACAACGACTGCCGATATGCCGCTGGAATCAGCATCAACGTTATGTATCTGTCTGGAGACTTACATTTACTGAAAGAATTATAAGGAAATGTAATTCACATACGGAACGTATCACTTGCAGAATCGCTTTAGAACAACTGTTGAGTATTTATGGACGGCCTGAGACCCTCACCGAAGTGTATTAATGAAAGAAAGAGAGACAGAGAGAGAAGAGGGTGGAGGGGTAGGGAGAGAGAGAGAGAGAGAAAGAGAGAGAGTGAGAGAGAAGGTACAAATAAGAGCTACAGGAATCACCTTAGTCAATGTGATAGTGTCAGACGTTATAAGAAATGCTCTGTGGATTGCAGTCAAATTTATTTACGAAATTTTGGGATTCCGCGTTCTAAAACGAGTCAAGAAACATTCAAATTTTTATTGGATTTATTTTACACGTCTAGTTCCGAGGGACCAAATTGAGAACCACATCACCGTGGTCATGGAACATGGCAGTACAGGAAATTAAAACAGAACTGTAATAATAGATAAAGTAAAATGTTAATGTCTCCTAAAGAGACGACAAGCTTTACGTTTATACATACGCAGTCAACAACGTA
This sequence comes from Schistocerca serialis cubense, assembly GCF_023864345.2. Lineage (NCBI taxonomy): Eukaryota > Metazoa > Arthropoda > Insecta > Orthoptera > Acrididae > Schistocerca > Schistocerca serialis. The sequence goes on along the minus strand of NC_064640.1, from coordinate 139,487,502 downwards.
ACACAGGAATTAGCTTAATACATCTCACGTGATGATCACTACGCTAAAATTAGGGAAATTCGGGGTCATACGGAGTTTACTTGTCAATCTTCCCTTCTATCACACCTGAATGGAATAGGAAGGGAGCAGACTTAAGCAGGTACAATATGCACCCTCTACCACACACCATGTACTGTTCCTTTAATGTACAAATATATATATTTCTGCTTTATTTTGTTAAAATATATCTGCGACCAGCATACATCTACATCTACATTTATACTCCGCGATCCACCCAACGGTGTGTGGCGGAGGGCACTTTACGTGTCACTGTCATTACCTCCCTTTCCTGTTCCAGTCGCGTATGGTTCGCGGGAAGAACGACTGCCGGAAAGCCTCCGTGCGCGCTCGAATCTCTCTAATTTTACACTCGTGATCTCCTCGGGAGGTATAAGTAGGGGGAAGCAATATATTCGATACCTCATCCAGAAACACACCCTCTCGAAACGTGGACAGCAAGCTACACCGCGATGCAGAGCGCCTCTCTTGCAGAGTCTGCCACTTGAGTTTGCTAAAAATCTCCGTAACGCTATCACGCTTACCAAATAACCCTGTGACGAAACGCGCCGCTCTTCTTTGGATCTTCTCTGTCTCCTCTGTCAACCCGACCTGGTACGGATCCCACACTGATGAGCGCCGGCCGCGGTGGTCTAGCGGTTCTAGGCCTCAGTCCGGAACCGCGCGACTGCTACGGTCGCAGGTTCGAATCCTGCCTGGGGCATGGATGTGTGTGATGTCCTTAGGTTAGTTAGGTTTAAGTAGTTCTAAGTTCTAGGGGACTGATAACCACAGCAGTTGAGTCCCATAGTGCTCAGAGCCATTTGAACCATTTTTGCAATGGCCCCATAACACTCCCCTGTTGCGCTAAAGACTACACTGTTGAGCGCCCATAACACCATATCCATCCATCCATCCACTCCCCTGTTTCACGCCAGAGGTTACTTTAACGTCTGTAGACGTCTCACCATTGAGAACTACATGCTGTGTTCTGTTTGCTAAAAATTCTTCAATCCAGCCGCGCAGATTGTCTGATATTCCGTAGGCTCTTACTTTGTTTATCAGGCGACAGTGCGGAACTGTATCGAACGCTTTCAGGAACTCAAGGAAAATGGCATCTACATGGGAGCCTATACCTAATATTTTCTGGGTCTCATGAACAAATAAAGCGAGTTGGGTCTCACACGATCGCTATATCCGGAATTAATGTTGATTCCTACAGAGTAGATTCTGGGTTCCCAGAAATGACATGGTACGCGAGCAAAAAACATGTTCTAAAATTCTACAACAGATCGATGTCAGAGATATAGGCCTATAGTTTTGCGCATCTGCTCGACGACCCTTCTTGAAAACTGGAACTATCTGCGCTCTTTTCCAATCATTTGGAACCTTCCGTTCCTCTAGAGACTTGCGGTACACGGCTGTTAGAAGGGGGGCAAGTTAATCGCCAGATCATCACTCGGCACCGTAAGGTAAAGAGAGAGGGTGATTAGTTAACGTGCTCCTTACACAGAGTTTTCATTGTTCTTGACCGAGCGAGGTGGCGCAGTGGTTAGCACACTGGACTCGCATTCGGGAGGACGACGGTTCAATCCCGTCTCCGGCCATCCAGATTTAGGTTTTCCGTGATTTCCCTAAATCGTTTCAGGCAAATGCCGGGATGGTTCCTTTGAAAGGGCACGGCCGATTTCCTTCCCAATCCTTCCCTAACCCGAGCTTGCGCTCCGTCTCTAATGACCTCGTTGTCGACGGGACGTTAAACACTAACCACCACCACCACCATTGTTCTCGTGCTACAACGAAATGGGTGTGGTTCACTTGCTAAATGGTGAAGTGTCAGACTACAAATCCAAATCTTCAGGGTCAAGACGACGGTTCAAACCCGCGTCAGACCATCCACATTTAGGTTTTCCGTGGTTTCCCTACATCGCTCCAGGCAAATGCTGGGATGGTTCCTTTGAAAGGGCACCGTCAGTTTCTTTCTCCATCCTGAATCAATCTGAGCTTCTATTCCGTCTCTAATGGCCTCGATGGGACGTTAAACAATATCTTCCCTCCTTAGTTCTTTCGGCTCAGTCCTTTGTCCTTCCGACGGTTTTTCAGTTCCTCGTCCATTTTGCCAACTTTGGAATTTATTTGTGTATGTGAAAAACTGTAAGCTGTGCCGTGATTCGGAGTCCGCAATAATTTGTTAGCTCCCAATAACTGGCTGCGCAAATTAGTTAAAATATTGGATGAAGACTTCAGCTCTGAGAACTTCATTAAAATAATCATCACGAATTTGTAAGGTTTCACGTCTCTACCTGTTCGGTGTCTTGGTCACTCCTTGAACACGCGTTGGTCAATATATTTCCTTCTCTCCACATTCCTTTTCCAGACTCTTACATCGCCCTCGACATTTTTCTCCTCCTCTTCCGACGCAGACTATTTGTCTAATATTAAGTTATCTGACGATGGCCTAAGAACTTTTAAATAAATATTATCGTGCAACATTAATACTGTGTATTCAGTTTTTTAATATGTCTATGTTCTTCCAAGAACAGACGGAATAACTCATAAAAAAAGGATTGTTATTTCTTAGAGGCTCCTTTCTTCTGTTGAACGTTCTTCTTTAGACCTCCTGTTCACGCCTAGACACGTATAAAAACGAAGCAACGATACGACTGCCAAACCATTAAAGATCCCCTATCGTAAGTTGAAGAAAAGAACCTGAACTGTACCCTTTCCCTGCCGTTCTCCACGTGAAAACATATTCTTCGGTGATGTGCAACGTAAATTTAGATTATCCGGATACTATTAAATGTTTAAGGACCATTTCAACCCCGACTTTTGCTCCTTGCATTGTAAAAAACAAGCGCATGATCTCGTGAAGCATTGTAACATTCGAACCTGTCTTCAGCATTGTGGACGGCTTCTTTGAGCTATGTGACAATTTATCTACAATATGTATCCACTTCTTCAAATACAATAGCTACCTACGCCAAACTTAGAGCACATATATGCTATAACGTATCTCCCATCCAAAGCCATACAGCTGGGAAATTCTCCGTATTGCTCTGCACCACACATTGACAGATCAGTCAATTTTTTCTATTTACTGCAATCATTCCTTGCATTTTGTGTACTTACCTTGCTTTCGCAGATATCTCGGTAACCTTTACAAAACCAAACCTCTTGCTTGCAGTTACTAATACTATCACTTCCCCGAGCATAATATAAGCATAGTATTTCTTCTCATATTATATAAAAGAATATTTAAACCGATGAGTCAAACCATTATGACTACCTGTTTAATAGTATGTTGGTCCACTTTTCAAACGCAGTACAGTAGCGATTCTGCTTGTCATGGATTCCGAAAGTTCTTGATCGTTTTCCAGAAGTATGTGGTGCCAGATGACTACTCACAGGTCACTGAATTCCCGCAAATTACGGAACGTTGGTTTGTGGGCACGCAGCTGTAGCCCGATATGTGTTCCAGTGGGTAGAGACCAGGGGCATTTGCTGGCTAAGACATCAATGTGAGTTAACTTTCATGCTTCTCAAACCACTACAGCGCGATTATGGCCTTGCGTAGCGGGGAGTTGTCCTGCTGGAAGATGTCATCGCCATCAGAGAAGACTTCAACTGTGAAGGGATGCAGGTGGTCCGCAATAATATGCACGCAGTTCGCTGCTGTCACGTGTCTTCCAGTAATACCATAGGCCCCTTGAATCCTAGCTCAATGTACCCCACAGCATAATTCTGCTCTCACCGGCCTGCATCCGTGGCGCGGTGTACGTCTCAAACAGCCATTCACCTGAATGACGGCATGTAATGACCCAAACATCGACCTAGTGTAACAAGAAATGCGATTTATTCTAGAGGCGACTCATTTCTATTGATCCACGAGGAAAACTCAGTGATTCCGCGCCCAGTGCAATCATAACTGACAATGTCGTTAGGTCAGCACAGGAACAAGTAGGAGTTGTGAGATGTGGAGCTCCATTTTCAGCAATGGCCTTTGAACGGTGTGCTCCGAATCACTTGCGCCTGCACCAGGATTGTACTCTGGCGTCAGATCTGACTACGCGGGTGGTGGATGGGGGAAAGTTGGTGGGGAGGGGGGGGGGGGGAGATCGTCCTTGTGATGAGACGTGTACGTCAAGTACCACACGGCCTACACGTTATTCCAGCATCCTTCAAACACTTCTCATAGGTGCTGATGACAGTAGTACGCTTCGCCGTTCCAGATATTCTCGTTTCCAGCCGCAGCGCCACAGCAATGTGCCCTTTATCAAATTAGCTTATATCAGTGGATTTCCGCGTTTGCGGCCCATATCTTCCCTATAATGACTGCCCGTTCGTCTCCATTTGGCTTACATTGTTTCCTTACTGCGTCACGTGCTCGCAATACCGCCAGGTGGCATTCAGTCTTGTGGTGGGCAGTGGTCATAATGTTTTGGCTCATCAGTATATTTACCCATCACATTATATTAGGCAGCCTCATATACACTGAGCCTAATATAAAGGCCGAATTAATAAAGTTCCAGTTAAGCTAATGGAACGGCTTTTCACTAATTGAACAACAATTGGGGAATCGGCATCATCCAAACATGGAGAAACTACTAATACATTCTCCCTAGGTACGCTCTGTAGGTCAGTTCTGTAGGCGCAAGGGAATATTAAACTGATTTCCGATTGGTGTAAGTAACATAAATCTCTCGAACATCTGGCAATAGAGTCGTTAAAGAAATTTTCCGATATTCTCACAGGAGATGATACTGGTCAAAACTACAAAAAAGTCTGTTTATCATATGACTGGGAACAAATACCAGCTGAGATATGGACCATTCTGTGCTATGATACCTATCTGTCTGTTGACACTAGAGGACGTGATCGGCGGGGTTGTCTCTCTTCCTTAAGGATCACTTATCCCTACTCAGAAATCACGAACTCTTTCGATACACACCTGGCTGCCATTGGATTACACGCACGGAACGTTCGCAAGCTTTCAATGAATGTAGAACCCTCCCCCCCCTCCCCCCAAAGCCATTAAATATCTTTATTGCTAAGACTATAATTGTCAAGGCCAAACGAACGGGGATGCCATGCTACTGTGCTACCGGACCTCCTCGGCAATCCATGGCTTATTAAACGTAAGTAATAGGCACTGTCCCACTATGCTTAAAAAATGGGATCATGCCCGATCGTGTACAAAATACATGCATCGTCTCTGTGCAAAGGTAGGGCTCTCCAGTGCTGCAGGTAATCTTTCACGCAGACACTGTTAATTTGTCTGATAAAGGGTGGGGCATTATGAGTTGATCGGCCACAATTCTTTCCGATGCATCGATACAAAAGCAAATATAATGCCTTGCTTTCACGAACACACAAAAAATTGCACCTTCACAAATGTGGTGGTTGGAGTAGTTTCTTATCGCGCTCTGTGTAAATCCCGTCTCCGCCGTAAATAAAAGTTGAGCTGTGAACTGTGGATGTTGTTGAACGACCCGTCTTAGAATCCATTCGCGGAACTGTAATCTGCCGCGATGGTTTGTGGTCCAAGAGCTGGCACATGCTGTGAGTAATATGGAAAAAGTATTCTGATCATGCATAACTGAATATAAACAAAACGTAGTCTGAGCCTTCAGCAGCTCCAGTTCTGCCCACACGTGTCTCAGCATTACTGCTCGTCTGAAAACTCGCTCCTCCAGATGCGGCGTGCGAACTGTGCGGGGTCCTCCAGGACCGCTCATTCACGTTGCAAATTATTCCGTGTCTGTTGGTTGCTGGAACAGTCTGCTGAGGATGTCATTCAGCCTAAATGACACGTACGAAATAGCAAGGAACACGAACACAGGCACTATTATATCGTACTTATTCGCCAATAACAGACCTTCGACTCTCGATAAATATGTCTTTTCTGGACGGGAATATACGTAACCTAAGAGTGCAGGTTGTGACACGTGGACGACGAGATATGGAAGTTTGGGTCTGCTAATTAGTCATGCCCAGATGGCCGAAGCGGTTAGGGCGACTGCTCGCGTAAAGCCAGCGGGAAATCCGGGTTCAACTCACAGTCGAGCACAAATTTTCAGTCATGGACTGTGCGGCTGGTCCCGCCGGAGGTTCGAGTCCTCCCTCGGGCATGGATGTGTGTGTTTGTCCTTAGGATAATTTAGGTTAAGTAGTGTGTAAGCTTAGGGCCTGATGACCTTAGCAGTTAAGTCCCGTAAGGTTTCACACACATTTGAACAAATTTTCATTATTGTCATTCCAATACGCAGCCGAAGATGGTTCATATTGGCAACTGTGAATACATTTCCTGTAAATTACACGTACCTGCCGATAAACGCCGTTGGCTAAACCTTGGCTGAATACCTTGGCTGAATACCGTGGCTGGCATTTCCCGCATTGAATAATAAGACTTGATTGTTCTGATGCTAGCACAACCTCAAAGCAATACGTTTGAATGAATGATGTAGAAGACAACTGTAGGTACTATGTTTGGCAACTGTACCACAGCCAGATATCTAAATAAAGAGACGAAAACAAAAAATATGAAATGAGCGATGAACACCAGGCAGAAATAAATCCTCCACAATTATGTCCTGACCGTTCTCTGCAACAGTAAAATGGCTCATATCTCAACTCGTATTTGTTTCTAGGCATATTTTTATATGATTTTTTTTTCTAGATTTAAATATTACTTGCCTATCTCGTGTAAGAATATGGTATTCTTTTTAAAAATACGACTATACCATTTTTCCTATGTAGTGCAGTAAAACATTTTTTTAAATTTATAAACAGAACACATCCACAATCCTTATCTGAAAAACGAAGGAAGGAAGATTAGAGTTCTTATGTTTCGTCGACAGCCCGGTCATTAGAGACGGAGCACAAGGGATGGGAAATGGGAATGAGAAGCAGCCGCGTTTTTTCCAAGGGAACAATCCCGGCCTCCGCCTGTAGCGTTTTTAGGGAAATCACAGGTAACCTAAAACGGGATGGCTTTACGTGGATTTGAGCCGTCGTCCTCACGGGTAAAAGTCCAGTGTGCTAACCACTGCGTCACTTCGCTCGGTTTTGGGCGCTAATGACCGTAGCAGTTTTGCGTCCTAAAACCATAAAAAAAAACTTCGCTCGGTCCTTACCTGAAGTAAAGCGTTATTTACCATGATATGTAATTCATTTAAAAATATGGAGAACCTGCAGTGTTTTACGTCCGCGCCTGCTCCCATGTTACCAGCGTCAGTGTTCCTTACCTGAGCTGAACGAGCAGGACACACTGGATTCTGAACATTCTCTGACCTTAAGCGTCACAGTCTTTAGAGACAATACCAATAAACGCCACGACACTGATTTACTGTAACGGCAGCTGCAGTGTTTCCACGGATGCGAATAAAAAACTGGCAGTAACTTAAAACAGGCTGCGTGGCCCAGGACGGGAATCGAGTGGTGTCGAACGAATACGAGCCAGCGTGTAGTCGCAGACAACGGCACGCCGCGTCGTAAAACCCGAGATGAGGCCCCGGCAGCAGTGCCATTAAACCGGTTCTCACCATCTCGCCATGTCCTCAGAAAATCGGTTTGGGCACGGGCCCACAATAATTGGCTAGCAACGATTGCTTCTCTACATACAGCCCTCGGAGATAGTCGGGTCTCGTTTCTTGACTGAAACGCTGAAAACCGTTTGTCGTTTTCGGATGATACAATGCCAAATGAGAAATTGCTACACCATATGGATATCGAGACGTAATAGGACTGATGTCACTAACGGATAATAGTCGTACGAGTGAAGTTTCAGGCCATTAAGACGAAAGGTTCAAATGGTTCAAATGGCTCTGAGCACTATGGGACATATCTTCTGAGGTCATCAGTACCCTAGAACTTAGAACTTCTTAAACCTAACTAACCTAAGAACAGCACACACATCCATGCCCGAGGCAGGATTCGAACCTGCGACCGTAGCGGTCGCGCGGTTCCAGTCTGTAGCGCCTAGAACCGCTCGGCCACTCCGGCCGGCAAGACAGAAAGAAAATTGGGCTTTAACGTCCCATGGAAGACGAGGTCATTACAAACAGAGTACAAGTTTGGATTGACGAAGGATCGAGAAGGAAATCGTTTACGTTCGTTTGAAAAAACCAACCTGGCATTTTCCTTTAAGTTATGTAATGAATCATAGGTCTGGTTAACCGAACAAGTATATGAAGAAATGTCCTCACGAAATCGAGTCCAGTGTTTTACCAGAGCGCCACACGCTCGTTCAGTAAGACGGATCATTATTCGCATGGGAATTGTTTTTCGAAAGCACTACAAACTTAAAACTCTTACCGACTGACGTACCCTAGCACGGTTTGCGACCTGCCCTCACAGCTCTACTTCTGACTGTCTCCCTCCATTACTTCACATAACTTCATAAAAGTGCTCTAGGATGGCTTGCCGGACTAACGCTCCTGGAAGAGAGGATATTGAGGAGGTATTGCTTATCCATAACCTAGGGGACTGTTTTCAGAATGATTCTTCCACTCTGCGGCGGTATTTTGAAAGGTGGGTGAGAGATAATGGCGGGAGTAAAGCTGTAAGAGCACTGTCGGCAGAGAACAAGGTTACTGTTTGGTACACAGCTTTAATCTGCCAATCTGCCAGGGAATATCAACATAGGCCATACTCCAACAGTCCCTCTTCTTAGTTTAGTGGTCAGTGCGTATGGCCGCTACTGGGAAGACCCGGGTTCGGTTCCCGATACCGCTATGAATTTTTTCTTCGTAAGAGGATTGGAAGGGGTGCACTTAGCATCGTATGCCAACGCAGGAGCTACTTGAGAGATAAGTTGCGGCTCCAGGGCCAAGAAAGCCGACAACGGCTTAGAGAGTGGTGTGCTAACCCCACGCTCCTCCCTACCGCATTCAGTGACGCCATCGGCAGTGGATGACACGGCGGTCGGTTGGTTGCTGTTGGGCCAACAGTGCCAGAGTGCAGAGCAGCCTTGCTTGCTTGCATGCTCCACTGCGCAGGGAAAGATTCACCCTGGAAATACAAACAACTTCTCGTCACGATCTCATCTCGTGTAGGGTTCATTAAACAGCAGGCGATCTGTATGCATATCGGTCGCCTGCAACATTTTCGGCCTCTTACCAGTAGATAACGGTTTTTCTGGCTGTCATTAAAAAGTCTGACACCAGATTCTCGGCCGCCGTTGTTGCCTTGTGTTCGTATCCTTTATGGAGAGACTCTATACCAGTGACATTATTGAATCAAAGATGCGTTAAACATACAGGGTACCAAAAAACTGTTAATAGCGTCAGGAGACGTTGAACCTTAGGTTGGAAGTGCCGTTTTCTGAAGCACATGAAACAGCAGCCAGCTACCGACGAGCGCGCAAGAGTGTACGCATTTAACATAATTTTCCTCAGCTAATAACTGCTACGCTAAATAGAGCACTTAGTGGTTAAATCAACCCAAGATAATTACTTGAGCTGATCATCTGAAAGGCAAGCAAACTTTCTTTCCCTATCTATTCACAGTTTAGTTACATCCGATTTTTCGCTGATGTGGACGGGGTAAAAGCTTGACTATTAACTTGCGTTCGCAAGAAGGATGGTAATTCCATTAATCTGTTAAGAATGTAACTGCGCAAAGAACTGCAGTAAAGTAGACGATATATGGTATAGCAAGGTAAAATTATTATAATAATGAAATCTAAATGCAATATGTTTTAATTTTTTGCTCATGTACGAAGAGCGTAGTTGAACTTTCATTCTAATAAGTAGGTCATTAATTGTAAACAAAGGCACTGATGGAGACAAAAACAAATGTTAAATTGTAAACACTTCAGTTATTCAGTTATAAATTTTTATAGTAAATGTTCGTAATTTCTGCCCCCAACACCGCTACAAAGTAGACAGTCTCATGAAAATTTCTGAGGTGTTACAAATTCTTGCCAGTGACTCAAAAATTACTTTGGAAACATCTTCGCTGGCACTGATTTCCATTGGCAACGGCGCATTTGCTTCTTACGCTTTTTTGTCAACCATCCTCTTGGCTCGAGGCTGTCTTCCATCTCTTTGTATGGTTTGCTAATTTATCCTCTAATACATCTGACAGCTTAGAGAAAGTTACCTGCCATCATGTGTATTGCCAAGGAGGTGGTCTTATGGTATGGGGATAGGTTTTGATGTTCGGGTGTAGTTCCCCAGTTGCACGTGAAATGCGGAAGGATACAAACACATTTTATTGCAGTGTGTTCTGTGTACAGTAGAGGAACAGTTCGGAGACTGTGACTGATGGTATCAGCATGACAATGCACACTGTCATAAAGCAGCGTCTGTGAGACAATGGTTTGTGGACAATAAAGTTCCTAAAATGGACTAGCCTGTTCAGAGTTCAAGCCACAGATGCGAAACGTGGACGCTCCCCATATTAGTTTCAACTAACAGGTGTCCAGACACCTTTGATCAGATTGTGTATGTTGCCCATTCTTTCCAACACGTCTTCTGTTCAAAATGGTTCAAATGGCTCTGAGCACTATGGTACTCAACATCTTAGGTCATAAGTCCCCTATAAACTAGAACTACTTAAAGCTAACTAACCTAAGGACATCACACACACCCATGCCCGAGGCAGGATTCGAACCTGCGACCGTAGCAGTCCCACGGTTCCGGACTGCAGCGCCAGAACCGCACGGCCACCGCGGCCGGCCACGTCTTCTGTGTTTCCCTTACATTCGGCCAGAGGGTCTGTGTCGTCTGTAGTCCTTACCACTGATATTTGTTCTACTTGAACCTAAGCCGCGCGGGATTAGCCGAGCGGTCTTAGGCGCTGCAGTCATGGACTGTGCGGCTGATCCCAGTGGAGGTTCGAATCCTCCCTTGGGCATGGGTGTCTGTGTTTGTCCTTAGGATAATTTAGGTTAAGTAGTGTGTAAGCTTAGGGACTGATGACCTTAGCAGTTAAGTCCCATAAGATTTCACACACATTTGAACATTTTCTCCTTGAACATAAGGCTATCTCGCAATATTTGCTCGATTCCACGTCTCTTTCCTGATTTTACACTATTATCAGTTTTTTCTGCACTCTGTATTTCCAGACTGTTGTGTACAAGGTTGCCTCGTTCCAACTGCACAAAAAAAAAAGTTCAAATGTGTGTGAAATCTTACGGGACTTAACTGCTAAGGTCATCAGTCCCTAAGCTTACACATTACTTAACCGAAATTATCCTAAGAACAAACACACATACCCATTCCCGAGGGAGAACTCGAACCTCCGCCAACTGCACAGTTCATTAATGTTTATTGTTCAGAGGAATGGATGGAGCAATTGCAGGGCCACAATAATCTATAGCTAAGCCGCAGGAAACATCCTGGCCAGATGGGCAGATTAGAATATAATTGTTTCCGCTGTGCAATAGAGAAGGCGCATATGTTCTAAATACTGTGAGGTCGTGCGTTATGTTCTTGGAATGTGACGACAAGAGTGTGCCGAAAGAATGATATGGCTTTTACAATTTGCCTGAGATGGTACTTGCTGCTGAGAGTACTGATATTTGTGAAGACATTGTCTTCGTTGACAGTTCGTGGTAGCCGCAAGCATCGTTCTCATTCTGATCATCCAAGATGATCATAAACTGTAGCATATCCAGCCTTCTAGAACTATCACATAAGTGCGACTCGTGTTGCATACATTGATGGACTCGTATTCATTAGGTGACTGTTGCGCTCTCGATTTCACTTTGGAACGTCAAACCAGGCGAACAGTCGGCTTTATGATGAAGAATAACTTGCATATCTTCGGCAATTTTGGAAATGTGGACGTAAAGGGCAGCGAGTTTTGTGACGTCACAACGTGGAATTTGGGTTCCGAAGCATTCAGTATCGTGAAAAACGCATCACGTCCGTCGGATTTTCGGAACGTGCAAGACGATGCAAAAATGCTCTCTACGTCACAGATAGAACAAAGCAGATGCCATATTGAAACACGCTCACAAAATATAAACTACCGTACTTTTGTATTAGAACTTGCAAATTGTGAATACGTGCTGCTTCCAGGCAAAGGCTTCATAAAATTACATAGTAAAAATGTCATTTTTGTACGTTTTATTATAACAAAAAGACGAGAAACGGTATGTCAGGGATTAAAAGTGCCGCTGTACCTCTCTGTGCAAAGACAATGGATGGGAATATAAATCTTTTCATATGTTTGACTCGACCAATGTTTGTGGGCACCTTCGCAATGAAGTAGAAATGAAAATTTTAGAACAGTAGTTTCTCGCAAAGAAATATGAAATTTGATAAATACACTTTACAACGTCTGAAGCGTCCTCGAACCCAGTGACATCTCCATAAAGATTTTCGGGAGTTTCTCCGCGGATTTTTGAGAACGGCTGATGAAATTAACGCACGTGTTTCAGGCGCTACCAGTTTTGGAAGCAAAGTGTGCTTACTGGATGTGCCAGAGGTACCCGACAACAGACACACGTGCACACACGCACACACACACACACGCACACACACAACATAATTATGGTTGGTTTGTTGATTTGGGGGAGAGGACCAAACAGCGAGGTCATTGGTTCCATCGGTTTATGGAGGGAAGGGGAAGGAAGTCGGCCGTGCCCTTTCAAGGGAACCATCCAGGCATTTGCCTGAAGCAATTTAGGGAAATCACGGAAAACCTAAATAAGGATGGTCGGACGCGAGTTTGAACCGTCGACCTCCCGAATGCGAGTCCAGAGTGCCAACCACTGTGCCACCTCACTCGGTAATACGCATATACTTTAGAAGGATACAGGGTAGGAAAACAGCTCTAAAAGTTGTATTGTTATTACCTAATGGCTGAAAATCTACGTATGTGTTAGTACATCAACTCATAATTAGTTGCTAACAATATCTTCACAGTAATGGATAATTGTTATTGACTCTTCCTGAGCCGCTGCAGTTGTTTGTTACGATGCCAAGAGACAGGTGACGATGGTGTGGTTAGTGCCCACACTCGTACATAGGTGATTCAGCCTGCTTTTGCCGAATATACAGTCTGAGCCTGATATGTTTGATGTATGGTAACTCTACTGAACTCCCCGCTCTTTTCATAAATCCAAGATCCGCTGGGACGACTTGATCTATTCCAAATCGATTGCTTCAGATTAAAACTCCTTTGTATACTTTAAGCTAAAATTCTATGTAATAAAAGTTGATTATGATGTATCATAAGACAATTTCGATCACTATGTAGAATTGTTTGAAATTATATGTTCTTTTTCATGTCGAACTTTTTACTTGTATAAATGGCTGCTTTGTTACCTTTTATCGTGTGGTTGACGTTTTCGTCTTTCGTTTTTCTTAGAATTTAGACCCATCTTTGCTAACATGTACTGGAAGTCAGAAAATGGTTCAAATGGCTGTGAGCACTATGGGACTCAACTTTTGAGGTCATCAGTCCCCTAGAACGTAGAAATACTTCAACCTAACTAACCTAAGGACATCACACACATCCATGCCCGAGGCAGGATTCGAACCTGCGACCGTTGCAGTCGCGTGTTTCCAGACTGTAGAGCCTAGAACCACTCGGCCACCCCGGCCGGCTACTGGAAGTCAGGACCATATCTTATTCCTAGTGACATAAGAGGTTTTATGCAGGATATCTTTCATAAAATAACCTTGGAAAGCCAGACATAAGACTGCTGATTATCTTAACTTTTACACTATTTTGAGGATAACTAAATTTAGTTAAAAGACAATACTTTAATTAATGACTATTAAGTAAAATCTCGATAACCCTCATTATAATATGCGTAGACAAAATCCAGTTTCAGTTTCGTAATCCTCTGAACAAACTGAATCGTTTGATGCACAACACAATAACATTCTGATTGATTTTTATACTGACATTTTGTCTTAGAATGTTGTTAGCCCTTTCATCTTACATTCAGTCCGATACATTCAGTTTACTAAAAACACGATTTGCATGCGAATAGAACCGACAGTTTGTAAGAGACTCCGACTGTCGTTTAGATTCGCTGAATTGTTCACATAATTGACCAACACCACAAATCAGAATTACAAGGAAGTTAATTTGATTCATATGACACGTCGTAATTGTGAAGCAGTGGTCGCTGGTCGCCACTGGAATGACGTAACAAGGCACCAGGATAGGAGAAGCAGCCTTGTGAGGAAAATTTTGTGGAGTGTTGAGTTAGGCCAGTCATTCTGATTTTTCGATTTTACTGAAAAAAATGATGGCAGCCCTGACTGAGCCAGGTGCAAGATGTTTTTGTTTTCGAACTGAACAATAAGAAGGCAATATTACTCAAACTTTTGTTTGTTATTTATGAAGGCAATTTCACCTCAGTGGTAGAAATGGATCCGTGGACCTGCGGCCATGGACGACCAATGACCACAAGATAAGTGTATCCACAGAAGCAGTGGATTTGAGAATCTGCTGATGGGGCTTACCTTTTTGTAAAGTAAACAACGAAGCATAGGAAGATTTCATGTGATTTAAAGGAAGGTGGATGCAAGTTAGCTGTACAGGGCCGACAGAAGGACTCCTAGCGAATGTGAGTGGGAAGCTCAGGAAACAAAAATAAATGTACGTAATTAATTTTCGCTTCTTTGCAGATACTTGTATGCAGTTCTGCTGCATACAGAAATCTGCTCGCCAAAGTACCGTAGCACGCTGCTAGTGTAGCCAAGACAAAATGACACAAAACGTTAATAAAATAGAGCATCGCACGGCAAATCGTTTTCGACAGCGGCGGAAATACACTGAAGCTATAAAGAATCGCCGGCCGCGGTGGCCTAGCGGTTCTAGGCGCTTCAGTCTGGAACCGCGCTACTGCTACGGTCGCAGGTTAGAATCCTGCCTCGGGAATGGATGTGTGTGCTGTCCTTAGGTTAGTTAGGTTTAAGTAGTTCTAAGTTCTAGGGGGCTGATGACCTCAGATAAGTCCCATAGTGTTCAGAGCCATTTTGAGCCAAAGGATCTGGTATACGCATGCGTATTCAAAAACAGAGATATGAAAACAGGCAGAATACGGCGCTACGATTGGCAACGCCTATGTAAGACACGTGTCCGGTGCAGTTCTTAGATCGGTCACTGCTGCTATAATGGCAGGCTATCAAGATTTAAGTGAGTTTGAACGTGGTGTTATAGTGGGTGCACGAGCGATTAGACACAGCATCTCTGAGGTAGCGTATGACCATTTCACGTGTGTACCGTGAATATCAGGAATCCGGTAAAACATCAAATCTCCGACATCGCAAGAACGGGGCAACGACGACTGAAGAGAATCGTTCAACATGACAGAAGTGTAGTCCTTCCGAAAATTGCTGTAGAGTTCAGTGATGGGCAATCGACAAGTCTCAGTGTCCGAACCTTTCAACGAAACATCATCGATATGAGTTTTCGGAGCCGAAGGCCCATTCTGTACCCTTGATGACAGAACGACACAAAGCTTTAAGCCGACATCGGACTTTTAATGACTGGAAACATGTTGCCTGATCGGACGAGTGTCGTTTCAAATTGTATCGAGCGAATGGACGTGCACGGGTATGGAGACGACCTCATGAATCCATGGACACTGCATTATCAGCAGGGGACTGTTCAAGCTGGTGGATGCTCTGTAATGGCGTGGGGCGTGTGTCGTTGGAGTAATATGGGACCCCTGATACGTCTAGATACGACTCTGACAGGTGACACAAACGTAAGCATCCTGTCTGATAACCTGCATCCATTCATGCCCATTGTGCATTCCGACGGATCTGGGCAATTCCAGCAGGATAATGCGACACCTCACACGTTCATAATTGCTACAGAGTGGCTCGAGGAACACACTTCTGACTTTCGCTGGCCACCACACTCCCCAGACATGAATGCTTCTGAACATATCCGGGATGCCTTGCAACGTGTTGTACAGAAGAGATCTTCGCCCCCTTGTACTCTTTCTGATTTATGGACAGCCCTACAGGATTCATGGTGTCAGTACCCTGCAGCACTACTTCACCCATTAGTCGAGTCCATGACACGTCGTGTTGCGGCACTTCTGCGTGCTTGCGCGGGCCCTACACGAGATTAGGCAGATGTACCAGTTTCTTTGGCTCTTCAGTATATATTAATGTACATAAAAAACTAAGATAACTGAAGAATATTAAAAAATTTAGGACTAGTCAGTATAGCGGAACATAAATTGTTTAGTGTATGGAAAGCTCTTTATTTACTTATACTGCCTGACAGAAACGTGAAGCACTCAGACGGGAATGAGGAAATGAAATGAAACCTCATGTATTGAAAGGATATGGGATTTTATTTCGGCGATTAAAATATCGAGTCAAATTTACAAAAAAAACTGGTATTAAGGGCGTATTACCAGTATCAGACTGCACCCACTCTGTCGTGGTGAAAAATGTACTTATTTGTTTGGGAAGGGTGTCACAAGGTCGTTTTATGCTCCCCTGAGGCACGCTGTCCCTCAACTGTTGTAACTGGTCCCTGATATCCAGGGTGTCACAAGGTCGTTTTATGCTCTCCTGAGGCACGCTGGCCCTCAACTGTTGTAACTGGTGCCTGATATCCTGTATACTGGCACTGCTCCCACACATGTTCTGATGGGGGAAGATCTGGGAATCCTGCTGGCCACTTGAATATCTCAGAATCACGCAGACAGGTCATAGAGGCAAGCGACACCTGTGGACGACCATTGTGCTGTTGAAAAATGGCACCCTACTGCCGCACAAAAGGTAACACTTGAGAGTGCAGGATGTCCATAGTGCTGTCGGAGTTCCCCCAACCACTGCCAACCGTAACCTGAAGTCGCCCGCCCCCGGTAGCTCAGTGGTCAGCGCGAAACACTGTCAATCTTAAGGGCCCTGGTTCGATTCCTGGCTGGGTCGCAGCTTTTCTCCGCTGAGGGACTGGGTGTTGTGTTGTCCTAATCATCATCATTTCATCCCCATCGACGTGCAAGTCACCGAAGTGGCATCAAATCGAAATCTTGCACCCGGCGAACAGTCTACCCGACGGGAGGCCCTAGTCACACGAAATTTACATTTACCTGAAGTCTACCCGATAAAGCTCCATACCATGACGCCAGGGATGAATGCCCCTGTAAACGAGCAAACTTGTCTATCTGTGGATTTCACAAACTAGTGCGTACACAGACAGAAAGAGTTTGTCAGTTTAACCTCACTTTGAAGCAGACGCTGATCATTTTCATAAGTAATTTGACAGTAGTGAGAATGGCCACAAATGCAGATAAAGCAATTGTAATGTTCACTCTGGAACTGTGTTTAAAGGAGAAGAAGAAAAGTAGACGCTGGTCTTAGAAATGGTTTAAAATGATAGAGGTTACTTAGCAATCACAATGAAAAAGAAGACACAAATGTACGAAAATTTATTCTCTTCTAGACGGTCCTCTAAAGACAGATCATTAAAATACCACTACGTGGGAACATATAGTCCACACCGTGTGGAAGAACCGGATGACTTCAATTTATTTTTACTGCATTGCAATTCCAATTGTATATTATGTGTAGAACATTGATTTTGTTCATAACCTCTTCCTGCGTAATATATGACTGGGAAAGATGTGAAGGTTGGTTGGTTGTTTGGGGGAGGAGACCAGACAGCGAGGTCATCGGTCTCATCGGATTAGGGAAGGACGGGGAAGGAAGTCGACCGTGCCCTTTCAATGGAACCATCCCGGCATTTGCCTGAAGCGATTTAGGGAAATCA
Source organism: Schistocerca serialis cubense (assembly GCF_023864345.2). Taxonomy (NCBI): domain Eukaryota; kingdom Metazoa; phylum Arthropoda; class Insecta; order Orthoptera; family Acrididae; genus Schistocerca; species Schistocerca serialis. The sequence continues at coordinate 139,469,760 of NC_064640.1, read as the reverse complement.
CGGAAAACCTAAATCAGGATGGCCGGACGCGGGATTGAACCGTCGTCCTTCCGAATGCGAGTCCAGTGTGCTAGCCACTGCGCCACCTCGCTCGGTGAAAGATGTGAAACCTCTACCATTTTGGTAATTGTTTTTGTCCTTCACTGTAGTTGTAGAAACTCAGGTTACAGTGAAATAAATAGGAATAAAACTATTTTTCATAAAACATACGCGGCGAAACATCCATACAAACAACGCTCGTCATCATGTCAAACTTTGCGTCAATCAAAATTTCTCGAAAACACATCAGACACGGTCTATGTTTGACAAACACGTCTAGCAGCACCGTACATTGTCAAATGTTTGGCAAACATAGTATAGTTTGATAAAGTGTTTGATCCTGTTGGGAGGCATTAACTCTGCTGTTCCATTCCAAACATTGGAAGAATGGGAACCAACTACAGGTCGTCGCCATACTAGCCGACAATGGTCATCTAGGTTAGTGCAGAATTACGATCCACGCTGAATAAAATGAGGCTCCATTCACCAGCAGTCCATGCTTTCCGTTAACGGCACCGCCCCAAACGCAGACCTTGGTATTTTGGCGTTAATGGCAGCCTACGTATGAGACAGTACTTCCCTAGTCCAACTGCTGCTAGTCTCCAACCAGTGATGTGGGACAACAGAATGTTGCAAGGAGTCCGTAAGTTGCTCTTGGATGACAGTTGTAGATGTGAAAGGATTACGACGTGCTTGATACACGATACGGCGATCCTCCCTTGTTGTTGTGGTCTTCAGTCCTGAGACTGGTTTGATGCAGCTCTCCATGCTACTCTATCCTGTGCAAGCTTCCTCATCTCCCAGTACCTACTGCAACCTACATCGTGCTGAATCTGCTTAGTGTATTCATCTCTTGGTCTCCCTCTACGATTTTTACCCTCCACGTTGCCCTCCAATACTAAATTGGTGATCCTTCTATGTCTCAGAACATGTCCTACCAACCGATCCCTTCTTCTAGTGAAGTTGTGCCACAAGCTCCTCTTCTCCCCAATGCTATTCAATACCTCCTCATTAGTTATGTGATCTACCCATCTAATCTTCAGCATCCTTCTGTAAAACCACATTTCGAAAACTTCTATTCTCTTCTTGTCTAAGCTATTTATCGTCCACGTTTCACTTCCATACATGGATACACTCCATACAAATACTTTCAGAAATGACTTCCTGACATTTAAATCTATACTCGATGTTAACAAATTTTTCTTCTTCAGAAATGCTTTCCTTGCCATTGCCAGTCTACATTTTATGTCCTCTCGACTTCGACCATCATCAGTTATTTTGCCCCCCAAATAGCAAAAATCCTTTACTACTTTAAGTGTTTCATTTCCTAATCTAATTCCCTCAGCATCACCCTCCCTTATTTTGGTCAAATATGGCTGACCGGAACCTTGACGACAAGTACAACTGCCCTCACGGTCCCATGCAGTCAAACATTGGGCCACTGTCAGACATGAGTGACTCACAAATCTGGATACTGCACGATTCAACAAGTCGGCCACATGGAGACCCACAGTGAGGCCCCTTCAGACCTATGTATGGTGCTGATAACGCTGTCTCACACGATTCAACAAGTCAGCCACATGAAGACCCACAGTGAGGCCGTTTTAGAACTGTGTCAGTTGTTAATAACTTTGCCTCACACGATTCAACAAGACAGCCACACTGTGAGGCCCTTCAGACCTGTGTAAGGTGCTGATAACGCTGTCACACACGATTCAACAAGCCAGCTACATGGAGACCCAGAGTGAGGCCGTTTTAGAAATGTGTCATTTGCTGATAACGCTGCCTCAAACGATTCAACAAGCTGGCCACATGCAGACCAACAGTGAGCAGTGAGGCCCCTTCAGACCTGTGTCAGGTGCTGATAACGCTATCTCAGACGATTCAACAAGCCAGCCACATGGAGACCCACAGTGAGGCCACTTTAGAACAGTGCTGATAACGCTTTCTCACACGATTCAGCAAGCCGTCTACATGGAGACCCACAGTGAGATCCATTTAAAACTGTGTTAAATACTAATAACGCTGTGTCAGACGAGCAAGCGGCATTTCCGCGTGCTTCACAGTGACCACTCAATATCTGATGCCGCGCACATCCCTTATACAGGGTGTTACAAAAAGGTACGGCCAAACTTTCAGAAAACATTCCTCACACACAAATAAAGAAAAGATGTTATGTGGACATATGTCCGGAAACGCTTAATTTCCATGTTAGAGCTCATTTTAGTTTCGTCCACCTACGCTCAATGGAGCACGTTATCATGATTTCATACGGGATACTCTACCTGTGCTGCTAGAACATGTGCCTTTACAAGTACGACACAATATGTGGTTCATGCGCGATGGAGCTCCTGCACATTTCAGTCGAAGTGTTCGTACGCTTCTCAACAATAGATTCGGTGACCGATGGATTTGTAGAGGCGGATTAATTCCATGGCCTCCACGCTCTCCTGACCTCAACCGTCTTGACTTTCATTTATGGGGGCATTTGAAAGGTCTTGTCTACACAACCCCGGTACCAAATGTAGAGACTCTTCGTGCTCATATTGTGGACGGCTGTGATACAATACGCCATTCTCCAGGGCTGCATCAGCGCATCAGGGATTCCATCCGACGGAGGGTGGATGCACGTATCCTCGCTAACGGAGGACATTTTGAACATTTCCTGTAACAAAGTGTTTGAAGTCACGCTGGTACGTTCTGTTGCTGTGTGTTTCCATTCCATGATTAATGTGATTTGAGGAGAAGTAATAAAATGAGCTCTAACATGGAAAGCAAGCGTTTCCGGACACACGTCCACATAACATATTTTCTTTCTTTGTGTGTGAGGAATGTTTCCTGAAAGTTTGGCCGTACCTTTTTGTAACACCCTGTATAGCGTACCAACCGTGGTAGCTGCGCCAAGCACGACCAACATTACTGCATTCTGGTGGCTGGTCTCCCTGTCACATAGAAGTGCAACGGTAATCATGCACACACCTACCGATGGTGTCCACATGTATGAAGTATGACTACACTGACATGCAAACTTGTCTTCTGGGTTCAAATGGCTCTAACCAGTATGGGATTTAACAAATGAGGTCATCAGTCCCCTAGACTTAGAACTACTTAAACCTAACTAATCTAAGGACATCACACACATCCATGCCCGAGGCAGGATTCGAACCTGCGACCGTAGCAGCAGCGCGGTTCCGGACTGAAGCGTCTAGAACCGATCGGTCACAAAGGTTGGCTGTTTTCTGGGTGTTCCACTTCTTTCCTCAGGATGTTTATTACGTTAGCAAACATATAGTGTTATAATAACGAATTACGTACTACAAAGAACTGATTTTTAGCTAAAAAAAGAGGATATTACATTTAACTTCATGGGAAATTCAGAAAGAATGGCAGAAATAGCAATCTTTAATACGTATCACCATTAGTAATCTTTGGCGATATTTCTTGTTTTCCTGCTGATTAAGTACGATTTTCCTTAGAGTTGTAGTTGAAAAGAGAAAAGTTTGGGGGTGGTGCGAGAATAAAGGTGAACAGACTTGGACGATGATAAGTGCTAACAGTACTGGTAAATGTGCCTGGTCTTCTCTGCGCCGATTTACTCACACTTTACATTAGAACGAATGCTGAAACAATTAAACTTGCTCACACTAACGTGCTCCAATCGCGAATCAGACATGAATTTTCATACAGGAAGATGGGTCATGTGACTTATCAAATAGGCTGAGAATAACACAAGAAACAGAATGATTAATTTTATTTGAGGATAGCTTTATTCATGTCTTGATTTATGGCGCATTTGGTATAGAATAAAGCAAATGAACACAGAAATATTACAGATTATGCACGATGTGTTGTCCAGCACGTTATAAGGTTCGTTCGTTCCTCACGGATTTTAACCAACACATGTCCCAGTAGGCGAGCACAAGCATCAACAATCCGCTCCCTGAGGTGTGCAGCGTATCTGATATTCGCCGCATAAATAATTGATGTCACATGTCTCCACAGGTATAAATTAACTGGTCTTCATACCTGGGGAATGTTGTGGCCGGTCCACCAGACCTCTACGACTAGTCCACCTCTAGTGAAACTGCATATCCAGGTAGGCAGAATGAAATGGGGGTGACGGTTACCATTGTGTTGAAACAATGTTCGAAATGTCCCGTCTTCAGACAGCAGCGACGATAGCACATCTTCGTCTAAAACCTGCAGATAAAGGGCTACTGTTTCCGTACCTTGAATAAAAAGGGCTCCAACAATACGAGAACTCCATACTCCACACCAAACCATCACTTTCGATGAGGATTCATTCAATGATGGTTGAGTCACCCACTCTGCAGATCGAATCCTGGCGATTATTTCGTCCTCAGTAAGATGGCTGCCTTCCATTCAAAAATTAGGATTTTCACCCAAGATGGCGGGTTCCAGAGTTGTGCTAACATAGCCTCACAGGTTTTCGCCCTCTCTTATCACATACTACTTGGCTTTAAATTTCTGTTAATGCTTCTGTTTTTGTTTTAGAATTGTGATTTCACACCTGTTGTTGTTGTTGTGGTCTTCAGTCCAGAGACTGGTTTGATGCAGCTCTCCATGCATCTCTATCCTGTGCAAGCCTCTTCATCTCCCAGTACCTACTGCAACCTACATCCTTCCGAATCTGTTTAGTGTATTCATCTCTTGGTCTCTCTCTACGATTTTTACCCTCCGTGCTGCCCTCCGTTACTAAATTGGTGATCCCCTGATGCCTCAGAATATATCCTACCAACCGATCCCTTCTTCTAGTCAAGTTGTGCCACAAATTTCTCTTCTCTCCAGTTTTATTCAATACCTCCTCATTAGTCATGTGATCTACCCATCTAATCTTCAGCATTCTTCTGTAGCACCACATTTCGAAAGTTTCTATTCACTTCTTGTCTAAACTATTTATCGTCCATGTTTCATTTCCATACATGGCTACACTCCATACAAATACTATGAGAAACGACTTCCTGACACTTAAATCTATACTCGATGTTAACAAATTTCTCTTCTTCAGAAACGCTTTCCTTGCCATTGCCAGTCTAAATTTTATATCCTCTCTACTTCGACCATCATCAGTTATTTTGCTCCCCAAGTAGAAAAACTGATTTACTACTTTAAGCGTCTCATTTCCTAATCTAATTCCCGCGACATTACCCGATTTAATTCGACTACATTCCATTATCCTCATTTTGCTTTTGTTGATGTTCATCTTATATCCTCCATTCCAGACACTATCTATTACGTTCAGCTGTTCTTCCAGGTCCTTTGCTGTCTCTGACAGAATTACACTGTCATAGTTAAACCTCAAAGTTTTTATTTTTTCTCCATGGATTTTAATTCTTACTCCAAATTTTTCTTTTGTTTCCTTTACTGCTTGCTCAATATACAGATTGAATGACGTCGGGGATAGACTACAACCCTTTGTCACTCCCTTCTCGACCACTGCGTCCCTTTCGTGATCTCGACTCTTATAACTGCCATCTGATTTCTGTACAAATTGTAAACAGCCTTTCGCTCCCTGTATTTTACCCCTGCCACCTTCAGAATTTGAAAGAGAGTATTCCAGTCAACATTGTCAAAGCTTTCTCTAAGTCTACAAATGCTAGAAACGTAGGTTTTGCCTTTCCTTAATCTGGCTTCTAAGATGAGTCGTAGGGTCAGTATTGCCTCACGTGTTCTAACGTTTCTACGGTATCCAAACTGATCTTCTCCGAGGTCGGCTTATTTCACACATATGGTCAACCATACAGATGCAAGCACTTGGGGCAGATACTGAAAGAAAGACTTCATGAATCCATGGAAGGAAACAGAAAAGGGTGCTACCATACAATCACGAATCAAAAGGCACGCAGACAACCTGTTTACTCTTTTCTTTGAGTTTTACTCGCGATCACAGAAATATTTCAAATATTCAAGGACATCGCCTCATGCAACTGTAAGAGGAACTGTTATAAACTTTCATGTCTGTCTTGCAGAAAATTCTCTTCTATGTTTCTAAAATAATTCAACTTCCTGTATGATTTGGGTCCACTAACTTAACGTGACACACATCGTTGTTTCTTGACTTATTATCTTTCACCTTTTTAATGGAACGTAATACCTGTTTAGTTCTTCACCTTATCGGCATATTTGTTATTACATTTGGAACAAATATGAGGAAAGAGAAGGGGAGGGAGGGGTATCTGTTGAATGGAGATACATCCTACCAATCAGCTATCCAAGAAAGCCTCGTAAAATTAAATCAGGCATTCCAGACAGTGTACGAGATTAGATTTTGCTGATATCCGCGCAAAACTCAACCACTGCAGTACAAACAGCGAAACCACTTGTTGCAGTACGTAAATACATTTTATGGTAGGGAGGAAGATATAGTGGAACCACAGTAGGGCGAAAGCTCAAATCGTGATATTATCGACAGAATTTTAAAATCATTTTTATAAGGACGAATACTGAAACAGTTAAACTGGCTCACATTCACGTGCCGCAGTGGCGATTCAGAGAAGTAGAAGGCGATAAAATTACCAGCTCATATGTAAGAGGATTCCTTCGATACAGAGGCCCGGACAGTATTTGGACACAGCGATTGGTTGCCTCCACATTCCAGCTCTCTGGCCTCTGCTTGGAATGATCAGACGCAGCGACGCAGAGAACAAGGGACGCCATTGAGGAACCGTAGTGGGCTGGGACTGCCCCGTTGATACAATGAAGTACCGGTTTCCGTACCACAGGCCGCTGTCTACTCACTGTATACACCACTAAACACTGGTTCTTATTATTTGCCGCTCGCAGTAGAAAACTTTAAATGGAAACGCTCATGCCCTCAGCTGACGGACTAAGTAAACGGTGTACCAAGCGTTCCTATCTTCACAGACGTCGTCTGTTCTCTCTCGTTGTGCGTATAAAAGAAATTGTATGGACGCAGATGCTTGATGGCGAGATCTAAGCGGCCGTTGTGTCTGTGCGTAGGACTAATTGCCGGAAGTGGATCTGAAATCAATAAGCCCAGGAAGATAAAGACTCGGGGAGCAGCTTTAGACAATTCAAGTGTTTTACATAATGATCTTATTTCTTCCTTTACCATAATGAGGTTTACATTTCGTTGTTTTGAGTAGATTAGCGGTTGCTAGGCAGTCTTGAAACGGGCTTTCATAAGATGTCGTCGTGCATTTTGCAGATGGTTGAATATAATTTTAAAGGAGAGTGCTTTACTGAAAATATTTTCGTTCGTAATTTCTAAGAGTCGTACTTTTGTGTCACACTGAATTACTTCCTCCAAAAACGCGCAAAAATCTCAACAGAGCATTATTTCTCAAGAAAAGTATCTTGGTTTCAGGAAATGCTGGTGTCTAATTATACTTTTCGCTTATTTGTATAAAAAATGAGTCTTTACCGATAGATAAGAATTATTGCACTGTCGGCCACCGTTCCTGAAAACATACTTCTTTATATGTCAGGACCTAGGTTTCGAATTCCACGCACTTCTTCTAGTGTTGCTGTTTTAAATGGATGAGGATCAAGCTAGAACCTCAGACTTGTAATGAAAATGAAATCCTATTGACTGGGAATTAAGCCCGGCGAATGGATGATAGATGGGCCAAGGAAGTTATTTGCTGGCTTCCTACACAGAAACAAAGTCCGGGACGACGACCTAATGGAAGGCACATAGATGAACGCACAAAAAGTGTGCAAGGGCATAGCTGAAGACCGTGAAATCCCGGAGGAGGCCTTCATCCAGCAACGGGTGTCGAATGGTTGATAGTGGTGACGCTAAATGATGTTATTCGTGTCTCTGGAAGTACTTTGGAGACAAAAGTATCTACAACTACCGAAAACTTAAGTCGTAATTCGAAACACATTGAGATCTTACAATGTACAACATACAAATTAAATGATCGTATAAGAGAAGAAATAAGATTTGCTATATAGTTTCTCACTACATAATAATCACCATTATACAACGAATTCATACACCAGATAGGCAGTAGGCAAGATTGAAGCTACGTGTGTTTTCACCTTAATAGCTATACCACAGTATTTTAATGTATTGTACGCTGGCATCGTGACAAAATCCGCATAAGGGTTCCTCATTTTCCAGTTTACGATTGGAATTCACATTGAGATATTTGTGAACGTATTTACTACGGTTGTCGAAAACTCTTATTAGAGACGCCATCAAATGTCACTGCCCTGTGACGTAGCTTGATAACAACAAATGGAGCAAATCGTCTAAATGCTAAATTATGAAGTAAAGTGTTCAATTCAAAACAAAACAGCTTACGCATGAAAATGAAAACCTGTTCAACTGCAAAAACATACAGTCACGCTGGGATAAAAATCACTTCTCAAAAGGGTGAAATTACATAGGAGAAGCCGAGAGATCTGTAAGCACCAGGCTAAAAGAATACAATAGATGGTGTGAACTTCACAAAACAGATTCCAATTTTGCACAGCATCGTTTGGAGAGCAGCAGTAAGTAATCTATCGATGTCTAATTTAAGACAGAGAGGACAGATCCTTTAATGACTGTAAATATTACAAATTAAAAACGACCTATCTAACCTGCTATTGAACAACTAGATGTACCGAGCGAGGTGACGTAGTTGTTAGCACACAGGGCTCGCATTCAGGAGGACGACGGCTCAGACCCGATTCCAGCCATCCAGATTTAGGTTTTCAGTGGTTTCCCTAAATCGCTTCACGTAAATGCCGGGATGATTCCTTTGAAAGGGTGCAGCCTGTTTCTTTCCCCATCCTTCCCTATTCCGAGCCTGCGCTCCATCTCTAATGACCTCGTTGTCGACGGGACGTTAAACACTAATCTCCTACTACACCTCCAACTACACTCCTGGAAACTGAAATAAGAACACCGTGAATTCATTGTCCCAGGAAGGGGAAACTTTATTGACACATTCCTGGGGTCAGATACATCACATGATCACACTGACAGAACCACAGGCACATAGACACAGGCAACAGAGCATGCACAATGTCGGCACTAATACAGTGTATATCCACCTTTCGCAGCAATGCAGGCTGCTATTCTCCCATGGAGACGATCGTAGAGATGCTGGATGTAGTCCTGTGGAACGGCTTGCCATGCCATTTCCACCTGGCGCCTCAGTTGGACCAGCGTTCGTGCTGGACGTGCAGACCGCGTGAGACGACGCTTCATCCAGTCCCAAACATGCTCAATGGGGGACAGATCCGGAGATCTTGCTGGCCAGGGTAGTTGACTTACACCTTCTAGAGCACGTTAGGTGGCACGGGATACATGCGAACGTGCATTGTCCTGTTGGAACAGCACGTTCCCTTGCCGGTCTAGGAATGGTAGAACGATGGGTTCGATGACGGTTTGGATTTACCGTGCACTATTCAGTGTCCCCTCGACGATCACCAGTGGTGTACGGCCAGTGTAGGAGATCGCTCCCCACACCATGATGCCGGGTGTTGGCCCTGTGTGCCTCGGTCGTATGCAGTCCTGATTGTGGCGCTCACCTGCACGGCGCCAAACACGCATACGACCATCATTGGCACCAAGGCAGAAGCGACTCTCATCGCTGAAGATGACACGTCTCCATTCGTCCCTCCATTCACGCCTGTCGCGACACCACTGGAGGCGGGCTGCACGATGTTGGGGCGTGAGCGGAAGACGGCCTAACGGTGTGCGGGACCGTAGCCCAGCTTCATGGAGACGGTTGCGAATGGTCCTCGCCGATACCCCAGGAGCAACAGTGTCCCTAATTTGCTGGGAAGTGGCGGTGCGGTCCCCTACGGCACTGCGTAGGATCCTACGGTCTTGGCGTGCATCTGTGCGTCGCTGCGGTCCGGTCCCAGGTCGACGGGCACGTGCACCTTCCGCCGACCACTGGCGACAACATCGATGTACTGTGGAGACCTCACGCCCCACGTGTTGAGCAATTCGGCGGTACGTCCACCCGGCCTCCCGCATGCCCACTATACGCCCTCGCTCAAAAAGTCCGTCAACTGCACATACGGTTCACGTCCACGCTGTCGCGGCATGCTACCAGTGTTAAAGACTGCGATGGAGCTCCGTATGCCACGGCCAACTGGCTGACACTGACGGCGGCGGTGCACAAATGCTGCGCAGCTAGCGCCATTCGACGGCCAACACCGCGGTTCCTGGTGTGTCCGCTGTGCCGTGCGTGTGATCATTGCTTGTACAGCCCTCTCGCAGTGTCCGGAGCAAATATGGTGGGTCTGACACACCGGTGTCTATGTGTTCTTTTTTCCATTTCCAGGAGTGTAGATATATACACTGTAAGACAAAAAAAGAAAAATAAAACGGTGGAACAGAAAGGAATTATCCGTATAGGACGGAAATTGGTAGATGTTGTGTACACTTATCGGCAAAAAAGTGATTATAATTTGAGAAAAACTGGGTGATGTATTCAAAAGAAAGAGCTTCATAAATTGAGCAAGTCAATATCGCCTTGGTCCACCTCTGGCCCTTGTGCTTGTCACTGATTGACAGAGTTGTTGCATGTCCTCCTGAGAATATCGTGTTAAATTCTATCCAACTGAGGCCTTACATCGTCAAAATCCCGAAGTGTTGGGAGGGCCCTGTCCATAATGCTCCAAATGTTCTTCGTTGAGGAGAGATCTGGCCTGGGTAGGGTTTGGCAAGACAAAACTCTCGCCGTGCGCGGGCGGCCGTTATCTTGCTGAAACGCAAGCCTGTGTGGCTTGCCATGAAAGGCAACGAAACGGGGCGTAGAATATCGTCAACGTTCCGCTGTGGTGTAAGGGTGCCGCAGATGACAGCCAAAGGGATCCTGCTAAGAAAAGAAATGGCATACCAGATCATCAATCCTAGTTGTTGGGCCATACGACGGGCGGTAGTCAGATTGGTATCCCACCGCTGCTGGGGCGTCTTGAGACACTATACACTATTGACGTGGAGTAGCATTGTCTTCAGTAATGAGTTCCTCTTCGAACTGAGCCCCGATGGCCGGCGAAGACGTGTCTGGAGACGTCCCCGACAGCTATCCTGCGCTTACGTTTCAGCAAGATAATGCCTGCCCGCATACGGCGAGATTTTTCTATTTCTTGTCTTCGTGCTTATAAATCCTTACCTTGGCCATCAAGCTCGTCGGATCGCTGGCAAACTGAAAGCGTTAGGAGCATTACGGGCAGCTCTGGATTTTGACGTTCTAACGCCCCCGTTGGACAGAATTTGGCACGATATCCGTTATGAGGAAATCTACATCTACATCTACATGGATACTCTGCAAATCACATTTAAGTGTTTGGCAGAGGGTTCATCAAACCACCATCACAATTCTCTGTTATTCGAATCTCGTATAGCCCGGGGGAAGAATGAACACCTATATCTTTCCGTACGAGCTCTGATTTCCCATATTTTATGTTTGTAATCGTTCCTCCCTATGTAAGTCAGTGTCAATAAAATATTTTCGCATTCGGAGGAGAAAGCTGGTGATTGGAATTTCGTGAGAAGATTCCGTCGCAACGAAAAAGCCTTTCTTTTAATAATGTCCATCCCAAATCCTGTATCATTTCTGTGACACTGTCTCCCATATTTCGCGATAATATAAAACGTACTGCATTTCTTTGAATTTTTTCGATGTACTCCGTCAGTCCTATCTGGTAAGGATCCCACACAGCGCAACAGTATTCTAAAAGAGGACGGACAAGCGTAGTGTAGGCAGTCTCCTTAGTAGGCCTGTTACATTATCTAAGTGTCCTGCCAATGAAACGCAGTCTTTGGTTAGCCTTCTCCACAACATTTTCTATTTATTTATTTATTTATTTATTTATTTATTTATTGTTCCGTGGGACCACATTTAGGAGAAGTCTCCATGGTCATGGAACGAGTCAATACATGAAATTATAACACGATTGTAGAAACAGATAAAATGAAACAAGTCGTTAGTTTAAATAAAGAAAATCAAGAATGTAACACTGGAATTTGCTTAATTTTTTATCTCTTCCAGGAGCTCCTCGACAGAATAGAAGGAGTGAGCCATGAGGAAACTCTTCAGTTTAGACTTAAAAGTGTTTGGGCTACTGCTAAGATTTTTGAGTTCTTGTGGTAGCTTATTGAAAATGGATGCAGCAGAATACTGCACTCCTTTCTGCACAAGAGTCAAGGAAGTGCATTCCACATGCAGATTTGATTTCTGCCTAGTATTAACTGAGTGAAAGCTGCTAACTCTTGGGAATAAGCTAATATTGCTAACAACAAACGACATTAAAGAAAATACATACTGTGAGGGCAATGTCAAAATTCCCAGACTATTGAATAGGGGTCGACAAGAGGTTTTCGAACTTACACCATACATAGCTCGAACAGCCCGTTTTTGAGCCAAAAATACCCTTTTGAATCAGAAGAATTACCCCAAAAAATAATACCATATGACATAAGCGTATGAAAATATGCGAAGTATACTACTTTTCGTGTTGAAATGTCACTTATTTCAGATACTGTTCTAATGGTAAATAAAGCGGCATTTAGTTTCTGAACAAGATCCTGAACATGGGCTTTCCACAACAGCTTACAATCTATCCGAACGCCTAGGAACTTGAACTGTTCCGTCTCGCTTATAACATGCCCATTCTGTCTGATTAAAATGTCAGTTCTTGTTGAATTGTGGGTTAGAAACTGTAAAAACTGAGTCTTACTGTGATTTAGCATCAAATTATTTTCCACAAGCCATGAACTTACTTCATGAACTACATTATTTGATAATGTTTCAATATTACACACAAGATCCTTCACTACCAAGGTGGTGTCATCAGCAAACAGAAATATTTTTGAATCACCTGTAATACTAGAAGGCATATCATTTACATAAATAAGGAACAGCAGTGGCCCCAGCACCGACCCTTGGGGAACGCCCCATTTAACAGTGCCCCATTGGGACTGAACATCATTACCACTCTCAATATTGCGGAGGATTACCTTCTGCTTTCTGTTCTTAAAGTAGGAGGCGAACCAATTGTAAGCTACTCCCCTTACTCCATAATGTTCCAACTTCTGCAGTAATATTTTGTGGTCAACACAGTCAAAAGCCTTCGTTAAATCAAAGAAAACACCTAACGTTCTCAACCTTTTATTTAATCCGTCCAAAACCTCACAGAGAAAAGAGAATATAGCATTTTCAGTTGTTAAGCCATTTCTAAAACCAAACTGTACATTTGACAGCAAATTATGTGAATTTAAATGCTGCAGTAACCTTGTATATACAAGCCTCTCAATAACCTTAGCAAACACCGATGGCATAGAAATAGGTCTATAATTGTCAACATTATCCCTGTCTCCCTTTTTATAAAGTGGCTTCACTACCGAGTACTTTAATCGGTCAGGAAACCGACCACTGCTAAAGGAAAAGTTACAGATATGGCTAAGTACTGAGCTAATATACGTGGAACAATACTTCAGTATTCTGCTAGATACCCCGTCATATCCATGAGAGTTCTTGGTCTTTAGTGATTTAATTATTAACTCAATCTCCCTCTTGTCAGTATCATGGAGGAGCATTTCAGGTAACAGTCTCGGAACACTTTTTTCTAAGAGCGCTATATGATTCCCTGTTGGGACTAGGTTTCTATTTAGTTCACCTGCTATATTCAGAAAGTGATTATTAAGTACTGTACATATATGCGACTTATCAGCAACACGGACATCCCCACTACGCACTGATTCTATATCCTCGACCTGTCTCTGCAGACCAGCCACTTCCTTTACGAGTGACCATATGGTTTTAATTTTATCCTGAGACTTAGCTATTCTATCTGCATACCACATACTTTTTGCCTTCCTAATAACTTTTTTAAGCACCTTACAATACTGTTTGTAATGGGCTGCTGCATTTAGATTTTGACTGTTTCTAACGTTTTGATATAATTGCCACTTTGTTCTACAAGATATTCTTATCCCTTTAGTCAGCCACCCAGGCTGCCTGTTTGTGCTAGTACCCTGTTTTAAACGTTCTAACGGAAAGCAACTTTCAAAGAGCACGAGAAAAGTCTTGAGGAAAGCATTGTATTTATCGTCTACTGTATCAGCACTATAAACATCTTGCCAATCTTGTTCCTTGATAAGGTTTACAAAAGTCTGTACAGCAACTGGATCAGCTTTCCTAAAAAGTTGGTAACTATATTTAACATGTGTTGAAGCACAAAAATCTTTTAGACTTAAAATTTGTGCATCATGATCTGAAAGGCCATTCACCTTTTTGCTAACAGAATGCCCTTCTAATAATGACGAATGAACAAAAATATTGTCTATGGTTGTTCTACTGTTCCCTTGCACTCTCGTTGGAAAGAATACGGTTTGCATAAGATTATATGAATTAAGGAGGTCTACCAGCATCCTTTTCCTTGCACAATCACTTATACAATTAATATTGAAGACACCACATATAACTAACTTTTTGTATTTCCTATAAAGTGAACCAAGAACCTCCTCTAGCTTTAGCAAAAATGTTGTGAAATCGGAGTCTGGGGATCTATAAATAACAACAGTAAGAAGTTTAGCTCCACTAAATTTAACCACACCTGCACAACATTCAAACACCTTTTCAGTGCAGTACTTTGAAACATCAATTGACTCAAATGGGATACCGTTTTTCACATACATGGCTACTCCCCCACACCGCAAAGAGCTCCTAGAAAAGCTGCCAGCCAACCTGTATCCTGGTAAAGGAAGCCTCTGAATTATCTCCTTATTTAAGAAGTGTTCAGATATACCAATAATTTCAGAGTCAACATCTATAAGCAGTTCACTAACTTTATCTCGAATACCTTGTATATTTTGATGAAATATACTAATTCCCTCATTAATCGGATACCCAAGCTTTGTAGAAAGTGGTTTCTTTGTTAGAGAGACTTCCCTTAAGCAGGAATACCCATCAGCTGACTTCAATCTAAAAAAGGTACAGCTCTAACACCCACAACTACCGGAATTTTCCCATGAGTGATCCCACCACCCCCACCTATGCTGTCACCTATAAGTTTTGCCAACCTCCCCTTCCCATACCTGTTGAGGTGCAGGCCATGTCTAGTGAAACCCGTCCTACTGATAGACTCCACCGACACCACTGAAATGTGACTCATGCCTTCTGTCACCAGCGCATCCCCAAGTCTCATGTTATTACGCCTGACGGCTATATTAAGATGAGGCCGATCGTGACGCTGAAACAGTTCCACGAAATGCACATTCGTGTTGCCAGTCTGAGTGGCTATCTTTTCCAGGTCACCATCTATGTCATACTTCCCATCCCTATCAATACTATTACCAGCCCCACCCACAATCACTACCTGATCCTCTTTAGTAAAATCCCTACATAACCCCCCTATGTTAAAAGTCACCTGAGCCAATCCTGTATTAGGCTTCACAATGCTGGTGACCTGGTACTCACTCCCCAAAACTTCCTGCAACTGCTGGCCTACACCTCTACCATGAGAACTACCTAACAGCAGAACCTTCTTCTTTCTCTTAGACTTTGCAACTGTCCTAGCCACCGTAACTGCTGAGGTCTGCTGCATACTTCCTACATCTACAGCTACTAGAGATTCCTCTCCACTAGACTCTGACAGTTGGTCATATCTATTACAAACACCAATAGTAAAACTATCTGAAAATCTCCTTCTCCTAGCAGATCTCTTGCCAACAGCCAGCTCCCATTCCCCAACCCCCTTCTCCCTCCTCATCCTATCTAGCTCTTCCTGTGCGTTTTTCAACTGCACCTGAAGGGCACAGATCTTACGCTCCTGCTCCTCTATCAACTTACTCTTGCTACATAACCGGCAGTTCCAGGAGAGGATCTCACCAGAATGCCCACTGGCTTCCCCACTGCATTCCCCCCAGTGAAAATACTTCGAACAAGTCTCACACCGCAATCCACTACTCACGAACCTACGGCAAAGCCCACACTTCTCACTCATGGTAAAATTTTACAATTATTGAAACAAGAAAACAACTTTATCTAAGTTCCGCTACTACAATAAGAAGATGTTAAAAACTGACTACAATTATCACAAACTTGCTCTACAAGGGAAGTAACTACTATTATTGACAGTATTAATCAACAACAAATGAGAATATAACAAAATACTAACACAGAAAGAAAATCAAGCGTCTAATGACAGTAACGAAACTGAAAGCAGTTCGCAAAAATTTCTTCTGAAGTTATTTCACCGGAAAACACCAAGAACACCGGTTGAAGACTACTAAAGTTCCTAAATAAACTACTATACACAAACAATTAATTAGTACTTAGCTTTCGATGCGCCGCTACAGCTGCAACTGGTCAGCGCGGAATGTAAACACGGGTAAGAGGTTAAGTTGCTCGATACGAAACACTCACAAATATCAGGCCACAACACACGAAATGCAGAGGTGAATGAAGAAACCACTAATAAGTCACTTATATAGTAAATATTATCACAAAAACAGTTAAAATATATATCTGAAAACTAAAAATAGATGAAAACTTAGAGAGCGATCTCACACGCAGTCACGCGCTTATGACGTCACACCAAAGTCTATGTGTTCCTTCCAATTTAAGTTGTTCGTAATTGTAATTCATAGGTATTTAGTTGAATTTACGGCTTTTAGATTAGACTGATTTGTCGTGTACCCAAAGTTTAACGAGTTCCTTTTAGCACTCATGTCGATGACCTCACACTTTTCGTTGTTTAGGGTCAACCACCAATTTTCCTACCATTTAGATATTTCTTCTAAATCGTTTTGCAGTTTGTTTTGATCTTCTGACGACTTTATTAGTTGACAAACAACCGAAGACGGCTGCTCAGATTGTCTCCCAAATCGTTTATAGAGATAAGGAACAGCAAAGGGCCTATAACACTACCTTGGGGAACGCCAGAAATCACTTCTGTTTTACTCGATGACTTTCCGTCAATTACAACGAACTGTGACCTCTCTGACAGGAAATCACAGATCCAGTCACATAACTGAGTGTCAAAAGCCTTCCGGAAATCCAGAAATACGGAATCGATTGAAATCCCTTGTCAATGGCACTCAGCACTTCATGTGAATAAAGAGCTAGTTGTGGTTAGCAAGAACGATGTTTTCTAAACCGATGTTGACTGTGTGTCAACAGACCGTTATCTTCGAAGTAATTCATTACGTTCGAACACAATATATGTTCTAAAATGCTGCTGCATATCGACGTTAACGATATGGGCCTGTAATTTAGTGGATTACTCCTACTACCTTTCTTGAGTATTCATCTAACAACTCTGACAATAAATGCCAAGCCGAATATTTGCTTGCATAAGGGCCACAGGTGGACTAGCACGTTATTGACTCGCTCAATTTTGAAGTTCTTTCTCTTGAATAAATCATCCAGTTTCAATGTTTGTGTGTATATGTACAGCACATGAACCGATTTCCTTACCATTCGGATAATTCCATCCTGATGCGTCTATTTCTGGTCTTGGAGTGTATTACGTTTCCTCAACTCTTCGGGATGCAGCCAAAATAGTTAAAGGAAAGCTTGGTAGATCTCTCCCCATTCCTCACCCACTCTGCTGTAAAATTTGCAGCAAAGCCTCAATTTTTAAACTCTAGGACAATTACTGAAACAATATTGACTTCCTACTGCTTATTGTCAATGTGATGAAGTTAGAAACTATATTTTTAACTGCAATCTGGGTTATATACACACGTTAAAAAAAGTTTTGCGTCAACCCGGTTCCCAGAACTCCTGAAGATAGACGTTGACTGTGGATATTGTATCTCAGATACAGTCCGTTTGACTCTTCAGAGATGTCACTATCCCCTCCCAAAGACGTAAACTAGCAGCTCCTATTAGACGGAGGGGGTCCGACAGCCGATCAGTTCAAGTCATTCGACCAGGAAGGAGGTACACGGCTCAGTTCAAACATGTCTAGATAGTCAATACCGCAGTTCAATCGTGTCCGCATTGTTACTTTGTGCCAGGAACGGCTCTCAACAAGGGAAGTGTTCAGGCGTCTTGGACTGAACCAGAGCGATGTTTTACGGACATGGAAGAGATACAGAGAGACATGAACTGTCGATGACATGCATCGTTCAGGCCGCCCAAGAGCTACTACTGCAGTAGATGACCGCTACCTACGGATCATGGCTCGGAGGACCCCTGACAGTAACGCCACCATGTTGAATAATGCTTTTCGTGCAGCCACAGGACGTCGTGTCGTGACTCAAATTGTGCTCAACAGGCTGCATGATGCGCAACTTCACTCCCGACGTCCTTGGTGAGGTCCATCTTTGTAACAACGACACCATACAGCGCGGTACAGATGGACGCAACAACATGCCGAATGGACAGCTCAGGATTGACATCACGGTCTCTTAACCGATGAGTGTCGCACATGCCTTCAACCAGACAATCGTCGGAGATGTGTTTGGAGGCAACCTGGTCAGGCTGAACGCCTTAGACGCACAGTCCAGCGAGTGCAGCAAGGTGGACATTCTCTGCTGTTTTGTGGTGGTATTATGTGGTGCCGACTTACGCCACTGTTGGTAATGGAAGGAGTTGTTGTTGTTTTTGGGGAAGGAGACCAGACAGCGAGGTTATCGGTGTCATCGGATTAGGGAAGGACGGGGAAGGAAGTCGGCCGTGCCCATTGAAAGGAACAATCCCGGCATTTGCCTGGAGCGATTTAGGGAAATCACGGAAAACCTAAATTAGGATGGCCGGACCTGGGATTGAACCGTCGTCCTCCCGAATGCGAGTCCAGTGTCTAAATCCTGTGCCTCCTCGCTCGGTGTGGCAATGAAAGGAGCCATAACGGCTGTAAGATATGTGAATGCCATCCTCTCTCCGATAGTGCAACCAGTTTGGCAGCGTATTGGCGAGGGATTCGTCTTCATGGACGACAATTCGCACCCCCATCGTGCACATATTGTGAATGACTTCCTTCAGGATAACGACATCGCTCGACTAGAGTGGCCAGCATGTTCTCCATACATGAACCCTATCAAACATAGCTGGGATAGATTGAAAAGAGCTGTTTATGGACGAAGTGATCCACCAACCACTCTGAGGGATCTACCTCGAATCGCCGTTGAGGAGTGGGAAAATCTGGACCAACAGTGCCTTGATGAACTTGTGGATAGTAGGCCACGACGAATACAGGCATGCATCTATGCAAGAGGACGTGCTACTGGGTATTAGAGCTACCGATGTGTACAGCAATCTGGACCACCACCTCTGAAGTTCTCGCTGTCTGGTGATACAACATGCAATGTGTGGTTTTCATGAGCAATAAAAAGGGCGGAAATGATGTTTATGTTGATCTGTATTCCAATTTTCTGTACAGGTTCCGGAACTCTTGGAACAGAGGTGATGCAAAACTTTTTTTGATGTGTGTATTATACCGTTAATGTTACGTGACATCATTTAACTTCTTTGTTGTATGTTGTGAACTCTGGATGTATTTCAAGTCATTTTGGTGATTGTAGATTCTTGTTTCATAGAGTACCGGAAGACATCCGTAACACTAGAAGATAGGTTTCCATAACCTAGGTAGTGTAGAATAGAAACTTTTCAAACATAAACATCATTTATTACAATGTTTCACCTAGTATCCGCAGTCACATCACCCAATCTGCTGCAAAGTATCATAGCATTTCCTTACTGGAGAACAACAGTATCACATGAATTGTGGAACATTATGTACCGTGTGTTTTTTTTTTAAAAAAAAAAAGAGAGAGAGAGAGAACAGATTTCAGTCGTTTGCGACAGGCGAACTATAATGGACATTAACGCATTGCGCCTGTTATGGATAGAGGATAGAGGAAGGTTCACTGTTTTGTCACAGTTACGTTGTTGCTTGTTTGTACCAACAGGGTGACTACACCACAAGAGAAACGATTTTGTATGTTGGAGTTTGCTCGAAGTCAATCCACTGTCCGTGTCCAACGTGCATTCCGTCGTCGATTCAACAGAAGACACCTCTGCACAAGCAGATTTACGACTGTCATAAAAATTTCTTGGAAGGTGGTTGCATGTGCTAAGGGAAGAGCCTGGTTGGCGTCGAACGTCTAACGGAAATATCGAGTGTATCCGAGATGCGTTCACACGCAGCCCTCGGAAGTTCACAAGACGTTCAGGTAACCATGGTGAAACAACGTTGTGACATGTTATGAAACGAGACAAGTATATGAAGCCTTACAAGTTGCAGTTGCTGCAGAAACAGCGTTCCGGCGACCATAACAGAAGGTATGAATTTTGCACTTCAGTGCTTCAGGATATGTCAGAGGATACTTCTTCCGAATGAATCATCTTTTCGAACGAATCAACGTTTCGCCTGTCGAGTAAAGTAAACCACCATAATGTAAGAATTTGGGGGTCACAAAATTCTAGCGTTGTCGTATTACAGCGAAGAAACTCACCTAAAGTGAATGTGTTTTGCGTTGTTTCTGTTCATAAAGTTTATGGACCTTTCTTTTTTTGCGGAGGGAACTGTGACAGGAATGACATACCTGGACATGCTGCCAAATTGGCTGTTTCCCCAACTTTCCGTAGGTCCTAATGATTGCATTTTTATGGATGACGGCACTCTACCTCTCTTTCACCGTGAGGTGCGGCATTTCTTAACAACACCATCCCACAACGTCGGGTATGAAGAGGTGGACAACAAGATTTTGTTCATTGCTTTTGGCTTCCAAGGTAACCAGACCTCATACCCTGCAAATTTTTTTCTGTGGGAATATATAAAAGACAGAGTCTTTGTTCCACCTACGACAGCTACTCTTTCTTCTTCTTCATGTGCCGTCTCCTCTAAGAAGGTTGGCTGTCATCATGGCAATTTCTGATCTTGATTTGGCTGATCTAAGGAGTTCTGACGTTGAACAGTTGTACCAATTTTTTAAATTGTCAATCCAGGATGTCCGTCTTCTACCCCTCGTTCTCTTCCCACAAATTTTCCCTTCTAGTATTATTTGCAATATCTTGTAATTTACTCCCCTAATAACATGGCCTAAATATTGTAGCTTCCTTACTTTAATAGTTTTAATTAATTCTTTTTCCTTTCCCATTCTTCTTAGGACATCTTGATTAGTAATCCTCGACACCCAACTAATTCTAAGTATTCTTCTATATGCCCACATTTCAAAAGCTTCTAAGCTGTTCATGTCCTTCTTTTTCAATGTCCACGCTTCCATTCCGTATAATAATTTTGAGAATACATAGCATCTTAGCAACCTCATTTTTGTGTTTAAACAAATGTCTCTCGAACAGAATGCATTTTTCATCTTATTAAAGATACTTCTGGCCTGTCCTATTCTCGATTTAATTTCTTCTGAGCTTTCAATCTCCTCATTTACAATTGTTCCGAGATATTTAAATTTACGTACTTGATCGACTCTTTCCCTATTGATTGTAAGATTTTCTTGTTGGTGTGTTTTAGATATCACCATGAACTTAGTCTTGCTTACGTTAAGAGTCAAGCCAAATTCTTCACTTTTTTCTGCGACTTTGTCAAGAAGTAATTCTAGATCTTTGAGGTTTCCAGCTAGTAGTGCAGTGTCATCAGCAAACCTAACATTCTTAATGTTTAGCCCATTCACTTTAATGCCAGCTATTTCATCTGATAGAGCTGCCTGGATTATGTCTTCTGAATACATATTAAACAATAAGGGTGAGAGAACGCAACCTTGTCTCACACCCCTCTTTATTTCTATATCATTCGATAACTCATTTTCTACCTTCACGGTTGCGGTTTGATTGTAGTAGAGGTTATATATAATGCGGATGTCTTTCTTATCAAGTGTTTTCTTTTCTAACAATTCTATGAGATGATCATGACGAACTTTGTCAAATGCTTTATTATAATCCAGGAAGCACACATATAGTGGCTGGTTAACCTCCATACATCGTTGCGCTAATATGTTAAAAGCAAACAATGCTTCTCTTGTACCGAGGGAACTTCTAAAACCGAATTGTGTTTCACTTATACCTTCTTCTACTTTTTTGTATATTCGTTGGTGTATAACTTTTAGAAATATCTTTAAGGTGTGACTCATTAAGCTTATTGTACGGTGATCATTACAAGTTTTGGCATTAGCCTTTTTGGGTAATGTAACAAAGGCAGATGTCAACCAATCCCTAGGAATAATTCCCGAATTATAAATATCATTAAACAATTGTACAAATATATCTATATGGTCTATTCCTATGAGTTTCAGGATGTCATTTGGTATCTTATCCGGTCCAGGGGCTTTTCCTGTCTTTGATTTGTTGATAACATGTAATATTTCTTCTTTCGATATGCTTGGTCCTCGTTCTCCGATCATGTTATCATAAAATTTTTGATCTTTTCTTGTATCTTCAAATAGTTCTTTGACATATTCTGTCCACCTGTCCAGTTTACCTTTAACATCAGGAATTATTTTGTCATTTTTATCTAACAATAAACTTGTACTTTTCTTTTTGTTAAGTCCAGCTAAATCTTTAACTTTTTTGTGTAAGTTGAAACTATCATGTCTTGTTTCATAACTCTTAATTTCAGAGCATTGTTCCTTGTACCATTCTTCTTTTGCTCGCCGTGTTTCTTTTCGTATTTCTGCATGTAATCTTTTATACTACTCTTTAAGAACTGAGAAATCGAACTGTTGAAGCTGTAGATTCAGTAAACAGGGATCTGTTGATTCGTGTGTAGAATGAAATGGACTATCGTTTCAATGTTTCTCGAGCAATGCATGGCGCTGATGTTGAGTGTATGGTATTGTGTCTGTGCGAGCACAGAACTTTTTAACATGCTCTAGTCAGTGACATACACAATGTGTTTCTGCCTTTCATAGTTTGTCTGTAATAAACAATAGAAATCTGTTCTTTCTTTTTGAATCGCTATGTATTTTACAGTGACAATTTCCCTCTGGTGGAAAATGATTGTTTCCATCATCTTCACAGACTGTTAATCTGACAATTATACTTTTAGCATTCGGTACATCGCCAACGGCCTTGCCGCAGTGGTAACACCGGTTCCCGTCAGATCACCGAAGTTAAGCGCTGAAGGGCTGGGCTAGCACTTGGATGGGTGACCATCCGGCCTGCCGAGCGCTGTTGGCAAGTGGGGTGCACTCAGCCCTTGTGAGGCAAACTGAAAAGCTACTTGATTGAGAAGTTGCGGCTCCGGTCTCGGAAACTGACATACGGCCGGGAGAGCGGTGTGCTGACCACATGCCCCTCCATTTCCGCATCCAGTGACGCCTATTAGCTGACGATGACACGGCGGCCGGTCGGTACCGTTGGGCCTTCATGGCCTGTTCGGGAGGAGTTTTTAGTTTCGGTACACCACTGGCGTACTGAGAAGACTTTACGAAAATGCTAATTTTGGTTGACCAACAGCGGTAATTCTCCGGATGCCATTATTTTTTCTGTTGTACGTTATCAATTTCAAATTTATGGTTTCTCTCTTTGCTGACAGAGAGAGAGATGGTGTTGGGGTTAAGACAATGGCGCTGTATTCCAAAGGAGGAGACTCAATTTTCCGCCCGATTATCTAGAAGTCGCTTTCCCTTGGTTTTCCTAAGTAACTGAAAGTGATGCCAAGAAGGTTGCTTTGAGGAGGACCCTGCTCATCTCTCCGCGATCCAAGCTTGTGTTCCGTCTCGTCGTCGCAAAGAATAATTTTATTGTGAGCCCCGTGCATAGGCTAACAAAGCAATGACCGTGCAACATTTTGATGGTTGTTAGCATACTTCGTGCCACATGTGTAGCTGAATAAACTAGCTTCTGATTTAGTGACATTTCTAACTTCTCTCTGTATCGTTGTTGTTCGTTCTGTTTTCTAGCCATTTCTCTCTGCTGGCGGAAACAGAAGGTTTCCAGTAGGTCTTGCAAGTGCTCCTACTCGGCCATATATCAGACACAGCGCGTTCTCGCTTAAATCGTGGCTGAGTTCCAAGAGAAAACATATACAGAACGCCAGCTTTGCTTATGAATCACAAATTGTCCGCAGTTTATGAGTGTGGCTGATACTGCGGTATGCCGGATGGCATTTCTTCTAGAAGTCACATTCAGAGCTAACTGTCACCTTAAATAAACTTCGGAAGAAACGCAGGCATTGTTTCATGGCCACACTACAGAGTAACGATGATAGGAACTTCGCTTGTGGGTGTATAAAGAATTCTGTCGCAGGTTTCCGACACAGTAAAAACATACAGAATCCAAAGCCCTTTAAACAATAAACAGATTCCGCTAGTGTCTAAATTCACGAATACAAGTTAGATTCTGACCATTATCCTGTTTGCAACACGAAACATAATCGTAATCAAATTTATAATAATAATTTCATGTCGCTTAAAGGCCTGGTGCAGGTCTTTCAATTGTACGCCGTTTCGGCATAAATTGATGCGTAGGGTCTTCAGAAACAAGTTACACATGTCGACCCACGCTAACACCACTGCGCTAGAGTAGCGCACTGTCAAAAGATAGTACATATACCAGGTTCCTGCAGACACAGTTCTGCAGCGGTGCGGATAATGTGTGCATCACAGAGCGCAATTGAAATGACGCGGCTACTGAAAACGTACTCTTAGGTTGAAGTATGCGAGACAATACGGCTCTTGAGCGTAAACGTCTAAATTGCACACAGATTCACCAGAACATGCTGGCGATATATCGACCGAATGGAGTGTCGCGTGCAGCAGTGGTGAAATAGTGCCAACAATTTGACCAGGGCGGCTCACGCGTGGGATATGTTGATCGGGAAGGCAGGCCTTCGACATCGACCACCGACGGCCATGTCCAGGCAATTGAAGAACTGATTCTCACCAATCTCAGGGCGACTATCTTGAACATTTCTCTGAACGACAGTGTTAACATTCCATCGAACAGGTCGTCTGCAAGATTGGAAATTGTTCTCATGCCAGGTTCCGCGACGACCATCACCTACACTGAAAGGCACAAGGTTTATGGCAGATCTGGACTGCCTTGTGCGTTACTTCGTCGATGGCAGTGGTTTCCTAGGCATCATCATTACGGGCTACGAGACATGGGTTCTTCATTTCACAGCTGCGGAAGAAATGCAAAGTTGCGCCATCAGCAGAGAAGGTCATGGCTGCTGTATTCTTCCACTTGGAAGGAGTTGTGTACGCAGAGTTTATGACAAAGAGCACAACTATTAATGCTGATGCGTACTGTGCAACACTGGCATCGCTATGCAACGCCGTAAAGAACAGAGGCACGGAAAGTCAAGCAAAGAGATAGTTCGTCCGCAGGTTTGGTAGCATCCGCCATAGAGACTCAATCTTGCACCATGCGTTTTCCATCTGTTCGCAATAAAGAACAGCTGTGGGGAAAGAGATTTTCCAACAATGACGACGTTCACAGAGTGGTTCTCAAGTAACCAAGGACCAGATTTCTATCACAGAGGAATCGAACGATTGGTGGAACGCTCGGACCGTTGTTTTGCAGAGACTTTGTGAATATGTTGAAAAATAATGTTTTGTATCTATGTCACGTCGAAACGTAGCGCAGCATTCAATAAAAGTTACATGGTCTGGCTTAACAATGTGTAACTTACTATTTTAAATCCCTCACATAAACGACTGCAGTAAGATCGCAAATTATATGATAGCAAAGAGAAAATGGAACATCACACATAGGATTCCATCGCTACAGAAATAAAATTTAAGAAACATATATAAAGTTGAAACTAGCAAGTTGAACAGCATTTCACATCTAACCACCAAAATTGTATTATGGAAGGTAGTGTAGGTATCCCAAGGCAGCTGAAGATCAACATCTTGTATTAAGAGATTTCCTGGAAAACTGAACTGAAAGTAAAGCTTGTGGGGTGATTGCTCTGTGTTTCCCGTGTAAAAGAAAAATTGTCACATACTTAATTGTCGCCGGCCGGAGTGGCCGAGCGGTTCTAGGCGCTACAGTCTGGAACCGCGCAACCGCTACGGTCGCAGATTCGAATCCTGCCTCGGGCATGGATGTGTGCGATGTCCTTAGGTTAGTTAGGTTTAAGTAGTTCTAAGTTCTAGGGGACTGATGACCTCAGAAGTTAAGTCCCATAGTGCTCAGAGCCATTTGAACCATTTAAACTTAATTGTCAAGGGTTAGCGTACTGCCAAATAGATTTTCCATATGAATTATTCGTATGATAGTCCTGTCAGAGTCCCGTCACTCACAGATCATTCATTGAACTAACGAATATTCCATGGAGAGCAATATCTTTCAACGAATTAAGTGGGTCTTGATTTATACTTCTTTTTCAGTGCAGTCGCCTTCCGCTTAGACACATAGTGACGAGAAAAGCCTGTTTTAACAAAATATGTCGCCGCGCTGGATTAGCCGAGCGGTCTCAGACGCTGCAGTCATGGACTGTGCGGCTGGTCCCGGCGGAGGTTCGAGTCCTCCCTCGGACATGGGTGTGTGTGTTTGGCCTCAGGATGATTTAGGTTAAGTAGTGTGTAAGCTTAGGGACTGATGACCTTAGCAGTTAAGTCCCATAAGATTTCACACACATTTGAACATTTTTGAACAAAATATATCCGTAAAATTTATGGAAGCAATGAGACTGGAAAAAATAAAACGCACGACCTCAAGACGCAACTAAATAAGCTAGAATCATTAGAAATAAGAGGCGTAGCTAATGACTGGTTCTGATCATACCTAGCAGGTGAGGTACAAAGAGTAGAAGTAGCACATACCTCATATAAGTCTAAACTTTTAGCGAAACACTTACCACAACCAAAATACATTAATATAAGAATTTCTAAGGCTAGCAAATTAGGGCCAATAGTGTTCCTGGTATACATCAATGACTGTCCCAATAGTGTTAGTGATGATGAAAAATTCCCTTCGTCGGTGGCAGCAATGTTATAGTCACTGAGAAAACAATAGAACTACTTGACGAGAATGCAAATGAAACCCTCAACAAACGTTGCAATTGGCTAATATTCAATAAAATGACACTGTATATAATGAAAACAAATGCCAATTCACGTGACAAACCGTAAACTGAAACCATCTACAGCGCAAAATACAGAAAACAACAAGTACCACAGTATGTGTTTACAAGATATACATAAAATATGTCTGTTTTCAAATTTCTGAATACCTTTTTTAAAACTAAACTTCTATCTGTACAGATAGTGAAGAGCAATTTTAGTGTTCATCGGGTTTGATTCGACGGGACTGCGATGAAATTCAGGTCAGAAAGAAGGTCAGCATTGGTCATAAAATCATATGTATTGTATTACAGATTCTGATTTCATCTAACAGCGCAGCTATCGTCAGTGCCTTATAGGCAGTCATGTAGACTCAGCATAGTTATAACAACACATATTGCAATATAACTTTGGCATGTACAAGCATCAGTCAATGTCTGTAACACACAGATAATAGCTGCGCTATTAACTGAAATCTGGATCTGCAATAACATACAAACGATATTACGACCAACGGTGAGCTCGTATCTGTCCCCAGTTTTCGTGTTATTTCATAGAAAGAAAATAAAAAAGTACAATGATGATGATGCAACATCAGCGAAACGTGTCTGAGTAAAAAGAAAAAAAAATGTGTTTGCTCAAGGCGGAAAATCTCCAAAAGCATATTTATTTGTGAGTAAACTCGGTCACAAGAATGAGCTTCAGCTGCAAGATGAATATTAAACATCTTCTTTGTAAAACAGTATTGTACTCTAGGGAAAAACCAAATGTGGTAGCACTGTTTTTAACAGACTGGCCTTGTATTTGGGAATGTGAGGGCTCCATTCTTATTCCGGCCATCCTGATTTTGGTTTTCCGTGGTTCCCCTAAATTACTTTAAGCAAAGCCTGGATATTTCCCAGCATACGGCCACGGCTGACTACCTGTCCCATCCTTGGTGTTTACACCTTTATATATGTAAATGCCTCTATACATCAAGTGACAAGACATGCCCACTGTTCTTGTCAAAGTGATCTACGGATGAGTAAAACTGCTAGTATTACCACTACTTGAAAAAAGACGCATATTAGTATTTGGATGCCTGTGCAACTTGTTTGAATACAATGTAAAATTGGTGACATACTTTTCCATGATATAAAGCACACGTTATGCTATTATGGGTTATACATATTATTTGTGTATTATAGGGGAAGACTGCGTTGTTGTGAGGCATTTCTAGGAAGAGTGCAAACTTTGTCATTTACCTTCCCATTTCAATTACACTGCTACCAAAAATGGACCATTCAGAATAGGGCAAACCTTTGCAGTTAATAAAATACGTGTTGACCCGCTGGTAACACAGGATTATAAGGTACAGCTATTAGTGAGATTCAGTATTCATCCAAATCCAGAGAAAGTGATGGTATTTTCTTAAGAATGAAAGATATTACTGTGAGGCCTGCTATTAATTGACATTTGAATGGATTTGCGTGAACCGAAAGGAAAGACATTTCAACATCCAGTTGGGATGATTTTGTATTACCCGCTAGCAAGTCTAGTTAAGACAATGCCGGTCAGTGGCTTCGTGAGTACTACAGGATCATCTGCTTGTGAAATACGTAATATTTAAAAAAAAAATACGTTTCTGTAGACCAAATCGTGTTTTTTTCCCTTCGAATTTCCGATTTTCACTTTTTCTCTTAATGTTACATCAGTTGGTATACTACATGTGAATTTCGAAGTTTATTGCGGAGAAATCTATATTACTGAGAATAAACATCTTCAGAATGTATGTGTACTGAGATCACACACTTCATGGATATATTCTTATGATTTTTGAGCACGTAGTAAAAACAAAACTTCAGAACAGTTGCCAGTCTAACATTACTCCCACGTATTTAACAAGTTCCATTTTTAGAGAAGCCTGAAAATGCCGGGAAGCAAACATTGGTGTTAATTTGTTGAATAAAAAATTTTTAATGTAAAAAACTTTTCCGCTTATACCACAATTTACACTGCACAGACTCGGTTGCGTACAACAACCATTTTCAGATCGTTCAAATCGTAAAAACAAGTTGAACATGCATTGAGAAACGTAATCATTAACCACAGTCATTCAGTGACGTGCTCTTATTATGGGTCAAGAAGACTTAGACAGTACGTTGTTAAAATCATCATTGACATCGAGCCAGTTTGTAAATCATAATCTCGCAAGATACAAGCAATAAAAAAGCAAAATGGGCAGTTGCATAACTACAAATTGCATCAAATGTCCAATACATGTAATTGTATAGCAGATATTACAGTGAGAAATATGTATGCGCGGTAACAAGAATTGTCAGGTGTTCCATAGCCTGGCTAGGAAACGATTGGTCCATCGTGGCATATAAAATAGTCACCCTGACAATATATGGAAAAGTTGACAGTTAAAAGTAAAATACCACAAGCTCAACAAACCTGGCAAGATACGTAAAACCGAAGAGTAACTGTACAGTTGCAGATAATGGACATTTGGTGCAATTTTTAGTTATGGAACTGACAATTGTCCTTTTTTATTACCTGCATCTTGCGAATTTATGGTTTACAATGTGGCTCGCTCTCGATGATGCTTTTACCAATATACTTTCCTAGACTTGTTGGTCTATAATACGAATGCATGTCATTGCATGATTATTGCTAATGACAATGTTTTTCAATGCTAATGATAATGTTTTCCAATGCATATTCAGCTTGTTTTTACGATGTGAGCCGTGTGAAGATGGTTTTGTACGCAACCGAAACAAGTCATCATTCCGGGTGCTGTGGTCGAGAGGTTCTAGGCACTTCCGTCCGGAACCACGCGGCTGCTACGGTCGCAGGTTCGAATCCTGCCTCGGACATTGACGTGTGTGATGTCCTTAGCTTAGTTACGTTTAAGTAGTTCTAAGTCTAGGGGACTGATAACCTCAGATGCTAAGTCCCATAGTGCTTAGAGCCATTTGAACTAAGTCGTCATGTTCTAATTGTACACTGAAGATTGCGGTCTAGGCAGTAAAACATTTTTATATCAAAACATTGTAATTCGAGAAGTTCCACTTTAATGTCAGTTTTACTCTATTTACTTACGGGGTACATACTGTTGCACAAAAGTGTTGATTTTCAGGGAATCGTCGCCCCGTGCTATCTGGCATCTCACCGACGTTACATTCAGCAGCTTTCACAGATACCCTTGCGTCATCCGCATATAGAAACTTTCTGAACAATTTATCATGTCTCAAAGCACGTCACAGGCGTGCATCAGAAGAGAAACATGAGCAACGTAGGACCTTGAGGTGCTTTTCTCTTTAACGACACCGTAACAAATCACATCATTGCCTGATTTCTGAAACTTAGGAGATATTTTCAGTTATCTCTGTGATAAGGAATTTGGGTTAAGCCTGTTACTCCATTAGTAATAATTTTAATTTGAACGCACGAATACTTTATAATTAAAATAATTGTATTCTAGGAGTAGTGCCAGATGAGGTGAATAAAGCCGTCACGGGTATGAAGAGATTAAAGTTGACGGGATACAATTGTTTTTCAATTGAAATAATTGTTTTTGGAATAGAAGCTCCACAGTTACACTTTGTTTTTATTTTAGTTTCACTATCTGATCAAAAGTAAACGGGCATTCCTATGTAATGCGAATTTGACCACTAGGTATCACCAGAGGCGGATTGTCAGTATGAAAGGAGGCGAATAGTGCAGAGTTGTCAGTAGAGGAGCAGTAAGAGCAGAACTGCTCTGTCAGAACAGCTCAGTGACTTCGAAGGTGGACTAGACATTGCATGTCATCTGAGTAACAAATCCGTCAGGCACATTCTGAAGTTGCCCAAGACGATTATTGGTGACGTTTCCTCAGGCACTTACAGACAGGGACTACAGAGCACTGCGGTGAGTGGTTGAAAACGTCGCATCAAATCAGCTGAAAGAATCACTCATGAATTACAGAGCTAGCCCAGCTAGCACAATGACTGTGCGTAGGTAGGTAAATAATAGGGTACAGTGGTCGAGCAGGTCCTCAGAAGCCACACATTTCTGAAGACAGTGCTAAGCGACGCTTGAAATCATGTAAAGAGCGACGCCAGTGAACAGCAGATGACTGGAAACGAGTGATTCGGACTCATGAATTACGCCCGACCCTTTCAGAATCCGATGGAAGCCTTTCTATCTGGCGAAAGTCTGGAGAACGTTACCTTCCGTCGTGTGTAGTGTCAACAGCGAAGTTCGGAGTAGAGCGTTTTAGGATATGGGGGTGTTTTTCGAAGTTAGGGTGTGGTCCATCTATTGCGCTTAACATAACGTAAATGCGGAAGGCTATGAACGCATCTTACAATATTGTGTACTGCGTACCCCACAGGAATAGCTCGGGGAAGATGACTGTGTAAGCAAGACGACGCAATCCGTCGTGAAGCAACATCTATGGGGCAATGGTTTGTGGCCCATAGCGTTTCTGAAATGGACTAGCCTGCCCAGAGTCCCGACCTAAACCTAATCGGACACCTTTGGGATGAGTTAGGATGTTGAATTCGCTACAGCCGTCCAACATTTCTACCTTCTCTAGTTTCGGCTCTGAGAAAGAATGGGCTGCCATTCATAGACCTCATTGTAAGTGTCCCTAGTAAAGTTCAAGCTATCATAACACCGAACGCTGGACAAATGGTTCAAATGACTCTAAGCACTATGGGACTTAACATCTGAGGTCATCAGCCCCTTAGACTTAGAACTACTTAAACCTAACTAACCTAAGGACATCACACACATCCATGCCCGAGGCAAGATTCGAACCTGCAACCGTAGCAGCAGCGCGGTTCCGAACTGAAGCGCGTAGAACCGTTCGGCCACAACGGCGGGCAACGCTGGACACATCCTTCATTAATGTCCGGGTACTTTTGATCTGATGTGTACTTACTTTTTGTGACTAGTTTAGGAGTGCAAATCCAATTCTCAAGCCATCATTCTTGCATACAGCCAATTTGACGAGCTGAAATCTGCTAGTACCATTAGTCACAGTTAGGCTAAACTATCATAGGAATAAAACAAAATAAAAACTAAGTCTAGCTGTGAAACTAGTGGTTCCAAATTTTACCAGCTACAGATTCACAAACAGAATTACTTTAGATAATAATGATGAACACCATTATCAATAAAAAATGGTTAGGGTCAGAGGAAAAATAATGCAAAAGGAATCAGCGAAATTATTTACATAATGTCTACTGTCGAAGACAATTTATCAAAATTTGAACGGTATTAAATTGTTCTACTCGTAAAAAAAGGAGCAGGCATGACAAAAATCTATAGCCAATAAATCCACACTCAGTAATTTAAAATATAGTCACTAAAATTATAACCGACTATTTATAAATGAAAATGGAAGTTTAATCATGCAAAGAAACAATCTGGATTTAGAATAGAATATAGTACACTGACGGTGAACATACACCAGCTTAAAGTAGGACTGAACAAAATATTGTACAAACTACAGTTCTAAGCTAAAATAGCGCAAATTATCAGTGGAGTCGTGCAACCAACTGATAAGCTTCTGGTTATAAATCAGTTGCCGACAGTGACAAGATGGACAATTGAAGCAATAAACAGAAGAGTAAAAACGTCCTTGACTGCTTCAGTTAATCTAAACGGAGCAGCTTTCTCACTTTTCTGAAATGAGAAGTGTACACTCAGTATGTGCTAACAGGACGCACGTAGTGTTAACCATTGGAAAGTCGAGGGTTGTTTAGCGATTGCTGGAGATATGCATTTGGTAATTACTAGGTGAACCAGAAAACCACACAAATAAAATAGGTAGCAGGCTGCCGTGGAAGACGGAATTATGAGTACAATAGACAGGCGAGAGATGCTAGATGGCCTAGCGAAATTCTTTGCTAGATGTCGAAAGATAACAAACATATCGAGAGATGATGCAATGAAAGGAGGCTAATTAAATCTGAAAACATGCAGTAGCATCACGGATACATGCAAAGTATGGACAAAGACTTTAATGCATGGAAGCATCTAGAAGAGTGAATATCACACGGATAGTGATGATGACAGAGATAATAATTAACGTTTGACAGACACAATGAAGTACCTTCGTTAAGCCCAGGAACCTGGCCACTGTTTTCAAACGATTATTTAGTGCTTTCGTTGTATGCTAGAGGAAAGAGCAAGTTACTTTGTCACGTTTCATATTCCTTCGTATTCCAGAACTGTCACTATGCAAGCACATCATTGATGGGAGGATGCGTCACTACATTCTAAACGTCACTAGAGTATACTGGCAGTAAGAATATCACTAAATATAAAATGTAATTCCGATTAAAAACGTTCCGTGTATCTGTACAGAAAGCTGCTTATTTTCTTTCCTGACTCGCTTAAAAGCTTCCACTTTGCTTCGACCTCTACTGCAATTACGTTTGACACCCAGACTGAGCATTGCAGTTAAATGCATATAAAAACTACTGCATGCGTGTTTTCCATTTCTGAACAGCCCTTTAATGACGGTCTTTATCGGTTTATTTTGAAAGATAAGCGCTGAAGAACTTTATTTTACCGTCTGGACTAAACTGTAGAATCAGGTTGAACACGCGTCACTTTCCGTTCATAATATTCTAAGAGCTTTTTAAATATCTTCAGGCTAATTGAACGTGTCAAGTAACAACTCTATTCCACTTATTTGTATGTTGTTTCCTATTTTTCCAGGATTCCACCTTCCCTCCTAGCGTCCTGTCCTTCATTCCGTTCACTTCGTTCTAGATTTCTTTTTCTTTCTCTTTCGTTGTCCTTTTAAAATTAGTATTTATTTTTCGAAACTTTTTTTATTGTTTTATGTTGTTTGACATTATTTCTTTGTTGCTATTTGCTTACTTATTCACACAATTGTTAACTTAATTATCCATAAATATAAGAATATTTGCTTTGTAAGTCTGTTTTCATTCATTAACTAGTGATATCTAGGAGTTTAGCTTTGATCTGTCGTCACTTCTAACATAGCTCTTCGGTTTCCAGTCCTCTTTTGGGTGTATTATGCAATTTCAAAATATCACATTGATTTGAATAATAGAAATGATTAAGCGTAATAGAAAGTTTTAGTTAGGGCACACGATCTTTCCAGTTCCCATAACCCTACGTTTACTGCAAATGTTTCTAATAAATTTTGTCGCGTGGTTTTTCCTTAAGATATATAACTATTTATTTTTCCATATATTTTGTGTACTTTCCTAATAATCCTTTTTTATCGCCAAAATTGTGTCCGCCGTTCTATCAAAAACAAAAATTATTTTGGATAATTACTTCTGTAGAATTTTTAGAAAACACAGCACTACATACGTAAAGGGGATGTATCGGTTACCTTTGATATTCTCGCAAGAATTATTTGTCCAGTTCTTGAGTTTGAGTTATGAGTTCCATACCCTTACTAAAAAATACAATAAGAGAGGAAAAGATGTAGGTCATCCCTCCGTCTTTCATCAACTTTTGTTTGATGTAACAGGGAAATTTCTGCAATAAATTTTACGTTAATGTTGTGTTTGTAAAGTTGTCACAAATTAATTTTACCGGTTGTGTCTTAACATCTTATTCCGACTCTACTGAGTCAAACGCTGTTATTTAACGTTGTGAAATCAAGCATTGACTTTAAAACCACCTTTTCTCAAGAACGAGAAAAGTTATGAAGTTGAAATTTATGTCACAAACTAAGGTCTATGTTCCCTTGGCGTTGTAAAAGATTTAAGTTTGTATATAAGTGCAATCAAAAGATACGGCCCTCTGTAACGATTCTTTTCTCTCAGGAACCGGTAGAGCTATAAAGTTGAAACTTACGTCTAGTACGAATGTCTGTGGTCCCTTGGTGGTGTAAAGAATTTAACCTCCTAAGTCAACGCAACCAAAAGATGCGGCTACATATGTCACATATTTTGGAAGTTGGGAACTCACTCATATAGCTATATACATGACGGGCCTGGTAATCTATCGGTAATACGTGTGCCTAAAAATCGAGGGATCAAATCTAGGTCGGACCAGGGATTTTTCAGTCTTCATTTTAACCTAGCCTTCACCTTTCAACGATTTGAGAAGTCGCTACAAATCACATGTGATTTGAATTCTACGTTAAACTGTAGGGTCCCCTTCCCAAGGTGGATGACTGGGGGTACGCTAGGGACACACAAGTCTCCGAAGTGCCGTTCAGTAGAAACACTTGCACCAAGGTTCTGAACCACACGGAATTATTATACATCCATATCCGTAATTAAATTTGTACGGAACCCTCAGAGTACAAGTCCTGTTCGCACTTGTCCGTTTTTCTCTTTTTAGTTTCTATGGCTTTGTTTCCATTTCCATCCCGCTGAGATGGGGAGGGAAATGACTACTGAGTGCTTCAAAAAGACCAGTGGCCTTTTGACAGCTTTACAGATTCTCAAGCCATAAGATACGAAAGGTTTTCTAAGATAAAGATCACGACTGGGAGTGCTCCATCGGAATACCTTGCCAGACACCTCTACTTCGCAACTGATGACAAGTTACGCGGTACATAAAACACACGAAAGGCTATACACTTGGCGAATGTACGCTACTGTAAAATTCCTTCTTCGAATTACGAGTGAGAGTACGAAACAAAAGAGAGAAATTCCGCCCCGTGGCGGCTCTTAGCAGCCGCTCGTGACATCATCGGAGGTGGGTGGCAGGAATGCCCCGGCTAAGCGCAGATAGGCCGCTATCAGTGCGCCGCCAGCACGGCACGTGCAAACACGCCCACGCTGCCTCAGCCACTCCTCCTTAACTGCGTTTTCGGACAACAGGCCGCTGAGACACCAACAGCCACAAACACGAGCCCTGCGAAACACTGGCGCATTAGCATATCCGCCCCTCTGTAGACTACCAACAAACATCAGACAGTTTGTCTTCCTAAACACCAAGAATTCTAATGTACGAGTGGCGTTTTGTAAGTGATGCGACTTATTTTTCTTTGAAAGTCGTTGGTTTCGTTCAGAATTCCAATAAACTATATTATTTCCCACACCTCTGGCTGCAAAACCGGTTTTTCAACATAATCTCTGTTCAATCCGCCGGCCTTACACCACCTAACTGGGAGTGTTTGTACGCCCGCAAGGTACCACTTTACTGGGCAACGACGGAGCGAACGTATTGTTGCATTAATAACCTCCCCATCACCTACGTTCCGCTTCCCGTGGAGTGCATCCTTCATTGGGCCAAACAGATGGAAGTCAGGAGGTAGGAGACCCGGGCTGTAGGTTGGATGAGAAAGAACAGTCCAAATGGCTCTGAGCACTATGGGACTCAACTGCTGAGGTCATTAGTCCCCTAGAACTTAGAACTAGTTAAACCTAACTAACCTAAGGACATCACAAACATCCACGCCCGAGGCAGGATTCGAACCTGCGACCGTAGCGGTCTTGCGGTTCCAGACTGCAGCGCCTTTAATCGCACGGCCACTTCGGCCGGCAAGAACAGTCCAGTGAAGTTTTGGGAGCTCTTCTCGAGTGCACAGACTTATGTGAGACTTTGTATTGTCATATAGAAGAAGAAGTTAGCTTGCATTTTTGTGGCGACAAGGACGCTCAAGTCGTTTCATCAGTTTACTGTGGGTAGCACTACACACTTCAGAGATGATCGTTGCACCATGAGGGAGGACGTCAGTAGGGAAAATCCCTTCGAATACAGCTGAGCAGTGAAGTGTTTGGTTGTGATCCGTCGAGCATCACGAATAAGAGTGTCCGCACGTTCCAACACTGCAAGAGTCAGAGGTTTGCGTGTTCTTGTTGTGATGATGGCAGACGCCTCACCCAACGACTCACCGTGCTATTTTTCACTGCCATGTCTCCGTAGACATTCTGCAAGCACCTGTGAATATCTGTGATGCTGTGATTTTCAGCCGAAAGGAACTCAATGACAAAACTTTGCTTGGAATACACCTCCGTTACAGACGCCATTTTGAAGGGTACCTATAACGCCGTCACCTACAGAAACTTCGTATTGATGCAGGAGTATTCCTCGCTGTCCCATGACAAATTCCTCATTTTCTCAACAGAAACTGGAGGAGAAAAAAATGTGTTGCCTTTCTTAGTGAACGCACCTCGTATTAAATCAAGATTAACGCGATCTCTTACTTTGCCGTCCTGGGAAAGGTTCTCATATATCTTTTAGCTCTCTTCCTATGAACACTGAGTGATTGCTTGACGAGAAATCCACGTTTCGTTGTCACGAGCTGATCACTACAAATATTCACACAACACAGCAATTCATAGCCATCCGAGTAACCAGTCAGTGCTAAGAGTTCAAGTACAACGGGAACACGAATGGATTTATCGTGGGTTGTGAGAGTCACTCAACACCTCCAAAACGTCAGCACTTGAATGGCGATCAAGAGGTGCCCAGTTAAAACTGTAATGGGAAAACGACCACACACAACAATACATTCCTGCATTTACATCTACGT
Source organism: Schistocerca serialis cubense (assembly GCF_023864345.2). Lineage (NCBI taxonomy): Eukaryota > Metazoa > Arthropoda > Insecta > Orthoptera > Acrididae > Schistocerca > Schistocerca serialis. The sequence goes on along the minus strand of NC_064640.1, from coordinate 139,432,354 downwards.
ATATACTCCACAAAGTACTGTACAATGCATGTCGGAGTGTATTCCATGCTGATATTGGCAGTTTCTTGCACAATTGTATTCGTGTGTCGATCGAGGGAAAATGATTGTATGTAAAAATTTGTGCACATACTAACCTTATTCCTTTCTGCATTATTTTATGGTCGTCCAACAAAAATACTATCTTGTATACGACAAAATCGTCATTGAACACTCTGACACTGCTGCAGATCCTATCTGAAAAATCATTGACCTAAACTGGGAACATCGAATGTCGTATTACGCTCTGTCGGGTACATCAGGTGTTTCTTTCGTCTCTGTCGCTCTCTACAGCATACTGGCTTTTGTTAGTCAGAAATTCAATTACTTAATACTATACATCACAACTTCATACTTAGGGGACGTCCATTAATTACGATAGGGGTTTGCTTTAACATTTGGACACCCACCCCCTGCATCCCTTGGTGAGATTTGGTGAGATGTCGTGAGACACCCCCTCCCCCTCACATGAGGTGTCCGCATAGTCGGTTAAAAACACTTAAATATCACTTTTATTTGTTTTAAACACACACTGAACACTTTAATAAAACAATGTCTTATTTATATAGTGTACTGAACAATGTTTTTAACATGTGATTAAAATCGCTTTATTTTAAACATGCAAATCCTAAATAGTACCCGACGAACAAACAGACGCAATCAGATGGACAAAAAGCCTCCACGAAAAAAGTATTAACTGGTTTGATGGAACCCAAAAAAATTGTATTCTCTTTTTGTCTAAGCTGTTTATCGTCCACGTTTCAGTACCCCGCATGGCTACACTCCAGACGACTACCTCCAGAAAAGACTTCCTAACAGTTAAATTGATATTCGATGTTAACAAATTTCTGTTCTTCAGAATGGCTTTTCTTGCCATTGTCAGACTACGTTTTATATCCTCTCTACCTCTCTACTTCGGCCATCACCAGTTATTTTGCTGCCACAATAGCAAAACCCATTTACTGCTTCAAGTGTCTCTTTCCTAATAGCCTTAGCAACATGTGATTTAATTCGACTACATTTCATTATCCTTGTTTAGCTTTCGTTGATGTTCATCTTATATCCTCCTTTCAAGACATTATCCATTCCGTTCAACAGCTCTTTCAAGTCCTTTGCTGTCTCTGACAGAATTGCAATGTCATCGGCAAACCTTTAAGTTTTTTATTTCTTCTCTCTGAACTTTAATTCTTACTCCATTATTTTTTTTTTAATGCTGCTTGTTCAGTGTACAGAACGAATAACGTCGTGGTTAGACTACAAACCTGTCTCATTCCCTTCTAGACTACTGTTTCTCTTTGATGCCACCCCCTCCCCCCTCCCCGACTCTTACAATTGCCGTCTGGTTTCCGCAAACGTTGTAAATAGCCTTTCGCTACATGTGTTCAACCCCTATTACCTTCAGAATTTCGAAGAATGTATTCCTGTCAACATTTTCGATGGCTTTCTCTGAGTCTACAAATGCTATAAACATGGGTCTGTCTTCCCTTCACCTGCCTTCTAAGATAAATCGTTGAGTCAGAATTGCCTCGTGTTCCGACATCTCTCCGGAATCCAAACTGATCTTCCCCGAGATCGGTTTCTACCTGTCTTTCCATTCTTCTGTAGAGAATTCATGTTAGTATTTTGCAACTATGAGTTATTAAACTGATAGTTCGATAACTGTCACACTTGTCAGCAACTGCATTCTTTGGAATTGGAATTATTACGTTCTTCTTGAAGTGTGAGGGTACTGCGCCTGCCTCATACATCTTGCACACGGCTGGCTCTCCCAAGGCTATCAGTAGTTCTGACGGAATATCGTCTACCTCGAGGCCTTGTTTCGACTTAAATCTTTGAGAGATCTGTCAGATTCTTCTCTCAATATCATACCTCCCATCTAATCTTCAGCTACGTCCAATACCCTTTCTATAATGTTGCCCACAAGCTCATCTCCCTTGTATAGACCCCCTATGTACTACTTCAAACTTCCAGCTTTCCCTTCTTTGCTTAGGACTGGTTCTCCATCTGAGCTCTTGATAATCACACAGCTGTTTCCCTTTTCCCCAAAGGCCTCTTTAACTTTACTCTAGGCGTTATCTATGTTTCTTCTAGTGAAATATGCTTCTAAATCCTTACGCTTGTCCTCTAGCCATTCCTGTTTAGACATTGTACACTTCCTGTCAGTTTCATTTCTTAAACGTTCGTATTCCTTTTCGCCTCCTTCATATGCTGCATTTTTATATTCTCTCCTTTCATCAATTAAATTCAGTATCTCTTTTGGTATAAAAGGATATCTACTAGGCCTTGTCTGTTTACCAATGTGATCTTCTGCTGCTCTCCTATTTCATCTCTTAAAGCTACCTATCTGTCTTTTACTGTATTCCTTTCCCCTGCTCTAGTCAACTGTTGGTTTATGTCTCTCTGAAACCTTCAACCACCTCTGGTTCTTTCAGCTTATCCAGGTCCCTTCTCCTCAATTTCCTAGCGTTTTGCAATTTCTTGAGTTTTAATCTACAGTCCACATCTGGCCGTGGAAATGTCTTGGAATTTAAAATCTGCTTCCTAAATCTCTGTCTAAACATTATATAATCAATATCATATTGATTATATAATGTTTAGACAGAGATTTAGGAAGCAGATTTTACATTCCAAGACATTTCCACGGCCAGATGTGGACTGTAGATTAAAACTCCCATCTCTCTTCCACGTATACAACCTTCTTTTATGATTTTTAAACCATGTGTTAGCAATGGTTAAATTATGCTCTGTGCAAAATTATACTCGGCAATTTCATCTTTCATTCCTTTATCCCAGTCCATGGTCACCTACTACTTTTCCTTCTCGTCCTTTTCCTACTATCGAATCATAGTCCCCCATCACAATTACATTTCCGTCTCCTTCAATCACCTGAATAATTTCTTTTATCTCATCATTCATTTCTTCAGTTTCTTCACCTGCGGAGCTAGTTGGAACATAAACTTGTATTACTGTGGTAGGCGTGGACTTCGTGTCTATTTTGGCTATGGTAATGCGTTCACTATGTTGTGGATAGTTGATTATCGGTCTCCTATTTTCTTATATATTATTAAAATCACTCCTGCATTCTCACTACTTGACTTCCTATTTATAGCACTGTATTCACTTGACTAGAGGTCCTCTTCCTGCTGCCACCGAACTTCACTAACTCCCACTATATCTAACTTCAACCTATCAATTTCCCTTTTTAAATTTTCTAACCTACTACTCGATTAAGGGATCTAACATGCCAGTTTTGTTTGCCTTGATGACGACATGCTCTTGAGTAGATACCGCCCGTAGATCCTAATGGAAGACTATTTTACCTCTAGAATATTTTACCCAAGAGGGTGCCATCATCATCTAACCATACAATGCAGTTGCATGCCCTCGGGAAAAATTACGGCTGTAGTTCTCCCTTGCTTTCAGCCATTCGCGCCGGCCGCGGTGGTCTGGCGGTTCTAGGCGCTCAGTCAGGAACCGCGCGACTGCTACGGTCGCAGGTTCGAATCCTGCCTCGGGCATGGATGTGTGTGATGTCCTTAGGTTAGTTAGGTTTAAGTTGTTCTAAGTTCTAGGGGACTTATGACCACAGATGTTGAGTCCCATAGTGCTCAGAGCCAGCCATTCGCAGTAACAGCATGGCGAGGGCGGTTTGGTTGATGTTACAAAGCCAGATCAGTCAATCATCTAGACTGTTGCCCTGGCAACTACTGACAACGCAGCAGCTCCTCTTCAGGAGAAACACGTTTCTCCGGGCTCACAACAGATGCCCCTCCATTGGGTTGCAACTTCTGTACATTCTATGTTTAGAAACTCCAGCTGTGTACCACAGAAATATTGGTTTTTTGAAACTATTACGTAATGATTTTCAGTAACTTCTCATTCGTTACCAATTTGTAAGCAATATTATACGTTAGCACTTAACTTTCTTTGTTTCAAATTTTTTGCGAATCTTTGTGGAGATGTTTTTGTAGTAGATATCTTGCAAGGTGTAGAGCAACCTGAAAATATTTCTGTAGGACTTGAAATTATTCCATTCATTGTTCACTGTATTTTGCATTAAGCGGTACCCTTCTAACTGGACTTATATTGATATATTACCTACATTAAATGTCACTGGACCTTTATTTTGCAGATGAAAGACAACATTGTTTGCAGCATTCTTTGAACCGTATGTTTACGTAGCTTCTCAATCTCTCGATTTATATGATCGCTAAGAGAATTCTCGTCGGCGAACTTCAGTTTAGCTTCCTTCCACAAATGATTAACTTCTCGGTCGCTTAACATTTCATGTCGACACAATAACATCGGCTTTATAATCGTTGCAGAACCTCACGAGTTACTCAATGACTGGCACGGAGTCATTCTGACCGGAGTGACAGAGAACTCCCCGAATGAAATGTAACACTTGGTGGGCATTTGTTTCAAATAGGGGAATCCCAGACATGCAACGTTTAAAACATTCAGTTCAGTTCTGAGAGGCCATAAAATTTGGCAGAGACTTAATAACTGTCTGTGCTCGGGATTCATTATATAAAACAAAATGTTACCCGTTATAGTAATTTATATTCTCTAAATTAAAGTTTGACGTGAGATTTTCATTATCCTCCCTCTTTTAAATGAGATTTGTTGATATCTTGCAGCACCTATCCCCCCCCCCCCCCCCAACATTTTGAACTAACGTAATTAATGGGCGTTTCCTTATTGTTCTCCCCTCCACACCCCAGCCCCTCATTGCCTCTCAGATCCAACCCTCGTGTGACGTCATTAGCGAAAACTGACACACCTGGTGGCACGAGCACCCACATTACGTGGTTGACAATTGAAAATACATCGGTTAATAATTTGTCACGGTCCTTACGTCCCTCTCAGCATGGAGATGTGGATCACCGCAGCACATACTGGTTTCGAAGACTATGTAACGTGGGTCATATTTCCTTTGCAAGAATGTGCAACTCTGTAGCTTTCACAAGACCGGTTGCTGGTAGGAGAAATACAGGTAAGCAAACCGGCCACGGCCTATTCAAAGGAACCTGCCTAATATACACCAAAATCGATTTAGAGAAGCCACGGAAAACATGGCCTGTTATAATAATCTCGTTTAAGAAGAATTAGTTTTTATGTTATTGAATAAGGTTTTCACTCTGCATCGGAGTGTGCGCTGATGCGCTGATATGAGACTTCCTGGTAGATTAAAACTGTGTGCCGGACCGAAACTCGAACTCGGGACCTTTGTCTTTCGTGGGCAAGTGCTCTACCATCTTTTTTTTTTTTTTTTTTTATCTCATTTTGTTCGTGGTTGTTCTTTGCATCTGCTCGGGGCGTACGTCGTAAGACATCCGCCTAAGTCCGTTGTTGATCGATTTTTTATTGCAGATGGTAGCTAACCCTCTGACCGAACACTCTGAGCTACCGTGCTGGCACCATTTGAGCTACCCAAGCACGACTCACGACCCGTCCTCACAGCTTCAATTCTGCCAGTACCTCGTCTCCTACCTTCCAAACTTCACTGAAGCTCTTCTGCGAACCCGAGTTCGAGTCTCGGTCCGACACATAGTTTTAAACTGCAAGGAAGTTTTTATGCTCTTGTAACTGACTTTGACTGAGTGAAGTAAAGCGGTGAAATCAGTATCAGTTCTTAAATACCGCGAGTCGAAAAGCGCCGAGGAGACTACCAGATTTAACATACCCATCTGATCATAATTAAATGCGTCTTATTCTTTATGTCATACAGCACGGCACAAAGGCGTGGTATTTAATGCGAATCCGGCACATAAACTTGATATCAGAAACTGAACTCTGTCGTGTCTCCTATCCTTCCAGTCAAGGTACGAACGTAAGGAATATGTTCCCAGATATGTGAGTGGCTCGAAGACTTCTCAAGTAATAAGAACCAGTACGTTGCCCTCGACGGCGAGATTTCATCAGAAACAAGGGTATCGTCAAGACTGCCAGAGAAGTGTGATACGACAGCTATTATCTTCTATACACATAAATGATCTGGCGGACATAGGAGAGTAGCAGTTTGCGACTGTTTACTGATGTTTTTGTGGTGTAGGGGAAGGTTTCGTCGTAGAGTGACTGTAGGTGGATGCAAGATGACTCACACAGCATTTCTGGTAGGTGAGATGAATGATGACAGCTAACTCTAAATGTAGAAAAAATGTAAATTAATGGAGATGAGTAGGAAAAGCAATCCCTTGATGTTGGAATATAGCATTAGTAGTGTGCTACTTGACATAATCAGGGCGATTAAATACCTAGGCGTAACGTTGCAAAAGGATGTGAAATAAAACGAGCATGTAAGGAATGCAGTGGAGAAGGCGAATGCTCAACTTTGGTTCATTGGGAGAGTTTTACAAAATCGTGCTTCATCTGTAATGGAGACCGCATATAGAATAATAGTGCGACACATTCTTGAATTCTGCTCGAGTGTTTGGGTTCCCCACCAGGTCGGATTAAAGAAGGACATAGAAGAAATGCAAAAGCGGGCTGCTATATTTGTTACCAGTAAGTTGAGTCAACATACAAGTATTACGAAGATGGTTCGGGAACTCAAATGGGGATCCCTGAAGGGAAAATTGCGTTTTATTCCGAGGAACGCTATTGAGAAAATTTAGAGAACTGACATTTGAAGTTGACTGTTGAACGACCTTACTGCCGCCAACGTACATCTGGCGTAACGAGCGCGGACATAAGTTAAGAGAAATTAGGGCGCTTACAGATGCGTTAGTTGTTTTTCCCTTTCTCTATCTGCGAGTGGAACACGAGGCGCAATGACTAATAGCTGTTTTGCAGAGTATCTGTGTAAATGTAAAGTCTTGTTGACCAACAGGAGTTAAGGCTGTTACCACTACGTAAATAAGTTATACGTATAGCTTTCATCACGATCTAGTTGAAGAACAAGAATATTTGTGGTAACAGACATCATAGCTCTAGATGTATCTTATGTTCACCCAACGAAATCACTATGTGACATGACGTCACACGTCAAAACATGTGTCTACCATCTTGTCTTCGGTCTAGCTCATGGATCAGCATGTCAGACATCAGTGAATCAGACCTCTGTGCTGTAATATATAAAGCAAAACTTTTTCTCTAGTAAGTAAAATATTAAGACCTTGCATACAATGTAAAATCAAAATGATTCAAATGGCTCTGAGCACTATGGGACTTAACATCTGTGGTCATCAGTCCCCTAGATCTTAGAACTACTTAAACCTAACTAACCTAAGGACATCACACACATCCATGCCCGAGGCAGGATTCGAACCTGCGACCGTAGCAATCCCGTGGTTCCGGACTGAGCGCCTAGAACCGCTAGACCACCGCGGCCGGCAATGTAAAATCAAAATAAAACATTTGTCCATTATGGAGGTGGAACTCTGTGACTGTGATGATTAACGGTTTTCAGAAATGATTGCAACCAATCGCCTTATGTGATGGTTGAAAACATTTTTATTATGCCAGTACCGGTTTCAGTTCGCCTAGCGACTCGTCTTAGTGACTGCAGTTCAAATGGTTCAAATGGCTCTGAGCACTACGAGACTTAACTGCTGTGGTCATCAGTCCCATAGAACTTAGAACTACTTAAACCTAACTAACCTAAGGACATCACACATATCCATGCCCGAGGCAGGATTCGAACCTGCGACCGTAGCGGTCGCGCGGTTCCGGAGTGACTGCAGTGTTGTGGGGGTCTTCTTGTAGTTGTAGAAAGACAGCAAAAATCGAAACAAGTAAGTACTGAATGTGATGAAGTATGTGGAATTATTTAGATCATAAGGTCGACATTATGGTATTACTTACAGTTATTTGCGTTCAAGGTATTAATCCTGGTGCAAGATTAATCCCATGGATGTCTTATGATGCAAATAATTCCAGATCCTTCACCATATGCAGTGCTTACGTGTTACGTTTCTTTTCTCTCTCGCTACTGCTACACTACAACCAGTACAATGCTACAAACGTCACTAAGAACTGTCTACAATCTACCATCTGATGATGAGTTGCTAGGCAACTTGAAGCTGGTAATGGTAACATAAAAAAATTTCTGCCATCACAATGCGACTGGTTATAGATATTTCTAAATACTTCAATGTAAAAGTCCTTGTAAACCAAGAGATCACTGATATCCTGATTTCTAATACAAAAAAGTTGTGAAATTTGTACGACAACTCCTCACTGACATCTCACGGTTGATCTAGACCCCAAACCTTATCAAAACAACGAAGATGTTTGCGGTTTTTCCTGCAGTAATATTTAGGGAAACAGCAGAGTTGTTCCCAGATATTGTAATAAATTAAAAGTACCTTACGATCAACGTAATAGACAATTATGTTAATGGTCAACACGCCGCCATATTTTTCACTGAGGAAATGTATTACATTTATAATCTAACAGGTTCATAATTGAGAGAGATACCAATTTTGGTCCGTAGAATACGCTAATGACTAACTAAATTATTGACTCACGGCCGACTATACAATTATGAAAACGTGATTTTGCTTTTAACGAACAAAAATTCTTCTTGTTTAACACCGAAACATGCTTCGGTGAAGTTTCACCTTCGACAGTTGGTGCATTTATTCTCTTTGAATTACAATCTGATGACACAACAATAACAAACTGGGGAAAAATACCAATCAGCTGTGCTGCAAATGACGGTAACATAAATATGAATATGTCATACTAAGAGAGTAAATGAACGAAGGTGAAATTTTTGTGTGTTAAACACGAAGATTTTGTTTTTGCTCAAGGCATAACCACTCTTCTGTAATTATATACTCAAGCGCCAAAGGAACTGGTATAGCCATTCGTATTCAAATACAGAGACATTTAAACAGGCAGAAGACGGAGTTGCGGTAGCCAACGCCAATAAAAGACAACAAGTGCCTGGCGCAACTGTTAGATCTGTTACTGCTCCTACAATGGCAGGTTATCAGGATTTAAATGAGTTTGATGGTGGTGTCATAGTCGGCGCACGAACGATGGGACACAGCATCTCCAAGATAGCGATGAAGTGGGGATTTCCCCGTACGACCATTTCCCGAGTGTACCGAGTGAATATCAGGAATCCGGTAAAACATCAAATCTCGGACATCGCTGTGGCCGGAAAAAGATCCTGCAAGAACCAAACCAACGACGACTGAAGAGAATCGTTCAACGTTACAGAAGTGCAACCCTTCCGCAGATTACTGCAGATTCCAATGCAGGGCCATCAACAAGTGTCAGCGTGCGAACCATTCAACGGAATATCATCGGTACGGGCTTTCGGAGCCGAAGGCCCACTAGGACTGTTGATGACTGGAAACATGTTACCTGGTCGGACGAGTCTTGTTTCAAATGGTATCCAGCGGATGACGTGTACGGGTATGGAGACAACTTCATGAAGTCATGGACCCTGCATGGACTGCTCAAGTTGGTTAAGGCTCTGTAACGATGTGAGATGTGTGCCGCTGGAGTGGTATGGGAAATGGCTCTGAGCACTATGGGACTTAACTTCTGAGGTCATCAGTCCACTAGAACTTAGAACTACTTTAGCCTAACCAACCTAAGGACATCACACACATCCATTCCCGTGGCAGGATTCGAATCTGCGGGCGTAGCGGTAGCGCGGCTCCAGACTGTAGCGCCTGAGACTGCTCGGCCACGCCGGCCGGCGGAGTGGTATTGGACCCGTGATACGTCTAGATACGACTCTGACAGGTGACACGTACGTAAGCATCGTGTCTGATCACCTGCATCCATTCATGTCCATTGTGCATTCCGACCAACTTGGGCAATTCCAACAGGACTACGCGACACCTCACACGTCCAGACTTGCTACAGAGTGGCTCCAGGAAGGTTTTCTGAGCTTAAGCACTTCCGCTGGCCACCAGACTCCCCAGACATGAACGTTATTGAGCGTGTCTGGAATGCATTGCAAAGTGCTGTTCAGAAGAGATCTCCACCCCTCCCACTCTTATGGATTTATGGACAGCCCTGCAGGATTCATGGCGTCCTTTCCCTCCAGCACTACTTCAGACATCAGTCGAGTCCATACCACGTCGGCCGGCCGGTGTGGCCGAGCGGTTCTAGGCGCTACAGTTTGGAACCGCGTAACATCTAAGGTCGCAGGTTCGAATCCTGCCTCGGGCATGTATGTGTGTGATGTCCTTAGGTTAGTTAGATTTGAGTAGTTCTAAGTTCTAGGGGACTGATGACCTCTGATGTTAAGTCCCATAGTGCTCAGAGCCATTTGAACCATTCCATACCACGCCGTCTGCGGCACTCCTGCGTGCTGACGGGGACCCTACATGATATTAGGCAAGTGTACCAGTTTCTTTGGCTCTTCACTCTTTATTAGGAAGCAAACACAGACAAAAAAAGTTCTCAGCATAAGATGAATATCAAAACCTAATGTCATTTGAATCCACGGCGCTTCGTTTACGGCCACGTCAGCTGGATCGGTTATTGATGGAAGCTACACTTTGTTGCTAGAATGAAGTTTCATCTCTGTGGCGGAGTGTCGGCCGCTGCGAGGTCGCCCACCAGTAGCACTAGTGCTGGGGCCTGGATCGTTGCTATCGGCAGAAGCGCTATACCACTGGAGCCCTACCGGCGCACCACACGGCCTGGTTATCAATTTCAGTTTTCCAGCGCTTTTTGCGGCAGGTTATAGTTCTACTAGTGTCAGACTGGTACAAAAGCATTGCCCAATGTAACCTTTCTCCAAGAAGCTTTGTTTCCGCTGGATCATGAGAAAATTAACGTGGAAATGGGAGCCAGAGAAACTAGAGGAGGGTTGGTTGGTTGGTTGTTTGGGGAAGGAGACCAGACAGCGTGGTCATCGGTCTCATCGGATTAGGGAAGGAAGTCGGCCGTGCCCTTTCGGAGGAACCATCCCGGCATTTGCCTGGAATGATTTAGGGAAATCACGGAAACCTAAATCAGTATGGCCGGACGCGGGATAGAACCGTCGTCCTCCCGAATGCGAGTCCAGTGTCCAACCACTGCGCCACCTCGCTCGGTCTAGAGGAGGAATTTGGCCCAGTAGTTGGTAGAGCAGTTCCTGTAAAAATCAATAATCCTGATTGTATTTTGAGTCGGCACAATGTTTTTATCGGCCAGCTGCATCAAATCCTGATTTTCTCCCTGTAGGAAGGGAGGCGCCGAAAAATCTGCAACGGTGGTCTTAAATCAACACAGGGGTCTGTATCGAGAAGCACAATAATTTGGCGTTACTTAACGTGTGTGGAAGATGCATTTCCTTGCACGGCGGAGTACTAACCACACCGAAATGAAAATCCTTACTGGTACTGTTAAATGGGAAACGATGAAATGCGTATTCCAGCCGTTCCGTACTGGTGGATCCGGTGTTCAGTTCATGTTGGCTGCTTGCCACATCGAAACCTGTTGCCGCTCACACGTAAACAGCTGGCAAGCAAACGCAAAGAAAACGGGGAAACGTTGGGGCTCGTCGTGAGCTGTCGAAGGCAAAGGCCACCGCGGAGCGCTGCGCGCTACTCGTAAACACGAGTTATACCATTAAGAGTCTGGCTCTTCATTGTTTTGTGTTTTCATAAAACAACTTCAGTCGGAGGCTAAGCATCCTGGTACAAGAAGTGTCTTTCCGCACATCCGTTAAAACTAAATGAATGCATTGTCTGTGACGCCAGCGGTACACAGATCCGTCGACATATTTGAAGAGGGTATTTCCTTTTTTTTCTTGGAAAAGAAAATGAATGGATACTAAGCAGAACATTGAATTTCAGTACATCACTCAAGAAACATAAATTTCATGGCTTAAAACAATGATTCCAAATTTCTGAAAGTGTGTGGCATCTCATTCACTACTGTCCTCCATTAACGTTCAAATTAAAGCAGCTGAAATCGCATAATTCTCCAAAACTTCGTGATGGCGGAATTTTCAAAAATGTTCAGAGAGTTCAATCACTAAGCGCTATTATTACGGTAGTCCGCCCCCGGTAGCTGCGTGGTCAGCTTGGTGGGCTGTCAACCCTAAGGGCCAAGGTTCGATTCCCGGCTGGGTCGGAGATTTTCTCCGCTCAGGGACTGCGTTTTGTGTTGTCCTAATCATCACAATTTCATCCCCATCGACGCGCAAGTCACCGACGTGGCGTCAAATCGAAAGACTTGCACCAGGCGAACGGTCTACCGATGGGAGGCCGTCGTCACACGACATTATTATTACGGTATGGCGCTAAAAGAGCACGTTTCTCAAATAGGTGTACATTTACTGATTTTCAGAAAAAAATATTTACGCAAAAAATGTTGTGTCGGCAGAAGAGCCAACACCGTGTTACTAGTGGAGGCCGAAATGCACGCGTTTTAGCTCACGCAGGCTGGAGTGAGGAGGGAAGAACTATACTGACGTGAGGTCTGGAACATGACAAGGAATGAGAATTCAGAAAGCGGACGTAATTAATTTGATACTTAACTTTAATCCATTAATGATGAACGTCGTTCTTGACGGTACATGATTCACAATACAGGGCTATTACAAATGATTGAAGCGATTTCATAAATTCACTGTAGCTCCATTCATTGACATATGGTCACGACACACTACAGATACGTAGATATACTCGTAAAGTTTTGTTCGGCTGAAGCCGCACTTCAGGTTTCCGCCGCCAGAGCGCTCGAGAGCGCAGTGAGACAAAATGGCGACAGGAACCTAGAAAGCGTATGTCGTGCTTGAAATGCACTCACATCAGTCAATCATAACAGTGCAACGACACTTCAGGACGAAGTTCAACAAAGATCCACCAGCTTCTAACTCCATTCGGCGATGGTATGCGCAGTTTAAAGCTTCTGGATGCCTCTGTAAGGGGAAATCAACGGGTCGACCTGCAGTGAGCGAAGAAACGGTTGAACGCGTGCGGGCAAGTTTCACGCGCAGCCCGCGGAAGTCGACGAATAAAGCAAGCAGGAAGCTAAACGTACCACAGCCGACGGTTTGGAAAATCTTACGGAAAAGGCTAAAGCAGAAGCATTTTTTAAACAGGAGATTGGAAAACCGATGGATCGGTCGTGGTGGAGATCATGATCAACAATTCATGTCATGGCCTCCACGCTCTCCCGACTTAACCCGATGCGATTTCTTTCTGTGGGGTTATGTGAAAGATTCAGTGTTTAAACCTCCTCTACCAAGAAACGTGCCAGAACTGCGAGCTCGAATCAACGATGCTTTCGAACTCATTGATGGGGACATGCTGCGCCGAGTGTGGGAGGAACTTGATTATAGGCTTGATGTCTGCCGAATCACTAAAGGGGCACATATCGAACATTTGTGAATGCCTAAAAAAACCTTTTGAGTTTTTGTATGTGTGTGCAAAGCATTGTGAAAATATGTCAAATAATAAAGTTATTGTAGAGCTGTGAAATCGCTTCAATCATTTGTAATAACCCTGTATTATCTGTTCAGAATAGAATCTTGAAGACTATGGCGCCTTGCTAGGTCGTAGCAAATGACGTAGCTGAAGGCTATGCTAAACTGTCGTCTCTGCAAATGAGAGCGTATGTAGACAGTGAACCATTGCTAGCAAAGTCGGCTGTACAACTGGGGAGAGTGCTAGGGAGTCTCTCTAGACTAGACCTGCCGTGTGGCGGCGCTCGGTCTGCAATCACTGTTAGTGGCGACACGCGGGTCCGACGTATACTAACGGACCGCGCCGATTTAAAGGCTACCACCTAGCAAGTGTGGTGTCTGGCGGTGACACCACAAAAAATATGTAAGATAAATCCAGTTTTGAGGTTACAGTTAAATATTGCGAGATTATGGCGTATCCTTCATGTTGCACTCACATATTGTCCGTGTTTAGACGGCAGTGTATGCGGAGGTTTTAGTCGACCATAATATTATTGCACGTGTGGATGAGGGCGCTTCGGTCTGCTTAGCGTGAGTTTTTATCGTAATATGTCACGAGGACATGCTGATCCACTTCATAGTATATGTACGACTGTCCTGAGAGCATTCACAGTGCGATGCCTTTTCCTTAGTTACCCCTGCACTTGTTTACCGTAACGCCACCTCATGTTTACGGTAACGGCCACGGGAGGTTAAGTGCAACAGTCACCGTCGGCTAGAACACGGCGGCAGTGAGCAGCAGAGCGGATGTTTACTGCGGAGAGTCGTTTGTGCTGTAGGAAAGTGTCAACTGAACTCTACGTAACATCTGCTTCCTCAAGGACGGAAAATATGAAATTTAGCTTTGAATGGAACACCGAAGGACCTATTCCTCTCGCTATTCGGAAATAGGTGATTAATGATGTCAAGTTGCTTGGTGTGGAAAGGACAGGTCTTCAGATTCACAATGCTGTAATAGCGTCTATGTAAAATGTATAAATAACGAAGTTTGTGAGCGAATAATCAGTAACATTAAGGGCAGAGTAAAATTTAGGCGTAGTGATGGTTATGTTACCACGATATCAATGACGTGCACAGGTCTTGGCTTGCGGTTTGTGAGAGACTGTAGTTTACCGTTCGAAGCGCTGCTCGAAAAGATCAGAGAAATGCTAGATTTATACGGGACTGTTTACGGTACAGAGAAGAAGTGTGGTCAGTAAACTCGAGGTGGCAAGCTCAATGGCAATCAAACAGCTAAAGTAGAATTATAAAAGCACATAACATCTTATGTGACTATATATGGTCATAAGACGTATGATGTGGATGAAAACCTACTCCGCACATGCTCCATATGCAATTCAAATGAACACCTGAGGGAATATTGTGACCGTCGACGACCTGTACCATTTCCTATTGACAGAAGTCGTCCGGGAGCAATGACATACGCTACTGTTTTGTCAACTAACCCCACTGTGGGTACAGTAACTAGAAAAAATGATTTCAAATGGTTCAAATGGCTCTGAGCACTATGGGACTTAACATCTCAGGTCATCAGTCCCCTAGAACTTAGAACTACTTAAACCTAAATAACCTAAGGACATCACACACATCCATGCCCGAGGCAGGATTCGAACCTGCGACCGTAGCGGTCGTGCGGTTCCAGACTGAAGCGCCTAGAACCACTCGGCCACCAGCGGCCGGCGGAAAAAATGAGAATGACAAAGTTACTGAATCCATCTCGGACCAGCAAGAGAACCGAATGGAGAGAAAGAAAAGTGAAAAGAAAAATTAAGCGACAAGGATGCTGTCGGAGCCACTCATGACAAACGTAATGAGGGCCATCGGAATGCGCCTATGGACGTGGAAGAGCATGTGGAGACGGCGGCAAGTGTTGGTGAAACTGTCATCGGAGAGCAAGGGAACGGAATGGAGAGCGTCACAGCAAACGATAACAGTAACTCAGTCGATGAGGACGCTGTTAGTGTCACCGGGAACGCACAGGGTGAAGAACATCAGAATACGACTATGGAAGCATAATACGATGTGGAGATGGTAGCAAGTGTTATTTAAAGCAAAGAACAGCTGAAAAGCAGTGAAGATAGCTGTTCTGAAAATTCAGAAACCAAATGAGACTACGAATTTCCGACCGACCTAAGCACCATGCTCGGAAAACACCTGGGAAATGGATGCAATAACTAATTCTCTCGTACGTTGTTGCCGTCTTCAAAATCTTTATTGCGAAAGTACAGAACAACAACGGTACCTTGTTCAAAACAGACAAGGCAATCAGCGAAGAAGCTGCGAAATGCAAGCTGTCTCGAATATGAAAAAACATAAAAGGAAACACAGGGACGATGAAATTCTGACAATGCTTGCGTTGCATCTCAAAGAATTCAATGGACTGCGAAAAACGGCTGTGGAACAAAAAGTATCCAGTGCACATGACTCACCGGAGCCATCGGATGAAGCCTAAACTTCGACTATGCAATAGGAAGTAATGATAAATTGACGCATAATGATAGAGATCATGTAGAAACCCGTGGAATGAAGCGCTAAACTTATCTTGATACAAATCGCAACTGGAACTGGATATTCACATCCGGAATAACAAATCACTTCATAAATGAACATTGACATAGTTATTACGATCCTAACTCTCAAAATCTTAACACCTTGTCCAAATGGGATGTTTTAGGTAAATTCTTAAAAACTAATGATTTTGATGTAGCATTCCTTCAAGAATAAGTACGTCAAGACATTTTCCTTACACCCGCATGGAACAATTACAATAATGTAGGACAAAACGGACGCGGTTGTTGAATATTTGTTTCCAGTATTACAAATAAATTTTCTCATGCTAAATATTTGATGCAGTCTGCAAAAAGCTAGAAATCAGAGTGCGCCAGTAATTAAAAAAAATCGGTAATCGCTAGTACAATTTTAGTTTTGTGGATTAAAATCTGGAAGAGTCAAATCACTTGGTGCCAGAATCTTCCAGTTGTTCATGACGTCCACACTACTGGTGTTTCAGTAATTCTTAAAATGCTTCTTCTTTAGAATTTGTATTAAATTAATGTTATATGTTTATTTATACCACAAACATTAAAGCAATTCCAGCATTATGACTTCACTTTATGTATCAAATTGTTGCATAGACTACCTGGTATTTTTCTATTTTCATAGTAGCGTGGCAACTAACAAGAAAATTGGTTTTGAACTATCAGGCACTGACTGACAGGTGAGAATTTCATTTAGTCTCTGCAGTGAAATATTTGAGGTTCGGTACAATAATATTGCATCTGAAGAGTCTGTTGTGATGGAAGGTCTCTGTGAGCCACATCAAGTCTCAGTTTATAAGCTCTGGAGTACTTATTTTTTTTAAAAAAAAGCTTAAATACAAAATGACGTCTTTAATCTTGTACTGTTCCTCTTTATTTATTGAATGACGTTACTTTTACAAAGTTGTTAAAGCCTGAATCTCTGTCACTCTGACCTTGGGTCTGTTCAGAACCTTAGTCACGGTTTCAGCTCATTATTCTTTTATTGTAGCAAAGATTTTCAAGTTGTTGCTACAAGACATTTGCACTGTGCAGCACCAATCAACTTACTATCACAGCCATACAATCCTGTGTTCTGTTCTATGTGTACTTTTACGTTACAATGGTTTGTTTTCAGTGTCTGTACAACTACAAAATGTTGCAGCAAGCTTTAGGATTGTACAATAACTATTGTACCCGCTGTTGTCAACATAGCTCTGTGACATAATTCATACAAATGTTGAAACATTCAAAGACATGACATGTTACAGTTTTTCTGTTGTTCATTGCACTTAGAACACAGGAAAAGATACAAGTCTGTGGAAATTCTCATATCTTGCCACCATTTGACTTTTTCACCTTAAGAATAAAGTTGAAGTTGACTCAGTCAGGAAACCTCTTTATTATGGCTTTACCTTGTTATCCATTCTAAATCATATCTGAAATGCAAATTAATAATACCCTTGCATTTTCTTCTAATGTAATTTAAATACGAGATTTCTATTTTGGTATTATACTTGTTATCCAAAGTTGAAGAATTAATTGTAAAATGTGTAGTTATTGGAGTCTCGTAGGGAATATCGTTGTGTCTAAAATTTGTAAATGAGCTCATGTTGAGATAAAATCGTAATTCGAAGCCACAACTGAAAATTGTCGGAAGGAATATTTTTACTACAAATGTTTGGTCTTAACGGTTGTTTATGACCCCCATCTTTGTCATGTGGAGATGACTGATCAATGATTTTGTAATATTACGTGTGAAAATTTTTTAAAATCTTTGTAACTGAATACTTGCTTGGTAAATCTATAAGTGAGAATTAAAAAAAGAGAAGAGCGGGGTAGAGTAATGGTAAGACACTCGATTCGTATTTATTGGGACTGGGATTCAAATTCCCACCCGAATTTAGGAGTTACGTGGTTTCCCTAAATCGCTTTCGGGCAAATACAGGGATGGCTTTTTTTTTTAACGATATGGTCGATTTACTTCCCCAATTCGAGCTTCAAGTCCGTACCGAATGACCTCTTCGTCGACGGAACTTCGTGAAAGTAATTTCCTTCCTCCTTACTTCTGCTTTTTGTCGTCAAAGGTCCACATTACTCTTCCTAATATTTATTCTAGCACAGTTGTAATTCTCTCATGAACGCCAACGCTAACTTCTTTTATTCTACTAAGTTTGGGAATTTAGTATTAAGATTTCAGATAGACATGCAAGAAGAAA
The DNA here is from genome assembly GCF_023864345.2 of Schistocerca serialis cubense. Taxonomy (NCBI): domain Eukaryota; kingdom Metazoa; phylum Arthropoda; class Insecta; order Orthoptera; family Acrididae; genus Schistocerca; species Schistocerca serialis. The sequence continues at coordinate 139,414,214 of NC_064640.1, read as the reverse complement.
TCACAGACAGAGAGATTACGTGTTTATAGAAACATGTTTCGAACAACATGTATTGCAAAATATTTTGTTAGAACGACAGTTATTTCATATTGATCGGCATTATTGTTAGATATGTGTAAAGAAACGTTTCTTGTTTAGCATAACGCATATCAGTCTTACTTTAAAAAGTAAGGTCGAGGGATTCTTAATTTCAAAACACCCCACAAAAATGTAAACTTGGCATTTTCGAGAGATTTATGGTGCAATTCTTCTGAGTTCTACGCTACCCAATATTGACAGTGCTTCCTATTCGTTATATAAATGGAAATGTGTGCCATCGTTCATCAACATCGCAGAGTTACCTGCATCGATGACTGCAAGCTATTAGTCACAGTAGATCCTACGTTAAACAAAATTACTTTCACTAATACGTATGAAAGACAGATTTCAGCTCGTGGTGTAGGATGCACTATAGCTAGCAACGAGATCGACCCAAAAGCAGTGGAGCAATACCGAGGTCTGCACGTTTATAGTTAGCCTGGTGAGAGCGTGAAACTAATCACAAGTATGAATGAGGACTGCTGACTAGGAAAAACGCTTGAGAAGAATTCGTTGGCATGAGAACATCAGACTTTCGTCTGTTTTCTTCTGCGACTTCCTATTAGGGCGAGTGTTGCAGGGAATCAAGATGAATTTGGGGTGACCAGTGTTTCATACGAACGTTATGTCTAGAAGCTGAATTCTTTTCCGCAATAATGAAAGACAAATTAAAGTTCGTATGTTCAATATTGAAACAGTTACTTCTGAAGTTCTGAAATGGTGCCAACCAGTGGGTGATTAATAAAGGTCACTATTGAAGTACACGGTATTTAGTTAGTTGTTGATAGTGTCCTTTCACCTCCAACCTCTCCCTTTTGTTAGGTAACACAGTTGCGCTTTGACGAAAATTTTTTCGGTCGGGGGTATGCTCACTTAAGAAGACACCGTGTAGCTTTTCAATGAACTCAGTTCGGAATCAGCTGATAAATGAACACAAGTTTCAGTTAAATTTCCTTGCTTTAAGGGATTAACTGTAGCTAGAGGCCCCACTTTTAATTATTAGTGTAAGTGAGTGAAGCATCGACTTTCCATACCCCCATCTTGAAGAAGTGACATAACCCGGCAGAAAGTCTAGAGGTAGATGTAGCTTGTTCAGCGTGTAGAAGAGAGTAAAAGTGACACTTTTCTCTCGAGAGCGGGCTTCGTAAGACTACAAAGGGAGTGGGTAATTACATTTGGTGTCACTGCCGAGGATGAGAGACGTCGGAAAAACAGCAGTTAAGGGCAATTTACTCTCATGAGCAACTGAATTAGAGACAGCCGTTGTGTTCGTGAGGAGGCGCTCCCTGCTCCAGTCATCACCATGAACGGAATACTTCGGCGCCTCACGTGACTACGATATGTTCAAGCCTTCTTCTAGCCGTTGGAAAGACAATCTATATCTATATACACGTATACAAAGTGTTCCAAAAATACTTTTACAATCTTTGGTGACAGGTTCTCTTAAACCAAAATAAGAAAAATTTCATATAAACATATGTCGAAAATTCCTCCGGTTTCGAGTTATTAATGAAAGTTTGCAATTCATATGATGGGAGATGCTTAACAAGTCAGCTCATAATAAACGCTCGACATATCCTTCTATTACTTCTAAACACGCCTGAACTCGTCGAATCATGGTCTGTAGCACGTTTCAAATACTCCCTGACGTTTTCGGGTGGTTCGCAGGCTTCCTTGATAAGTTGAAGAAGAATTTCTACATCCGAGTGGTTTGCTCCAAAGACCATTTGTTTAATTAAGGTGGCCGCATAAACAATAATCGAAAGAACTGATGTCGGGGAAACTGCAGCCCATGAAAATGTTCTTCCTTTACTTATCCAACTGTCATGGTAGACACCAGACAGCGCATCTCAAACACTGATACTGAAATGTGCTGGGCCTCCATCATGCTTAAGCCAAATGTTCCGTCTTATGTGCAGGCACACATCTTCTGGTAGATATTGGAGGGTGTTCTCAATAAAGTCCCTCTAGACAGCACCGTTAATACGTGCTGGGAAAACAATCACCTACAATTCCTGCCCACACATTAATATGCAAATGATGTCTAGCCTGTACTTTTGCATGAGGATTGCAATAGGCTCATGTGTGTTGGTTGTAGAAATTTGTTGTTTCATCTCTTCCAAATGTTGCCTAGTCTGTAAACAAAACTCAAGAGACAAACAACGGATTGCCAGTTGGTGCAAGGAACCATAACCAAAAGTTCTCCAGTGGTGGGTTATCGGTAGGCATAAGGCCCTGCACGCGTTGAAGATGGTACAGATACATGAGTTTCCCGTGAAGCATGTGTCACAGGTACATGGTGTGCAACGAACAGCAGGGTCGCCTCATGGAGCAGCTCGTGTAGAGCACACAGCTTAGAGTTTATAGTCTCCGCCATGTGCGTATCATGAATTTTACATCCAAACAGTATATTTCTGGCCATGGGTCCCTTATCAAAATTCCATTTACTAACAGTAAGTCCTGAGTTTTGGTATTTGGGGAGCAAAGTAACTGATGATGGTCGAAGTAGAGAGGATATAAAATTTAGACTGGTAATGGCAAGGAAAGCGTTTCTGAAGAAGAGAAATTTGTTAACATCGAGTATAGATTTAAGTGTCAGGAAGTCGTTTCTCATAGTATTTGTATGGAGTGTAGCCATGTATGGAAATGAAACATGGACGATAAATAGTTGAGACAAGAAGAAAATAGAAACTTTCGAAATGTGGTGCTACAGAAGAAAGCTGAAGATTAGATGGGTAGATCACATAACTAATGAGGAGGTATTGAATAAAATTGGAGAGAAGAGAAATTTGTGGCACAACTTGACTAGAAGAAGGGATCGGTTGGTAGGATATATTCTGAGGCATCAGGGGATCACCAATTTAGTATTGGAGGGCAGCTAGGAGGGTAAAAATCGTAGATGGAGACCAAGAGATGAATACACTAAACAGATTCAGAAGGATGTAGGTTGCAGTGGGTACTAGGAGATGAAGAAGCTTACACGGGTTAGAGTAGCATGGAGAGCTGCATCAGACCAGTCTCTGGACTGAAGACCACAACAACAAGTCCACTTTACACCCGTAGGAATTGTCAACACTTTGTATATTTGAATTTATCGCAAAAATCTCACTTATGCCAGTTTCGGGTATTAATTAGTTGTCTGCTCCTAGTATCTGAGCTCCACCGCTTTTTAGGACTTCTTCAAATTCTGGGACTTTGTTGCGAATCAAACGCAGGATGGGCAAGACACGCTATACGAGATGTCAGTCAGACCGTGTGTGCTCCAGTCATGGACGCTTGACCTTCGAGGTCAAGCTGGTGGCCTACTTTTCATACGTTACCGAGCAAGTGAGTATCACTAATCAAGGAAAATTGCCAGACCCGTTTGCTGTTGAAAACGTGTCGAGAAGAGGCGTCGCCGCCGATGGTAACAGCGAGTAGCTGGGCCACAGTGCCGCCAATCACGCATCAGTGCAGTGCTTACCACGATACCATCAATTACTGCCGTGTGCGGGCTACAGACGCCACCGCCACACTAGTGTGTGTCTGCTCAACGCCAGTTGCAGGAACACCGTAGTTGTATGCTCGAAGCATGGTGAAAACGTCGCTTGGATTCATGAGTCACGCCACAAGTTGGTACACGCTAGTGGCTGGGTACGAATACATCGGAAACCACGTGAAACACCCCACTCCGCTGATCAATATGGTACATTTATGGGAGGGAGGCGGGTGGGATGAATGTTGCAGTGAAATGGGGCCCCTGATACGCCTGCCCTTGGCTTTCTCTGGAGAGCGATACAGGAACATATCATTCGATCATGTGGATAAGGTTGTTCGGCTATCTTACAACATCCCACAGCACTTGTACTTTCCGCAGGCAGTGCACCATTCAGTCAATCTCAGATTTGTTGAGGAACACACCACAGACGTGAAGCTGCTTGTGTTAATCCTCGTGTGAAGACAGTGAGAGCAAAGTGACAGTAGTACTCAGACATGGTTACTATAGAAGATACGAGGGTAATCCCAAAAGTAAGGTTTCCTATTTTTTAATAAGTACAGAACTTTGTTAGTATGGCAGTTGGTCACAGTGTTATGAAGAGTGCTTCACGCGCTGTGTGTAAACATGCGCACGCCACGCTGAGGCGCTCAGTCTTGGCTTGGCAGCCGTTGAGAATGGAGCTTCCGTTGGATGTTACCCCCAAGTGCGAACTGCGCGCAGTTATTCGGTTTTTGAACGCAAAGGGCACTGCACAGATTGAAATCCATCGCCAATTGACGGAAGTGTATGGTGAGTCGTGCATGGATGTCAAAAATGTTCGTAAGTGGTGTAGAGAGTTTGCAGCTGGTCGGATCGAAATTCACGACGAACAAAGGAGCGGGAGACCGTCAATTTATGAGGAGAAAGTGTTGAAGGTTGACCAAAACACGCGTGGAGGTCGGTGGATCACCGTGGATGATCTCTGCACGTTGGTTCCTGAGGTTTCCCGAAGCACCGCTCGCAGAATTTTAACGGAAACATTGAACTACCGGAACGTGTGCGTGAGATGGGTGCCACGCATGCTGACTGAGGACCACATGCGGCAACGAGTTGATGCTTCCCGCGCATTTCTTCACCGCCTTGCAGTCGAAGAGGACAACTTTCTGGACTCTATTGTCACGGGTGACGAAACCTGGGCATACCACTTTACACCTGAGACCAAGCAACAATCACGCCAGTGGCGGCATCCTTCTTCGCCAAAGCCGCGGAAATTCAAACAAACACAGTCCGCCGGTAAAGTCACGACAACCGTTTTTTGGGATCGGAAAGGGGCAATTCAGATCCGGAGAAGAGGAATGTTGAGCAAGGGCGTACACATTCTCCATGACAACGCTCGCCCACACATCGCTCGGCAAACCGTTGCTCTCCTGCAACAATTTCAGTGGAACATAATCACCCACCCACCCTATTGTCCTGACTTGGCGCCCAGTGACTATCACCTGTTCCCTAAGTTAAAAGAATATTTGGCCGGAAAGCGATTCAGCTTCGACGACGAGGTGAAGGAAGAGGTTCATAACTTTCTGAACAGCATGGCAGCGAGCTGGTATGACATGAGCATACAAAAACTGCCACAGCGTCTACAAAAATGGTTCGACAGAAATGGTGATTATGTCGAAAAATAACTAAATGTTCAAGTTGGAAACTGATGTAAACCATTGTAGAAATAAACAGATCTATGTATTAATAAAAAAATAGGAGACCTTAGTTTTGGGATTACCCTCGTAGTAAATTCTCTAGCCAGTACTTATTCAACTCACGAACAATTACTTTGTAAATGTACAGGTATATGGCAACTCAGAATTAGTCAGCAGGAAATTATGCATGGATATGTTCGTACTGCAAGGGCTTCTGATCCACGTAATGAAAATGATCGTGCGGCATTTCTGGCTGGGGTAAAATACTGATGCATTTATGCCCTAAAACGTATAGAAATACGACCTTAAAAATAAAATATGACTTTATATAAGTTTATTTAAAATATTTTTGTTGATTTATTTATATACCGTGTAATACAGAATCCACTTCTGAACAAATTGGAGGCATAGTACTTTCTTTTTGTTGTGTTTGAAACTAATCATAACTTAATTTTAAAATTTCTGCATGTGTATGAAGAAAAAACGCGAAGTACAGTGAAAACAGTAACACCTGTGCAAACAATAAAACCAAGATTCTACTACTGCGTACCACCTATATAAAGTATTTCAAATTACACTCCTGGAAATTGAAATAAGAACACCGTGAATTCATTGTCCCAGGAAGGGGAAACTTTATTGACACATTCCTGGGATCAGATACATCACATGATCACACTGACAGAACCACAGGCACATAGACACAGGCAACAGAGCATGCACAATGTCGGCACTAGTACAGTGTATATCCACCTTTCGCAGCAATGCAGGCTGCTATTCTCCCATGGAGACGATCGTAGAGATGCTGGATGTAGTCCTGTGGAACGGCTTGCCATGCCATTTCCACCTGGCGCCTCAGTTGGACCAGCGTTCGTGCTGGACGTGCAGACCGCGTGAGACGACGCTTCATCCAGTCCCAAACATGCTCAATGGGGGACAGATCCGGAGATCTTGCTGGCCAGGGTAGTTGACTTACACCTTCTAGAGCACGTTGGGTGGCACGGGATACATGCGGACGTGCATTGTCCTGTTGGAACAGCAAGTTCCCTTGCCGGTCTAGGAATGGTAGAACGATGGGTTCGATGACGGTTTGGATGTACCGTGCACTATTCAGTGTCCCCTCGACGATCACCAGTGGTGTACGGCCAGTGTAGGAGATCGCTCCCCACACCATGATGCCGGGTGTTGGCCCTGTGTGCCTCGGTCGTATGCAGTCCTGATTGTGGCGCTCACCTGCACGGCGCCAAATACGCATACGACCATCATTGGCACCAAGGCAGAAGCGACTCTCATCGCTGAAGACGACACGTCTCCATTCGTCCCTCCATTCACGCCTGTCGCGACACCACTGGAGGCGGGCTGCACGATGTTGGGGCGTGAGCGGAAGACGGCCTAACGGTGTGCGGGACCGTAGCCCAGCTTCATGGAGACGGTTGCGAATGGTCCTCGCCGATACCCCAGGAGCAACAGCGTCCCTAATTTGCTGGGAAGTGGCGGTGCGGTCCCCTACGGCACTGCGTAGGATCCTACGGTCTTGGCGTGCATCCGTGCGTCGCTGCGGTCCGGTCCCAGGTCGACGGGCACGTGCACCTTCCGCCGACCACTGGCGACAACATCGATGTACTGTGGAGTCCTCACGCCCCACGTGTTGAGCAATTCGGCGGTACGTCCACCCGGCCTCCCGCATGCCCACTATACGCCCTCGCTCAAAGTCCGTCAACTGCACATACGGTTCACGTCCACGCTGTCGCGGCATGCTACCAGTGTTAAAGACTGCGATGGAGCTCCGTATGCCACGGCAAACTGGCTGACACTGACGGCGGCGGTGCACAAATGCTGCGCAGCTAGCGCCATTCGACGGCCAACACCGCGGTTCCTGGTGTGTCCGCTGTGCCGTGCGTGTGATCATTGCTTGTACAGCCCTCTCGCAGTGTCCGGAGCAAGTATGGTGGGTCTGACACACCGGTGTCAATGTGTTCTTTTTTCCATTTCCAGGAGTGTAGTTAACACGTCCTGTCGATCTTCAGCTTCTGCAGGGTTGAACTGAATCACAAGGTACATTTTCAGGTTTTCCATTTTCAAAGATCTACGACTGTCACTGGGAATAGTTTCGTATCTGGAAATGTTCCTCTCCACATCACAGGACGTCACATGAGCGTATCTGAATGGTCGATGGTCACCGCAGGTTTATTGGTCTTCAAATGTTGTGGCATTCAGCCGGCCGCGGTGGTCTAGCGGTTCTGGCGCTGCAGTCCGGAACCGCGGGATTGCTACGGTCGCAGGTTCGAATCCTGCCTCGGGCATGGGTGTGTGTGATGTCCTTAGGTTAGTTAGGTTTAAGTAGTTCTAAGTTCTAGGGGACTTATGACCTAAGATGTTGAGTCCCATAGTGCTCAGAGCCATTTGAACCATTTGTTGTGGCATTCCCAGAAAGACTGTCACTAATTTGGCACATTGTATAATATCCAGGACACCGCAGGTGTACACTTTGCAACCTTTTGTTAACTTTGCCAGCCACATGACAACGCAATCGAACCAACTCACTCTGCACATGTTGCACAATATCCAGGGCGTCACACAGCTGAGTGTCACCAGCTTCCAGACGTGTAATGGCTGTGATACCACTGAAATGTTGGCGTTGATGCATGCCAGGTTTCCAGACAAGGTATCTGTAAAGACCTCTTTCACACTTTTGATAACACTTGATTCATCACAATCAAGATCACAAAAATTAGTGGGGGGGGGGGGGGGGGTTGCGCCTCTTTTGTACGTCTGTGTAACGCTGTGTAAGGCAAGTGATGTACACCATACTTAAGTATACAATCTGAAGCTCACTGGCTGCTTTAGCCACGTATGAAGCGCAATCTGCTACTAGCAGCTAAACGTTGTCTCAGTTCACCCCATCCGGTCCCATTATCATCATAGCTTTGTCAGACAAAACGACAGTTGTCGATTTGTTTACTCCATCGAGAGCTTCGCACGTTAGAAGGAACATTTGTACAGGCCAGTCAAGTTTTAGAACACCAACAACAACATCTGCAACGTAACCCCTACCCACATCGGTGGTTTTATCTATGGACACCCAGACCTTTTGGTCAGCAACTCTAAATCATATTTTGCTGAGCATTTCCTCGTAGCACACGGATAAGTAGTTGTTTCTCAGTGCAGATTCATCTGGAAATGGATGTGTTGTGCACTTCTTCAAGAACTGTCTGAAGCGCGGATCCTTCAGCTTCTACAATGCTGTTAATAACGGAAATGATGAAAATTTAGTTGCTCGCATCATCAACAACAAACCCTCTAAAAAGGTTTGACGTTACAGAGAATTACACCCAGTGCCAACAAAGTGGAAATAATAAACGAATTTCCTAGGAAATGTATCCTGTAGGATAAAACGCTTATTAGAGCATAAATAAAAATGTAATTTAACCTCCTCCACTGACAACAGCGCAAAGACAAAACTTCTGCATGCAATTAATAATGTCAGTGATCGCTTTTCTAATTCAGGTGTTTATAAAATGAATAGAAGGGGTACCTGGCTTGCTCAGGGTGTTGATATGAGATCGTGTGGTAGATGGAATAAAGGGATAAACTTCAAAGTATAACCAGTAAAATTTTTTTATCGAAAACATATTCTAACTGTTACGCTATTTGTTAAGGTACAAGAGGAACAAAATTTTTATTGAAAACGTATTCTAACTATTTACAATACTTATTTATAAACAACATTTTTCATAGATGGAATAAAGGGATAAACTTCAAAGTATAAGCGGTAAAAATTTTTTTTATCGAAAACATATTCTAACTGTTACACTATTTGTTAAGGTACAAGAGCAACAAAATTTTTATTGAAAACATATTCTAACTATTTACAATACTTGTTTATAAACAAAATTTTTCACTTTGTTGGCCGGGGTATATATGTACAAATTTTTCGTATTTTCTACTCTAGACCAAGCAACGTATTGCTGACCGTGAGAAAAGCAGCAGTCTTTGAGGTTGATGCCACAATATCTTAAAGTTTGTCCTTGCGCTTTGTTAATTGTAAAACTGTAGGCTAATTTGATTAGAAATTGCAGTCTTTTAAATCGGAATGGCAGTTTAGTTGAGATCAGTGATATTCTGGGAATAAATAGTGTGTGTCCCTTGTACTTTTCAGTCATAATTTCGGCCTTGATGATATTATTCACTCGCTGTTTGACGAGCATCCTTGCTCCATTACATAGTTTTGGTAAGTTGAGATTTCTGTGTAGTATGATCGGAGAGCCAATTGCAAGTCAAAGGCAGCGTAATGGGCATTCCTGGTACTTGCAAAAAATTTAGAAATTCTGTAGGGATTTTCACACTACCTTCAACGTTTACAATCGTGTCGATCGATTTGTATATTCTCTCTTCCCTGGAAATCTTCTTTTGAATATTGAAGTTGATATCGTCGACAATATTATTTTTAGTTGCCAAAATTGCCCTTTCAAATAGCCATCTCGGATTGGTATAGTTGTGAACAATGTTCGGATAAATTTGGTCGATGAGTTCGTTTTCAGCAGTCTTTGGTCGGCTCGCATTTTAACTTTATAGACATCATTCGGTCTAGTGCTGTTTTGAATATGTGAATCAGTTGATGGTATTCGTGTAAGATCCATTATACGTCTCTGACTACTTCTCGTCTCAATCACTGTTATTTGTGCATCAAAAATGGCTCTGAGCACTATACGACTTAACTTCTGAGGTCATCAGTCGCCTAGAACTTAGAACTAATTAAACCTAACTAATCTAAGGACATCACACACATCCATGCCCGAGGCAGGATTCGAACCTGCGACCGTAGCCGTCACGCGGTTCCAGACTGAAGCGCCTTTAACCGCACGGCCACACCGGCCGGAATTTGTGCATCGTTATCAATTTCTGTTTCTTCATTTCCGATGAAATATACTAGCAAAAATTTACGGTCGTCGTTGGGCAGTAGTAGTAATGATCCCATGTTGTGACAGATTTGTCCTTGGAGGGAAAAAAAACATAATCGATTTCATCTTTGTTAGTGATTCCGAAAGCAGTCGTTTGGAAGCAGGCGTTTTTATATTTTAAAGACAGTATCTTGATGCTGGAGTTTCCCCGGTCATGTAATGTAAAAATTTCTGTGGAAATGCTTGCAGTGGTGGTAATCGAATTTTTCCATTCACGCAAAAGAATCCTGGCGTTTCTCTGAAACTGGCTGATGTTATCCATTTTTCCGATTATGACGTGTTTGTGTTTGTATTCCTTCGTAGGGTCGTTGTGTAACGCTTCATCTGTTAGATTGTACTGATTACTTGTCCTCGTCCGCGCATCTAATAGGGCGGTATTTTCATGCCTGGCTTGAGTTCGCAGTGTCGCACTTCTTGATTCTTCAATTCGTTCATTTGGTTGTTCTCCGGTTTCTCTGCTTCTCACGGTGCTGATTCGTGGGGAACTTAAACGTGCTTCGCGTTCTTCATCTGTTTCGATTTTTCTCCGTTCTCTTTGTTTTCACCGTTTTGCTTCAGAACTGGCAAGATCTCCTCCTTTTTTACGTTTGGGCATTATCTATAATATCAATCAAATCAACTTTTTACTAACAAATACACTAAGTACACTTTACATACTTTTCACACTTTATTTTCGATTTATATTCAGTCACTATATCACTTTGACTACTCGCATTTCACTGTTTGTTTTTCTTCACTCACTGCACTACTTTCTTGGTTCCATTCTTCGTCACTGACAGGACACTACCATTCGAAACTACGACGGGTCTTGCTTTATATAGACCTACCAATGGGTAGCCCCGCCAGTGGCAAATTCCAGATCATACCAAAAAGGCTTCGAATGGTTCACAATGTTCCAGAACATTCCACAAAATTCGAAAGTGTTCCGGAATGCTCCACAATGCTTTGGGACTTTCTGGAATCTTCCCGAATATTCGAGACTATTCCTGAATACTCCACAACATCCCGGATCATTAAAAGTCACACATTTGTATCATATACGAAGAAGACTGATAGCTGCCAGACGAGAATACAGCTTGCACTTGTTGCAAGTATTATCATTTAAATAAGGTGTGCGTTTTTCTAGTGTAACACCATGAATGAGTTCAGTATAAGTCATTGATTATAAACACAAACGTCATTTTGTTTCCGTAGAATCGTATAGAAAATATACATGAATAACTAGAAACGTGAACGAAAAACCAATCCAATTTGCAAAAATAAGTTATTTTTCATTCGATGACTAGTTTCGGGCCGAGACCCATTTTCAGTTCAACACAACAAAATCGAAAATGGCATTTCCGAAAATGTAAAACTATGTGTATTGTATATTTACAGTGTATACAGATAACAGTTATCTGTATGCACTTTTAACGTACATTAGTATTGTCTTACATTTTAATGCCGTCTATAATGGCCCAGTCGTTTACGAGATGTTGAACCGTTATGTTGCTTCCTTCCTTCTTTGGTATTTTACTGATAGCATCGATCGAACCATCAATCTGAAACAGAGGAACTGTCGCTGTTTGAGCATAACGCTTTGTTTCATTGAATGACACCATGTTTTCGCCCGAATCAAACTTATTTGCTTAGTATCGTTCTAATAAGAAGTATGATACCAGTAAGTGGTCTGGTGCACATTTTTTTACTCTTGCAGTCGAGACATCCTGTACTTTGGGGTAAAAATAAAGAACTTGCAGCGAAGGTGAAAGGACGGTTAAAAAAAAGGTTCAAATAGCTCTGAGCACTATGGGACTTAACATCTGAGGTCATCAGTAGACCACGGATTTTTAGGTCGTAAAAAAGTGTGTTTTAGGCACCTAAAATAGGCTCCTTCAGTAGTTCGTTTAGGCTATATAAAACCTAAAATAGGCTCTAATAAAAATGATGCAGAGAAAATAAAAATAAATTAAAATACACAGTGTCGACAGTATGAACATCTTATTAGTCATTAAAACAAGGAGAATGAATATTTACACAGTTACAGAGCACAGCAATCTACAACATTAATGTTGAACATAACTCCAAATGTTTTTGAGTTGCTGCAAGATAAAGATCTCCGTAAAAAAGATGTGGCAATGGTTTAATTAATACATTCATAGTTTCACATATTCTGACGATAGTTGGCTTCACAATAAATAACCAAAATCTTTTCTAGGTTTTCTAGTGAAAAACTGTGGCGCTTGTCAGAATCAATTTATACGCTGAAAAAGAACGTTCTACATCAACGGATGTGACAGGGGCGTACTTCATTTTCGGCACATGTTGGACAGGAATGCTGCAGACAGAAGTGCTGGATTTTCCAGTAAGTATGTCGGCAGCTGCACACAACTCCTTGAAGCCAGTGTTCTTCTGGAAAATCGTTTGCATTTTTGCCCGTACTTTTTCCCCTACTTCACCTGACGCTTCATTAATTTTCATTTTGACTTCTTCAAGCAAAGAAATATTGTCGTAGATAGGTCTCCCTGAACCTTCTAATTGTGAAATTATTGTTGCCATAAATGTGTAGTGGGCCCTAATGTAAGATAAGTCCCGTTTTAAAGAAGAATCTTTGAGTAACTCCATTGCTGCAGTTACGGATGCAGCATCCTCCGGTATATTTTCAACCACCTTCTGGACAGCTGAGAGATGTGTACTATAGTATTCTGCTGACATCAGCCACGTGCCCAAGCGTGTGACAACAGGCTCTGGCGGCAGTGGGACATCTGGAAGCTGTTCTTTGAATGCCTGTATTCTTGATGGTGTCCTAACAAAAATTTTCTTCACCATAGATATTACTTTATTTACTTTAGGAAATTGTACCCTTACTTGCTCTGCTATGCGGTTGATCCCATGCACTACACAAGTTACGTGCAGCATCAATGGGTAGAATACTTTTAATAGTTGAAACGCTGCTATCATATATGCAGCAGCATCAGTGACGGCCAGAAGCACCTTATTCTCATCCACTCCATTTGGGTATAGCACCTTAAGCCCATTGTTCACAGACTGTGCTATTGTTTGTTGGTTAGTTTTTGCAAGCTGTTTTGAGTAAATCAAATGAGCCCTGGATGGAGCATCTGGATCTAACTAGCCAATAATCAGGTTTGCAATGTAACGGCCAAGACTGTCAGTAGTTTCATCCACAGAAATCCATATACAAGATTCTCCAACATCTTCTCGGATTCTGTGCAAAGCGGCATTGTAAGCTGAATCCACATAATTCTTACGTAAAGTTGACTCTGCAGGAATAGACTGATGGCAGTAATTCTCAAGAAAACCTCTGAAAATAGGGTTTTCTAGTTTCCGAAAGGGAATGTTTGCTGCCACAAGTGCAAGACACAAATCACTGCAGAACTTGTTTTTTTCGGAGGATTCACCAGATTTATTGGTTAAAAAAAATGGTTCAAATGGCTCTGAGCACTATGGGACTCAACTGCTGTGGTCTTAAGTCCCCTAGAACTTAGAACTACTTAAACCTAACTAACCTAAGGGCATCACACACATCCATGCCCGAGGCAGGATTCGAACCTGCGACCGTAGCGGTCGTGCGGTTCCAGACTGTAGCGCCTTTAACCGCTCGGCCACTCCGGCCGGCTATTGGTTAAAAGAGTTTGCTTCAATTTTGACTTTCGTTCAACATTAGCTTTATGTGCGATTCCATCTGCATGCTGAGTTAAGTGAGATTTCTTAACACTCGAAACCTAATACGAGAGAAACGGGAAATGCAGTTTAGAATCGCATATAAAGAGTATTTCGTGTTATTAAAGGATAGCGAAGAAAAAGAATCTTCAGTGACAGGAAAATAACAAGTCTAAGAGAAACATCAAGTAACCTCGTTCTTGCATGCTTGGCAGAAAATAATTTTCCCATCTGTTGTATAATGCGGAAAATCTTGTAGCCACTGCCTCATATGAGTAGACTTTGAACTAGCTGTTTTCGGCATGGCGTAGTATTCTCACACAGAAACTAGAATTCATTTTGCACGTAGAACGTCAGTAACATTTAACACGTCGGTCGCCACACAATGTACTGATTTGTTTTCGCTGGGAAAAAGTGAACGATGACATGTTTTTTTTTTTTTTTTTTTGCTGGACATATGGCACGGCAAATTATTTTTCGAACCGGAAAATTCACGTATAATACCTTTCACGAAACAGAGTAGTATGATAGGACTGCCTGTAGACAGCAGCGAGAAAATGCGCGAAGGGCAGTAATTTAGCTATAGAGGGCGTCTATGATTAACATTGTGATTTTTTAATCCGTGCTCAGCTTAAGGCCTATGAAACCGTTTCTTTGCTGGGCAGAAACCTACGAACGAAATATTTTCAAATATAACGTTTAGTACTCCCATGTTCGATTCTAAAGCGTAACTCAAATCTTTGAGCGGTTCCCATTCGCTCACCGAAGCTAAGCACTGTCACGCTCGGCGCGTACTTGGATGGATGACCCTTCAACCATACCGAGTGCTGTTGGTAGTAAGGCAAGCAAAGGAATTGTACAGTCTCTAACGACCTTCGCCTTCGACGAGACGTAAAGCCCTAAGTTTACTTCCTTTCTCTAATCTTTGAAAACACACGAACTCTATGTCAGATTAACGAAATAGGTACTTTTTAGGATTTTGATGCCGAAATAGGCAAAATTAGGCGTCAACGTCGAAATACGCAATATTAGGTCCTATAGAAATAACGGTATTCAGTTTAGTTAGTCATGAAACGCGTAAGTACCAATTTATATGCAAATTGTAGCTTAGCAAAATAATAGGTTTTAACCTAAAGATCCGTGATCTATTTTTTACATACGAATAATAAAACACCTATAAAGAGTATTTGGTATTAACAGGGATAGCAATATAAAGAAATAAAAAAAGACCGAAGTGTTAGGCAAATACGAAGCATGAGCGCATATCAACTAGCCATCTTGCTGCACGCTGGGCAGAAAATATTTTTTTCCATCTGTCGTATAGTGTGGAAAAACTTGGAGCCACTTCTATGATGAAATAGGCACTTTTTAGGATATTAAAGCCGAAATAGGCAAAAACAGGCACTAACGTCGAAATAGGCTTTTTTAGGTCCTATAGAATTAACGCTATTAAGTGTAAATAGTCATGAAACGCGTAAGTACAAATTTTTATGCAAATAGGAACTCAGGAACAAAATAGGTTTTTACCTAAAATTCGCGGTCTAGTCATCAGTCCCCTAGAACTAAGAACTACTTAAACCTAACTAACCTAAGGACATCACATACATGCACGCCCGAGGCAGGATTCGAACCTGCGACCGTAACAGTCGCGCGGTTCCGGCCTGAAGAGCCTAGAACCGCTCGGTCACCGCGGCCGGCCTGAAAGGATGGTGGTACTCAGTAAATAATTGGTCGCAGTAAGGCGTACAACGTAGGAGATTCTTTTCCCAGATAGTAAAATCATGTGAAACCCCGACATTATCTCCCTTTTGTATTGAACTGGGCCGGTCGCGGTTGCCGAGCGGTTCTAGGCACTTCGGTCTGGAACCGCGAGAATGCTACGATCGCAGGTTCGAATCCTGTCTCGGGCATGGATATGTGTGATGTCCTTAGGTTAGTTACGTTTAAGTAGTTCTATGTTATAGGAGACTGATGACCTCAGATGTTAAGTCCCATAGTGCTCAGAGCTATTTCAACCATTTTTTATTGAACTGAAAACATCCACTAATGAACAGTCAACGGTAAACTTACTTCCGACGAAATGTGAGAAAAATTACAGATCCATTTCAGTACCTGAGATCTTAGTGTCCCATTACCTATAGCATCATTGAAATGACGGACGCAAACAAAACTTTCATCGTGACGAAATAGACTTTGTTCCTGTGCATGGTTAGGAGGCTTTCTCAGTGTTCTGGTAGTTCAGCGGATTAATTTGCAACTGTTCCCGTTAACTGTTACGAGGAAGTCTCACTCCAGTAGCAGCTGCAATGTGAGTTCAATACTGTAATACTGCTTACTGGAAACGTACGAGTCTCTACGCAGAAAGTGTTATCAAAGACTGGGCCATTTAAAAAAATGGTTCAAATGGCTCTGAGCACTATGGGACTTAACTTCTGAGCTCATCAGTCCCCTAGAACTTAGAACTACTTAAACCTAACTAACGTAAGGATATCACACACATCCATGCCCGAGGCAGGATTCGAACCTGCGATCGCTGTAGCCGCGCGGTTCCAGACTGTAGCGCCTAGAACCGCTCGGCCACCCCGGCCGGCCTGGGCGATTTAGTAGATAACGAGAATCTGTTGATAAAGACGGGATACGTTGTTGAAATATTGTACCGGGAATATATTATAGACAGGAAGAACACCCGAGAGGACACCGTGGACTTTATTTGGTTATTACTGTAGTTTATTTTAACAAGAAAAAAGTGACAGAAGAGATGGCACACGTCATCGCTGTCAATATTGGTCGATCACTATATGGAAAATGTAGTATCGGTAACTTTCCTTCGGGTCTACCACCCTTGTTTATACTTCTTCGTTGCAAACTCACTTTTGATGACTGACCAGCACTATCACGATACAAACAGGATATCTGACACGGTGATGAACATTTGTTCCACCATCGAGAATCGATCGTGCAACCTCCGCGTCGAGCACTCCACGCCACTGTTTATTAGCAACCTCGTCTGCGGAGACGGGAAGTAATCAGTTAATGTTATTTTAATTAGCAGACGTCATTAGACATCTCGTACTACAGAGAGCACGCGAGCGGCAGCGGCCGTGGCGACTGGCTGCCAGGTATTCACGAAAGCTGCCACCGCCGGCACCGCTGTCGCGCCTCTTTTCTTTTCTCAGATATTTTTAGTGCTAAAGTCGTCATTCGTCAGTGGTTTCCGCTGGCAGGACGCAGATCCGTATTTATACCGCGTTGAGTTAAAATAAAGCGCGCGCTCCAGCGAGCACGGCCCACAGCGCCGCCGCACGGCCGCTGCCGTCACCCGCCCTTTGGTCGAGGCGCCGTCTGCCGCCTTCAGATGGACGCTTCACTCAGGCAGTAGGCCGTGTCGTATACTGCCGTTTTTGAGTGAGGCGTTGTTTCTTGTAGCCGACGCAGGGCAGCCATGGAAGAAAACATACACTACTGACCATTAAAATTGCTACACCACGAAGATGACGTGCTACAGACGTGAAATTTAACCGACAGGAAGAAGATGCTGTGATATGCAAATGATTAGCTTTTCAGAGCATTCACGCAAGGTTGGCGCCGGTGGCGACACCTACAACGTGCTGACATGAGGGAAGTTGCCAACCGATTTCTCATACACAAACGGCAGTTGACCGGTCAGTTGGTGAAAAGTTGTTCTGATGCCTCGTGTAAGGAGGAGAAATGCGTAACATCACGTTTCCGTCATTGATAAAGGTCGGATTGTAGCCTATCGCGATTGCGGTTTATCGTATCGCGACATTACTGCTCGCGTTGGTCTAGATCCAATGACTGTTTGCAGAATATGGAATCGGTGGTTTTAGGAGGGTAATACGGAACGCCGTGCTGGATCCCAACGGCCTCGTATCACTAGCACTCGAGATGACAGGCATCTTATCCGCATGGCTGTAACGGATCGTGCAGCCACGTCTCGATCCTTGAGTCAACAGATGGGGACGTTTGCAAGACAACAACCATCTGCACGAACAGTTCGACGATGTTTGCAGCAGTATGGACAATTAGCTCGGAGACCGTGGCTGCGGTTACCCTTGGCGCTGCACCCGCGATGGTGTACTCAACGACGAACCTGGGTGCACGAATGGCAAAACGTCATTTTTTTCGGATGAATCCTTGTTCTGTTTACAGCATCATGATGGTCGCATCCGTGTTTGATGACATCGCGGTGAACGCACATTGGAAGCGTGCATTCGTCATCGCCATACAGGCGTATCACCCGGCGTGATGGTATGAGGTGCCATTGGTTATACGTCTCGGTCACCACTTGTTCGCATTGACGGCACTTTGAACAGTGGACGTTACATTTCAGATGTGCTGCTACTCGTGGCTCTACCCTTCATTCGATCCCTGTGAAACCCTACATTTCAGCAGTATAATGCACGACCGCATGTTGCAGGTCCTGTACGGGCCTTTCTGGATACAGAAAATGTTCGACTGCTGCTCTGGCCAGCACATTCTCCAGATCTCTCACCAACTGAAAACGTCTGGTCAGTGGTGGCCGAGCAACTGGCTCGTCACAATACGCCAGTCACTACTCTTGATGAAGTGTGGTATCGTGTTGAAGCTGCATGGGCAGCTGTACTTGTACACGCCATCCAAGCTCTGTTTGATTCAATGCCCAGGCGTATAAAGGCAGTTATTACGGCGAAAGGTGGTTGTAGTGGGTACTGATTTCTCAGGATCTATACACCCAAATTGCGTGAAAATGCAATCACATGTCAGTTCTAGCATAATATATTTGTCCATTGAGTACCCGTTTATCATCTGCATTTCTTCTTGGTGTAGCAATTTTAGTGGCCAGTAGTGTAGTATGCACTTCCCCACCATCTGTTAACAGATATATGTATTTCTAAGAAATGAGAGCTCTTTGCACAGTAATGCACTGAAGCGCCAAAGGACGGAGGCTCTGTATCGAGCAGATGGACGTGTACGGGTATGCAGACAACCTCATGAATCCATGGACCCAGCATGTCAGCAGGGGACTGTTCAAGATTGTGGAGGATCTGTAATGGTGTGGGAAGAGTGCAGTTGGAGTGATATGGCAACCCTGAGACGTCTAGATACGACTCTGACAGGTGACACGAACGTAAGCTTCCTGTCTGATCACCTTCATCCATTCGTGTCCAGGTGCATTCTGATGGACTTGGACAATTCCAGCAGGACAATGCGGCACCCCAAACTACCAAAATTACTACAGAGTAGCTCTAGGAAAACTCTTACGAGTTTAAACACTTCCACTGGCCACCAAACTCGCCATACATAACATTATTGGTCGCATCTGTAATGCCCTGCAACATGCTGTTCAGAAGAGGCCTCCACCCTCTCTTACTCTTACGAATTTATGGACAGTCCTGCAGGATTCATGGTGTCAGTTCCCTCCAACACCACTTCAGACATTAGTCGAGTCCATGCCACGTCGTGTTGCTGCACTTCTGCTCGCTCGCGGGGGTCCTACTCGATATTAGGCAGGTATACCAGTTTCTTTGGCTCTTCATTGATCTATCGTGTGTTGAATGTGATGGATTGTGATATCGATACGGTGAAAGTAGGTAAATACACAGTAGTGTGTTATATAGGCTGTTTCACAACTTTTGTTTCAGGGAACTAGGCTTGCAGGGGGCTAAGTAGATTAAGTTTTGATAAGGAACTCATTTACGGAAACAAACCGTTTGGATTTTGAAAGCTGTATTATCATCAAGTCTCCTGTCTCACGGTACACATCCAGCGAAGGGAATATCTCTGGCTTGTGTGCTCTACAACAGCCCATGGTAATGTTTCCAGAAGTCCTCGTCGGGTTCTGTTAACGTGACGAGGACGATCTGTTCAACGTCCAGAGTGCGGTGCGTCCGTGGAGTACCACAGTTGCGAACGAATCAATTGCTCGTAGCCATTGCTGTACTGTAGGCATTGACTACGGTGCCCTCTTCTCAGTTTGGGTGCGGGAAATTAGAAAGCGATCCGTTCTTCAAATGTATTTCATGTACCAAAGGCATATTTCCAAACAATGGTTCCTTATCCTTTATCTACTACCTCCCCTCTACAGCCGCTAGAAGCCTATGACAGGAAATGTGAAACACCTTGCATATTTCAGATTCCAAATTTTAAGTTAAAGTGTAGAGATAGGAAGGTAATTTCAGCATATCGCTCCATACCGAAATTATATATAATGTGACTGTTTGTTGTGAACAAAAAACAAAAACAGTACCTGAATAAAATCTTCTCGGGCTTCCAGCTGTGTCAGGTGGTTAAATTCCCGAGCTTTCGGCCGAGCTATATATATATATATATATATATATATATATATAAGGTTCCCCGGAAGACTGATAATTGGTAAGCCCTATATGAACTCAAATCTCTCTAATTTTCCCTTGAAGGTCCTACTGCGAGAATCTGAGGGAGCAAGAAATACAATGGTTTTACTTCTCTACAAACCTATGCTCTCGAAATTTTTACTGTAAACCACAGCATGATACACAATACGCTTATACATATAGTTCGAACACTATTCGCAGACACAGCACGAAGGGCATTGTGTATTATGCTGTGGTTTATTGTAGATACGAGGGCTATCCACAAAGTACATTACGTTTTGGAATTAAAAATAAATAAAGTATTGGAAATTTTTTTTATTATATACCGATGAAAGCCACACTTAAATACTACTTTTCTACATAGTTGCCATTTAAATTAAGGCACTTATCGTAGAGATGGACGAGCTTGGAGATTCCTTCGTCGTAAAATTCGGCCGCCTGCGCCTTCAACCACGTGGTTAATCAGTAACCCGGCAGAAATACAATTTTTGTGGATTTCCTGGAAAGAGACACTACAATAAACTCTCAAAGGTATTGCCAAACTCTGCACAACCTCAGAGGAGCAATACAAAACAAGCGCAGGGGAAAGTTGGGCTCAAAGATCTTGCTGATTCACGACAACGCCCGGGCCCACACGGCAAATGCCACTCGTGAAGTTCTCGAATCTTTTAAGTGGGAGTTGTTTCCCCATCCGCCGTACAGTCCCGACCTGGCACCGAGCGGCTTCCACTTATTCCCAGCAATGAAGAAGTGGTTGGCTATGCAGCGTTTTGATGACGACGCACAGCTTCAAGAAGAGGTAACCACGTGGTTGAAGGCGCAGGCGGCCGAATTTTACGACGAAGGAATTTCCAAGCTCGTCCATCGCTACGATAAGTGCCTTAATTGAAATGGCAACTATGTAGAAAAGTAGTATTTAAGTGTGGCTTTCATCTGCATATAATAAAAAAAAATCCAATACTTTATTTATTTTTTATTCCAAAACGTAATGTACTTTGTGGATAGCCCTCGTATTTCGAGAGCATAGATTTATAGACAAGTCAATCCCTGTATTTCTTGCGCTCTTGTATTCTCGCAATAGGATCTTCAAGGTAAACTTAGAGAGACTCGAGTTCATATGGAGTTTACCAACTGTCAGTCTTCCGGGGAACCTTATAAAAATGTTCAAATGGCTCTGAGCACTATGGGACTTAACATCTTTGGTCATCAGTCCCCTAGAACTTAGAACTACTTAAACCTAACTAACCTAAGGACATCACACAACACCCAGTCATCACGGAGAACCTTATATATCTCGGTCGAAAGCTCGTGGGAATTTAACCACCTGACACGGCAGGAAGCCCAAGAAGATTTTGTTAAGATATAATTTTTGCTTTTGTTCACAATAAACAGTCACATCGATTAAATATCTGGGAGCATGCACATAGAGTGATTCAAAGTGAATCGACCATACGGAAATGATTGTAGGAAAGACAGACGCCAGACTGAGCATTATTGGAAGAATTCATGGAAAATGTGTCCTCGTACGGAAGATGTAGATTATAAAATCCTAGTTTCACATATACTTCAGTATTGCTCCTCAGTCTAGGCCCTTTGCCAGGTAGTACTGATAGAACGTCGAAAGAAGAGCAACGCGTTTCTTTATGCATTCGTTTAACTAAGAGCGTAAGCATCACGGGGCTGCTCATTCAACTCTACTAGGGATCAAAACAAAATGTCCAGACACTCTGTGACCAAAATGGTACTGAAACAGAGGATGACAGACTAAAGGCCGAAATACTAAATGTCTTTTTCCAAAGCTGTTTCACAGAGGAAGACTGCACTGTAGTTCCTTCTCTAGATTGTCGCACAGATGACAAAATGGTAGATATCGAAATAGACGACAGAGGGATAGAGAAACAATTAAAATCGCTCAAAAGAGGAAAGGCCGCTGGACCTGATGGGATAACAGTTCGATTTTACACAGAGTACGGGAAGGAACTTGCCCCCCTTCTTACAGCGGTGTACCGTAGGTCTCTAGAAGAACGTAGCGTTCCAAAGGATTGGAAAAGGGCACAGGTCATCCCCGTTTTCAAGAAGGGACGTCGAACAGATGTGCAGAACTATAGACCTATATCTCTAACGTCGATCAGTTGTAGAATTTTGGAACACGTATTATGTTCGAGTATAATGACTTTTCTGGAGACTAGAAATCTACTCTGTAGCAATCAGCATGGGTTTCGAAAAAGACGGTCGTGTGAAACCCAGCTCGTGCTATTCGTCCACGAGACTCAGAGGGCCATAGACACGGGTTCACAGGTAGATGCCGTGTTTCTTGACTTCCGCAAGGCGTTCGATACAGTTCCCCACAGTCGTTTAATGAACAAAGTAAGGGCATATGGACTATCAGACCAATTGTGTGACTGGATTGAAGAGTTCCTAGATAACAGAACGCAGCATGGCATTCTCAATGGAGAGAAGTCTTCCGAAGTAAGAGTGATTTCAGGTGTGCCGCAGGGGAGTGTCATAGGACCGTTGCTATTCACAATATACATAAATGACCTTGTGGATGACATCGGAAGTCCACTGAGGCTTTTTACAGATGATACTGTGGTGTATCGAGAGGTTGCAACAATGGAAAAGTGTACTGAAATGCAGGAGGATCTGCAGCGAATTGACGCATGGTGCAGGGAATGACAATTTAATCTCAATGTAGACAAGCGTAAAGTGCTGCGAATACATAGAAAGATAGCGCCCAAATCATTTAGCTACAAAATAGCAGGTCAGCAACTGCAAGCAGTTAACGCCATAAATTATGTGGGAGTACGCATTAGGAGTGATTTAAAATGGAATGATCATATAACGTTGATCGCCGGTAAAGCAGACGCCAGACTGAGATTCATTGGAAGAATTCTAAGGAAATGCATTCCGAAAACAAAGGAAGTAGGTTACAGTACGCTTGTTCGCCCACTGCTTGAGTACTGCTTAGCAGTGTGGGATCTGTACACGATAGGGTGATAGAAGAGATAGAGAAGATCCAACGGAGAGCAGCGCGCTTCGTTACAGGATCATTTAGTAATCGGGAAAGCGTTACGGTGATGATAGATAAACTCCAGTGGAAGACTCTGCAGGAGAGACGCTCAGTAGCTCGGTACGGGCTTTAGTTAAAGTTATGAGAACATACCTTCACCGAAGAGTCAAGCAGTATATTGCTCCCTCCTACGTATATCTCGCGAAGAGACCATGAGGATAAAATCAGAGAGATTAGAGCCCACACGGAAGCATACCGACAATCCTTCTTCCCACGAACGATACGAGACTGGAATAGAAGGGAGAACCGATAGAGGTACTCAGGGTACCCTCCGCCACACACCGTCAGGTGGCTTGCAGAATATGGATGTAGACGTAGATGTAGATGTAGATAACCTCGCCTTTGAGCGCTGGTAAGATTCAACTATACTTGCGGAAGTAACACAAAGGGCATTGTGTACCACGCTGTGGTTTACTGTAAAAATTTCGAGAGCATAGATTCACAGAGGAGTCATCCATCACATTTCTTGGTCCTTCGTATTCTCACAATAGTATCTTCAAGGTAAAATTTGTGAGATATGAGTTTATATGGAGGCTTACCAATTGTCAGTCTTCCGGGGAACCTTCACGACTGGAACACAAAACGAGAAAAGTGACAGTGGCACACAATTAACTCTCCATCACACAGTGTAAAGTGACTTGCGGATTATAGGCGCACATGAAGAAAAGAAGCTTGTCTCGCAGAATAAACATAGGTGGAGTAGAAGTCATATATGTTCAACACATTTTACTTTACTCACACATGATACCTTGCAGAAATTATACGTAGCTGAACAGGTATATCCTCTCTCCCAAGGTCTTCGAAAGCTGTTCTACACTGTACCACTATGCTGACTAACAACCAAGATACAATCAGACAGAGTATCTTCACAGATATACAATGAGTCGTTTAATTTCTGACTAACAGAACCCACTACGTTAAACTGGATAGCGAATGCCCAAGAAGGGTAGGACAGCTACTTATCTTCTGAATACACACAAATGACTTATCAGATATTATCTCTTGGTGTAACGTATTGACCTTCAAAATTCTGTACACTTCGCCTCATCGATGAACCAACCCACTGAATTTTCCTGGTAACAACTGGGCCATTAAAAATTCGTTCATGTTGCTATTGCCAAAGCTATTAATTTGACTTACTCCATAGCAATGACGATATGTTTTTCTCAAACAACGTTCGAGGTAAAAATTTATTTCAATTCAGACTATCAACTACCGTACAATTTTTTTCAGTATTGCATTCAACATCTTTTGCTTTCATCTTACTTCGAAACATACATAATAATGAATTAAACGTATCAGAAATATAGCCTTTCATTTTATAAACTACGGTGCTAACAGCGTCACTACATCACGAAACAAGTGAGGCCCACTTGTTGCGCGTGGAAATAACAGTTACGGGTAACAAGGTTAGCTCTTCACGATGTATATTTAAAATTTTCGTTAAAACTGTTTATTAATGACAGATCTTTCCTTTCTCTTTCATTTTTAATACACATTCTCAACTCGGTTACTACACACATAAAAAAAAGTTTTGCATCACCTCGGTTCCGAGAGTTCCGGAACCTGTACAGAAAATTGGAATAGAGATCAACATAACCATTATTTCAGCTCTTTTTATTGCTCATGAAAACCACACACTGCATATTGTACCACCATATAGTGAGATCTTCAGAGGTGGTGCTCCAGATTGCTGTACACACCGGTACCTCTAATACCCAGTAGTACATCCTCTTGCATAGATGCATGCCTGTATTCGTCGTGGCAAACTGTCCACAAGTTCATCAAGGCACTGTTGGTCCAGATTGTCCCACTCCTCATCAGCGATTTGGAGTAGATCCCTCAGAGTGGTTGGGGGTTCACATTATCCATAAACAGCCCTTTTCAGTCTATCCCAGGCATGTTCGATAGGGTTCATGTCTGGAGAACATACTGGCCACGCTAGTCGATCGATGTCGATATTCTGAAGAAAGTCATTTACAAGCTGTACACAATGGGGGCGCGAATTGTCGTCCATAAAGAAGAATGCCTCGCCAATATGCTGCCGATATGGTTGCATTGTCCGTCGGAGGATGGCATTCACGTATCGTACAGCCGGTACGGCGGCTTCCATGACCACCAGCGGCGTACGTCGGCCCCACATAGTGCCACCCCATAACAGCAGGGAACCTCAACCTTGCTGCACTCGCTGGACAGTGTGTCTAAGGCGTTCAGCCTGACCGGGTTGTCTCCAAAAACGTCTCCGACGATTGTCTAGTTGAAGGCATATGCGACACTCATCGGTGAAGAGAACGTGATGCCAATCCTGAGCAGTCCATCTGCACCTCGCTGCATGGTGTCGTGGTTGCAAAGATGAACCTCGCCATGGACGCCGGGAGTGAAGTTGCGCATCATGCAGCCTATTGCGCACAGTTTGAGTTGTAACACTACCTCGTGTGGCTACCTCGTGTGGCTGCACGAAAAGCATTATTCAACATGGTGGCGTTGCTCTCAGGGTTCCTCCGAGCCATAATCCGTAGGTATCGGTCATCCACTGCAGTAGGGCGGCCTGAGCGAGTCATGTCATCGACAGTCCCTATCTCTCTGTGTCTCTTCCATATCCGAACAACATCGCTTTGGTTCACTGGTGGAATGACTGTAACTGATCGGCTGTCGCCCCCCCCCCCCTCCCACCCCTAATAGACGCTGCTCATGCATAGTTGTTTACATCTTTGGGCTCGTTTAGTGACATCTCTGAACAGTCAAAGGGACTGTGTCTGTGATGATATATCTACTGTCAACGTTTATCTTCAGGAGTTCTGGGAACTGGGGTGATGCAAAACTTTTTTTGATGTATGTATAAGTTCCTGTTTTGTGTATAAATTATATTAAATTAGACATCGTTTTTGCTAATAGATTCACAGTGAGAAGATCCTCAAGGTTGTAGAATACTTCACGAAACAGAAATACACAACACATATTTACTGAAAAAGAAACATAAATGCTCATGTCTCTTCCACACTCCCTAAGTTAAATGGTCTTCATGGATGTGGAATTAGTCAAAGAAAATAAAAATATTTTCACTGACCTAGTCACAAAAATGCAGATGCACAATACACAAAAGTGCATATGACAGTTCTTTGGGTATTATAGCTATGGCTCATTAACCAGAAAATCAGTTTACAACATTTACTTATACTGATCACATTACTGCACAGAAGATGTGCAAGAGTCAGATTTTTCGTCACACGTGTTTTGATATTAATCACAGTCTATATGTCATTCGCTTCTACTGAGAAATTCGTTAATGGAGAAGATATTCGGTATTGTGAACTGTTATACAGTCCGAGCAAGTATGCAGCCTGCCTCATATTTTCAGTGTCACTTATGTTTCCTATTAATACTCATAGACAATACAAGCAGATGTCATCCCGCGGGTTATGTGGGAATAGGACCAATTTGAGAACGAATCTGGTGGGAAACTAGGGTTTACCTTGTCATAAGGGCCTGGAATCCCTGAAATGAAATGAGGGGATGAAAACAAGGAAATGCAGCGATATGAAATGCTGTCAGTGAAACGCTAAATCTGCAATGTAATGAATACGTCATCGTAAGTGTAAACTGGGGTAGAGTTAGGAGCAAAATCGAAATGACGTCGAGTGACATCAGTACAGACTATTGTACGAATATTTAATTAGCATCAGGCATAAAAGTTACTCAGCATCATCCCTAAAACCATCAGTTTGTCGCATACTACGAAGGCGTGCTAAAAATAACGCGTTCGAATGTTTTATGTAAAAACTCCTAAAGTTCTTTTTAATTAAAACAAACTTTATTAATATTCTACATTTTTATTCATCGTCTCAACATATTTATTTCTCAATATAGTGATCCTGGTTACGGGCTGATTTCTTCCAACTAGACAAGTTTTTTGACACCGTCACCGTAGAATGTATGACTTCGTTAACGAAGCCACAAACTCACCTCTTCCTGCACCGCTTCGCCACTATCAAACTGAAGTTCTCGAAGGTGTTCTTTAAGTTTTGGAAACAGATGAAAATCGGATGGGCCAAGTGGGGATTGTGTGGAGGATGGTCGCTGACAGTGAACCCAACGTACCGGGTGTTAGTAGATGTTTGTTGACACCGTCAACGTAGAATGTATGACTTCGTTAACGAAGGCACAAACTCACCTCTTCCTGCGCCGCTTCGCCGCTATCAAATTGAAGTTCTCGAAGGAGTTCTTTAAGTTTTGGAAACAGATGAAAATCGGATGGGGCCAAGTGGGGACTGTGTGCAGGATGGTCGCTGACAGTGAACCCAATGCACCGGATGTTAGTAGATGTCGCAGCGCTTGTGTGTGGTGTGGCAGTGTCATGCTGAAGGAGGTTAGAAACTCGATTACAGATCGCTGTTTCTAACGCACCGATCCAGTTCGGAGTTCTAGAGTCGAAGACGGTAGCAACTTGCGTCAGCGACGCAGAAAAATCCAACGAGTAATATGCATGACATATAATACATCAACCGATATTGAGATCAGAATAAAAAATTCGGAGGCATTACTTTCGCCTTAAGGACTGATATTTCGTACGGGGAATGTCTTCAGAAATTTATTCTGTGATAGCCAGGTCCGAACTCAAATTACAGTTGTCCTAAGTATGAGTCTAGTGTTTCATCAGCGAGGCCTCATTGTGACCCAAGCCACTACATGATTAAACATAGAAAGTTCTTACATTACGTTTTGCGATATGTGATATTACAATTATATATAACAACTTGCTAGGACCAAGCAATAGCTAGGGAGCACTGAATGACTGGTACACGCCATTCACTATTCAGCAGCCGCACGACGGCAAGAAAAGGCAATGAAACAGGTTTGAAGGAACAGGCATAGAATACGCAGCTAAAAAATCACTAACTACGTTACCACACACTATCAGTTAACTATATTACGTTTAAAAAATATGACAGAAACGCCAGCTTTTGCACCACCAACAAAGAAGGACGTTTTCTAACAACTAGTTGCTAGATATATGAACTAGATAAGTTACTCGAGGCTACAGGATGGGAAAAAGAAATAGCAGAGAGAAATCCCTAACAGAAACTCAAGAGGACCTGTGGAATACCATCAGCAAGAAGTCATTTCTACATACATGCCAAAGCCCAGGCACTACAACAAAGCTACCAGACCAGGAGCCTTATATACCAGCAAAAATCCCAAATTTAGCGTACAAGGCGACGCGGAAAACATCCGAAAAGAGACACAAAATTGTGAGAAAGATTCTATGGCAGTACACCACTGAAGATGGTTAAAGACTGAAATCCCGAAAATAAACAGAAATATCATCCAACTTCACGACAGACATCCGGAAGAAAGATTAAAACTTTATAGATACACCCACAGACTCTCAGCAACAATAGTTACCCACAAAATTTTGATACGATGCTAGGAGTGAGTAAAATCTATAAGTGGATTCAAAAAGTCTAAAAAGATCTAGGAAGAGCTTAGAAAAATTATTTGGCACTTCTAGGCCGAAACTCATAAGTCTGAATGGAAGTTTTAGGCAGAAACTCATACATCTAAAAAAACGCCTGATAAGAAGTACAGTCGGAGAACGAAGAAAGTAGGAACAAAATGGACTGAAGAAAGAAAGAGAATTCACCTAGAAACAATGAGAGTTACACGAAAACTGAGAAAACTGGATAATAAAGCTTTACGTGACCCAGAAGTGTCTAGTCGAAGCTAATAGTAATTTATAAATAACGGAATAAATAGTAGAGAATGTTGCACCTGGAGGATAGTGTATCTAGAAACACATCATGTTTCCCTGTCGGCGTTTCAGTCCAGTGACTGATTTGACATTCACATTATGGGACGCCCACAAGAAACCGCTGTAAGCAGTTTCCGGCATTTTCTACTTTTTGTTGTTGTTGTGAGCTGTGAGGAGGTGTTTTGTGCAGAGTTTGTAGGTAAAGGTCCCGAGTTCGAGTCTCGCTCCGGCACATAGTTTTAATGTGCCAGGAAGTATCAGAGTTTGTAAATATTACGAGTTCTACATAGTTAAGAGCTGTGTGATATATTAAAGTTGTCTGGAGGGTACCGTTAATTCTTCAGTTACACACTTCTACGGCGAACAAAATTCTGTATATTTTGAAAATCAGTCACATAACATGTGGTTGGGTAAGCCATACTTTGTCGATCGTGCACCATCTTGTGCCTTGAAGCCAAAGAAGGTCCTATACCATGGAACACGTGATATTTGCAAACTAACTGAGTTTCTGTAGTGTCTTAACAAATTTCCCTGTACTGAAAACGGAAATTTGTGATAGAGACCAATAGCTTCTATTTTAAAAATTTTTAAACTTGTTTTTGATATTACTTCTTGTTGATTTTATTTTATTTCTGATTACTGGTGTGTAGTAGAGATATAATGTAACACACAGACTCTTAAATACAGTACTGATAAGAATTTTTTCGTTGTTAATACTTTTAAACTGGAACTGAATATTTGTTCCTAGGTACATGACCGTGTTGTAGCTTGGAACACTTTTCCACATTTGGAAAAAACCTTACTTTTCCATAATAATTTTTGTAATTTCAGGAGAAGGCTTCAGCACTCTTTAGGTCAGTGCTATCTTTCCACAGTGGAATTAGTAAACATATTATACTTCTGCTGCAGGGAACAGGCGACGGAACAAAAAGTGCTCAACACTCTCCCCTACACGAGGATGTGACCAGACTGCATGACATTCTACGTTCCGAAAAGAATAAGATTACGTTACCGATATTGGCCCTATGTTTGAAATGATTTATGGAAATGCAGTTACTTCGGACTTTTTTTGATAGTTAACATTGCTTGATACACCGGGAAAACTCTCACAAACTGTTCAGAGACAAAATACAGTATCCTACATGCATTGTGGGTATAGTGGCTCATGAAATACCAAAAAACCTTTAAAAATAGTTGCACCGTACATCAGTTCTGAAGTCAGACACATGCATATTGTGTCATGTAGGTGCTATCAGTTTACAGACAGACAAAAACACTCGTTACTAAATCGTCTTTAAGGAGAGGGAAAATATGATAATGAAAACAATTACAGGTAAATATCCTCAGTATTAGCATTTCTAACATTTTTCAGAAGGCGTTGCTGAAAAGAGCAATAACATATCTTGATACACACAGGGTGAACATTAATAAAACAGACAAATTGCAGGGATAGATTCCTGACTCGATATGGAGGAAAGAAGATCCAATGAACTTGTGCACAGAAATGGACGATGTGCGTGCAACTACAACAAATCGTCCAGGAACAGTATACAGAGCTGCAGCGCAACCACGTCACAACAGACGCCCGAAGTAGCCTCCATGGGATTTCAAATGTTAGGAGCAGCAGCGGTTGTCATTCAGGAGATATGTAATCGTACTCTAGCTCACACCACGTTAGAGAGGCACTTTCCTGGAGCTTGTACTAGGGTTTGTCTCAATATGCTGTAGAACTTGGTCCTCCAGACCTGGGGCCCGCATCTCGTGGTCGTGCGGTAGCGTTCTCGCTTCCCGCGCCCGGGTTCCCGGGTTCGATTCCCGGCGGGGTCAGGGATTTTCTCTGCCTCGTGATTGTTGGGTGTTGTGTGCTGTCCTTAGGTTAGTTAGGTTTAAGTAGTTCTAAGTTCTAGGGGACTTATGACCACAGCAGTTGAGTCCCATAGTGCTCAGAGCCATTTTTTTCCAGGCCTGGAGTACGCACAGTCGGCCGCTACCTTGCGCGTTCGTCTGTCTGGAAGGACCCATGATCACACAAATGCCCAAAAAGGGCTTGAAATGTCTGTGAGGGTACTTGTTTTTGTACAGCTGTGCTGCCTTTCGACCGTTTCCATTTGATTCACAAACACCATCTCGGCTTGTTTCCGGCATGAATACCGCACCATTTTGTTCATTGCAGTACCACGAGTCAATCTCAGAGCCTACAACACACAATGAACACACGGCCTGTGGTCAGAGGAACTTTCATGCGTCAGCGCCATCTGGCGTGGCAACATGCATTTCCGCACACATGTTACAGGACCTTTTTCCCTCCATTTCCAATCAGGAACCCATCCCTGCAGTTTATCGGTTTTATTAATGTTCACCCTGTGATACATCAATTATCTCTCACTACACATGATAGGTGATTCAAACAATTTTCTGTTTGCAGAAGACAGAAGCGTCGCTGTAAAAGACCACGAGTGTAACGTAAATTACTGACTGCAAGAAACCACAGTGCATGCGGCGATAGGACCATCCCTGAGGTCGAAAAGTTTCATTCCTTACGTGGCGACTCCAGAAAGTAAATTACACGTGTCATCCCACACTAAGACCGTTGCACAACATGGGAAAAGAGACTATATGTTCCAGCATTTCCTGTAGATTCTCTTTTGGTGCGATACAGATCAGAGGTGCGTCGCAGTGTGTGAATGAAATGGTACGGAAACCGGAAAAGTATTTCAGAATTGAAGTCGTGTCCAGCGGTAGCGAAATGGTGCCAACAATTTGATCAAGGACGCACAGACGTGGGTTTGATTGATCATGAAGAAAGACCATCAACATCGACCACAGACAATCGAGAAATCGATTCGCAGAGTGTCTATCGCGGATATTGCTCCGCTGATGCGCATCTCAATAGCAAGTGCTCATTCCATCGTCTGAGATGGTCTGCAGCATCGGAAATTTTGCTCACGATGGCTTCCGCGGTCACCGGCGGCTGCACACAGCGGCGTAAGGTTTATGGCGTCTCCGGATTTAAGCGTTGCTCTGCGGAAGGCAATGATTTTCTAAGCCACATCATTATGGGGAATGAAATATACTTTGAACACGACGACGGCTATCGAATAGACACATGCCTCCTCGGCTCTGTGGAAGAAATGACAAAGTTGCGCAAACAGCATGGAATGTCATGGTTACCGTTTTCATCGACTGTGGAGGAATTGTGTACACAGAGTTACGCCAAAGGGCACAGCCTTTAACGCTGATTCTTACGGTGCAACACAGACATCGCTGCGCAACGCTATAAAGAACAATAGACCTGGAAAATTAAGCAACGGAATTGTTCTCTTGCTCGACAATGCAACCCACATATGGCGCTCAACACACGCTTTGTTTCAACGTTTTCGGTGGTAGGTTTGGAAGCATCTGCCACAGGGTCCTGATCTTGCATCACGTGATTTCCATCTTCTCGGCAAGTTGAAAAAAAACACAGAGGGAAAAAAAGATT
The DNA here is from genome assembly GCF_023864345.2 of Schistocerca serialis cubense. Classification (NCBI taxonomy): domain Eukaryota; kingdom Metazoa; phylum Arthropoda; class Insecta; order Orthoptera; family Acrididae; genus Schistocerca; species Schistocerca serialis. The sequence continues at coordinate 139,381,714 of NC_064640.1, read as the reverse complement.
TTTCAACGCTGAAGACGTTTATACAGCGGTTCTTGAAACCGGGTGACTATGCTGAAGAATAGTTTCATTCATCTGTGCGACTTTGAAGTGTAGAACATCTTTCAATAAACGCTACTTGGCCTGCCATAATAATGAGTAACTTGACTGTTTAAGTCCTCTCGTAGGACTAAAGATAGATCAAAAAGCTCCCATGGAAATATCACATTCAGAATCTTTTTCAAATACTGCCATCTTTGTAACAAGAATAACCTCTACTAGCTGTGACAGTGAAACGCGAAAAGCTGTTTATTTTTCATACTTCCACTGTGTAATATCATATGGTATCAGACTTGAGGAAAATTCTCTACACTGAGAAATTCTGTTCTCAGCCCAGAAAAGGACAGTTAGAACAATCTGCGATGTCACCTCGCGAACTTCATGTAGGCTGAGATTCAGTATTTAATCTGCTATTTCTGTGCAGGCAATCCACAATGCAACAGTCACTCAATGAATAATAAATAGAAAGATGAATTCGCTTGAAAGCACTGCACAGGAAGTTTTGACCTAGGCGCTAGATCTTATTTTCCATTAGCTTCTATCAAAACTGAAAAATAGAGATTTTCAAATCTGAGTTGAAATAATTCCTTGTGGCACACGCCTTTTATTCTGTTCAGGAATCGCTTGCAGTAGTGTTGAGCCTTACTCAGCAATGTATTATTTATTGCATATGCAATAGTAAAACGTTTAATCATTCGTTAAACTGATTAAGTAAAAAAAGTTAAATTTAACTGACCGATATTACACTGCAGGCTAGTTTCCCTGTTGCCAGGGATTGCATCGTTCTTCTTTTTTTTTATCTTATGAGACTTAACTATTAAGGTCATCAGTCCCTAAGCTTACACACTACTTAGCCTAAATTATCCTAAGGACAAACACACACACCCATGCCCGATGAAGGACTCGAACCACCGGCGGGACCAGCCGTACAGTCCATGACTGCAGCGCCTTAGATCGCTCGGCTAATCCCGCGCGGCCTGCATCGTTCTGCAGCAGCTTAGTGAAAATGTTTTAAACAAAAAAGATAACGTACTGAAAATTTTATGTAAATTCTAATGCTTTAGGATTTTGTTTACCTGTAAGTAACGTAACAAGTGAAAAACTGCATAAGAAAGACTCACAGACTTGTGACACCCCCCCCCCTCCCCCCCCCCCACACACACACACAGAGACAGAGAGAGAGAGAGAGAGAGAGAGAGAGAGAGTAACCACGGACTCGCTGCACTTTGTGTATAAGAGAACAGGCGTTTTGGCAACTTGTGTACTTCGAGATATGTTGCGTGCCAAATGAACTTTGGCAACTGGCTGTTACAGGTGCCGCAACTTTGCAGCTACAGAGAGACAACGTACTAAGCGTGATTTGTGTTCTAATAAACCCAACACGAGTTTCGAACAAATAAATACATATTTAGGAAACTTGCATAGCGCACTAAACCATGATGACTCATTGTTATTAAGCACATCACTGGAATAGTTTTTAGTTACAGTCGAACTCCAAAGACACAAATATTTGTTTCTTGAAGTATATTAAGTCAGAGAAGTAACTGCGAGAAGAAAAAAAATTCTCTGTCATTAATGCATATAGACTCAATCAAACAGAGTATTTCAGATTTTGAGTTTCTCGGTTGTTGTTGGCGTTCGCTTGTTTGCTTGTTACCTTCAGTTAAACTGCATAATGAGCTGCCGTCGAACGTAAACTGCTAAATGACCATCGTTAGAAATTCGCGCGTTTACGGCAGTGTAACTGGCGATGATGAAACAGCAGCGAGGGTACGTCATTTCGCCCGTGTAATATTGCAGCTAGACGACAAGTGAGCAACCCGTCGGGAGAATGCCGTGTTCCTCGAATGGCCTTTCAAGAGTTGTAACTTAATTTCTTCGGTTAGGGTTTTAGAATGCCGTAGAAAGAACTGTTGGCAAGAAATTTTCCAGAGGCCAGCCGTGTAGCACAGCTCACAGGTGAAAACGACACACGCAGCGAAAGTAAGTGAATCTCAAAGCAGGTACGGCGGCTGCCGCCCCATGCCATATACCGGCTGCCAATTAAAATGCAATAAAAAGCAAACCTTGCCTAGTCCACAATAAACTTAATGACAGCGGTGGGCAAAATTATTTTACTGTGTAAAAGCCCGGTTGTATAAAAGTAGCCCAAGGAGGAGATGGTCGAAATTAAAAGTAGCGAGCGCCGTGTATGAAAATGCGCCGAGGCTCGTGGCCAGTCACGGCAGGAATCGACTCTTTGTCCTCAAGATCATGAATGCTGTTGCTTGTATCAAGATATAATCAGAAATATCGTGCTACCGTTTCGTGACGAGCCGAGCTATAAGTTAGAATAACATCACAGCTGCAGCGTGCACGACCTCGGGCGCGCATCCCACAATGCCGTCCGCTCCCCGACTGCATTTATTCAGCATCCTCACGCCGATACCATCTACAAAGCCTGTACTCAAATTCGAATACAGTTTTTTAATATGCACTTACAAGAAACAGCATGCACTCCTAGAAGTTTTACAATCTCGTACTTACTTTAATAAAGTACGTTCCTCTACGAACGAAAGTACTAACGCATGAAATTTAAATACGGTCGTGAAACTGTATTACCCGGTAACACACATCCAGAGTATAAAATTGATAATGGCAATAGAAAGATACGACCTCCCTGTATTTTATGAACACGTAGGTTTTGCTGAATTATAGATTATCAGGCGTAACAGTGGAAAATATGTTTTCAAAAGCTCGATTTGGCTTTACAGTGAGTACACGAGGTGCATTGTTGGCCTCAGGTTCATCACAGATAAAGGAGTAAAGGAGGACAAGGGAGCAGTTATCGCTTTTCTTCACGCTGAGATTGCATCTGACAAAAAGTGGGAGTAACTATACAGCGCTCTCAGGTAGAAAAATGTGAAAAACGGAGACTGAACATTAGTATGAAATTTGTAAATTGTAAGGCAAAACTTTGAATGAGAAAATTTTAGGTTAGTCCAAGCCATGACTGTTATGAACGTCGACTGAAATACACAAGTAGCTGCAATTAGTCTCATTTACTTTTTTTCCCTAACGCGTTTTGATGGTGAGAACCCTGTGCGCTTTCTTACAGCCGTTTCTCAGAATTGTGTCTGCATTACAAACTTCAACATTAAAAAGTCACATGTACAAATTTTATGTTTTGTTACATTAAATAAAGCCACATAATGACGATATCACATTACTGCCAAACCCGTCGCTAAAACACCAACAAAACTTACTGGCGGCAGTTATTTGTGAATTTAAATTAATAAGGTGGCAGTTATCAGAAGTAGCGAACATCGGCAGGAAAAAAAAGAGAAAAAAGGAGTCAGACACATCGTTTTATTTTCCTTCACATTTTTTACCGCATACATCCAAAAAGGTCTAGTCAAAGGCGAAGAAATATTGAAAGATGTTGGAGGAGTCAGAATAGACAGAGATGGAAAATACACTGCTGGCCACCGTAAATGCAACACCCTGAAGGAAGCATCCGAATCAAGTGAAATTTACACCATGGGTTTGCAGCGATGAGATATGCAACTGATTAGAATTTCAGCGCAGACGCACATCACGCACGCCTGTGGCGCCACCTTATAGCGCCATTTAAGGCTTGGCGATTTCGACGAGTGTACGTTCGGCACGTGTGTTTACCTTGTGGTTGTTTCACAAGACGATCAGTTATGCCTCGTAGACAACAGCGAACATCGTTTGATCAAGTATCCGAGTTCGACAGAGGAAGGATAGTGGCTTACCGAGATTGTGGATTATCATACAGAGAAATCGCTAGTCGTGTTGGACGAAACCAAACAACTGTAATTGCGGATATGTGACCGTTGGATGCAGGAGGGTACGACGGACCGACGTGGTCGATCGCATTCACCTCGGTGCACCACTGCACGTGCTGATAGGCAAATTGTGCCCATGGCAGTGACGGATCGCTCAGTGACATCCCGAACCATAGCACAGCACATTGCGTCTGTAACGCATCATCCAGTGTCTGCGCGTACCATTCGACGCCGTTTACAGCAGAGTGGTCTGTCCGCAAGACGTCCATTGCTTCGTCTACCATTGACGCAGAACCACAGACGTCTCCGTCGCCAATGGTGTGATGACAGACGGATGTGGACGGCAGAATGGAATGACGTTGTCTTTACTGACGAGGCACGCTTCTGTCTGCAGCACCACGATGGTCGGATTCGAGTGTGGAGACACCGTGGAGAGAGGATGCTGGACAGCTGCATTATGCACCGCCACACTGGTCTTGCACCGGGTATTATGGTATGGGGCGGTATTGGATATTACTCTCGCACGCCTCTAGTACGCATTGCCGGTACTTTAAATAGCCGGCGCTACATATCCGAGGTGCTGGAGCCAGTTGTCCTTCCTTACCTTCAGGGCTCGGCCACAGCCATATTTCAACAGGATAATGCGCGACCACACGTGGCACGCATTGTCCAAAGGTTCTTTGTCAATAACCAGATTGAATTGCTCCCCTGGCCGGCTCGCTCTCCGGATCTTTCGCCGATTGAAAACATGTGGTCCATGGTTGCTCAACGAGTGACCCAGATTACATCCCCAGCTGCCACACCAGATGATCTGCCGGCCGAAGTGGCCGTGCGGTTAAAGTCGCTGCAGTCTGGAACCGCAAGGCCTCTACGGTCGCAGGTTCGAATCCTGCCTCGGGCATGGATGTTTGTGATGTCCTTAGGTTAGTTAGGTTTAACTAGTTCTAAGTTCTAGGGGACTAATGACCTCAGCAGTTGAGTCCCATAGTGCTCAGAGCCATTTGAACCAACCAGATGATCTTTGGTAACGTGTGGAAGCTGCTTGGGCTGCTGTACCCCAGGAACACATCCAACGTCTCTTTGACTCAATGCCGAGACGTGTGGCAGCGGTGATCTCCAACAATGGCGGCTACTCTGGCTACTGATTCTGGCAGGAAACACATGTCACAGACGTCTGTAAACGTAATCATTTGATACTTGGTCAACATGTTATCTACAAAATAAATTTTGTTGTGCTACCTCTCGTCTTTCTTGGAGTTGCATTTACGGTGGCCAGCAGTGTCTGTATCACATTCTGCGGACACGATTTCAATTTTCGCTGAAAGAGAAGAAAAATTATACATAATTGTATAGCATTGTACTTTAGGGTTGTTAAATTTTCCATCATCAATTAGAATATGCTGACGGTAGCGCTAAACACGAAAACTGGTTCAAATGGCTCTGAGCACTATGGGACTTAACATCTATGGTTATCAGTTCCCTAGAACTTAGAACTACTTAAACCTAACTAACCTAAGGACAGCACACAACACCCAGTCATCACGAGGCTTTTGCTTTACTCTTCGTGGTTTAACACTAAGCCTCTCCATGACGCTGCTATTGTAGCATCTGTTGCTAAAGTCAGAGGAGCAACTCCGTGACAATCTCTCACTTGCTAACGGAACCAGTGACGAAACAGACACCACTTATTGGAACTTCTCTATCTCCGCTACACTGTCAGATCAGAAATATTTGGACATCACTATAAAATGTAATACTGTCATGAGAGGTGGACGCGCTAGTACAAGAGAAGATGGGGAGTGTTGTGTTGTCAGTAGAGAAGCAGTAAAAGCGGAATGTATTGGTCAAGAGATGTCAGTGCCGTCGAACCTGGGCTAATTAATGGATAATTGATGTCACATGAGTAAAAAATCCATCGGGGACATCGCAACCCTTCTAAGGCTGCCCAAGTCCACTGTTCGTGACATGACTGTAAGGCGGAAACGCGGATGAAGAACCACAGCCGAACCATGACCTGTCAGACTTCGTGTACTGACGGACAGGAAGTGTCGAACATTGCGGAGGACGGTTGTAAAAACACGCATGAAACCAGCGGAAGGAATCGGCTGTGAGTTCCAAAGTGCTGCCAGTAGTCCAGCTAGCTCATTGTCTGTGGATAAGAAGTCAAAAAAAGTGTGGTCGAATGGTCAAGCAACTCCTCCTAAGCCACACTTTTTATAGCTTGGCGTCTAATGTTTCTGAATTTTCTTGGGATTGGGTGGACCGTGCCGCTGCGGCTGTCTGACTGGGAATTTCAATCTGTAACTGCTCGTCATTCGCCGAAGTCTGAACGTTTCCTTTGCTCAGTGTCTAATCCTAAGTTTAATTCTATACGTTCTGTGATCAATCTCACGGAGAAATCGTTTGACGACGCAGCTTTGTCTGTGCTGGGGAAAGGTTTGAATTTCGCACCGACGCCTATGAGTTTGCCAGTCGTTAATTTTATCAGTTCTATTGAACAGGCTGTTTATAAACTACCTTCCGAGGCTGTGGAAGAGGTTAGGAGGGAGGCTTGTCGTGTGTTGACTGGGGCCCGTCCACCCAAGTGTAACATTACAGCAGGATCCATTCACTCAGGATGAATCCTGATATTGTTAATTTACCTGCGGACAAGGGAAATGCCACGGTTTTGTTGTACAAGCACGATTACATTCAAAAGATGCAGTGTCTACTTTCTGAATCGGCGTATCGCAAAATTGATGCTGACCCTACTAAGAGTGATGAAAGACTAATAACCTCCTGAAGAAAAGTTCTTTGTCACAGGAGGCTATCAACAGTCTTAATTCTTACTGTGCTGAACCACCTAGATTATATGGCCTCCCTAAGGTCCATAAAGAGGCTCTCCCGTCGAGGCTTATTGTTTCCAATATTGGTGCTCCGACATATCGTGTAGCTAAACATCTGGCTAGTTCGTTGAGCCCACCAGTAGGTAGGGGTGAACATCACATTAAGAACTCTGCAGATTTCTTACGTCGATTGCAGGGATTGCGTCTGAAAGACTCTGATATTTTAGTCAGTTTTGATGTGGTTTCTCTTTTCACTCGCGTTCCTCTCTCTGATTCGTCGCAGCTAATTGAAGTTAAGTTTGGTGTCGAGTTAACAAATTTGTTTCGACATATTCTGACTTCCACTTACTTTTTATTCAGTGATGAGTACTACGAACAGACTGATGGATTTGCAATGGGAAGCCCGTTGTCACCTATTGTGGCCAATTTGTTTATGGAGGTCTTTGATGAACGTGCCTTGGAGTCAGCAATTTTGAAACCTGTGTGTTTTTTCAGATATGTAGACGATACGTTTGTTGTTTGGCCTCATGGTAGTGAGAATTTAAACCGGTTTTTGGAACACCTGAATTCAATCCACCCGAATATTCAGTTCACTATGGAGGTGGAAAAGAATGGATGCCTTCCCTTCCTTGATGTGTTGTTCAGAAGGAAGACTGATGGTAAGTTGGGACATTCTCTTTATAAGAAGCCTACTCACACTGACTTGTATCTGCGAGCTGATAATTGTCATCATCCAGCTCCGCGTGAAGGAGTACTTCGTACCTTTCACAGGGCCCACGTTATCTCAGACGCTGAAGTTTGGCAGCTGAGCTATCACATCTCGAAGTCACCTTTCGTCAGAATGGTTATAGTGAGAGGCAGATCAAACGTGCGTTGCGCTATCAGCCTTCTGTGCAACGGGTGAGTGACGGTAGCAACGAAGGGGCACCTAAGTCTACGGCCTTTTTGCCTTACGCAGGAAGCATTTCTAACAGGATTGGCCGTATTTTGCGGAAATATGATGTGAAACATGTTTTTTGACCACCTAAGATAAGGCTCTGTTGGCGTCTGTAAAAGATGATCTTGGTTTGCGTAAGGCTGGTGTCTATCGTATCCCTTGCAGTTGTGGCACGCTTACAACAGCCGAGCAAATCTGCTATTGCAGAACATTGCCTTGACACCGGTCATCCTATGGAATACAACAACACGGAGATTCTGGCTTGGACGTCCAGCTATTGGGATAGTGTCGTTAAGGAAGCTGTTGAAATCAAACTATCAAGCAACCTTATAAACAGAGATGGTGGATTTTGTCTAAATGCTGCTTGGAATCTGGCTCTGTCTCTCATCAAAAAACGGAGGGACAGAATTAGGGCTACCTCACCTGTTGATTAATAGTCACTATCGACATTTCTGGTGTTGGTTTTCTTTGGTTGTGTGTCGACTTTGCGGTTACTTGTTCTGTGTGTGGTATTTCCTTGTTTCTCCTCTGTGAACCGAGGTATTAAATTCCCTTGCACATTGCTTCCTCCTTGCAGTTGTGGCTTGAGAATGGCAGGGTGTGCTCCTGCCGAAATATCGGCGGTGGTCGACGACGTCACCCGGCAGCAAACCCGTAAATTATTTGAACATTCAATTCGTCGGGAAAAGTTAAGGTCTCACAGGGATTATGTTGACCATACTAACACCTCTTCACGAAGTTGTACGGGTGATTAGGCAAGGTTTAATTGCTGACAGGTATCGTGGCGAGATCTTGAGACCTCATGTGCGGTTGTTGCTAGTTTCTGTGGGCCCAGATTTCGTATTGATGAACGATAACGCTCGACCTCATAGAGCACGGGTGGTTGATGTTTTCCTGTAAACGGAAGATATTGCAAGCATGGCGTGGCCACCTCGCACTCCCAATTTGAATCCCATAGAGCATGTCTGGGATGCACTAGAGAGACGGATTGCAACACGTCAGCATCTACGAACCACTCTCAACCTCGCAAAGTTTCCGTTTGTAGCTTAAATTTTGAACACCAGTGTAGAAAACGTTGAAGCCTTTGCCATGTTTAGTGCCACATCATTAAGAACAGCAATGGCCCCCGACCAGAACTCTGCCGCCATACAGTGTGTTTGTTGAATATGGACAACAACTTTCAGTTTACTATTTTCTGGAGATGAAGTAACCATCTGTCACATTTTCACCTAATTCCATTATCTTCCAAAATAAGCAGTAGCGTAACACCAAATGCTTACTTTAAATAAAGAGTGACCATACTATCGTCAACTTAACTTTCGGTCTTGAATGTCATTCACACACGGCAGACTAAATCACATTATCTGTTCATGATTCTTTCCTGAAGCCAAACTGCAAAACTGAGAGCAACGTACGCATACCGAGGTATGTTACTACTCTCTTGTACCTTGTCTTCCTAGCAAAATTCGAAATCACAGGTAGCAAGTTTATAAATGACCACACTATCTCTTTCTTCCTTTTTATAAAGTGGTTTTACCAATGCGTACTTTGATCTGTCTAGAAAGTGACTGCACCTGGAAACACGTTGCCCAGATAAATGAGTAACTAATGTATGATTCATTTACTCTCATAAATCTACTTGGTGTTTCAACATACCCGCCTGAGTCTGTGCTCTTCATTTATTTAATAACTGATGCAGTTCACTTCTTGCTTGTTTTCTGTCTTCGCATGTGACGTAACTGCCTCGAAACGCCAACTGGTGAAACGCCATTTCTGAAAATTTGTGGTTGTTCCTTGAGACAAGAAATGAAAAGAAAAATCCGACGTTCACACAAAAAGCTGAGGTTCCTGAACGATAGAAGTACGCCCTCGCGTGCAGCACCTTCCAGAAAGCAACTAAAAGTGCAATTCTCGGTTGTTGTCACGGACTCTCGAGTTGTCCTCCGAAAAGCTCTTCGTGACACAGACGGCACGCTACAAACGTACAGATCACAAGCTGCAAAATGCGTCACACTTATTTACACTACCATTATGCAAGCGTTTAACAGCACTTTACGAAATGTTTGTCCCACGTACGCTACTACATTTTCTTCGTCATGGTCAAACGTTTGTAATTAACATTAATCAGATGTTTATTACCTAGTAAATTGACTGTAATTCTAGAAAAGAAGGGTGTTCTCTCCTGTAATTGGTAAAATGTTTCTGAACAAAGTGCTTGTACTTTATCTTTCATAACGCCAAACTTGACAAGCGAAGTGAGCCGTACCGGGCACAAACAAGCTTGATCTTCACGTTTCACGAGGATTCAACCAGCAAAGCGTGATAATAATAAAACTTGTCATGAGATATTAAAATTTTATCACTAAAATTTGATCAATGAGTGCGTTAGAGCTTTCGTAAGCATGTCCTTTTCTTATGCAAAATTTTTAGAGCCTTTGCCGTTTGTGTACCCCACTGGCATCGAACGTAGAATGTTTCCGAGAGGGACGCAGACTTCATTGTACTTTCTAGTAATACAATGTTAAAGGCAATTATATTTAAATTGCGAGGGGAGTTCAATAGATAAAGTAACACTTTTTTTCTCGTCCAATTTCGGCTGAAAAAATGTGTTATTTTTTGTGGAACATCGTGGAATATTCCCGCTTTTGTCCCTGTAGTGCCGTTAAGTTCCAATAAGTGACAGCACTATACGTAGCCTTCAAAATGGCGTCTGTAACGGAGGTGTGTTGCAAGCAGAGAGCTGTCACTGAGTTTGTTTTCGCAGAAAAGCAGAGCATCGCAGTAATTCATAGGCGCTTGCAGAATGTCTGCAGAGAACTGGCGTTGAACAAATGCACGGTGAGTCGTTGAGCGCTGCGCCTGTCATCATCGCAACAAGATAACGCAAACCTGTCTGATGTCCTGCGTGCCGGCCGGCAACACACACCCTCAGGAAATTGTAGAAACGACGTCACTGGGTTCGTCGCCACAAAAATGCAAACGAACTTCAGCTTCGCCGCGACAACGCAGGGCTTCACACAAGTCCACGCACCCGAGAAGAGCTCACAAACTTCACTGGACTGTTCTTCTTCATCCACCCTTCATCCCCGATGTCGCACCTTACGACTTGCGTCTCTTTGGCCCAATGTAGGATGCACTCCATAAGAAGCAGTACATGGGTGGCGGGGAGGTTATTGATGTAGCAAGACGTTGGCTCCGACGTCCACCAGTAAAGTGGTTCCGTGCGGGCACCCTACCAGGAGGTGGCGTAAGGCCGTCACATTGAACGGAGACGACACAGACATATATGGTTTTGTAGCCAAAAGAATGAGGAATAAGAAGATGGATATCATTGGACAAATATATTATACTAGAACTGACATGTGATTACATTTTCACGCAATTTGGGTGCATAGATCCTGAGAAATCAGTACGCAGAACAACCACCTCTGGCCGTAATAACGGCCTTGATACGCCCGGGCATTGAATCAAACAGAGCTTGGATGGCGTGTACAGGTACAGCTGCCCATGCAGCTTCAACACGATACCACAGTTCATCAAGAGTAGTCACTGGCGTATTGTGACGAGCCAGTTGCTCGGCCACCATTCACCAGGAGTTTTCAATTAGTGAGAGATCTGGAGAATGTGCTGGCCAGGGCAGCAGTCGAACATTTTCAGTATCCAGAAAGGCCCGTACAGGACCTGCAACACCCTGCTGAAATGTAGGGTTTCGCAGGGATCGAATGAAGGGTAGAGCCACGGGTCGTAACACATCTGAAATGTAACGTCCAATGTTCAAAGTGCCGTCAATGCGAACAAGACGTGACCGAGACGTGTAACCAATGGCACCCCATACCATCACGCTGGATGATACGCCAGTATGGCGATGACGAATACACGCTTCCAATGTGCGTTCACCGCGATGTCGCCAAACACGGATGTGACCATCATAATGCTGTAAACAGAACCTGGATTCATACGAAACAATGACGTTTTGCCATTTGTGCACCCAGGTTCGTCGTTGAGTACACCACCGCAAGCGCTCCTGTCTGTGATGCAGCGTCAAGGGTAACCGCAGCCATGGTCTCCCAGCTGATAGTCCATGCTGCTGCAAACGTCGTCGAACTGTTCGTGCAGATGATTGTTGTCTTGCAAACAGCCCCATCTGTTGACTCAGAGATCGGGACGTGGCTGCACGATCCGTTACAGCCATGTGGATAAGATGCCTGTCATCTCGACTGCTAGTGATACGAGGCCGTTGGGATCCAGTACAGTGTTCCGTATTATCCTCCTGAACCCACCGATTCCATATTCTGCTAACAGTCATTGGATCGCGACCAACGCGAGCAGCAATGTCGCGATACGATAAACCGCAATCGCGATAGGCTACAATCCGACTCTTATCAAAGCCGGAAACGTGATGGTACGCATTTCTCCTCCTTACACGAGGCATCACAACAACGTTTCACCAGGCAACGCTGGTCAACTGCTGTCTGTGTATGAGAAATCGGTTGGAAACTTTCCTCATGTCAGCACGTTGTAGGTGTCGCCATCGGCGCCAACCTTGTGTGAATGCTCTGATAAGCTAATCATTTGCATATCACAGTATCTTCTTCCTGTCGATTAAATTTCGCGTCTGTAGCACGTCATCTTTGTGGTGTAGCAATTCTAATTGCCAGTAGTGTCAATTTCTCTTATTCTTATAGGAGACAGCATCGGTCAAAACAGTAAGTAAATAAATTAATCGTGAAAGTATTTGCTGGGAAACAGATGCTGGTTGAGGTACTGGCCATTTTGCTTGTACGAAGACTGTCCAGTACTCAGCAGACTAGATTTTCATCCTGTTGAACTTCAATGGTCGTTTTATCCCATTGACTTTGGTTCGATATCAGCCATAACATCAGTCGTTTCTCACCTATAGCATCGAGGTTGCGCTGGTATCAGAACAAGAGTAAGGACCCCGTGAATGTGTGAACGACGTAAATGTTGGAGTCGAATTTTTTAATTCCAGTGGGAAAAGACATACCTCCTATTGTGCTGTGGTTTACACAAAGACTTTAACTGGCAAACGACATTCAAAACGCCACCCTCCAAGTTAAAGAAATGCTTAGGAGGTTATTCCAGTGATTTGGTGATGGAGTTATCTGCAAGGAGGTGAAGGTAATGCGACAGATCTGCCGCACTACGGAAGCCGGATATCTTTGAGCGAATTTTGCTACGAGTAGGAGATGACACTGAAGCGCATGTGTGATGAAGTGATGCTGCCTTTAGTGTCGACGAAGCTCTTGCGTGCTCTATTCTGCTTGACCAGTTACTTTATAAATACCGCACACAGCGTGTGCAAGCACTCTGCCTTCAAGACCACCAACAGCTTCTAAGATAGAGCGCTGAAGATTTGCAGCTCACAACTTACGTTTTATTTTGTATTGGGCAGGGTTCATACTGTGTGAAATAATAAATTATCCCAAAATCCACGTGTACGTGTATGCAAATCAATGAGCGAGCGTAGAAACGAGGCATCAGGGTCTCACTAGAAACAAAGCATGAGCAGAAAATGCGGATGACAGAGTCACAGTGTCACACACATTGCCATACAAGTGAACAGGTGCTGTTAATACACACTTCCTGCGCATCAAATTATGCGTACTACTGGAGAACGTTATCCTGCAAAAAGAAAGAGAGTGTGTTTTATGCACGAGGGAGCATCACTTCGTTTTCTACACATTGTAGAACAGTGTTGTCCAGATGAGGAGGTGATAGATCCAAACCGGGTAATGGATTGGTCGAGGAGGTACGTAGTAGCATGGCCTATCAATTAATCTAACCTTAAACATACTTATTTCTGGACAGAGGGTATACATTGGTGTGTACCATGCCCACGTCAACATGCGCACCCTACAGGGGTATGAATTCGAGATATATAACCAAGTTCGAAGGTGAAAGTTCATCTTTCATTGATGGAGGACTGAAGGACGTGTAGGAATGGGTGGGTACCAGATGAAACACCTTGTATACTGTCAAAATCAAATGACTACAATAGCAAGACAAATTACCTTTTATCTCCACAAGATTTGGTTTACGCACATGGAACCGTTTTCTATTTCTGACCAATAATATAGCTAGTAAGATTAGCAACTTTTTCCTAAGTCTCCTGTAAATATCTTGTTGTAGCATCTATCCTAATTTTCAGCTTTTAAACTTTATACTGAAATTGTACATTGGTATCAGAGTAGCTATAGACGATGGAAAATGTCCACGCAATGTATTTGCTCAAAATAAACAAGAATATAGTGTACCATAGATTTATAATATTGTGAGCAGTGTGGTAGCTATGTGACAATCATGTGACGTGTCCCGGGTTCGATTCCCGGCGGGGTCAGGGATTTTCTCTGCCTCGTGATGACTGGGTGTTGTGTGCTGTCCTTAGGTTAGTTAGGTTTAAGTAGTTCTAAGTTCTAGGGGACTTATGACCACAGCAGTTGAGTCCCATAGTGCTCAGAGCCATTTTGAACCATGTGACGTGTTGCATGATATGCGAGAGAGGACCGAGTGCTGAGACCTTCGGTCACTCCTAGTTATTTTTTCCTTTGCGTTGGCTCTGTTATTCGCAGCCGATATGGCAGGCTGAGGTTAAAATTCAAACTCTCACACTAATGCATCCGAAATGCTAAATTTTGGTTTACTGTTTCGGTCGGTGATAGTTGGTGCCAAAGTGTTGGAAAGTGGCGCTTAAATATCAGAGCACCTGAACAAAGTCACTGTTGCGGTATCTGTTGCGGTGTGGCATAAAAAGGAAGAGTTTTCCTTTCTTTTTAGTTTAAATTGGAACAAAGTGTAGCAGAAGAAGATTGGAACATCAGAATATAATTTCAGTCTAGTGCATTATATGTCTGAAAAAGAAACTAGGATTGGTACAAGGAAATTCACTTCAGTGGTGTAGCCTCTGAAAGTGAACCGTCGACAACGGCATACTGCGAAAACCAACGCAGTATGTTCACAACGAAGTAAAGCAGTGATGAGATTCTACTTGCAGGAATTTGTGAAAAGTTATAAGTAGAGTGAATATATTTAATACGTTGACGTTGAATAAGACGGGATGGAACTGTATCGTTCTCTGCCCTGCCGCAGTCGGACCGTGACTCGTGATGAAAACTGGATATTGTATGATAATCTTTCCGCTCTTCATAATGGCTGGATGTAGTTCTAACACATGCGGAAACTGACTCAGCGCCTGAGAAGATAATGGAGACCGTTTGGCATTATGATGCTGGTATTATTAATCACTCCTTCTTGAAAGCCAACGAAGCAATAAATTCTTAGAAGTACTTCACCACCCCGTAGGAAATTCAGTAACATCAAAATTTACACATGAAAAGATATAGAACAGTTGCTGTGAAAGATGCCAAGGGTTTTACTCTCCGACTTTTCGCAGATGAAGCAGGAAATTCTGTTAGGTAAAAGACCTCGATAAAGTATCACCCGCCTGCAAAGGCTGCCAATTACCTCTGAATGTGGATAAATAGCGCTGTGCACCACACGTAACGTAAAAGTGTTGTAACATTTGGCAGTAGGATTAATGAGTCACAACTAGACTCAGTCATGCGATATATTTTAAAGCAACGAGTAAAGGTGTGATGTGAAAGAACTATGTAGACTTAGATGCAGGTAAAGCAACTGGAAGGCGCCGATTCCTTCGTAAGATGTGCGAAATTTCAATTTACCTACAAAAGAGATGGTATTCAGAATAGTTGTATGATTCACACCTGAATAATAATCAGCTATCTGGTACCCATATAAAACAATACTAACACATGCATCGAGGGTATACGAAGAAGTGTGGTGCAAATATTCACAGTCTAGTTTGACAGGCAACAGTGTCGCAGGAATGTGCTATGTACCTCGCTAGAACCTGCAGAGAAAGAACCGAGTTTAAGGCAGAAACCACGGCTACTCTGCAGCCCTCTTTACGTATCAACCGCGTAGATACAGTAAAAATAAAATTAGGCTAATAGCATCTGCTAACATAGTGGACAGCCACATGATGAAACACTTGCAACGTATGTTACCCAGTCAGCTGCTAACACAACCCATAGGTAGCAGGCGCCACTTTGTCTGAGGTGTTCTACACATGCTGTATGATGAAGGATTCACACAACCAATACAACGATCGTTTATGTCTGCATTTATGTCTACAGCTATGCTCTGCAAACCATTATGAAGTGCCTGGCAGAGGATACTTCTCTTCGTACCATACGCTAAGGTTTCGTCCCGTTCCATTCGCGTACAGGGCTCGAGAAGGATGGCTGCTGAAATCTGTCTCTGCACTATGTAATTAGTGTAACTCTCTTATTACTGGTTCTCGAAACGTAGGAAGTGGGCCCTTGGGAAATAACTTTTGTACGAGTGTTTTGTGAGCAATTTCCTTTATATACTGACTGTGTTTTCTCAGTGTCCTATCAATAAACCGAAGTCTCTCATCTGTTTACTTACCCTGAGTTTATGTGATTATTTCATTTCATATTCTCACGAATCGTTAGATTCAAGTATTTGCCTGAGGTGACTGGTTTCAACTGTAAATAAGTGATATTGTAGTCATGGAATACTTGGCGCAGTGGTTAGCACACTGGACTCGCATTCGGAAGGATGACGGTTCAAATCCGCGTCCGACCATTCTGATTTAGATTTTCCGCTATTTCCCTAAATAGCTTGGGGTAAATGCCTGGATGGTTCCTCTGAAAGGGCACGGCCGACTTTCTTGCCTAACCTGGTAGGACCGATGAGCTCGCTGTTTGGTCCCCTTCCCTATATCAACCAACCACGGAATACTACTTTCTGGAGTTTTGTTCCATAGCACTTTCGCTAATTCCCGTTGAAAAATACATAAGTACTTTGAATGCTTGGCTGTGATTTTCTAGCCAATTATGGCTAATTAAAAACATGTGGAAGGCTATATTAATCTAGATGAAAGTTCGTATTTTCCTCAGAAAAGACAGTCATCAGTTCATCTTTTAATGAGGCTTCGCAGCCAAAATAAATAATTCTTTCAACGGTAATTAGTCATCGTAGAGAACAGCATGAAGGCATTCCACATACTATAACTCCGACCTCGTCTCTTGTGTCTGTCCGTATTTGGCTGTGCGGGGATTCTTTTCCCCCGTCTCTAGCTGCGCACTCCGTTTCCAGTGAAGGAAACAAAGCGATCCATCCGGGAAGGTTATCAGACACCGGTCAGCGGCAGTTCTGATATTGTACAGCAAATTCGAGTCACTTAGCGAAATGACGCAGTATTTGAGTCATTCTGCTCGCATTCGAGAGGAATAAAAATCAGCGTTTAAGGTCCAGTCCATTGGAGACGGGACACAAGCTCTGACGGGGCAAGGGTCGTACTATTTCAATGGAACCATCTTGGAATTGTCCTTAAGCGATTTTTTGTGTGTAAGGCTGCTTCCCACCCATTTATAGAGTAATAAATAGCACAGTCACTTACATCGAACTAAAACGAACGTATTATTCTTTGTCACTACTCATGTACAAATTTACCATGCTACCAATGTTTAACAAAATATTCGTTGGTAAAAGAAAAGACGATGTGCAGATGAAATGATTTCAGATTAGATAAAAAGTTTGCATTGCTACCTGCAGGCACTTTATATTATAAAGCAAATTATCAAAGATTTTGGTGACTGCAAATAGAACTACTTTCTGAGCGCCCATGAGTAACGAAAGCTACTTTTTCTTCTCGCGTTGTAGCTGTGGATACTACTATTTATCTTGAATTGTGGTATATTGTTTGTGACGAATATCACTAGCGAATATATATACAGCCTATTAATTTGGAGAATTTTTGTCAAATAATCTATTTTTATCGTAATTTTTATAGAAAATCGTTTTAGTTAAAGCCAGATAAAAGGTACGAAAAGGGCATATTTCGATGCTGCAAAAGACAAAACTTCTGAAAATGGATGCATATGGCCCACACTGTAACTTTAAACAAAATTGTTTTTGTGGCTGAACTCGGAATTCATATATACGTTGACCTGAATTACAGCTATCATAGTAGTATTGTCTGAAGAAATAACATTATGAAGTGCATAATTTAATAAGAATAAGGGCAGAAAGAAAGCTACAAATTCATAGTCCGACCCTCCATTTGTTGCAGAAACAATGGGATGATGCACATGCAGCAAGGTGCACATATGATTTTCTCACAGATATAGAACAGAGTGTGGGAATGAGGCGCGGAATCCATCAGGAGGCCTGAAACACTCCCTGATGGGTCACAATCCGTAGGCCACCTACGTAGCGTATTATATTACCATGAAGGATATGTGCCACTTTCAGAAAGACATTATAAGGATGAGAGTCTGTTGTTCCGGAAGTGTCGAATGCACTCGTTCTCGATTGAATCTAATTTTCAAATGAACACCTAAAGAAAGTGGTAGTGGATATTTAGAAAACGGGAGATAATTTTGTTGTACCATTTCGTTTGCAACGTTATATCAGGGTTGATGCATTGTCTTGTTATGGGTTTTCCATTTGGTGCTGAACAACTTATCATCGTCGGATATTATCGGTCGCAAGGTACGTGGGAACTGTGTGCCCCTTCGGTTATAGCTCCTACGTTCATTTGGGTGGCATTAAGAAAAATAGTCACAGAACAGTTCAAAATTTTCTTTGAGTGTGTTCCATTCCGAAGGGTGTAGATAACCAAACGAGAAGCAGAATTTACCCTGTGTATGAGTTCCTTCAATAGGTCCGAAAGCCGTTTTTGTCGCCAGGCCAGAGGTCGGTCTGTGCTGGCTTTGAAGTCTTGTGGTCGATATATTCATAATGGCGGCAGTTAGGCGCCGCCTTGTAGCCGGTTGGTACGTATTCCACGGCCGGAGAAGAGAAATGAAACGTACGGCCGACGTCTCGTTTCACCGCAACTTTGAAAGGATGTGCCATTAAACGTTTAGTGTTGGTATTATAGTAAGTAGCAGCGGCCGGACTTCTGCAGAAATTGCTGGGGCAATCTCTGGCCAGACGCAATCACCCGTCCACGAGTCCAATATCACCTGGCGCTCTATAATTAACCATAATAGAAGGACGGAAACAATTATTGCAAGAGCTCTTAGTATCGGGTACGTAATCCATTTGTGAAGAAATTACACACAGTTCGACGACATTTAATCTCGACTCCTAGATCGCCCTTAAAAAGCCAGCTTTTAATAAAGGCACGTCGCATTTGGCATGTAAGAAACTCGCATTATTATGCTTTTTGCTTTCTTAACTTTGTGCTTCTTAATGGACAAAGCTGATGGCTAGTGGATTGATTCAGCTACTTTTTAAAAAGAAATGTCCACGCAATTTGAAATCTAAAACACAAGTCGACGTTTAGGTCTCGTTTCCGTTTCCGGCAGACGTTGTCGCCACCATTTTGACAGTCACCAGCAGTGCTGCTATTAATAAACAGTGTATAAAAAGAATACGCATTCCAAAGAAAATGATATGATTCGTTGAATAAAATGAGGTGAAGTGATACTTTTCCTTTCGATACGTTTCCGTCTTAATCAGCTCCAATTACATCGAAATCTTCCTTCCTTCCTTCTTCGTTATATTTGTTTTGTTATTTATGTGTGTCGTACAGTCACAATAAAATACAAGGACGCATACGAAGGAACAACATTTTCACATGTAGTCTAAAATAAGGTATGTACGTTAACAGGGTCTTTCCTGAACAATATCATCACACTGAGATGCATATGAGAAACATTTTATTGCACGGAAAACATTAGATGAATTTAAGCAACAACTACAAGTTACTACTATGAGCAGGAGATAAAAAGTCCACACCCTGACAGCGATAAGCTATGCTGTTTAGATTTTTAAAAGTGCGCTTATATTTCGATTGCCAATTATTGTCAAATGGCTAGATTCTGTGCCTGAATTCTACTTCTAGAAGTCCTGTTAAACATTCAGCTCCATTTTCCATAGATCTTTCAAAGACTCAAAATATTTTAAATCACATTTTTTTTAGACAGAGGGACTAGGCTACATTAGGTAATGCTAAATATGGTGAGTACAATGTTCCATAACTTCGCGCTTTGAATAACTCTGGTATTGAGAAGTCTACTGTGCACAGCATGCCACGTTCCCTGTAATTCTGTCAGACGATCAGCGGAATGTTTGTGTGCTCTATATGTTCCAGAATGTTCCTTCAACGTTACGTTAGACGACTAGATTCCTTGACCCATGGTACTGGCACAATTCATAATACAACGGGCGATCAAAAAGCTTCGTTCGAAGGACATACAGTACAGAATCGCTTTGCCAATCAGGCAAAATCACCAGGCAATCATCCCATCGACGCACGAAGTTGAAGATACCCGTTTGGTGAAATACCGTGTACTGCTGCGTGAAGAAGCCCGTAACTGCCTACTGTACATCATCGTTCGACAGGTTTTTTAAGAGATCGAAGGCGTGATAATCGCGTGGGGAGAGAACGGGAGTAGGGTGGGTGTTTGAGTGTCTCCCGCTTGACTTGCCGTAACTTCTGCGTTTCGTCATTTGCCATATGGCGACGCGCGTTATCATGACCCAGCAGCACCCCTTGGCGCTAATTTTCGACAGACAAGCTACCCCATACACGTTCTTCATTCTCCGATGGATGTCTATCGGTGTTTCTTCTTCACCAGCCAAGAAAAGAATAACAGCACGTTGGTTCTGTTTGCACGCATTTTGTAATAACGTCGCTATAGTTCACGTTTCCGCATTAACCCCGCACACATCGGAAAGACACGAATGCCACAATAATACCTTGCCTACATATCAGTGCTTATATACCCGCATCGGAGTTGCACTGAGTGCGCATACGCTGCAGCAACGCCCTGAAACGGAAACGTTTTGATCGCCTTATAGATGTACCATAATACTATGTTGGTTCTTATTAACATTAAAGTGAATATCTCATATTTGCCACTGCCAGACCGACTTTTGGGGAGATGCATTGTATGGATGAAAGTTGAACTGTTTCCTTGTCATAGCGGTGCTCTTCCCTCGTATTTCTTCATCCATTTGGTTCAGATAACTTGTGTAGTAACCAAAGTTTATTGTTTTACCCATTGGAATCTAAAAAATTTCAGGAATCTATTTTGAATTCGAGAAAATACTGATGAAACCTTTCCAGAAGATGTATTACAGTTCACTTATTTTGAAGCAGGGCAATAGTTACCCCTATCTGCTGTGATAGCTGTTTCGTTTCTGGAGTGAAGTGTTAGACGCAGTTCTCCTCCAAGGTAGCGTAAATTCAGTTGGATTGATTTAAAAAACTAAAAAATTGCTGAAAAATACTGTTTTCACATTTGCGTTTAGCCATAATACAAAGTATACGCTACACATCTTGCGCAAAGATTTCTCCATTACAATTCTCCGCATAAAACGTCCTGTACTCTTTCTTCCGTTATGTCTGTGGCGTCAGCTATTTCACTCCTGCCGGCCGGAGTGGCCGTGCGGTTCTAGGCGCTGCAGTCTGGAACCGAGCGACCGCCGCGGTCGCAGGTTCGAATCCTGCCTCGGGCATGGATGTGTGTGATGTCCTTAGGTTAGTTAGGTTTAAGTAGTTCTAAGTTATAGAGGACTGATGACCTCAGAAGTTAAGTCCCATAGTGCTCAGAGCCATTTAACTGCTCTTTTCTTAGATACTGAAGACCAAGAAACAGGTGCACAGCTGAATCTGCATTGCATCTTTGATTATTTGACTCCAGTACTGCAGGTGAGTGTGGAAGTATTAGTATTGTCAATCACAATATTACATTCATCGGTAACATTGTGGTCTGCAGCAGCCGGCTCTTCTGACTGCCACAGTTTAGTCTAGCGAAGTCCATATCTTTAGTATCAAAGTTATACCCATCCTAAACTGAGTGTTTTGAGATGAGGAACCAGAGATCGTGAATAAGTATCTCAGGCGGTACAAAGTCTGCAGTGCGGAATTTCTATAGTTTGTGTTTTTCACAGATGAGGCCACTTTCAACCATCATGATGTTAGCAACTGCAACAAAAGGCATGTCTGATGAAAATCCATACACTACTCTCGTCTCCAATCACCAGTATGATTCCATATCAAGTTGTGGGCTGGCATGCTCAAAAAATGTGACTATATTTTCCGCCACACCGTTACCACGGTGCATGTTATTCGGGGTGAGTCACTAACTATTGCCAACAAGAATAACTCCGAAAGTATGAAAGGATCTCAAAAATTTGTGGGATAAAAGTTGCATAGGACAACTGGGACCAATAAATGACGTTGGTTTTTTGTTGCTAGGTGGAATCACTTCAGAGATATGAAGATCAACTTTGTTCTTTTAAATGGGAAGCTATAGTTTGGTACTTAATTTCTGATAGCGGCTATGGAGACGAATCCAATAATGTGTAACAGTAAGGCCTTTGAAGGTCAACGAAGGTCAAAAAGACAGCACGAACGTCTATTTACAGAACGTGTTCGAAGTGATGACCATTGGTATCAATGCAGTGATGCAATCTTCTTATCATAAATTTAGCGGAATTGCTTATCACATCGGCGCTTATCGAAGTACATGCTCCGACAATTCTCTCTCACACATCTTCAGGTGTGGTTGGAAAGTCTTTATAAACAAAGTCTTTTACGAATCACCACAAGAAAAAATCCAGAGGCGTCAAGTCTGGCGAACGAGCCCTCCACGACACATCTCCTCCGCATCCAATCCAACGATTTGGGAATTGTCTCTGCAACTCATTTCAAGCCATCAGCGAAAAATGTGCCGGAAACCCATCGTGTTGATACCACGTTGTGTTCCTTGTTCCTAATGGTATTTCTTCCAATAACAGACGTAATGATTCTTGCAGGAATGTGGTGTACTTCCTACCATCAAGATTTCCCTCGATGAAATAAGGGCCTATCATTATGTCCTCCAGGATCACACACCACACATCCACCAACCACTGTTTTTGGTGTGCAACTTGCCGCAGCCAACATGGATTTTCAGATGCCCAATATTGCATTGTACTCGAATTAACATTCCCATGGTTCGTGAATGTAGCCTCATCAGTAAGTAAAATCAAATTAATAAATGTGTCATTCCTCCGATTCTGAAGTTGAGCCCATCGGCAGAATTCAATGGGACGCATACAATCCGTACCAGTTAATCCTTGGTGGAGACTGATATGGTAAGGATATATTTATGGCGATGCAGAACACGAACAACACTACTCTCCTTCATGCCAGATTCCCTTGCGATTTGACGCGAACTGACACAAGGATATCGAACCACAGTGGCAAGAGTACCAATCTCCGTTTCATCGTTAGTGACTATCCTTTGCCGGATATGTTCCCGATGCGTTAAAGATCCAGTTGTTCTCAATTTATCTTACACATATTTAAATTTACGACGTGTAGGGTGAGTACGTTGAGAATATGTGTCAGCGTACAATCTCTAGCTCTCACTGAATTTCGTTGGCATTCTCCTTAAATGAGAAGCATATCGACCTTTTCTTCGAAAGACTACATCATTCTCATTCGCTTGATTCGATGATACTAGTCTTACCGTTCCTATTAGTGTTTTAATACGAAACCGTCGAATGATGTTTACATGTCAATGACACGTTAGATGGATATGCCATATCCGGCGAATATTTACTATTTGCACGATTTACGAGAGAGAATTGTCAGAGCATGTACTTCGATAAGTGCCGAAGTGATAAGGAATACCACTCAATCCATGATAAGCAGATTGCTGCACTGCATTGATACCAATGGTCATCACTTCGAACACCTTCTGTAAATGGACGTTCACGTCGCCTTTTTTACCTTCGTTGACCTTCAAAGACCTTATTGTTACACATCATTGGATTCGTCTCGATAGCCGCTATCAGAAAATAAGTACAAATATATAGCATCCCATTTAAAAAACAAAGTTGACCTTCATATCTCTGACGCGATCACACCTAGCAACAAAAAACCAACGTCAGTGGCAGTCACTGAAACAAACGCGCTTTTCTTTGCGGCGAGACCTCTTTACGAAATTTCAAACACCAACTTTCTCTTTCGAAAGCGAAAATGTTTTTTTGACGGGCACTTACGTAGGGAGAAATGATCATCATAATAAAATAAGAGAAATCAGAGCTAGAACGGGAAGATTTAGTTGTTCCTTTTTCCCACGCGCCAGTCGAGAGTGGAATGGTGGAGAAGTAGTATGAAAACGATTCGATGAACCCTCTGCCAGGCACTTAAGTGTGAATTGCAGAGTAACCATGTAGATGTTGAGTCATATTATGCCCCTCCCCCCCCCCCCCTTGCCCCAAGCAACATTTGTCCCACAAACTTTTGAGCTACTATCATACTTTCGGAGTTATTTTAGGTGGGAATAGCTAGTGACTCACCCTGTATGGTGTTCATGCCAGATGTGGTGCCATAGTAACTGGAAACTGTTCCTATTATTGTCCGCGAAACGATGTAGTTTCAAGACGACAGTGCAGCATCTTCCTTCGATATAAGTGTCCGTGAGCTTCTGGCCTATGGGTATCTCATCGTTTGATTGAAAGGGGAGATCATGTCCCCCTTCCAGAGCGATCACCAGATCTCACTCCCACAGATTGCCCCTTATTGGGTTAAATAAAGTTGTTAACGTATGAAAGAATATTAGAAAAGTGAAGAGGAGTTGAATGGTAGCGCTCCCGCTATTTGTCTCACTGTGCACAAAAATGCGGCACACTTATACATGCAAGAAGTGAGAGAGGAGGTTCTCTCTTTTAACGGTTGCTATATGCCCAAGCTGTTGTTATAAGTTGTGAAAAGTTCTGTATGTCAATACAGAACTAAATCTCAATTTTTGTGTATGTATCAGATACTTCTGTGAATTGCTTCAACGCCAACATTAGCAGCTTTATACTACCAAAGTCGTATTTTCAAGAATTTCAGGATGGAGTGAAATGTAGTAAACAGTTCGATTAAAAATCTTGCTTTTATGTATTGATTGATAGAAAACTGGTATTAACTAGGTAATAATTACGTATCTCTCTGCGTACTATTTTTTGCCGAAAAGCTCTCACCAGTATCTTGTACCTTTCACCAGTCTCCTAGTATGTATTCAGAAAATTCCGGACCAATACTCCCTTTCTGCCGCGCAGACGTTTATCGTGGAACTTCACTAATTTGTTAACAACATCTGTCCGATTAATTTACAAGGAGACCACAATGAAAAATAAAAAACGTTTCAGTGATGTAAGTACCTTTTTTCTATTCCGTTCCGAGAACTTTTCAAACCAACCTCATAGTTACAATTGTGATAGAGTAATCGCCAACTTCTGAAAAACTCTTCATTTTTTCCTGTTACAGCAAACCAAAATTTAATTAAACGTTTACATGAAATCATTTACATTATTTTAAGAAAGCGTTCTCTATTATAAAATCGATACCCATATTTTTCTTCAGGTTTGGTGTAGGCTGTTTGTGAGCAGCGTCCTCCCACAAACATCAGCCTAGAAATGGTTAAAAAAATGAAACGCTGAGAATTCAATAGTTTGCGAATGGTTACGACAATACTTATAGTGGTATCTGAAGAAAACTTCACAAGCCAAGATAGCTAAAGAACGCATTTTATTGGATGACCTGCTTCAACAGAGCTATGCTATCATCACCGGATCTTATGGTTCAGAATTTTTACGATACATTGTTCATCAGTGCTACATGTCGCTTCACGTTGCGTATGTACGCCCCACTATCACGAAGACTACTACTCTGCCATAATCTAATAAAATGTTTTTTTAGCGATCTTGGCTTGTGAAGTTTTGTTTAGTTACCACTCATTGCAGGAGCCGGCCGGTGTGGCCGTGCGGTTCTAGGCGCTTCAGTCTGGAACCGCGTGGCCGCTACGGTCGCAGGTTCGAATCCTGCCTTGGGCATGGATGTGTGTGATGTCCTTAGGTTAGTTAGGTTTAAGTAGTTCTAAGTTCTAGGGAACTGATGACCACAGATGTTAAGTCCCATAGTGCTCAGAGCCATTTGAACCAGCCCATTGCAGGTCGTCCCCAGACTATCCATGTCAGGAACATATAACATTTGTAGTGTCTGATACTTCTGGGGCACTTACTTGGCGACAGAGGGCTTATTGATGATGTCCCCTTACCGGAGCACGGAACATACACTGACGTGACTCTGTCTTAGTGGTTTCCAGAAGATTCATTACCAGCACGCAGCGTGAACTGCGAGTTAGACATGACCAAAAATTAAATGTTTTTATGGCTTCTTTGTAGTAATTTTACACTTCTTCAGAAATAAATTTACCTGAAACAGTTTGCTGGGCAACAGTCACACAATAATTTATAAATGAACACACCACTATTTGACTGTATTGTTCTTTATTTAATTACGACCCATGTTTCGGCCTTTTATGCCATTTTCAAGTGACTGACTATATGTTATTAACATGTATTGCAGGATATCAAGCTCAAAATTGTCCATAAATTAAGAAAAATATTGGCTCCCCACGAAATGCCAGATGTAAAATCACCATCTTGTAAAAAGGGCAGTAAGATGGTGATCTTGTAAAAAGATTAGTAATGTGGTCATCTTGTAAAAGATCAGTAGGAATTAAGTAAAATGTTGGCTCCCCACGATATGCCAGATGTAAAATTACCATCTTATAAAAAGGTCAGTAAGATGGTGATCTTGTAAAAAGATCTTGTAAAAATATCAGTAATGTGGTGATCTTGTAAAAAGATCAGTAAGATAGTGATCACATTAAAATGGCATAAAAGGCCGAAACCTGCGTCGTAAATAAATAAACACCAATACAGTCAAATGGCGCTGTGTTCATTTAAAAATTTAAAAATTTACCTGAATTTACTCTTTGTTACTTCTCTGTTTATGCAGGGTGTTACAAAAAGGTACGGCCAAACTTTCAGGAAACATTCCTCACACACAAAGAAAGAAAATATGTTATGTGGACATGTGTCCGGAAACGCTTACTTTCCATGTTAGAGCTCATTTTATTACTTCTCTTCAAATCACATTAACCATGGAACATTTGCACTGAAATGAGGATTGACACATTGTTGGATGAACCATTCGCAGAAGTGTACCCGTGGAGGCCAATCAGCTGCTGATAGTGCCTGCACACGCTGTACTTGGTACGGAAACAACTGGTTCTCCCGTAGCACTCTCCATATAGTGACGTGGTCAACGTTACCTTGTACAGCAGCAACTTCTCTGACGTTGACATTAGGGTTATCGTCAACTGCATGAAGAATTGCCTCGTCCATTGCAGGTGTCCTCGCCATTCTAGGTCTTCCCCAGTCGCGAGTCATAGGCTGGAATGTTCCGTGCTCCCTAAGACGCCGATCAATTGCTTCGAACGTCTTCCTGTCGGGACACCTTTGTTCTGGAAATCTGTCTCGATACAAACGTACCGCCCCACAGCTATTGCCCCGTGCTAATCCATACATCAAATGGGCATCTGCCAACTCCGCATTTGTGAACATTGCACTTACTGCAAAACCACGTTCGTGATGAACACTAACCTGTTGATGCTACGTACTGATGTGCTTGATGCTAGTACAGTAGAGCAATGAGTCGCATGTCAACACAAGCGCCGAAGTCAACATTACCTTCCTTCAATTGGGCCAACTGGCGGTGAATCGAGGAAGTACAGTACATACTGACGAAACTAAAATGAGCTCTAACATGGAAGTTAAGCGTTTCCGGACACATGTTCACATAACATCTTTTCTTTATTTGTGTGTGAGGAATGATTCCTGAAAGTTTGGCCGTACCTTTTAGTAACACCCTGTATAACGTAAATGAATTGGCGGATATCGTCTGCAGCCATATGGGGCTGGCCAAGAAAATTAGAAGAAAAGTGACATAATTAGAAACTTTTAAGCAACGCAGGAAGATTAGGAGACGACAAGCGCCTCGACTAAACATTGGCAGCCAACTGAGAACCTACATAAATGTCTAATTTGAGGTGGATTGATTTCATGAATCTAGCAGCAGGAAATGCGGGTACCATAACAGGGTGTATTGGAAAAATCCCAGTTAAGTAAACCCATGCATAAATGGCGCTTCTAAGCCCTCGTTCGACCAATAGTGGCTCAAATGGCTCTGAGCACTATGGGACTCAACTGCTGCGGTTATAAGTCCCCTAGAACTTAGAACTACTTAAACCTAACTAACCTAAGGACATCACACACAACCATGCCCGAGGCAGGATTCGAACCTGCGACCGTAGCGGTCGTGCGGTTCCAGACTGTAGCGCCTTTAACCGCTCGGCCACTCCGGCCGGCCGACCAATAGTGTCTGTTGGTCTGAGACCGTAACCAAGTTGAATTAACGGAAGAGAGAAAATACTAAAATACCAGCTGCACAATTCGTCCCGGATTGGTCAGCCAGCGAGAGACTGTCACAGAAACGATCAACGAACTCTAATGAGAGATACTCGACGATGTTTCGGGAGTGCAGCCAATCTTCGTTTTACTAGCGCGCACGATATTTCATCTGGGCACCCGCCAGACGCCTTCAGCTGAGCCGTCGCCAGAAGACGCCTGGCAGGTGCCCAGATGAAATATCGTGCGTGGCAGTAAGCGAAGGCCGCCCGCACTCCCGAAACATAATCTAGCATTCAGTACGCCGAGAAAGTTTCGAGATCAAGTGGGAGACACTGCAAGACGCAGAGCCATACTCACAAATTTCCGAATCCCTCACCTTCCAAAATTGCTCAAGTAACATACACTCCTGGAAATTGAAATAAGAACACCGTGAATTCATTGTCCCAGGAAGGGGAAACTTTATTGACACATTCCTGGGGTCAGATACATCACATGATCACACTGACAGAACCACAGGCACATAGACACAGGCAACAGAGCATGCACAATGTCGGCACTAGTACAGTGTATATCCACCTTTCGCAGCAATGCAGGCTGCTATTCTCCCATGGAGACGATCGTAGAGATGCTGGATGTAGTCCTGTGGAACGGCTTGCCATGCCATTTCCACCTGGCGCCTCAGTTGGACCAGCGTTCGTGCTGGACGTGCAGACCGCGTGAGACGACGCTTCATCCAGTCCCAAACATGCTCAATGGGGGACAGATCCGGAGATCTTGCTGGCCAGGGTAGTTGACTTACTCCTTCTAGAGCACGTTGGGTGGCACGGGATACATGCGGACGTGCATTGTCCTGTTGGAACAGCAAGTTCCCTTGCCGGTCTAGGAATGGTAGAACGATGGGTTCGATGACGATTTGGATGTACCGTGCACTATTCAGTGTCCCCTCGACGATCACCAGTGGTGTACGGCCAGTGTAGGAGATCGCTCCCCACACCATGATGCCGGGTGTTGGCCCTGATTGCCTCGGTCGTATGCAGTCCTGATTGTGGCGCTCACCTGCACGGCGCCAAACACGCGTACGACCATCATTGGCACCAAGGCAGAAGCGACTCTCATCGCTGAAGACGACACGTCTCCATTCGTCCCTCCATTCACGCCTTTCGCGACACCACTGGAGGCGGGCTGCACGATGTTGGGGCGTGAGCGGAAGACGGCCCAACGGTGTGCGGGACCGTAGCCCAGCTTCATGGAGACGGTTGCGAATGGTCCTCGCCGATACCCCAGGAGCAACAGTGTCCCTAATTTGCTGGGAAGTGGCGGTGCGGTCCCCTACGGCACTGCTTAGGATCCTACGGTCTTGGCGTGCATCCGTGCGTCGCTGCGGTCCGGTCCCAGGTCGACGGGCACGTGCACCTTCCGCCGACCACTGGCGACAACATCGATGTACTGTGGAGACCTCACGCCCCACGTGTTGAGCAATTCGGCGGTACGTCCACCCGGCCTCCCGGATGCCCACTATACGCCCTCGCTCAAAGTCCGTCAACTGCACATACGGTTCACGTCCACGCTGTCGCGGCATGCTACCAGTGTTAAAGACTGCGATGGAGCTCCGTATGCCACGGCAAACTGGCTGACACTGACGGCGGCGGTGCACAAATGCTGCGCAGCTAGCGCCATTCGACGGCCAACACCGCGGTTCCTGGTGTGTCCGCTGTGCCGTGCGTGTGATCATTGCTTGTACAGCCCTCTCGCAGTGTCCGGAGCAAGTATGGTGGGTCTGACACACCGGTGTCAATGTGTTCTTTTTTCCATTTCCAGGAGTGTACTACGTCCACAGAATAATACACACATGAACGAACGGCCATCCTGTTAACGTTAGAGAATCCTCGACTCGTACAGAGGGTTCTCGACACTGATTCTTGCCGTGTAGAATCCGAAATGGAGGGGGATGGGGGTAGGGAGCGGGGGTGGGAGGTGGGGGGGTGGGGGGGGGGGGGAAGGAACGGTACTCGCTATTGACATTTGTCACACAGACTTACGATGGCTTGCCAAGCACAGGTGTTGGTATGTCGACGTAAGTTGCTCGTAAGAGACGAGTATTTCATATTGGTTCAAAATGACTTCCTTCATTAGCCCAAGTGACGAGCATCATTGTCTCCTCACGCCGTGAAAAGCAGAATATCGGTGAAGACCTTAAGTGATGCTCATTCTGATAAATAGAACATGTCGGGTTGGAACACGAGAAAAATTTCTGCGGAGCCTTGTGATTTTGCTGGGATAGGCGGTTTTTCGCAGGTGGTTGTGAAAACGGACTGATCTGTAGCATAGCCTGAAGGCTAGGTGTCGTTAACGAAGATAGTTTTGATGTGATTTGGCGAGTCCAACGAATTTGAAACCAACAAACCCGGTTGTGGTGACAGACTAATCTGTCACTTAGCCGGAGGTCATGTTGGAAAGTGACAGTTCTTTTATATATTGTTGCGTTGGTGAAACTAACGAATGTGGGGAAAAAAATCTAATGTGTCTTGGCCTCTGCAGATGTTAGCACATTCCATCTCCACACAAATTTCACACCGGGCAACAGTTTAAAACTCGGACGTGATCACCCATTCGATAATCTATACTACTACATAAGACAAGCAGACTTTTACAGTTGTTTCCAAAAATATCGAAAAGTACTGGACCGATTTACTTCAAATTTTTACACGATACTCTAATAAACGTTCGGACGGACAAAGACTACATACTGTCTTAATATAAGTGGTATATAAAGATATATGTTTTATATACAGGGATCACGTTATTAGCAAAACTCTCGAAAAGTTCTCGACCAATTTTTTTCAAATTTTTACACGATACTGTGCAAACGTGCAGACAGACATAGGCTACAATTTATATACTACATATTTTTAAGATATACAGTATATAAATATATATGTGCTACACAAGGCGTAAAAGTTGTGACGATAAATATCGAGAAGTTCTTGACCATTTTATTTCAAATGTTTACACGTTAATCTCATAGACATTCAGACAAACGAAAGTTATACATTTTTTTAAAAATCAATGTACACGTTTTCTGTTAAAACCGACTGTGAGAAAGAAAATACTGTGTTGTACTCTGCTATGAAAATGTGCGGCTTTGTTTTCTTTCCCGCAGCCAGACAATTTTTTTCTCCAATATTTATTCTTTCTCATTATATATATAACTGAAAATTGTGTATACAACAATCCGTTGTTTTGTTTTCGTGCTCACAGCTGGTTAACGCAGAAAACAGAAAAGTTGTGTTTATGGCTTATCGGCTTATGATTAGAGAATCTCTGTACTACGGAATATGAATTTGCAGCATCAATAAACCAGGCTCACAGTCAAAGAGAGGAGGGAAGATAAGTTGGACACAGGGGTGGAGGGGGAGGGGACATAAGAGAGGGGGAACGATGAGATGTACAGACAGAAGTGGAAGGAGAGTGTGGAGAGAGACAAGGGTAGGGAGGTGGTAGAGAGAGGGCGGTGGATATGATGGACAGACAGAAGGAGGAGGAAGAGGAGGAGGAGAAGAAAGAGATGGACAAAGAACGGGCGAGTAGGATATACAAATTTAGCTATTGGGAAGTATTGCTGGTTTGTTAGTAACACAATAATATCAGGTTTTCGAATAATCGGGAACGAATACGGCAGTGGAAGTGACAGCAGCGAAGGACTCGGTGTTTAGTCGAGAGGCAGAGCGTCGGGTTTTTGTGCGGCGCGGCTGGCTGGAGGAAGCGCTCGGTTTCATGGCTGTTGGAGAAATGGTGCGTGCGCCGCGCGGGGCGCGACCGCTGCCCACAACTCAGGGCGCGCTCCAGCCGTGGCACGTAACTGCCAAAAAGAGACGTCACAAAGTGTAACACACTGCACGCACGCCACTCTCCCACAGAGGCGGCCCGCTTTCCTCCTACGTGGCAATTCAAAACGAACCCTGCTGAAGACGCCCTCTTTCACAACAGTTAAGATCTGTGCGACGCACACAATCGATGTTGTAAACCCAAAGAATCCGGAAAATCCACAGTCTGGCCACCAGTTATCCGTGAAAACACGAACAGTAAGCGAGTATACTCATTGAATTTGATCGTTCTGTCAGTATTATGAGGGGACTTCGAAAAGTAAGTTGTACATTACTTTGACAGGCGAAGTAACTTTTATTCAATACTGCACTACACCTCAAAGTGACACAGATATACTGCACTATTTTCCAGCATAGTTATTAGGTATCTGTAAACGACGGTCGGAACATTCTACCAATCGTTCAGTACCTCGAAGATAGAAATTCACTCCTTGGTCACGGAGCCAGTCGAGGACCCAATTGCGGACACTCCGCATCGTTGTAAAACCTCACCCCTCGAATACGTTCCTTCAGCTTTCCGAAAAGATGGAAACTGCTTGGTGCGAAATTTTGACAATATGGGGAATTTTTCCAAGGCTCCCATCGAAAAAGCCTAAGCAAAGATTATGATATGCGCGTCGTGTAGGATATTACATTGTCTGTACGAGAGTAATGCGTTTGATTAATTTACCGCCCCTGTTGTTCTTTACGGTATCGCGCAGCGACGCCAATGTTGCCCAGTTTGAATAGGCATTAAAGTGTATGCCCTTTGCCATAAACTACACTACTGGCCATTGAAATTGCTACACCAAGAAGAAATGCAGATGATAAACGGGTATTCATTGGACAAATATATTATACTAGAAATGATTGGTTCAAATGGCTATGAGCACTATGGGACTCAACTTCTAAGGTCATTAGTCCCCTAGAACATAGAACTAGTTAAACCTAACTAACCTAAGGACATCACACACATCCATGCCCGAGGCAGGATTCGAACCTGCGACCGTAGCGGTCTCGCAGTTCCAGACTGCAGCGCCTAGAACCGCACGGCCACTTCGGCCGGCACTAGAACTGACATATGATTACATTTTCACGCATTTTGGGTGCATAGATCCTGAGAAATCAGCACCCGGAACAACCACCTCTGGCCGTAATAACGGCCTTGATACGCCTGGGCATTGAGTCAAACAGAGCTTGGATGGCGCGTGCAGGTACAGCTGCCCATGCAGCTTCAACACGACACCAGAGTTCATCAAGAGTAGTGACTGGCGTATTGTGACGAGCCAGTTGCTCGGCCACCATTGACCAGACGTTTTCAGTAGGTGAGAGATCTGGAAAATGTGTTGGCCAGGGCAGCAGTCGAACATTTTCTGTCTACAGAAAGGCCCGTACAGGACCTGCAACATGCTGTCGTGCATTATCCTGCTGAAATGTAGGGTTTCGCAGGGAGCGAATGAAGGGTAGAGCCACGGGTCGTAAGACATCTGAAA
The DNA here is from genome assembly GCF_023864345.2 of Schistocerca serialis cubense. Taxonomy (NCBI): domain Eukaryota; kingdom Metazoa; phylum Arthropoda; class Insecta; order Orthoptera; family Acrididae; genus Schistocerca; species Schistocerca serialis. The sequence continues at coordinate 139,348,450 of NC_064640.1, read as the reverse complement.
TGTAACGTCCACTGTTCAAAGTGCCGTCAATGCGAACAAGAGGTGACCGACACGTGTAACCAATGCCACCCCATACCATCACGAAGGGTGATACGCCAGTATGGCGATGACGAATACACGCCAAACACGGGTGTGACCATTGTGATGCTGTAAACAGAACCTGGAATAATCCGAAACAATGACGTTTTGCCATTCGTGCACCCATGTTCGTCGTTGAGTACACCACCGCAAGCGCTCCTGTCCGTGATGCAGCGTCAAGGGTAACCGCAGCCACGGTCTCCGAGCTGATAGTCCATGCTGCTGCAAACGTCGTCGAACTGTTCGTGCAGATGGTCGTTGTCTTACAAACGTCCGCAGCTGTTGACTCAGGGATCGAGACGTGGCTGCACGATCCGTTACAGCCATGCGAATAAGATGCCTGTCATCTCGTCTGCTAGTGATACGAGGCCGTTGGGATCCAGCACGGCGTTCCGTATTACCCTCCTGAACCCACCGATTCCATATTCTGCTAACAGTCATTGGATCTCGACCAACGCGAGCAGCAATGTCGCGATACGATAAACGGCAATCGCGATAGGCTACAATCCGACTTTTATCACAATCGGAAACGTGATGGTACGCATTTCTGCTCCTTACACGAGGCATCACAACAACGTTACACCAGGCAACGCCGGTCAACTGCTGTTTGTGTATGAGAAATCGGTTGGGAACTTTCCTCATGTCAGGACGTTATAGGTGTCGCCACCTTCGCCAACCTATGTGAATGCTCTGAAAAGCTAATCATTTGCATATCACAGCATCTTCTTCCTTTCGGTTAAATTTCACGTCTGCAGCACGTCATCTTCGTGGTGTAGCAATTTTAATGGCCAGTAGTGTATGTGGCCCCGACCTTCCCTGTTCATACGATGTTTACGATATTGCAGTGCATATGTTATACCAAATTGCGATGCAAAGTTCCTTCGGACACGTATGCATATCCGAGGGAATAGGTGTTGCGTCGACTACAGCCGTCATGAAACACAGTAAATGTATTGGCAACTGCGAATATGGACAACCATCAGCTGTAGAATGGAATGACGGCAGCGAAAATTTGTGCCGGACGGAAACTGGAAGCCTTACTATTTTGCTACCATTGCACAACTCAGGGCCAGTCCGAAACGTCCATATGTGGTCCATCATGTATCTGCTACGGTACTCGCATATCCATTATGTATTATCCCGTACAGGGTCGGCGGATAAATACTGTATTGCAGAGCACGAATGTTCGAAGGAACTTTGTATCGTAATTCGGAATAACATAGGCACTGCAGTATCATATTTATCCGCAGACATTGGGCAAGCGACTTCCAAGTAAACTGTCTCCCCTCTGTGGGAACATGCATAATGGATGTACGTGTACAGGTTGCAGACACTTGGTTGACGACATATGGAGGTTTAGGTCTGGCTGTCAGTCGTGCTCGGATAGCCAGAGTGGTCCAGTAGACCTTACTATAGGCTCTGGCACTGGAGCCGCTCCTCTGTGACCTCCGTCAACGCCTCACCGGACTTACCTTACGTGGCGTCACACATCGCAGTACAGCATATGCAGACAAGCTGTTGTGTTCCGCAACCACGACGATACGACCAGCGCACCAGAATGAATTGGCACATACGGTGTGGCCTCAGGCTATCTCACCACCACAAAATCGGTCGCAATGAACATAGTAGACGGGTTGACCCCAGCGTGTGTCGATCCCCTACAGCTTAGTGGTACTATCAAATGTCTCGGAGTAGAGTTTCACGACGACATACGAGCACTGTGGCTCTTAATTACCGAGGCTTATTACAACAAATTCGGGTCCAGGACTCCAACCTTGGTCTGCCAACCCTCGACATTCTTCAAAGGACACCCATCCTCAATATTTACACACCTTCCCCACACAGCGCCTGTATTTCCAATGCCGTTACTGATGGCTCTACGTATTTGAGCGGCATTCAGAGCTCACGTCAGTACAGGGTTGCTCTTCAAAGTTTACATCTACATCTACATCAATACTCCGCAAGCCACCTGACGGTGTGTGGCGGAGGGTACCCTGAGTACCTCTATCGGTTCTCCCTTCTATTCCAGTCTCGTATTGTTCGTGGAAAGAAAGATTGTCGGTATGCCTCTGTGTGGGCTCTAATATCTCTGATTTTATCCTCATGGTCTCTTCGCGAGATATACGTAGGAGGGATGGTATGTTCTCGAAACTTCAACTAAAGCTCGTACCGAGCTACTGAGCGTCTCTCTTGCAGAGTCTTCCACTGGAGTTTATCTATCATCTCCGTAACGCTTTCGCGATTACTAAATGATCCTGTAACGAAGCGCGCTGCTCTCCGTTGGATCTTCTCTATCTCTTCTATCAACCCTATCGTGTACGGATCCCATACCGGTGAGCAGTATTCAAGCAGTGTACTAACAAGTGTACTGTAATCTATTTCCTTTGTTTTCGGACTGCATTTCCTTAGGAATCTTCCATCGAATCTCAGTCTGCCATCTGCTTTATCGACGATTAATTTTATATTGTCATTCCATTTTAAATCACTCCTAATGCCTACTCCTAGATAATTTATGTAATTAACTGCTTCCAGTTGCTGACCTGCTGTATTGTAGGTAAATCATAAAGGATCTTTCTTTCTGTGTATTCGCAGCACATTACACTTGTCAACATTGGGAATCAATTGCCATTCCCTGCACCATACGTCAATTCGTTGCAGATCCTCCTGCATTTCAGTACACTTTTCCATTGTTACAACCTCTCGATATACTACAGCATCATCCGCAAAAAGCCTCAATGAACTTCCGATGTTATCCACAAGGTCATTTATATAAATTGTGAATAACAAATGTGCTACGACACCCCCCTGCGGCACACCTGAAATCACTCTTACTGCAGAACACTTCTCTCCATTGAGAATGACATGCTGCGTTCTGTTATCTAGGAACTCTTCAATCCAATCACACAATTAGTCTGATAGTCCATATGCTCTTACGTTGTTCATTAAACGGCTGTGGTGAACTGTGTCAAACGCCTTGCGGAAGTCAGTTATGAGTCGCTGATCCTTCTCCCAGACAGGGGAGGTCTTGGCCTAGTCCACGTTCTCGACAGAGTGGTGGCTCTGTTTGTCAGCTCGCACATGAAGCTGTGCCGCCACTGTCGGGAAAGTTTGACAGGTTTGCTGTTGGAGGCCTTACCTCAGCCCTCCCTTACGCTCCTACTGACGACACAAGATATCTCCCCCCCTCCCCCACCTTTCTACTAAAAAAAATTGTTCAAATGGCTCTAAACAGTATGGGACGTAACATCTGAGGTCATCAGTCCCCTAGACTTAGAACTACTTAAACCTAACTAGCCTAAGTACATCACACACATCCATGCCCGAGGCAGGATTCGAACCTGCGACCGTAGCAGCAGCGTGGTTCCGTACTGAAGCGCCTAGAACCACTCGGCCACAGCTCTTTCTGCTGCTTCGGTCACTTTTACACTGAACAGAGTTATGTCCGTATCGCAGTACCACCGAGGAAATAGGCGACGGCGCCAGAGATATATCGCGCCGTGCAACAGAGGCATCCACCAAACGTCGTGGAGGCCAAGAAACTTTATGTTAATTGGAAGGTGGTGTGGCAGACGACACACGCGATTACAATGGATACAGACGTTCGATCCACATGGTGCATTACAGTCAGTGGTAAACAGATCATTCGATCGCGCCTCCACAAGACAAATATGGCGAACTCGCCTCTGTCTGTGGACTGTGGAATACCAGACACGGACGAGCACAGTTTCAGACGTGGCACCACAGAACACAATGCGCTTAGTGCGACAAATTTTGTCGTACTTTCTGCAGGTAACCCCGGAACATATCGCAGCTCGGCTCCTGCTTTTTCCGGATGAAGTGTATCCCCGCGCACCAAAACCAACGCAGTCTCGTGGGTCCGTGGCGACGCGGTAAAATATTTATTTCACGATGGATATAAAAATTTATTGGACTTTTGGAACTACCTGCAAGAATGTCCTTCTAGGGTTGTAGGGAACCCAAGATATAGGCAATATTTTTCTGATTATTATTTAGGAAGTGCTCTACGTGAGCCTCCTTGCAGTTTGATCTTCAACAGGTAGGAGAAGATACCCGCTGAATGAGCTGACAAGAACACGACCAATTATCATTGGAATAACGCAACACTTACGTGAAGACATACTTGGATCATTAAGCGTAAGGAGAGCAGCGGCGCACCCTTCTACGTCGTGTTCGACGCATATTTTCCGTTTCCCCATGTGCATTAGTTCGGTATAGGGAAGTGCCGAGATTATTAGTTTCGTTTACTTGGTGCACGGTGCGGTGCTAGTTACACATATTGGTAAAACGAAAATACGGATAAAAATATAAATAAATACATAAAATTTTAAGAAAATTAGAATGCCTTAAAAATTTTCCACTATTAATTTCCTTTCACCATACCTAAATACCTTAAAAAATGGCAAGGCGTCCGCCCGCAATAAGCGTGAAATCCGGGTTCGGGTCCCAGTCCGGCACAAATTTTCACTGTCGTCATTTCATTCTACAGCGGATGTTGTCCATCCGCAATTTCGAATACATTTAATATATTCCCTATTGATCACTGAACCTGCTATTTCTTCTGTGGAGGCGAGGAGGTGTGTCTCCATTCCATAGATGCCCTCTTTGTTGCAGGTGTGAAATGATTCACCGACGTCTCATCGCCCGTAACTATGCAGCTTAGGAAATCGTTTCTTTCCACGGAGTAAAGCTCTAGGAAATCCAGAGACGCCACTAACCTTTGTGTACGCCTGACAGTGATCCCGGAACCCAGCGTGAGCACAATTCCTGTTACTGCGGACGATGTCGGACGATGCAATGAAGACTGGCTATTGAGATTTGCACCTGCTGAGCAACATCCTCGATTGTCACTCTGCGACTGCTGCGCATCAGTTCCTCCATTGCCTGGACATTGTCGTCAATGGTCGGTACCGGTGGCCTTCCTTTCCGATCAGCAACACCCACGCTTGTGTGCCCTCTGTCAAATTGTTGCTAGCATTTCAGTACGACTGGACGCGGCATTACATTTGGCCCGCGTACCGCCAGAATTTTTCAGTGAATCTGCGTGAAATTTAAACGTTTTGCGCTCAAGAGTCGTATTGTCGCGCGTACTTCAACTTTTGAGTTCGTGTCCAGCTGCCGCGCTATTTTACTCGCGGGGCAGCAGAACTGTGTCTACAAGAAATTCGCGCCGGCCGTGGTGGCCGAGCGGTTCTAGGCTTTTATGTCCAGAACCGCGCGACTGCTGCGGTCGCAGGTTCGAATTCTGCCTCGGGCATGGGTGTGTGTGATGTCCTTAGGTTAGTTAGGTTTAAGTAGTTCTAAGTTCTAGGGGACTGATGACCTCAGATGTTAAGTCCCATAGTGCTCAGAGCCATTTGAACCAAGAAATTCGCCACATGTATTCTCTTGTGACAACTTTATACTCTTCTTGAGCAATGTTCTTAGTGTAAGACGACATTTTAATTGACTTTCTAAAGTCTCTATATAGTTACTAAAAAATTTCGGTTTCATCCGGCGTCACGAGTCACGTGAGATGTATCACATCATTTATTTAGTGAAAAATTAAGTATATTGGAAGTAGCTATAACGCAAATGATAGTACGGGACGGGCCTGTAATTAAAAATGGTTCAAATGGCTCTAAGCGCTATGGGACTTAATATCTGAGGTCATCAGTCCAGCCGGCCGGTGTGGCCGAGCGGTTCTAGACGCTACCGTCTGGAACCGCGTGACCGCTAGGGTCGCAGGTTCGAATCCGGCCTCGGGCATAGGTGTGTGTGCTGTCCCTAGGTTAGTTAGGTTTAAGTAGTTCTAAGTCTAGGGGACTGATGACCTCAGAAGTTAAGTCCCATAATGCTCAGAGCCATTTGAACCATTTGTCATCAGTCCCCTAGACTTAGAACTACTTAAACCTAACCAACCTAAGGACATCACACACATCCATGCCTGAGGCAGGATTCGAACCTGCGACCATAGCAGCAGCGCGCTTCTGGATTGAAGCGCCTAAAACCGCTCGTCCACAGCGACCGGCCGGGCCTGTAATTACACTTAACTTTTGTCTCAGCTGATACATTGTAGCAACTATGTCTTTTTTTCATTTTATTTTTTGGAACGACATAGTTTTAACAGTACTCGGAAGCTCTGGAAAAAGACGAGTAGAGTGATGCAACGCTTGTTAATTATCAGACTAAGGCATGGCCTGCCAGAGACACAGCGACCACTGGTGTTAACATGGAGACAAAACAGCCACAGGTAGCGGTCAGAATACAGGGTGATTCAAAAAGAATACCACAACTTTAGGAATTTAAAACTCTGCAACGACAAAAGGCAGAGCTAAGCACTATCTGTCGGCGAATTAAGGGAGCTATAAAGTTTCATTTAGTTGTACATTTGTTCGCTTGAGGCGCTGTTGACTAGGCGTCAGCGTCAGTTGATGCTAAGATGGCGACCGCTCAACAGAAAGCTTTTTGTGTTATTGAGTACGGCAGAAGTGAATCGACGACAGTTGTTCAGCGTGCATTTCGAACGAAGTATGGTGTTAAACCTCCTGATAGGTGGTGTATTAAACGTTGGTATAAACAGTTTACAGAGAATGGGTGACAGAGCACTTCATCACTGGCCTCCAAGAAGCCCTGATCTCACCCCCTGCGATTTTTTCTTATGGGGGTATGTTAAGGATATGGTGTTTCGGCCACCTCTCCCAGCCACCATTGATGATTTGAAACGAGAAATAACAGCAGATATCCAAACTGTTACGCCTGATATGCTACAGAGGGTGTGGAACGAGTTGGAGTATCGGGTTGATATTGGTCGAGTGTCTGGAGGGGGCCATGTTGAACATCTCTGAACTTGTTTTTGAGTGAAAAAAAAACCTTTTTAAATACTCTTTGTAATTATGTATAACAGAAGGTTATATTAAGTTTCTTTCATTAAATACACATTTTTAAAGTTGTGGTATTCTTTTTGAATCACCCTGTATTAGTACTGAGCAGGATGCCGCAGTGGTTAGTACACTGGACTCTCGTTCGGGAAGACGACGGTTCAAAGCCCCGTCGGTCACCCAGATTTGGGGTTCGGCGATTTCTTCCAAATCGCTCCAGGCAAATGCCGCTATGGTTCCTTCAAGTGGGCGCCGCTGATTTTCTTCTCCATCCTTGAAACAATACGAGCTTCTGCTCCGTCTCCGATGACTTCGTTGTCGACGGAAGGTTAAATACTAATCTTCCTTCTTCAGTTTTAGCGGTTTAGCTCGTCACTGTCAGATGTGTAGAAATAAAATTATTTAACAATAACATCAGTTAAATTTAATTACAAAAGTCTACTTACAGCGTGGTGACTCACGAATTACTGCCTTGGGTTAAAAGTAGCGCTCGGTTCAAAAACAAAGCGGTGAGCGTTATATCTGTAATGTTTATTGCAAGCTCAGAGGCTGGGTGTGTGATCAAAGTACAACTGAGGAAATTGTGCGATCCCATGGGGAACGTCAGAGATATCGATATGTACAAGCGACATATTAGCATAATATTCTATAAGTCACCGAAAATTTAAATTTACCTCACTCTGCTCACTCAATTACTTTTTCGGGTTTCTTTTCTTTTCTGTTAATATTTACAACTCCAGCACCATATTTGACAACAAGCAGACTTGCGCAGTGTGGATTACGCTCATGGTACCCCCTGTCTCTCCTATTCAAACGTCCACCTAGATTTTGATTTACGGTGTTCTTTATTGTGAACATGAAGCGGTATTCGTGTCGAGAACTCTTGATTGATTGATTGATTGATTGTCGGGGTTTATTAGACTAAACGGCTAGGTCACCACTCCCGCTCGAGAATTCTTCATTCACAATCCCCGCAACTGATTTTGTACACTCCTGATGTACTGTATTCATCCCAGAAAAAATTCCCTCTGAGTTTCAAAACGTGTCCAATAAAATCATTAGTCGTTTACACCTAGGAAAGATAACAGTCGATCTACTGGTCGTAACAAAGTGGCAGAAGTATCAAGAAACCACAAAACAGAAAATAGTGGTTGCAACGACAAATTTTAGACTTCAGAAGATGAGGATGATTTACAGAGAAAAATTCAAACTGTACTGAACAGAGCTACAACTGCCACACAACACTAGCTCTAACTGCTAATGCTACAGCGCAACTGGCGCAAATAGCTTATGCTACCAATTTATACATACGACCATTTTTACAATTATCATTTGGTTATTTTCATTTCCAGTTTGCATCATATTATTTGTACATGGTAACAAATGATTTCACGTTACAGCAATATTTCATCATCAATTTTATAATTTACCAATTTAGTTTCGGCAGTCCTACTTTGATTAGTTGTGTTACAATGGTGGCTCTCCCTACTTGCAATTTACAAATTTCACTAGATTTTAGTATTTAACTAAATTTTAATGTTGACAAGCCAGACTAAAGTGTTGCATGTTATTATAACATGATTAGAAAGTATTTATCTCGAAGTTTCTCGTATCAAATTGTTATATAGAATCGAATTTCTTAACAAAGCTGTGTATTCCGTGGAAACACACAACTTTATTTGAGTAATCTGATAAAACTATTGCTCTCTATGATACACTTCAGACCTCCTTTTCACCAAATTTCATAACACATGTTACTAAAGCCGACTACATTTTTCTTCATGAAATGCAAAACACCTAATTTTCAGTTAATTTCTCCTTGTAATCATATAATTAATTAAGGCTATTGTGTAGGATAATTTCGTCAGGAACAACAATTGGCAAACCAAAATCCTTATAACTACAACAATTGCGGTGTATTACTTCCTAATTTATGTCGGAATATTTTAAAAGTAAATGAAAAGTGACGTGTTTGATTGTCAATTAAGACAACACATAAGGAAGAACGTTCAGTTGGGAAACAAACAGTAGGAATGTAGTGTAGCCTCACATATTTCACTCAAATTCTGATTCCTCTAAAGATGTGTATATCAGTGACGAATTTCTGAAATTTTTCTAAATGATTCACTACCCGCCCGGGTATCTGGATGTGGTGAAGTTCCGCTTACGGGACGGGGAGTTACGCCACCCCCGGATCGATTCCGCCTGGCCGATTAACGACGGGTCGGTATTAGGGCTAGCACAGATGTCGTTTCAGGCGGTTTCCCTCATTACAAGAGGTGAATACCGGGTTGTTACCCACCTCACTCTTATGATTCGCAGATATTTAGAAAACTTTCACTCACTTTCATATGAACAACACTACACGCAGGCCATTAGGATACACACATTCAGTCCCGAGGGTAACAATGTGACCACCGGAAGGAAATCCGGCCACACCTTAAATTAACCATGCCAAATTAGTTGATAACCATGCCGACCCTGCATCGATACGCGACAAAGGCACAAGAAAAAGAAGAAAATAAGGAGAGTGTAAATGATCCACTAAGAGGTAACAACACTTCTTGTGGGAATAAATGCATTTAGTAACTGTCAAAATATCCACGGGTGTGCTGCCGGTCTATAGTGTCCAACGGGCACGGCCCGTTGGACACTATAGACCGGCAGCACACCCGTGGATATTTTGACTATCAAATACGCCGGGAGAAACTCAAGAATCACATTTAGTAACTAAATACATTTAGCAGCTAACTATCACCAGCCGGGTTGTAGGCGAGGACAGGATTCTCTCATTCTGAAATACACTGAAGCGCGACAGAAACTGGTATATGCATGCATATTCAAATACAGAGATATATATAAACAGGCAGAATACAGCGCTGCGGTCGGAAACGCCTACGTAAGGCAACAAGTGTCTGACGTAGTTGTTAGATCGGTTACTGCTGCTACAATGGCAGGTTATCAAGTTTTAAGTGAGTTTCAGTGTGGTGTTATAGTCGGCGTACGAGCGATAGGACACAGCATCTCCGAGGCAGCGATGAAGTGGGGATTTTCCGTAAGACCGTTTTACGAGTGTACTGTGAGTATCAGGAATCCGGTAAAACATCAAATCTCCGACATCGCTGCTGCCGGAAAAAGATCCTGCAAGAACAGGACTAACGACGACTGAAGAGAATCGTTCATCATGACAGAAGAGCAACGCTTTCGCAAATTGCTGCAGATTTCAATGCCGGGCCATCAACGAGTGTCAGCGTGCGAACCATTCAACGAAACATCATCAATATGGGCTTTTGGAGCCAAAGGCTCACTCGTGTAACCTTGATGACTGCACGACACAAAGCTTTAAGCCTCGACCGGGCCCGTCAACGCCAACATTGGGCAGTTGATGACTAGAAACATGTTGCCTGGTCGGAAGAGTCACGTTTCAAATTGCACCGAACGGATAGACGTGTACGGGAATGGAGACAACCTCATGAATCCATGAACCCTGCATATCAGAAGGGGACTGTTCAAGATGGTGGAGCCTCTGTAATTGTGTGGGGCGTGTGCAATTGGAGTGCCGTGGGATCCCTGATACGTCTAGATACCACTCTGACAGGTGATACGTACATAAGGATCGTATCTGATCAACTGCATCCATTCATGTCCATTGTGCATTACCACGGACTTGGGCAATTCCAGCAGTACAATGCGACACCCCACACGTCCAGAATTTCTGTAGAGTGGCTCCAGGACCATTCTTCTGAGTTTAAACACTTCCGCTGGCCACCAGACTCCCCAAACATGAACATACTGAGTACATCAGGGATGCTTTGCAACGTGTTGTTCAGAAGAGATCTCCACCCCATCGTACTCTTAAGGATTTATGGACAGCCCTTCAGGATTCATGGTGTCAGTTCCCTCCAGGATTCATGGTGTCAATTCCCTCCAGCACTGCTGGCCGGAATAGCCGAGCGGTTCTAGGCGCTTCAGTCTGGAACCGCGAGACCGCTACGGTCGCAGGTTCGAATCCTGCCTCGGGCATGGATGTGTGTGATGTCCTTAGGTTAGTTAGGTTTTAGTTGTAAGTTCTAGGGGACTGATGACCTCAGATGTTAAGTCCCGTAGTGTTCAGAACGATTTCAACCATGTGTAATGCAGGCATTGAGATTGGAGGTCGTTACTTCCAACGCTGCTTCGACATTAAGTTGTTGCTCTTTCACAGAGATGACATAAGTATTGCCGGTGCAAGATGTTGTACACAAACTGATCTCTCGATTATGTCCACAAATGTTCGACGGAATTCATGTCGGTAGATCTGGGTGACGAAATTATTCGCTCGAACTGTCCAGAATGTTCTCCAAACCAACTGCGAACAGTTGTGGCCCGATGACATGTCATCCATAAAAATTCCACAGTTTTTGGGGAAGATAACTCACATGAATGGCTGTAAACGGTCTTCAAGTAACAGAACATCCAGTGAAGTCAGTCCATTCCATGTTAACACAACCCACACCAACTTGCACACTGATGGGTCAGCAGCTAGATCCTTATCACCAACAATACATACAAGCAATGTGCCTAAATAGTACTGAATCCAGTGCTCAGTTGTAATGCATGGTCGGCCGATGTGGCCGAGCGGTTCTAGGCGCCTCAGTCTGGAACTGCGCTACCGCTACGGTCGCAGGTTTGAATCCTGCCTCTGGCATGGACGTGTGTGATGTCCTTAGGTTAGTTAGGTTTAAGTAGTTCTAAGTTCTAGGGGACTGATGACCATAGATGTTAAGTCCCAAAGTGCTCAGAGCCATTTGAACCATTTTGAACCAGAGCCCTCCAGCACTACTTCAGACATTAGGCGAGTCCGTGCCTCGTCGTGTTGCGGCACGTCAGCGTGCTCGCGGAGGTCCTGCACAGTATTAAGGCAGATGTACCAGTTTCTTTGGCTTTTCAGTGTATGGTAAGGTGTTATTTCTAGTTTGAGGTAGAAGCGTCAGCACCTCGTGTCAGAGACCTAGGGTACAAAAGTAAGTCTCTCCTGCCCGAAACTCCGAGGTTATTTGTTTTTTTCGCGAAGGAAGAGTAAAATGAAATGGATTGGGAAATCCGATTTGTGGCGGATAGCACAGTCGCAGTGCCAGACAGGGCGTCTCTTCGCTGGAGAGTGGCAGCTCCCTGTTTCTGGAAATTCGCTTTTTGTGGCATCCGATCAGGTGTCAGTGACAGCGCACATTCAGTGTCCTGCTGTCGATTTAGACTCGGTCTTTGGCATCACAGGCAAGCGACGTGCGCTAATTAACTGCGCATTGATTCCGGCGCACCGCCGAACAAAACGGCGCCCACCGACGTCAGAAAGGATGACGGATTCGGGAGCACAGCGGCGCGGAATGCTGCCGAAATATTACGAATACTGTCAGCAAGTATTTCACAAAGCGCTGCCTTCCCTTGTCTCGCCTCACAGCGTGATATGCCGTCTGTAAGTGGCGGGCGAAATTACCGCTGGCCGTCGCGCTTCCGCTGCGCCGTCTTTCAAAAGACACGTGTCACAATTTTTCACGTGCTTCTCTCTCAGCTGCTGAAATATCTAGACAATGCCACCGCTTCTCAATATAAGCGTAAAAAAGGTCTGCGTCGGAATTGCTTATTGATAATTCCTCCGTTTCATTAGTATCAGCCATCCACGACTGGATGAAAACTTTTCTAGACTTTTCCATGCATTACAGATTTTCTCCGATATACATCAGCATTTCTGCTGTATATTTTCTGATGTCATCTACCAGTCTTCGATAATATAGACCTTCTGCCTTCTCTTAAATTTTAGACTCCAGCAAAGAACTTCACTCGTTGTAATGAATCGTCAGCAGTTTTACAGCTTGTTATTTGGAAGGGAATCATTTTGAACATACGATAGACCTTGTCTCCAACAATGGTAAACGTTAATGATCGAAGCAAAAGAAATGAACTAAAAGCTGTGCTGCGGCCGGGATTAGAACGCAGGACTTCTTATTTGTTCGGTAGAAATGCGAACCATTACACCACCACAACACAATGAGGAAAGCTGCAGCACGAACTACGTAAATTGACTGCCCTTCCTAACACAAACGTCGTATCTTCTGCTTATTTTCCCTTTACATTGTCATACTGCCAGGGCTCTTCGACATTGGGATAGCACCCCAGCGTTGGACGTAATGGGAAAGTCCTGTACCACAGGTGATCTTATAATTAAATGTTTCCCTGAGACATTTAAGTCTCTTCTTTATGTACGATAATGATCGAAGCAAACGTGGGGAGGACACTCGACTTGGGTAGGTCGAGCAGCCATGTTCACCATTGTGCTGTGGTGGTGTAATGTTTATTATTTCTGCCTAACAAGCAAGAAGACCTGGTTCGAGTCCTGGACGCAGTACAAGTTTTAGTTCATTTTTTGGGCTTCGATCATTATCGTAGATAATGAACAAACTTAAATGTCTCAGAGGAACATTTAATTATAAGATCTATAAGATCACATATGGTACATAAATTTCCCATCACACCCAACGCTGGGGTGCTTTTCCAATGTCGGAGAGCCCTGGCAGTAGTGACAGTGTAAAGCGAAAATAAGCAGAATATATGAAGTTTGTGTTGGAGAGGGCACTCAGGTTGACCAGTTCGTGCAGCAATGTTCACCATTGTGCTGTGGTGCTGTAATGGTTAGCATTTCTACCTATTAAGCAAGAAGAAACGGGTTCGAGTCCCCACGGCAGCAGAAATTTTAATTCATTTCTTCTGCTTCGATGAAGAATGCCCTCCCGACGTTTGTTTCGATCATTATCGTAGATAACGAAGAGACTTAGATGTCTCAGGGAGACATTTAATCATAAGATCTATAAGATCACCAATGGTACACGACTTTCCCATTACGTCCAACGCTGGGGTGCTATTCCAATGTCGGAGAGCCCTGGCAGTAGTGACAATGTAAAGGGAAAACAAGCAGAAGATATGAATTGAAGTTTGTGTTCAGGAGGGTACTCAACTTGAGTAGTTCGTGCAGCAGTGTTCACCATCGTGCTGTGGTGTTGTAATGGTTAGCATTTCTGCCTAGCAGGCAAGAAGACACGGGTTCGAGTCCCCACCGCAGCCGAAATTTTAATTCATTTCTTCTGCTTCGATGAAGAGACTTAAAGGTCTCAGGGAAATATTTAATTATAAGATCTACTGAAAAACGTGCTACAGAAGAATCGAATGAGTAACTATACTGCATATCAGTATTATTCCTGTTCGATGTAGTTACCAGGCTTGATAAGGTACATAACGAGCGTGGGCAGCAGCAAATGTTGAGTGAACGCTGTGAAGGACCGGAGATGCAACGTACTGCTGTGAGACAGCGCTATCATCAACTGACAAGTGACCTAATGTTGAATTTCATAGGAAAGTGAGAGCAGGCCTGGAACCTCACTGACTGGAGTATAATTGTCTCCAGTGATGAGTCCTGCTTCGAAATGAGTCACGATGTCCTTCCAATAAGAGTATCGAGACGTCCTGGACACTGGTGGGATTCCAATCTGATGTCGCCCGACAACAAGTCTGGGGTTTTGATGTCACCCGACGCACCCTTACAGCACAGCGGTACGTCGACGGTACCCTACTCCACGTTTTGTTGCCCTTCAAGTCAAGTGACCTTGAGCTTACGTTTCAGCAAGATAATGTCCGCCCGCACTCGGCGAGAGTTTCTGCTGCTGGTCGTCGTGCTTGTCAAACCCTGCCTTGGCCAGCAAGGTTGCCAGATCTCTCCCCAATTCAGAACGTTTGAAACAGTATGGGCACGACCCCACCAAGCAGCTCGGGAGTTTGGCGATCTGACGCGTCAGTTGGACAGAATTTGGCACGATATCCCCCAGGAGGACCTCCAATATCTGTACCATTCATTTCCAAGCCAATAACTGCTCGCCTAAACGCCGGAGGTGGACCAACGTGAGCCGGCCGAAGTGGCCGTGCGGTTAAAGGCGCTGCAGTCTGGAACCGCAAGACCGCTACGGTCGCAGGTTCGAATCCTGCCTCGGGCATGGAAGTTTGTGATGTCCTTAGGTTAGTTAGGTTTAACTAGTTCTAAGTTCTAGGGGACTAATGACCTCAACAGTTGAGTCCCATAGTGCTCAGAGCCATTTGAACCATTTGGACCAACGTGTTACTAACTTGCCCAGTTTGTTACGCACTTTCTATTGAATAGATAATCCATTTTTTCTGAAATTGTAATCATTTGTTTGTCTGTATATGTACGTCACATCTACTAATTTCCGTCCCATTCGGATCATTCCTTCGTGGTGAGGAATTTTATTTGTCTCAGATCGTGTATATACCTGGAGAGACATTTACAGAACCAGTGTTTGGTGTTTAAATTTTTCTTACATGGTAAACCCAGTAAAATCCCACATATGCCGATGTTGGCGTCAGTCTCAGGCAACGTAGTACTGTGAGACAGCAAGGTGAACCACGGAGCTGTTTCGTGATTATCAAGTTCTGCTGGCTACAGAAGCAATCAGATCTGGCTATGACGATGCCAAGGACAAAAATGGCTGCAGGATGACAAAGGTCACATGCTCCATAGATCACTTGCACAATGTGAAACTAGTTAGTGCACATGCTATGTGAACCTAATTTGTTTATGTGTGTGAGACTGCACGCTGGTCATTTGCAGAGCGGTAAATACGATGATAGTTTAAATTCAATAAAAATGTACATATTAGTCATTGATATTGCTGATGTTGGAAGTGAGACACACAGTTAACAAAGAGGTAAACATATTTTTCTTGTGTATCTCATATGCTACCCGTGTGTAATTAACTGTTCGCCAGTTTGTTCGCAAGGAACGATGTCAGATTAGAACTAAAATTTACTTCATTTATTCTTAGGCATTTTAAGTTTTTTTAAGTTCATGGATAAACGATCAAAGGCATTTGTGACTATAAATAAATTTTATTTCGAGCCGCTAACCCGTTTATTAATGAGTAACGAACGTAGTTTTCATTCTCTAGTCTTATAGTTATGCACAGTTCTATTCTCCTCAAATTGTGAAGATTTATTTGTTTAATATATATAATCGCAAATTTGAGAAAGAAAGGAAACCGTATCTCAACATAATTTGCATATTTCACCTGATACATGTTTTAAGTCATAGTTACCTGGGGTAATTCACAGGACTAGTGCCTATATGATGAGTGTGGATGAAAGCTAGATATCGTTCTTATTCCTCGCTTATGTGAGATACGTTTTCGTCCAAAGTTATGAGTTATCCCAGACAATTACATCACAAAACATTTTCCTGTGGAAATGTGCAAAATGGTCGAGATCTGGTTTTCTTTCTTTCCCAGACCTGCAATTATGCGAGGAGCAAAAATGAAGTTAGCTGTTTAAGAAGCTCAATGTAAAATCATTCGCCCCGGTAGCCGAGAGCATTAACGCGCCGCTTCTGGGGCACAGCGAAGAGAATCTGACGTGTATCAAATACGCCTTGCGGATTAACGACGAGGGCTGGTTAGCCCCCAGTCAGCCTTCAGCGGCGCAGCGGTTCGGACGGTGTTTACGTCCCTGCCGCACGTCTGTGCGAGAGGTGTTTACGTTAAGTGTGTAGCGGTGTGCCGCGGTATACATAGAAAGAATCATGGCCTTGTCGTTTCGCAAATCGACACTGAAATTTAGTTTTGTTAACGAATATGCTCGACGGAAGGCTTACGAGATCGAACGTTATTTACGGGACGAGGTGAAAATCGAACCTGACGTTCTAGTTGGAATACACTTATCTATAGTCAGCAGCGTGGTCTATGTCAAGCTCATAAATGAAGCGGCATGTGACGAACTACTACTCCGACACCGACAAGGATTTCGTTTCTGTCATTCGGACGGGAATGTTGGAGTGGTAACAGTTGAACATGCCGGCATGGGACTTCGAACAATCCGCGTCTTTGAACTTCCATTCGAAGTGCCAGAAGAATTGGTGACAGACGCCCTGCGTCCATACGGAACGGTCCTATCCCACGTGGCTGAAAAATGGGCGAGTTTCAAGACGTATCCTGTCCTCAATGGCGTCAGACAAATACGGATCGAACTTCGAAAACACGTTCCGTCATACTTGTACATCGCTGGCTGTAGGGCGATTGTCATCTACGACGGACAACCGAGGACGTGCTCTGGGTGTGGGAAGGAGGAGCACTCAGAACGAGTGTGCTCAACGAAGGTTATTACAGCTGCCACGGGATGATCCACCCCTCACGCCGCATCCGACTGTGCTCCCCATGACTTACGTCGCCGCATTACGCGATGACGTGGGCCGCGAGACAGACGCGTACCAGAACACACAGACAGCGGCAGATCGTGGCGAGCCACGGAAGGACGACGTTGCGCTGGACCGCCTGCAGCAGTCACAGGACGCCCTCTCTTCGGTGTTGCTTGCGGCCCCTTCAGATAAGGCACTTGCAGACGTCGATAATACGACGGCGCACGATTCCGACGTCCCCCACGAACAACTGGAGACAATGCTGACCTCTGATTCCGGGGGCCCGGCAACGTAAACAGCGGTCACAAAAAAGCCGGAAGAAGCGACGCCTCACGGTGGAGAACGACCACTCTGATCTAGCAGACAATTCTGAGAAGTTTACGGGTACAGAACAGACGACCATGGATACAGAAGAACAGCCTAGCGTGGATGCAACGGTGGCCAGCGGGACGGCGGCACGACCTACCGCTGACGATGCTCCAGACACAGCGAAGGAGTTCGAACGACGGCAACAGGCTACTGAGGAGGCTACGGCACCTGTACCGCACGACAACGATGGGACACTAGGGGACTGGTCAGAAGAGCCACCCCCGTGGGGAACAGATGATGCCGGAGGAACTGCTCCCACGCACTCTCCCGGTGTAAGACCGGAAGAGTGCACGGAATAACGGCAGACCATATGAGGGGACGGCGGGGGACGTTAGTATGACAGCAGCCTATGTACGGAAAAATTAGCGACTGTACGGTACCATATCTACGTTGACAGCCATGCAACAAGCTTATCGGATAGGGTCTGTTAACATCAATAGCATTGGGACGCCGGTAAAAATCAAGATGCTCAGTGGTATGATAAAGGCTGCGGATTTAGACATAGCACTATTACAGGAAGTTCGGGTACTTCCCCCCTCGGACTTTTACGGTTACGACATTTACTGTTCCCCGTGTGACGAGAGAGGCGTTGGCACAGCTATACTATTAAAGGAAGGGATACGTGCAGACGAAGTAGAGTATTTGCCTTCTGCCCGTGGTACGGCCGTGACCATAGGTGGAATACGTTTGATCAACATATACGCACCGTCAGGCTCGGATAAGAGAAGGGACAGAGCAGATTTTTACGCCCATGAGGTTACACCGTTGTTCCAGGGACGATACGATGGTTGCATACTCGGCGGAGATTTTAATTGTGTGCTCGACAGAAAGGACCAACAACCTAACTATACTACTAGCCAAGAACTTAGGGAGCTGGTCAACGGGATGCAATTAGTCGATACATGGGACCTGAAGTATCGCAACCACCCAGAATATACATTTTTTACTAGCCACTCCGCGAACCGTTTGGATCGGATCTACGTTTCAAGGGCGTTAGCAATGTCGACAGTGGAAGCAGAAATATGGCCGACAGCGTTTACAGACCACGAGGCATATATTTGTACGATTAACCTCGATAGACAGCAGGTATGGAGACGGAGGGGCAATTGGAAGATGAACGTCTCCCTCCTGGGAGATACAGAATGCCGACACATGGTGGAGGACGCGTGGCATGGCTGCCTCCGTGGACGAAATTCTTTCGGTTCTGTCCTGCAGTGGTGGATCGAGTGCGCGAAGCCAGCTTTACGGAGGACGTTAATAGGTTACGGGAAGGAGGTTTCTGAATGGCAGCGCACGACCACTGAGTTTTCCTTTACGGCTCTCCGGGAACTGTTAGCTCAGCCACCTGCACCAGAACGCCAGACGGCCGCCCGCCGAGTTAAGGCGAAGCTGGTACAACTTGCGACCCTGAGGATGGCAGGTACGATGATACGCGCGAGGTCGCAGGATTTCCTGCCCAACGAGGTTCCCTCGATGCATTATGTGATAAAGGAAAGACGAAGAAGACGCAGGAATTTAATACATGAGATCGATCTCGGCGATGGCCGTCGTTTTACAGCGCAAAGGGACATAGCACAGGCGTTCACGGATCATTTTAGCAGATTCTATGCGAGCAACGCTGAGGGTCAGAGGCAGCTGGGGAACGTCCTGGAAGAGATCCCAGACGCGACGAGTGTGAACGAGGAAGCGGACAGGTTATCTGAAATTACGTGTGAAGAACTGGAGGAAGCAATTACACGAGGTGCCTGCAACAAGTCCCCAGGTCCAGACGGATTCCCGTTGGAATTTTACCGTGCCTTTGTGACCATTATGACACCGATGTGGCTATGTATGTTTAATGAGCTTCTGCGGCAAGAAGTACCGGTTCACATTCAATTCACGGAAGGGCTCATGATACCGATACCGAAGCACCGTGGTGGCAAACAGCCTTGTGATTATCGCCCCTTGACCCTCCTTAATAGTTACTATAAGATCTTCATGCGCATCCTGGGCAGTCGTATCAAAACGTCGCTGGAGAATCGAATACATGCCGATCAGACTTGTCTTGGCGGCCTCAGTAATATCCACACAGCCTTGGGAGACTATCGTGACGTCGTCGCCCTCGCGGCTGCATGCCGCCTCCGGGGGGCGATGGTTGCAGTAGATTTCGATCATGCTTTTGATCGCGTGGATCATGTGTACCTCGCGGCGGTGATGAACAGCATGGGTGTCTCGCCATTATTGACCACTGTTGTGATGCGGCTGTTGCACGGCGCCAGATCAGCGATGGTGGTCAACGGAGGGAGAACTGAGTATTTTAAGATCTTGAGATCAGTGAGAGACGGTTGCCCCTTGTCGATCCTCCTTTATGCGATCGCCTTAGAACCGTGCCTCGCAGGCCTTCGCCGCCGTCTTACCGGGATCTCCCTACGGCATTTATCATTCAAATGCAGAGCATACGCGGATGACATTGTGTTCCTCGTACGGAATAAGGGGGAGACTCGAACAGCGCTGGATTGCCTACAGACGTATGGGATGGCAGCTGGAAGTGTGGTCAGCTACCGAAAATCACAATTCATGCATGTGGGGCGTGGACTAGAACCAGGAACGGGAGGACTCTTACCTGCGGTGGAAACCCTCCGCTGTTTGGGTATCACCTTTCATAAAGAGACAGCGAGAACGGCTGCGGACAACTACCGAAGACTGTTACTCAGAGTCCGCACGGCAGTACGACTAAACGCCCTACGGTCGATGGATATCCTGCAGCGAGTGTTACTCGTCAACCTTTATCTCGCGCCCGTGATGTGCCATCTGACACACCTTCTCCCCGTGACGCGCACGATGGCTATGAGGATTTAGGCGGCTTTTAGGTACTATGTATGCATGGGACAACTCTTTAATGTACAGTACAACACGCTTACCCTCCCAGCGCAAGAGGGGGGCGTTGGTTTAGTGAACGTGCACGAGAAGGCGGATGCCATGTATATTAATACTATACTCAAACGGTGTCGCAACAGGAATCACTCGCTTACGGGGACGATCATCGAAGAACTAGTACCAACATCGCATCTTCCTCCAGTCAATGTCGGCCATATATCGCCCCCTTTAACGTATGTGCGCACGTTCATCGTGGAACACAGTTACGTTCGAGAGCGTTTACCGACGACCCGACAGTCGACATCGAAGGACGTGTACCATCTGCCTCTTCGAAAAATTACCCGGAATAGGGTGGAACGGAACCATCCAGCTGTTAATTGGTACGTGGTGTGGCGCACGGTCCACCACCCCCACCTACCTACATCAGTCAGATCAACATGGTACATTGTCGTGAACCGAAAATATCCTACGAATGATAAAAAGTACGCAATACATTTGGCGGATTCGCCCTTGTGTCAGCAATGCGGCGTACTGGATACGGACGACCATCGGCTGGTCTGCGGCGAGGCATTGGCTGTCTGGACTCTCGCAAGAAAGATAATAGCGTTCATGCGGCGCACTATCTATACAGCAGTCTGTTCTGACATAGTATTTTTTCCAGAGGAAACGTATTTTCCGCGTCATAAGACGAACGCAGTGGCGTGAATCACAGGTATGACGGTCCATTACATCTATACAGACACACGTACGAACGTACTGAACGTCCTGGATTACTGGCAATACTTGCAAGATGGACACGCAAAACTATTACGCCTACAAAAGTACAAGGATTGGTATGCCAATATCCTAGTAACGGTTTTTGCGGACCCGCCATATACTTGGGGTGTGCCGGGAGCGCAGAGATGAGCGGCGGTGCTTCCGTTGTGAAACCGACCAAGAAAAGTGATCGACTAAGAACACTATGCGAGCATGAGAGCTAGGAAAAGCAAACGCTTGCACAGTCTGCAAATGGATGTACTTCAAATTTGTTTTTCATATTTATAAATACTTTTCTTTAGGGTGCCGGAGGTGACCCCACTTTGATTTTGTTTTTATTTCGTGCTGCATGGTAGGACGGCAGCGAGGTTCCTTCCAGGACAGTTATCATGTGTCAGGACGTTGTATGTTTATTTTGTGAATAATAAAGGTTTCTGTTTATCCAACCATCCTCAAAAAAAAGTAAAAAATAAATAAAAAAAATAAAAAAAGATAGTAGAGCACTTGCCCGCGAAAGGCAAAGGTCCCGAGTTCGAGTCTCGGTCGGTCACACCGTTAAAAAATAAAAAAAAAAACAAAAAAAGAGCGTTAACGCGCCGCTTCTGGGGCACCGCGAAGCGAATCTGACGTGGATCAAATACGCCTTGCGGATTAACGACGAGGGCTGGTTAGCCGACCAGCCTGGATGTATTTTTAGGCGGTTTTCCACATTCCATTAGGTAAATACCAGGTGGGTGTACGGTCTCACCTCAGATACATTCTTAAAAAAACTGAAAAACATTCTCACACTTGCACACGAGATTTACTCTACACGCAGACAGACGGGGTACACAGAGTCCGTCCTGTGGGAGAATAATAGGTTGATGACCATGGATGTGTAGTCTCTTCAAACCCATAGGAATAGTAATAATCAAGGTAATATTTCTTCCAGATCAAAGACCTGAAACCACCTCAGCGACGACGTGTCATGCTATGTCCAGACAAAAGAGAATTCCCGATTTTGTTAATATATACAGGGTGATTCAGAATTCCTATTACAGACTCCTCGCAGTTGTAGAGGGGACTTAGTGGATGAAATTTTAATAAGGAACCCATATCCGGCCATGTACTATTTAGATGTAAAATCAGTTTGAGTATTGGATCACTTTCAGATCTCCTGGTTCACACTACGCCCACAGCAGAGATGAAGAACTCTGACCTGTGTTCTGTAGGATGACGTGGCGTGGGTAGAGTTCCGAGTACTTATTCTCGGGTGCTCTTCTGTAAAGGACGGCCTCTTCCAAGTAGAGAGTGTAGCGCATACGAGGACCACCACAACCAAACATCCCAGTTTCGTACGTACCAATTTTTCGCAGCCGCTATTGTAGTCGGATGAAGGTGTTATGAGATGTCATAACTACCTAAGGGACTGACGACGGCGAAATCTTCTCAGCTTTTCTGCGTATCATGCATGGGAGGTTTGAAAGTGATTCGATCTTCAAACTGGTGTCATCAGCAAACAGAAATATTTTTGAATCACCTGTAATACTAGAAGGCATATCATTTATACAAATAAGAAACAGCAGTGGCCCCAGCACCGATCCTTGGGGAACGCCCCATTTAACAGTGCCCCATTGGGACTGAACATCATTACCACTCTCAATATTGCGGAGAATTACATTCTGCTTTCTGTTCTTAAAGTAAGAGGCGAACCAATTGTAAGCTACTCCCCTTACTCCATAATGTTCCAACTTCTGCAGTAATATTTTGTGGTCAACACAGTCAAAAGCCTTCGTTAAATCAAAGAAAACACCTAACGTTCGCAACCTTTTATTTAATCCGTCCTAAACCTCACAGAGAAAAGAGACTATAGCATTTTCAGTTGTTAAGCCATTTCTAAAACCAAACTCTACATTTGACAGCAAATTATGTGAATTTAAATGCTGCAGTAACCTTGTATATACAACCCTCTCGATAATTTTAGCAAACACCGATGGCATAGAAATAGGTCTGTAATTATCAACATTATCCCTGTCTCCCTTTTTATAAAGTGGCTTCACTACCGAGTACTTTAATCGGTCAGGAAACCGACCACTCCTAGAGGAAAAGTTGCAGATATGGCTAAGTACTGGGCTAACATACATGGAACAATACTTCAGTATTCTGCTAGATACCCCGTCATATCCATGAGAGTTCTTGGTCTTTAGTGATTTAATTATTAACTCAATCACCCTCTTGTCAGTATCATGGAGGAGCATTTCAGGTAACAGTCTCGGAACACTTTTTTCTACGAGCGCTGTATGATTCCCTGTTGGGACTAGGTTTCTATTTAGTTCACCTGCTATATTCAGAAAGTGATTATTAAATACTGTACATATATACGACTTATCCGTAACACAGACATTCCCACTGCGCACTGATTCTATATCCTCGACCTGTCTCTGCAGACCAGCCACTTCCTTTACGACTGACCATATGGTTTTAATTTTATCCTGAGACTTAGCTATTCTATCTGCATACCACATACTTTTTGCCTTCCTAATAACTTTTTTAAGCACCTTACAATACTGTTTGTAATGGGCTACTGCGTTTAAATTGTGACTGTTTCTAACGTTTTGATATAATTGCCACTTTGTTCTACAAGATATTCTTATACCTTTAGTCAGCCACCCAGGCTGCCTCTTTGTGCTAGTACCCTGTTTTGAACGTTCTAACGGAAAGCAACTTTCAAAGAGCACGAGAAAAGTCTTGAGGAAAGCATTATATTTATCGTCTACTGTATCAGCACTATAAACATCTTGCCACTCTTGTTCCTTGATAAGGTTTACAAAAGTCTCTACAGCAACTGGATCAGCTTTCCTAAAAAGTTGGTAACTATATTTAACATGTGTTGCAGCACAAAAATCTTTTAGACTTAAAATTTGTGCATCATGATCTGAAAGGCCATTCACCATTTTGCTAACAGAATGCCCTTCTAGTAATGACGAATGAACAAAAATATTGTCTATGGTTGTTCTACTGTTCCCTTGCACTCTCGTTGGAAAGAATACGGTTTGCATAAGATTATATGAATTAAGGGGGTCTACCAGCATCCTTTTCCTTGCACAATCACTTATACAATTTATATTGAAGTCACCACATATAACTAACTTTTTGTATTTCCTATAAAGTGAACCAAGAACCTCCTCTAGCTTTAGCAAAAATGTTGTGAAATCGGAGTCTGAGGATCTATAAATAACAACAGTAAGAAGTATAGCTCCACTAAATTTAACCACACCTGCACAACATTCAAACACCTTTTCAGTGCAGTACTTTGAAACATCAATTGACTCAAATGGGATACCGTTTTTCACATACATGGCTACTCCCCCACACCGCAAAGAGCTTCTAGAATAGCTGCCAGCCAATCTGTATCCTGGTAAAGGAAGCCTCTGAATTATCTCCTTATTTAAGAAGTGTTCAGATGCACCAATAATTTCAGAGTCAACATCTATAAGCAGTTCACTAACTTTATCTCTAATGCCTTGTATGTTTTGATGAAATATACTAATTCCCTCATTAATCGGATACCGAAGCTTTGTCGAAAGTGGTTTCTTTGTTAGAGAGACTTCCCTTAAGCAGGAATACCTGTTAGCTGACTTCAATCTAAAAATGATACAGCTCTAACACCCACAACTACCGGAATTTTCCCATGAGTGATCCCACCACCCCCACCTATGCTGTCACCTATAAGCTTTGCCAACCTCCCCTTTCCATACCTGTTGAGGTGCAGGCCATGTCTAGTGAAACCCGTCCTGCTGATAGACTCCACCGACACCACTGAAATGTGACTCATGCCTTCTGTCATTAGCGCACCCCCAAGTCTCATGTCATTACTCCTGACGGCTGTATTAAGATGAGACCGATCGTGACGCTGAAACAGTTCCACGAAATGCACATTCGTGTTGCCAGTCTGAGTGGCTATCTTTTCCAGCTCACGATCTATGTCATATTCCCCATCCCTATCAATACTGTTACCAGCCCCACCCACAATCACTACCTGATCCTCTTTTGTAAAATCCCTACATAACCCTCCTATGTTAAAAGTCACCTGAGCCAATCCTGCATTAGGCTTCACAACGCTGGTTTAAAGTCTTATTTCCAACTTCGTGTATTGTTTCTTAGCTCATTGTAAAAGTTTGTCTGTGCCGGAAGCTAAAACTACAATGTAATCAGCGAGACGAAGTGGTTCAACTGAAAAGTTGGAAGCAGTACCCTTGTGTCGACATAGTAACTGGTTTGCCTGCTCTGGTGCCGTGTACCCTATTTTTGTAGAGACAAGCGGAGGAAAGGTACTGCCTATCTACACTGCGACACCGTCAGCGGGTTGTGGCTGAGGAGGGGGCGGGGGAGGGTGGTAGTCTGAAGTATTGTGAACTGGAACACTCAATAAATTTTAAACTGCAGAGATCGTTACAATAATTTATTCGGACAGAAAACCGGTTTCTGCACTTGTATGTTGTCATCATCGGATCTGCAAAAGATGCGACCAAAAATGCTACTATTCAGTGACTGTTATTGTTGTGGTCTTCAGTCCTGAGATTGGTTTGATGCAGCTCTCCATGCTACCCTATCCTGTGCAAGCTTCTTCATCTCTGAGTAACTACTGCAATCTACATCCTTCTGAATCTGCTTACTGTATTCATGTCTTGGTATCCCTCTACGATTTTTACCTTCCACGCTTCCCTCCAATACTTAAATGGTGATCCCTTGATGCCTCAGTACGTGTTCTACCAACCGATTCCTTCTTCTAATCAAGTTATGCCACAAATTCCTCTTCTCCCCAATTCTATTCAGTACCTCCTCATTAGTTACGTGATCTCCCCATCTAATCTTCAGCATTCTTCTCGAGCACCACATTTCGAAAGCTCCTATTCTCTTCTTCTCTATACTGTTTATCGCACATGTTTCAGTTCCATACATGGCTACACTCCATACAAATACTTTCAGCAAAGACTTCCTAACACTTAAATCTGTACTCGATGTTAACAAATTTCTATTCTTCAGATACGCTTTCCTTGTCATAGCTAGTCTACATTTTATATCCTCTATACTTCGACCATCATCAGTTATTTTTCTCCCTAAATAGCAAAACTCATTTATTACTTTAAGTGTCTCATTTCCTAATCTGATTCCCTCAGTACCAACAGATTTAATTCATCTACATTCCATTCTCCTCGTTTTGCTTTTCTTGATGTTCGTTTTATATCCTCGTTTCAGGACACTGTCCATTCCGTTCAATTACTCTTCCAGGTCCTTTGCAGTCTCTGACAGAATCACAATGTCGTCGCAACCTCAAAGTTTTTATTTCTTCTCCACAGATTTTAATTCCTACTCCAATTTTTTTACTGCTTATTCAGCATACAGTAGCATCTCAGATAGGCTACAGACCTGTCTCACTCCCTGCTCAAACAATGCTTCCCTGTCGTGCACCTTAACTCTTATAACTGCCATCTGGTCTCTAACAAATTGTAAATAGCCTTTCGCTCCCCGTATTTTTCCCCTACAACCTTCAGAATTTGAAAGACGGTATTCCAGTCAACACTGTCAAAGGCTTTCTATAAGTCTAGGAACGTAGGTTTGCCTTTCCTTAACCTATCTTCTAAGATGCGTCGTAGGGTCAGTATTGTCACGCGTGATTCAACATTTCTACGAAATCCAAACTAATCTACTCCGAGGTCGGCTTCTACTAGTTTTCCATTCGTCTGTAAAGAATTCGCGTTAGTATTTTGCAGCCGTGGCTTATTAAACTGATAATTCGATAATTTCCACACCGGTCAACACCTGCTTTCTTTGGGATTGGAAGTATCACTTTCTTCTTGAGTCTGAAGGTATTTCACCTGTCTCATACATCTTGCTCACCAGATGGAAGAGTTTTGTTATGGCTGGCTCTCCCAAGGCTATCAATAGTGCTAATGGAATGTTGTCTTCTCCCGGCGCCTTGTTTCGACTTAGGTCTTTCAGCGCTCTGTCAAATTCTTCACACAGTATCATGACTCCCTTCTCATCTTCATCTACGTCCTCTTCCATTTCCATAATATTGCCCCCAAGTACATCGCCCTTGTATAGATCCTCCATATAC
This sequence comes from Schistocerca serialis cubense, assembly GCF_023864345.2. Classification (NCBI taxonomy): domain Eukaryota; kingdom Metazoa; phylum Arthropoda; class Insecta; order Orthoptera; family Acrididae; genus Schistocerca; species Schistocerca serialis. The sequence continues at coordinate 139,321,188 of NC_064640.1, read as the reverse complement.
TCATTCCACCTATCTGCTTTCCCTTCTTTGGTTATGATTGGTTTCCATCTGAGCTCTTGATTTCATACAAGTGGTTCTATTTTCTCCAAAGGTCTCTTTAATTTCCCTGTAGGCAATATCTATTTTACCCCTATGCTTCTACATTCTTACATGTAGGACTAACATAACAAAATTGCCGAAACGGGTAGTCTATACGAATAAATGATTTTAGCGATCTTGGTCTTTTAAAACTTATTCAGTTTTCAGAAGTAATGTCTCCGTAATTTTAATGTGAGAACTGCTAAAGCTTCTTAAATAAAACAAACGATATCGATATTCTACACCTTTGTTCTTCATTTCTACATATTTGCAGCCCTCTGCCGGCAGAGGACCCAGAATAACACCGAGTAACATGGCGGTGTGTAACGTAACTATGTCGGTGCGTGAGAAGCAGCGTTCGAGTTTCGAATTCGAAGAGGAGCGCCCTCTCCTCCAACATGACAATGCTAGACCACACTCGAGCGCTGCGACATCTGGATTCACTGTTGTCGATAATCCTCCATACCGTTCCGACTTGGCTCCATCCAATTTTCATCTGTTTCCAAAACTTAAAGAACACCTTCGAGAACTTCATTTTGATAGTGATGAAGCGGTGTAAGCTGAGGTGAGGTTGCGATACCGTCAACAAAGTCAACCTTTCTACAATGACGAAATCAACAAACTAGCCTCTCGTTGGGAGAAATCCGTTCATCTTCAGGGTGATTGTGTTGAGAAATAAATATGTAGACATGAAGAATAAATATGTAGAATATTAATGGCACATGTTTTATTTAAAAATCTTTCAGAGCTTCGATGTAAAAAATAGGGGGCATTGCGTAACATCACGCCCTTGTATATCCTATGCAAAGTGCGAAATAATTTAGAGAAATTCAAGAAAATACCCACAAGGTTATAAAATAAAAGAAACAGTGATCCTGGACATACGAAGGTTTGTTTCGAACCGTTTGGAAAGAAATACTGAGAGAAGCTTTAGCGTGATTGTAAACAGCTTATTAGTACCTCCGGAGAACCCTCACGTCCTACAGTAGTACGGCCTCATTTTGTTTTGAGAATGGGGAGAACTAAAATATTCTAACATTCTACATCATGTCTGAGGTCTGCGTGCAACATTTAATCATTTTCATCAACTTACTGACTTAGTGAATTATAAAAAGAAAAAAGAAAGTATTTCAGCACGGGGTTCGGTCCCCAGTCGGTCCTAGCCATGTTTTGGTCACCTGTTGCTTCCTTTGCATATGCCACTGACTTCTTAGTATTAAAAATGCCAATTGGAAGGTCGGAGAAAGGTGAAGACATTCCAGCTCCAATTGCACCATGCCCAGTAAAGCACTATTGTGTTCAAACCAATCTTTGGGTTGCGAATAGCTATACTTTTTTAGAAAAAGAAGTCAGTTTTGCAAGATTTTTCTTTCGCATACTGTGTCGTTCAGTTACCTCTACTTCCGCAGCGGGTTAAAATGCTCTTCCTGAGGATTCTTGCGACGAATCTTAGCCTGGCATCCGCCTTTCCTACGATTACTTTTATGTTGTCGTCCCACAGTAAGTCTATCCGTACGCAAACTCCCTTATATTTAGTGGGTATGACTGCTCGGCAATCATTTAATCGCACAATAACAGGGATTTACGCCTATTTACGTGGAATTCGTTACAATTGTACAGAGTGACAATTATTGAACTATATGAAATAAAACCGTCATAACTCCTGAACGGTTTGCCTTAGGACGTTGAACTGTGATGTGTCGACAGAAGTGCCGACACAATGTGGTTTGAGGGGACCGCAATGCACGCTATAAGCTCACGAAGGATGGCGTGAGGTCTGAAACAGGATACGTAATGAATGCTGTAAAGAAAAGTACGTAGCTGCTGGAATACTTAACTTTAATCTATCCTTGTTGTACATCGCTATTGACGATACAAGTGAGACTCTGTAGATTCAGGCAATAAACTACTAATGGCACCTTGCTAGGTCGTAGCCACTGACTTAGCTGAAGGCTATTCTAACTATCTGCTCTGCAAATGAGCGAGGCTTCGTCAGTGTGCATCGCTAGCTACGTCGTCCGTACAACTGGGCGAGTGCTAGTCCGTCTCTCGAGACCTGCCGTATGGTGGCGCTCGGTTTGCGATCACTAACACGCGGGTCCGACATCTACTAATGGACCGCGGCCGATTTAAAGCTACCACCTAGCAAATGTGGTGTCTGGCGGTGACACCACAAACTGCACGGTTGGCAGCCGGGCATGATGGAAATTAGCATGCGCATGCATGGTTTGGTTTAGTGACGACGAAGCCCACTGTTATTTGGACAAGTTCGTCAATAAGCAAAACTGGCGCATTTGAGGGACTTAGAATCAACATTTCGCGAACGGGATGTCTCTTCACCCTCAACGGGTGACTGTGTGGTGTGCAGTGTCCAGTCACGGAATAATCGGTGCGATATTCCTTGATGGTACGGTGACTCCCGAACGATACGCGAAGGTTTTAGAAGATGATTTCATCCCCATTATCCAAATTGACCCTGATTTTGACAAGATGTGGTTCATGCAAGACGGAGCTTGAAGCCATCCAAGCAGGAGAGTGTGTGATGTCCTAGAGGAGCACTTTGGGGACCGCGTCCTGGCTTGGGGTACCCAGAGGCCACTGGCATGGGCTTCGATTGGTCACCATATTCTCCGGATCTGAACACAGGCGACTCCTTTTTGTGGAGCTATATTAAAGACAAGGTGTACAGAAATAATCCCAAAACCATTGCGGAGATGAAAACAGCCATTCAGGAGGTCATCGGCAGCACCGAAGTTCCGACGGGTCATGTAGAATTTCGCTACTCGTCTGCGCCACATCATCGCCAATGCTGGTAGACATATCGAACTTGTCGTAACCTAAATCAGAATATCTGTACTGACGCTTACATGTTGAATAAAGTGTGTGCACGCCGTACTTTGTAACTAATTTACGTTTTTTCGTATAGTTCAATAACTCACCCTGTGTACGTTGTGGGTCAACTGGCAATCCTTGTACCAGCTGTCAGTCCTCTGTAGGTCTTCCTGCACTTCCGTACCATTTTCTATCGTTTCGACTTCTCCATACATAACAGTACCATCCGCGAACAGCCTCATCATGCTTCCGTCATTATTCACTCGAACATTCGTATATACTGTGAACCTGTTCTGTTGGGGAACACTCGAAGTTAATTTTACCCCTGAAGATCTCTCTCCTTTAAGAATGCTTGGAACTCCTCAGTCGAATTAGGAAGCTGTTCTGATACTAAGTACTCTCATATTTTGCTAATCAGGCGATATTACGGAACTGCCGACCGATGTGGCCGAGCGGTTCTAGGCGCTTCAGTCTGGAACCGTGCGACCGCTACGGTCGCAGGTTCGAATCCTGCGTCGGGCGTGGATGTGTGTGATGTCCTTAGTCTAGTTAGGTTTAAGTAGTTCTAAGTTCTGGGGGACTGATGACCTTCGATGTTGAGTCCCATAGTACTGAGAGCCATTCGAGCCATTACGGAACTGTACCGAACGCCTCACGAAAGTCGGGGACAAAATTTCAATCTGGGCGCTGATATCTACTAGCTTCTGGGTCTCGTGGACGATCAGTGTGAACTGGGTTTCCGACGATCGTTGTTTGCGGTATCCATGTTGGTTCCTACAAAGGAGATTTTCGGCCTTCAGAAAGTCTGTAGTACGTGAGCAGAAAACCTGTTCCAAAATTTTATAACAGATGATGTCTATGATGTAGGGGTAGTGTTGCGTACTTCTGTTCGACGACGCTTCTTGTAATCGGGAATGACCTGCGGATTTTTTGAGTCACTTGGAACGTTTCGTTCCTCCAGCGACCCACGGTAGACTGCTGCTAGAAAAAGTTCTTTCTTTACTGAGTCTCCGATGGCACAGAGCTTCGTGTTGCTACCTAGCTGCAGGTACGTAGCGAGAGGAAATTGATCAGCCTCCACAAAGGACCTGCGAGAGGAAGGTGAGGTGAGGTGACGCGTGGGGAGCTGACGTGTGGGGAGCGATACGGTGTCAGCCAGAGCTGTCAGCTGCCGACGCCGGCGCCGCCACCTGCACAATGGCGCTCTGCGAGGCTCATCGCCAGCTGTCTCTTGTCTCTCAGACACTCGGCCGCTGCCTGCCTGCTCCTCGCCGATATGTCGCTTTCACGCATTTGTGCAGAGCGGTACATCCACGAAAACACAATGCCGGAAAAGCAAATCCTAACACCGAGAAGACATTACGTTAGAGGAATAAAATTTAGGCTAAGCAATTGACTAGGACACTAGGTGATCAAAAAGTCAGTATAAATTTGAAAACTTAATAAACCACGGAATAATGTAGACAGACATGCTGGGAATGACATGGGGTTTTATTAGAACCAAAAAAAAAAACAAAGTTCACAAAATGTCTGACAGATGGCGCTGGACAGCAAAACTGCTACCCTGGCGGGTGAGAGATACGCCGATATGTTACAGAATCGCATCATCCCCAGCCTGGCTGATAAACACCTGCTGGAACTTGAGATGTTTATGCAGGATGGCGCTCCACCCCATATTGCTAGACGCGTGAAAGATCTCTTGCGGGCGTCGTTTGGTGATGATAGTTTGCTCGGCCGCCACTTTCGTCATGCTTGGCCTCCTAGGTCCCCAGACCTCAGTCCGTGCGATTATTGGCTTTGGGGTTCCTTGAAGTTGCAAGTGTATCGTGATCGACCGACATCTCTAGGCATGCTGAAAGACAACATCCGACGCCAATGCCTCACCACAACTCCGGACATGCTTTACAGTGCTGTTCATAACATTATTTCTCGACTACAGCTATTGTTGAGGATTGATGGTGGACATATTGAGCATTTCCTGTAAAGAACCTCATCTTTGCTTTGTCTTACTTTGTTATGCTAATTATTGCTATTCTGATCAGATGAAGCGCCATCTGTCGGACATTTTTTGAACGTTTGTATTTTTTTGGTTTTTATAAAACCCCATGTCATTCCAAGCATGTGTGTCAATTTGTACCTCTCTATCTACATTATTCCATGATTTATTCAGTTTTCAAATTTATACTGACTTTTTGATCACCTGGTATTTATTTTAGTACAGTTTCCAGGTCACAAGTTATGCACAATATGCGCCAGAAAAAATGGTGGTACCTTAACAATAACTGTAGTCGCCTCTGTTTTGAATGTAAATATGAAAATATGCATGTATTTTGCCGCTATTTGTAGAATAGCTGCTCCTCGTATGTTGCACTTGGGCTGCCAAATCAGCAATAGTTAACGCTGGTACTGAATGATCCTGGATTTGTCGTCCCATAATGTTCCATGTGTGCTGAAAGGGAGAAAGATCTGGTGACCTGGCAAGCCAAGGCAAGTAGTCGACACTTCGTGGAGCACATTTGGTGAAAGCAGTGGTATGAGAATGCGCGTTATCCTGTTGGAAAACAACGCCTTGAATGCTGCAAACCGGTGGCACTAAAGCTGGTTTGGCCACCAATTTGACGTTGATATTTGCTGAAAAGGTTCTTGGGATAGCGACGAGAGTACTTCTATTGATGTAGGAAGGCGCTCCCCAGACCGCAATTCCTTGTGTTAAGAGCAGTGGGTCTACGTCGGCGTCAGCTTGGTTCCGAGTGCTTAGCTGGCCTTCTCCTTGCCAACATACGGACATTTTTGGCTTCGAAACAGAAAAGAGAAGACGACAGATGGAGGAGAGTAGTGTTTAACGTCCCGTCGACAACGAGGTCATTAGAGACGGAGCGCAAGCACGGGTGAGGGAAGGATGGGGAAGGGAATCGGCCGTGTCCTTTCAGAGGAACCATCCCGGCATTTGCCTGCAGCGATTTAGGGAAATCACGGAAAACCTAAATCAGGATGGCCGGAAGACGACAGATCTCCACTACTCCCTCAAATGCGCTCTAGCTGGACACTCCTGATTTGGAGTTAACGGTATGAACACACAGAGCATCTGGCTCGGAGCTGTCTCTCACGTAAATGACTGGTTATAGTGCCAAGAGAAGCTCCAATGGCTGCTGCAGATTCAGTACGATGCACCACAGCCAGCGACGAATACGGCGATTTTCCCTCTCACTAGTGGCCCATATGTGACCGGAACTGGTCTGATTGCGATAATGCCTTCCTCAGGCCATTGTTGCCAACAATGACGTATTGTGGATACATCCCTGCCAAATCTTCCTGCAGTATCGCGGAAAGAAAATGCATCTTCACATAGCCTTACTGCACAGCCTCTCTCAAATTCCATAGGCTGCTGATACTATCTTCTTCGTTTCCATAAAGGAATGCTTAGCTCACATAAATCACACAACCAAATATCAAGAGAGTAAGTGCACATTGCATATTCGCAGCAAACTTGGTTTACCACGTCATAGTGGCGTTACTAGTTCCACTCAGTCGACGAACGCAAAAGCTGAATCGACGTCATCTTTCAGATGTGCAAACAAGCCACCCAAATTTCGTTTATCGAGTACAATTCGTTCTCGCTGCTGGAATCTCATTTCTGCCAGAGTATGAGATTCTGCGATTACTGAATTGTGCTAAGCTGCATAATAATAGCCACGCCAAATGTTCTGTCATCTACACCTACACTCTGTAAGCCAATGAAGTACATGGCAGAGGCAGTTTTTATTACGTATTCTTCCCTTTCAATTAGCGGAAAGAATGACTGCTTAAACGGCTCTGAGCACCTTGTAATTAGGCTAATCTTATCATCCCGGTCCGTACACGAGCAACACATGTGCGGATGTAGTCTATTCCTAGATAATTAAAGTTGCTTACTTAAAGCTGCTTCCTGAAACATTTTAAGTGGGCTTTCGCGGAATCGTTTACGTCTGTCTCCAAGCGTCTAACGGTTTAGCTTCTCTAGCGTCATTGAGACGTTGTTCCATCGTTCAAATAAACCTGTGACCATTCGTCTGCCCTTCTTTATATGCATTCAGTATCCTCTGTCAGTCCTGCTTGGTACGGGTCGCACACGCTTGAGCAGTATCCTAGGACTGGTCGCAAGAGTGTTTTGTAAACAACCTTCTTTGTAGTCTGCTTGCATTTTCCTACTTTCCTACCAATGATACGAAGTCTACCAGCCGGCCGGTGTGGCCGTGCGGTTCTAGGCGCTTCAGTCTGGAACCGCGTGACCGCTACGGTCGCAGGTTCGAATCCTGTCTCGGGCATGGATGTGTGTGATGTCCTTAGGTTGGTTAGGTTTATGTAGTTCTAAGTTCTAGGGGACTGATGACCTCAGATGTTAAGTCCCATAGTGCTCAGAGCCATTTGAACCCATGACCACAGATGTTAAGTCTCATAGTGCTTAGAGCCATTTGAACCATTTTGAAGTCTACTACCTGCTTTAGCTACGACTGTGCCCGTGTGATTCTTCCTTTTCATATTTCTACAAATTGCTACATCCAGGTACATGAATGAGTTGAGTGATTACAATTACTATTCATTGACATTGCAGTCATGAGACACTAAAATTTTTCGTTTTGTAAAGCATACAGTTTTAAATTTCTGGACATTTAAAGCGAGTTTCCAGTCGTTCTGCATCTAATTCTATACACATACTTCACAAGTCACCATGCTGTGCATCGCTAAGGGCACATTGTATCACACCTAGTCATTCCCATTCTTGTTGCCGGCCGCGGTGGTCTAGCGGTTCTAGGCGCTCAGTCCGGAACCGCGGGACTGCTACGGTCGCAGGTTCGAATCCTGCCTCGGGCATGGATGTGTGTGATGTCCTTAGCTTAGTTGGGTTTAAGTAGTTCTAAGCTCTAGGGGACTGATGACCTCAGATGTTAAGTCCCATAGTGCTCAGAGCCATTTGAACCCATTCTTGTTCTGCTCGCAAATAGAGCGTGAGAAGAACAACTGTTGGTATGCTTCCGTACGAACCCTGATTTTGCTTACTTTGTCTTCGCAGTCTTTACACGAGATACAGTTATATGTTGTTGGTAATAGGGTCACTCTGTAGTTTCTCGCAAATGTAGGTTTCCTAAACTTTTTCAATAGTGTTTCAAAAAAAGAACAGCAGTAATCAGACGTGTCATTCTCGTACTTGTGTGTTGTCAGCTGCATACCGTTAGAAACTCTGTACGAGGTCCACTTGCGTCAGTGATTGGATAGCTTATGCAAATACCATAGTCACGACCAGAAAGTGATTTGGTGCCGCCATTCCTACTTGGAATACCTGATATGAGACGCAGCCTGCTTGTGGCTGCAGCTGTGGAGCTACTGTGAAGAAAAGTAACGGCTCCAGTTTCGAACACTGATATTAACCATCGGAAGATAGATATGCTGATACTTTATTCTTCTATTGGTGTATGTCATCTTGTAATATTCCATCACTGTTTAGCAATAATGTGGACAGGTGTCGATTTAAACGGTCTTGAAAGAGTCGTCCTACTAGGAAACAGTGGTGTTTACTTTTAAAGAAACAGATGACCACGTTCTAGCCATGCCAATATTTTCCTCATAATAGCTGCATGATTAGCCTGCATTTCAGACATGAATTACGCTGTGCCCCAAACACTTAGAATCATGATTATGCAGATGGTAAATGATTTTAAACTGAGATCTTTCAGATATGGAACTGACGATTGGAAATGAATATTTAGTTTGTTATAGTAGTAAATCAAAATATGCTGTGGGTGTTAGGCTACGAGACACTAAAAACAGTAAACGAATTTTGCTGTAGGGGCACCAACATAACTGGCAATGGCACAATCAAGGAGGATATAGATGTAGACTGGCAATTGCAAGGAAAGCTTATGTGGAAACGAGACATTTATAACGCCGAAAACCATCTTAAGTGCTCGTAAGTCTTTTCTGAAAGTAATTGTTTGGAATGTAGCTCTGGCTCTGAGCACTATGGGACTTAACTTCTTAGGTCATCAGTCCCCTAGAACTTAGAACTACTTAAACCTAACTAACCTAAGGACATCACACACATCCATGCCCGAGACAGGAATCGAACCTGCGACCGTAGCGGTCGAGCGGTTGCAGACTGTAGCGCGTAGAACCGCCCGGCCACTCAGGCCGGCTTGGAATGTAGCCCTGTATAGAAGTGAAATATGAAAAATAAACAGTACTTACGAGAAAGGCATGTAACATTTTCGAATGTGGTGTTACGGAAGAATTACATTGGCTAATGAAGAAATACTGGAGAGAAAAGAAGTTTATGTCATAACTAGGGATGGTTTGACGGGGCTCATCTGAGACATCAAGTAATAGTAAATTTCTTGATGTAAGTAGGCGTGTGAGGAAAAAATTGTAGAGGGAGACCCCAGGTTTGACGAGCGTAGGCAGGTTCAAGTAGAGATAGGCTGCAGTAGTTACGCCGATGAATAGAGACATGTACCGTATAGACTGTCGAGAGGAACTGCATAAAACTAGTCAAACTCAAGAGCACAACAACCGACACGAAGAACTTAGACCTTCTAGCAACAACTTAAATTAAGTTCTAGGGGACTGATGACCATAGATGTTAAGTCCCATAGTGCTCAGAGCCATCTGAACCATCTTTTGAACAACTTAAATTCATATAAGACCGACCGAGGTGGCGCGGTATTAGGTCACCTGACTCGTATTTGAAATGATGGGCATCAGATTTAGGTTTCCCGTGGTTTCCCTATGTCGCTTATGGCGAATATTGGGATGGTTCCTTCGAAAGACCACGGCCGATTTCTTTTCCCATCCTTCTCTATTCCGAATTTCTGCTACGTCTCTAATGAGCTCAACGTCGACGGAATATTAAGCCCTATTTTCACTTCCTTTCGATTCACACTAAAGTGTGACCATCCATCGCAACACATGCACTGCAACTGAGCTTTCAATTTTGTCGCACTCTCTCAGATATTCGTGTTTTCTGCTGTAGAATGAGGTAGGAAGTCAACCAGTTAGTCTTTAGCTTTTGCAGGAGTTTCATGCACTTAAGACTTCGAGTAACCCAATAGAAAAAATCCATAGAACTAAGATGCAGTGATTACGCTATCCATGGCATAGTACCTCCCATACCAGTCCAGTGATAAGGCTATCTGCTGGTTAGGTCTTCATAGACACTCAAATGAAAACCGAACACCGGCCACTTCGAGACAATGGAATGGCTCCATTCAGAAGTAATCACCACACGCGTTAAGACTTTTGTCTCACTAGAAGACGCGGGGATCAATTCTTGTTTCGTAGACGGATCCACAACCGTACCCACTTTGTATTTCGTCGTCCGACTGAAACTAATGTGCAAGCATGTCTTTCTTCATGTCGTCAAAGATGTGAGAATCACACAGTGAAAGGTCCGGGCTGTACGCAGGATGTTGCGAAGTTTCCCAAGAGCCAGTGTGGGGCGGGCACTGTTGTCCTACAGGATGATTCCGTTCAACAGAATTCCGACAACTCGAGGGCAAACGGCATGCCAACAGCAGAAACATCCCACATCTTCCCCGCCAAAGAAATCCATAGTTTTTCACCCAAGTCATGATGACGTTCTTCTTCGATTGCTGGCGTCCTCTGCTCGTTGAGTTCCTCGAGTGTGGAACCACAATCGCTGTACAGGGCTCCGAAGACACTTTGCGGATACTGCGATCCATCATAAAGTTGAAACGCCCAGGAATGCTATAGGACGGAAGCATCCTGTTGTACGATAACGCCCCCCCCCCCCCCCCCACACTCTCAATTGGAAAAAGGCTACGCTTCAGTGATTTGTCTGGGAAACAGTGCAACATCTTCCGTACAGCCCGTATCTTTCACTGTGTGATTTTCACATCTTTGGCGACCTGAAGAAAGACATTTGTGGACGTCGGATTCAGTCGGACGAGGAAGTGGAAGAGTGGGTACGGTTGTGGATCCATCAGCGGCCGACCGCGTTCTACGAAACAGGAATTGATCGTCTCGTCTCCCAGTGCAATAAATGTCTTAACTTGTGTGGTGATTACTATTGAATGGAACCATTCCATGCTCCCGTTGTGGTGGGTGTTCGGTTTTCATTTGACTGCTACTAATAGTTCCTCTTAGCAAATCTCGTACACTTCTGGCCTGCAAATTGATAGAGAAACTTAAGTGATGATCGGAGACGAGCATGGAGTAAGGACTTTCAACACCCCAGACTCCGCTGTCGCGTCAGTTGGAAAGTCCATCACGATTGAGAGACGCTTCAACCGTGGACAATACAAACTGTAGGAATTTCTCCATTGCGGTGGAGAAACCACTGACAGAAGTGAAGTCTATATACTTATGTACTTATAATGATATGGTGTCTGTTCTTTCGCACACGTCCGAAACAACAGACACCATATCAATATACACTCCTGGAAATTGAAAGAAGAACACCGTGAATTCATTGTCCCAGGAAGGGGATACTTTATTGACACATTTCTGGGGTCAGATACATCACATGATCACACTGACAGAACCACAGGCACATAGACACAGGCAACAGAGCATGCACAATGTCGGCACTAGTACAGTGTATATCCACCTTTCGCAGCAATGCAGGCTGCTATTCTCCCATGGAGACGATTGTAGAGATGCTGGATGTAGTCCTGTGGAACGGCTTGCCATGCCATTTCCACCTGGCGCCTCAGTTGGACCAGCGTTCGTGCTGGACGTGCAGACCGCGTGAGACGACGCTTCATCCAGTCCCAAACATGCTCAATGGGGGACAGATCCGGAGATCTTGCTGGCCAGGGTAGTTGACTTACACCTTCTAGAGCACGTTGGGTGGCACGGGATACATGCGGACGTGCATTGTCCTGTTGGAACAGCAAGTTCCCTTGCCGGTCTAGGAATGGTAGAACGATGGGTTCGATGACGGTTTGGATGTACCGTGCACTATTCAGTGTCCCCTCGACGATCACCAGTGGTGTACGGCCAGTGTAGGAGATCGCTCCCCACACCATGATGCCGGGTGTTGGCCCTGTGTGCCTCGGTCGTATGCAGTCCTGATTGTGGCGCTCACCTGCACGGCGCCAAACACGCATACGACCATCATTGGCACCAAGGCAGAAGCGACTCTCATCGCTGAAGACGACACGTCTCCATTCGTCCCTCCATTCACGCCTGTCGCGACATCACTGGAGGCGGGCTGCACGATGTTGGGGCGTGAGCGGAAGACGGCCTAACGGTGTGCGGGACCGTAGCCCAGCATCATGGAGACGGTTGCGAATGGTCCTCGCCGATACCCCAGGAGCAACAGCGTCCCTAATTTGCTGGGAAGTGGCGGTGCGGTCCCCTACGGCACTGCGTAGGATCCTACGGTCTTGGCGTGCATCCGTGCGTCGCTGCGGTCCGGTCCCAGGTCGACGGGCACGTGCACCTTCCGCCGACCACTGGCGACAACATCGATGTACTGTGGAGACCTCACGCCCCACGTGTTGAGCAATTCGGCGGTACGTCCACCCGGCCTCCCGCATGCCCACTATACGCCCTCGCTCAAAGTCTGTCAACTGCACATACGGTTCACGTCCACGCTGTCGCGGCATGCTACCAGTGTTAAAGACTGCGATGGAGCTCCGTATGCCACGGCAAACTGGCTGACACTGACGGCGGCGGTGCACAAATGCTGCGCAGCTAGCGCCATTCGACGGCCAACACCGCGGTTCCTGGTGTGTCCGCTGTGCCGTGCGTGTGATCATTGCTTGTACAGCCCTCTCGCAGTGTCCGGATCAAGTATGGTGGGTCTGACACACCGGTGTCAATGTGTTCTTTTTTCCATTTCCAGGAGTGTAAGTGTATAGTTCTGGCAATAAAGGCCGTGACCTTCTTCTTCTGTGTGGATGCACACATATTCCCCGAACTCTTACGGGACTTGGTAAGAATGTCTTCCACGAGTAATGAGTGTGTTGGGGTGGGACACTACGAATGTAGTGTGTGGACGCACAAGGTGAGAATGTGGGTCTCGCGGAAGGCGTCCCTGGAGTCGCGATACCCTCTGTGCGATAGGTGGCTCAGATGGATAGAGCGTCTGCCATGTAAACAGGAGATCCCGGGTTCGAGTCCCGGTCGGGGCACGCATTTTCACCTGTCCCCGTTGATATATATCAACACCCGTCTGCAGCTGAAGGTATTAATATAATTCTAATTTCGAACTGAAGTCTGATCGCCATTATTCACGTGTTGTTTATGGTAGGGATGTGACTGCTTCTCCACTAATACTATACTGAAGTCTTCTAAGAGTGCGGTTCGCAAATACACTGGTATCAGAAATTAAAGTCACAAGCTGCTGTGTCCCTGTCCTGTGTCTAATTCACAATACAATCATACAAACTGTCAGTCAGATGTCTGTACGAACGTGTTCTGCACGGAAGATGGCATTCCGGCCAACGGATAACCATGTCAACGATGAAATCAGGGCACCTAGAAACAAGGTAGTGTTTGCAGCGTAGCCCCACATCCCAGTAGCTGTGTACACAGTCACAGACGATGCAGTATGGCACAGACAAGATGCCTACAGACTCTCTGCGGTGGAGGACCATAAAAAGAAAGGAAGCATGAAAGCAGCAAACTGATTTAGCAAGAGCTTAATGTGAATCATTGAGTTGTTTCTCGGATGTGACGACAGTTTATAGAGACCGAAACTGTATCCCGAACACCAGGGCTGAGACGACCACATGTGACTTCAGAAGAGAGGACTGTTATTCGGCTGTAAGGGCACGACAGTACCGCCCTAGTACTGCACGGAAACTGGCATGTGAGTTCGCAGCATCCACTGGACGTGTTGTATCGAGGCAAACGGTGTACGGAAGGCTTCGGCAGAGTGGCCTTTACTGTCAGAGACCTGCTGTATGTCTACCTTTGACGCGTCTTCACAGAAGCAAACGTCTAGAGTAGAGTCATCAACATGCCACCTGGAACGGTCGAATAGTGGACCAATGTTGTTTTCACAGATGAATCCCGATTTAATGTGGAGAGTGATTCTCGATGGATCGGTATCCGGAGGGAACGTGGAACACAATTTCGTGGCGCAAACATTGTGGAAAGAGGCGGAGATTGAGGAGGATCCCTAATGGCGTAGGCAGGGATTATGTTAACCACTTGAACCCCACTTCATAAAATTGTATGGGTGAATCGGCAATGTTTAATTGCTGTCAGGTATCGTGAGGAGATCTTGGGATCTCATTTGCGGTGGTTGCGAGGTGCTGTGGGTCCAGATGTCGTACTGATGGGAGATAATGTTCGACCTCACAGAGAACAGGTGGTTGATGTTTTCTTGGAAACAGAAGATATTGCATGCATGGTGTGTCCACCTCCCTCTCCCGATTTGGATCCCATAGAGCGTGTCTGGGATGCACTAGGGAGACGGTTTGAATAACGTCAGCATCCACCAGCTACTCTCCAACATTGCGAGCAGCTCTGAAGGAAGAATGGGCGTTACTGCCTCAACTTGAGACTGATCACATCATTCATAGCATGCCCCGTCGTTGTCATGCCTGTATTGCTGCCAGAGGTGGTCACACCCCATGCTGAGCACATTAACCAGTTGTCGGAATCTGCGTGCAAATCCATTAAGTTGTTTGCGTTCTGAATTTTTTAATATTGTTTCTCCTTTGCTATCGCCTGTCTATACTGTTTTGTGTCAAAATAAAGGCAACCTTGCAAAATTTCCTTTTGTTGCTTTAATTTTGGACGCCAATGTACATATAAAGTTGAATGTTGATGAATCTTCTCTCACACTATCATACAACATCTCAAATTCTACCGTTAGAACAAGCCGTTGAGGAGAACGTCAGCCAACTCCCTGTTGCTTGAAACACCGAGTCTTTCGTAGATTTCTATCTATGGCGATAATTTTCTTCTAGTGGTGATGAATACTGGCGTGTAATTTTTCTCGATACCTTTCAGGACTCTACATCCTACTGCGCCCTATGTTAAATGCATGTTTTCAAGTTGTTACGTTACATGCTCGACAACTAGTCGTGAACCGTAAGCAATGGTAAACTCCTCTGTAGGCACATCAAACACTATTGTGTATTTCTGCCTCCTTGTTTCCCATAGCGTCAGCGTTGATACTGTTGGCAGATGTTTGGTGTAAAACATGTTGTTGTTGTGGTTTTCAGTCAAAAGACTGGTTTGATGCAGCTCCCATGCTGGTTTATCCTGTGCAAAACTCTTCATCTCCAAATAACTAATGCAACTAACATCCTTCTGAATCTGACTGCTGCATGCATTTCTTAGCCTCCATCTAGTTTTTACACTGCACACTTCCCTCCAATACTAAGTTGGTGACTCCTCGATGTCTCAGAATGTGTCCTATCATCCGATCCCGTCTCCATCTAGTTTTTACACTGCACACTTCCCTCCAATACTAACCTGGTGACCGCTCGAAGTCTCAGAATGTGTCCTACCATTCGATCCCTTCTTCTAGTCAGGTAGTGCCACAAGTTCCTTTCTTCCCAGTTGTGTTCAATACCTCCTCATTAGTTACGTGATGTACCCATCCAATCTTTAGCATTCTTCTGTAGCACCTTGGTTCAATAGCTTCTATACTATTCTTGTCTAAACTGTTTATCGTCCATCTTTCACTTCCATACATGGCTACACTAGATACATTTCTCTTCTTCAGAAACTCTTTTCTTGCCATTGCCAGTCTACATTTTGCGTCCTTTCTACTTCAGCCATCATCTGTTATTTTACTGCCGAGATAGCAAAACTCATCCGCTTCTTTAAGTGTCTCGTTTCCTAATCTAATTCCCTTAAGGTCCCCTGACTTAATTCGAGTAAATTCTATTATCCTTATGTTTCTTTTGTTGATGTTCAGCTTATATTCACGTTTCAAGATACTGATTATTCTATTAAACTGCTCTTCCAAGTCCTTTGCTGTCTCTGGCAGAATTACGATGTCATCGTCAAACTTCAGAGTTTTTGTTTCTTCTTCCTGAACTCTAATTCTTTCTCCAAATTTTTCTTTGTTGTTCTTCACTGCTTGCCCAACGTACAGATTGAATAACATCAGCGATAGGCTACAACCCTGTCTCACTCCCATCTCAGTCATTGCCTCCTTTTCATGCCCCTCGACTCCTTTAAAGCCAACTGGTTTGTACACAAATTGTAAATAGCCTTTGGCTCCCATTATTTTACGCCTGCTACCTTCATAATATCAAAGAGATTATTCCAGTCAACAGTGTCAAAAGTTTTCTGTAAGTTAACAGATGCTATAAAAATAGGTTTGCCTTTCATTAGCCTGTGTTCTAAGATAAGTCGTTGTTTCAGTATTGCCTCGCGTGTACTCACATTTCTCCGGAATCCGAACTGATCTTCCCTGAGGTCGGATTCTACCAGTTTTTCCATTCTTCTGTAAAGAATTGTTGTTATTATTTTATAGCCATGACTTATTAAACTGATAGTTCGATAATATTCTCAACTGTCAGCGCCAGCTTTCTTTGTAATTGGAATGATTATATTCGTCTTGAAGTCTGAGGGTATTTCGTCTGCCTCATACGTCTTGCGCACCAGATGGAAGAGTTTTGTCGTGGCTGGCTCCCCCAAGGCTATCAATAGGTCTGACGGAGTGTCGTCTACTCCTGGGCCTTGTTTCGACTCAGGTCTTTCAGTGCTCTGTCACATTCTTCTCGCAGTGTCACGGCTGCCATCCCACCTTTATCTACGTCCTGTTCGATTTCTACAGTATTGCCTCAATACACTCCTTCCACCTTTCAGCTTTCCCTTCTTTGCTTAGGACTCATTTATCATCTAGGCTCTTGATATTCATGCCATTTCTTTTCTTTTCCCCAAAGACCTCTTCAATTTTGCTGTAGGCAGTGTCTATCCTTCTCATTGTGATATATGCTTCTACATTCTTACGTTTGTTCTCTAGTCATTCCTGCTTAGCCATTTTATACTTCCTGTCAATCTCGTTTTTTAGACATTTGTATTGCTTTTCGCCTGCTTCATTTGGTGCATCGTTGTATTTTCTCCTTTCATTAATTAATTTCGTTAACTCCTGTGTCACTCCGGGAGTTCTATTATGGCTTGTCTTTTTACCTATTTGATCCTTAGCTGCTTTCACTATTTTATCTCTCAAAACTGCCCATTAGTCTTCTACTGTATTCCTTTCCCCTGTTCTAATCATTCGTTTCCTAATGCTCTCTCTGAAACTCTCAGCAACATCTGGTTCATTCACCTTATCCACGTCCCATCTTAATTTCCTACCTTTATGCAATTTCTTTACCTTTAGTCTACAGTTCACAACCAATAAATTGTGGTCAGAGTCCACATCTGCCCCTGGAAATGTCTTACATTTTAAAATCTAGTTCCGCAATCTCTTTCTTATCACTGTATAATCAATCTGAATTCTGAAACATTTCGGTGTCTCCACGACTCTTCCACTTACACAGCCTCTCCTTATTATTCTTAAGCAAAGTGTTAGCGATGATTAACGTATGCTCTATGCAAAATTCTACCAGGAAGCTTCCTCTTTCATTCCTTTCCGCTAGTAGATATTCAGGTACTATTTTTCCTTCTCTTCCTTTTCCTACTATCGAATTTCAGTCCCTCACCACAATTACATTTTCGTCTCCCTTAAGTATCTGAATAATTTCTATCATCTCATCATACGTTTGTTTAATCTGTTTATCATTTGCGGAGCTAGTTGGCATATAAACTTGTACTACCGTGATGAGTATGAGCTTTGTGTCTACCTTGGCTACGATAATGCGTTCACTAAGCTATTCATAGTAGCTTACCTGCATTCATATTTTCTTATTCGCTATTAAACCTACTCTTGCATTACCTCCATTTGATTTTGTATTTATAATTCCCTATTTACCTGTTCGTGCTGCCACAGACCTTCACTAATTCCCACTATATCTAACTTCAACCTATTCATTTCCCTTTTTAAATTTTCTAGCTACCTACACGATTTAGGGATCTAACATCATTTCACGCTCCGATCCGTAGAACACCTGTTTTGTTTCTCCCGCGGGTCGTAACACATCTGAAACGTAACGTCCACTGTTCAAAGTGCCGCCAATGCGAACAAGAGGTGACCGAGACCTGTAACCAGTGGCACCCCATACTATCACGCCGGGTGATACGCTAGTATGGCGATGACGAATACACGCTTCCAATGTGCGTTCACCGCGATGTCGCCAAACACGGATGCGACCATCATGATGCTGTAAACAGAACCTGGATTCATCCGAAAACATGAAGTTTTGCCATTCGTGCACCCAGGTTCGTCGTTGAGTACACCATCGCAGGCGCTCCTGTCTGTGATGCAGCGTCAAGGGTAACCGCAGCCGCGGTCTCCGAGCTGATAGTCCATGCTGCTGCAAACGTCGTCGAAATGTTCGTGCAGATGGTTGTTATCTTGGAAACGTTCCCATCTGTTGACTGAGGGATCGAGACGTGGCTGCACGATCGGTTACAGCCATGTGGATAAGATGCCTGTCATCTCGACTGCTAGTGATACGAGACCGTTGGGATCCAGCACGGCGTTCCGTATTACCCTCCTGAACCCACCGATTCTATATTCTGCTAACAGTCATTGGATCTCGACCAATGCGAGCAGCAATGTCGCGATACGATAAACTGCAATCGCGATAGGCTAAAATCCGACCTTTTTCAAAGTCGGAAACGTGAAGGTACTCATTTCTCCTCCTTACACGAGGCATCACAACATCGTTTCACCAGGCAACGCTGGTCAAATGCTGTCTATGTATGAGAAATCGGTTGGAAACTTTCTCATGTCAGCACGTTGTAGGTGTCGTCACCGGTGCCAACCTTGTGTGAATGCTCTGAAAAGCTAATCATTCACATATCACAGCATCTTCTTCCTGTCCTTTAAATTTCGCGTCTATAGCACGTCATCTTCGTGGTGTAGCAATTTTAATGGTCAGTGGTGTAGGTATCCATCGCGGCACTGCTGATGATTCAGTTTGAAGACCCGGTGAATACTGGACGTGACACATTTACAGTGACAGTGTCACTGATTTCAGTCAGATGCACGTACGACAAAAATCATAGCGTACGTCTTCCTCCACTTGAAATTTGATGTGTGTCTTCATCCTAATGCCGAGTAAAGCTAATACGAGAAAATGCTGGCTTTCTTGTTATTTTCCCATTAATTTCGAATTATTGTCACACTAAAACCATCGGACTGGTTGGACTACTATATTTACGCCAGGCGAAACAAAATAATCTTTCTACCATTGTTAAAATACAGTCCAGTTCAATGACGTCACATCTACCTAAGCATCGCTTTTCTATGATTAGTTTAGTAAGAACTTAAATCTCTCATATGAGTAGTGAATGCTCTTTGGTACTAGCAACAAGATTGTGCATTTTGCTGTCAAAACCAGTCATCAGGTTCTACCCAACGTTCCTAATTGCTAAAAAATGTTTCTCACAATCACCCAGTTGTATAAAGGCGGCTAGATTTAATTTCCTTTCGTTTTCAATTTCACTTTGTAATTTCGTTTACTTGAAATTGAAGAGACCTCACATGCAATGCTAGTAGAACTGTTAACCGGTGTGGAAAGAACGGTTCGAGAAGGGGTCACTATAACACAGTTCATAATGTAAGATGTACTAGTTAAAAATTTGAAGGGAGTCGTTGTATATTTGTAGGTATTACTAGGCGACAATTGTAGTACCGTTAGCGTGAACACTTCACCAGAGAGGAAGTTTCTGTCCCAGACAGATCTTTTGGACTCGCATATCATCTGTTAACAATATGACGCACTGCTCTGACATGAAAACAAAGTGGTTACGCACGTAAGGTAATTTTTACTTGTGAAAAAAAAGAGGATGGTTCTAATGGCTCTGAGCACTATGGGACTTAACATCTTAGGTCATCAGTCCCCTAGAACTTAGAACTACTTAAACCTAACTAACCTAAGGACATCACACACATCCATGCCCGAGCCAGGATTCGAACCTGCGACCGTAGCAGTCCTGCGGTTCCGGACTGCAGCGCCTAGAACCGCACGGCCACCACGGCCGACTAAAAAAAAAAAAAAAAAAGAGAAAAAAAAGACGACCGACATACTTTTTTTTCTGTTTTTCTATAATGGATTTTCGTTATCCAAACACGCTTCGTATAATGAGAAGTCGACATACATGTATATTAAATGATACATGCTGCGAAAGCAATGCATCATCGTAAATCAGCGAAAAATGAGAGCATATAAGGAATAACACTAACAAACTACATACATTAAAGAAAGGGACTGTCTAAAACGGGCCGTAGGAAAGCATCCGATGACAATGAAGCAGCAGAATAAATTTTACTAATGGAAAAAATCTCAATATTTAAACGCTGTATCATTAAAGTGATTTGTGGCAGACACATGAAGGAGGATTATAAAACAGTGACGTACTGTGGATATAATTGTGTCTCACATAGAAGCTGCGTTGTTGCACATTGAAACAATGGCAACTGTTCTTTTCTGGACTCTACCCGTTATTTCAGACGGTATTTCTGTTATTTTGTGCCTCTATAGCTGGGAATCCTGTCTGTAGCTTATTGTTATTTTCACAGCACTCCCGACTGGAGTCCTTGTGCACTTCCGTAAATGTGTTGTTTTTATGTTCATTAGCCGAGAATGTTGGCAAGCGTCTTCGCCGCCTCCTGCGCGAGCAATGAAATATGTCTTCGTCGCGTTTGTGACGTATGAAGTTCGAGCACTGCCAAGATTTTCCATTGCAACACAACAGAAAAGTAATTTCAATGCGTAGCTTATTTGTCCTTTTTAAGCTTTAAAGCTACACCTTCAAACAGTCGACAGTCGCTGTTGCCCTACTTGCACTTCGAATGTTCTGCCGGTTTTAATATCGTGTTATTCTGAGTTCTTCAGAATTTCGATTGGATTGGATTGGATTGGATTGTTTGGGGGAAGAGACCAAACAGCGAGGTCATCGGTCTCATCGGATTAGGGAAGGAAGTCGGCCGTGCCCTTTCAAAGGAACCATCCCAGCATTGGCCTGGAGCGATTTAGGGAAATCACGGAAAACCTAAATCAGGATGGCCGGACGCGGGTCAGAATTTCGAAACACGGTTAGTTTTAAACTGAAATACATTGATGTAAGAAGTACGTTTCTTTAAAGTTATCAAGTGCCATCAATGGTAAAATGGCGTTATTGGAAGCGATTGTGTGGGGGCAGTACTGCGAGTGGACTTCAAAAAGTAAGTTACACATCATTATGGCAGACCATGTAATTTTTATTGGATGCTGCCCTACACTTCGGAGTGACACAGATACATGACACTATTTTTCAACATAATCACCAAATCTCTACAAAATGCATTCGGAACGCTTTACCAACCTTTCAGTTCCTCGAAGACAGAAATCCGCTTCTTTTTCACGGATCCAGTCGAGAATCGCTGTGTGAACATCATCGTCGTTGGAAAATCACTTTCCTCCAGACGTTCTTTCAGCTTGCCGAAAAGATGAAGATGGCATGTTGCAAGATGTGAACTTCCTGATCAGTATCACTCACGCCTATGCGGCCATGCTGAAATTGTTGGCCCCATTTCTCTACGGCTGGACACGACACAGCATTTAGTCCATATACCGCCAGAGTACCGCGGTCAGTCTGTGTGCAGTTAAATCGTTTTGCAAGCAGGAATCGCGCCATCACGCGTACGTGAACTTTGGAGACCGTTTCCGGTTGCGGAGCCATTTCATTCCTACGCTGTGACGCACGCGTTATCCGTACAATAGCAGAACGGTGTCTACAGGAAGCCTGGAACATTCTTCTGACAATGCGTTGCTCTAATTGCACAATGGTATTAGCGTGGGATGACATGTATAAGTTACTTTCTGAAGTCCCTACGTGTGAGTACTTACTTGTTCAAATGGCTCTAAGCACTATGGGACTTAACTTCTGAGGCCATCAGTCCCCTAGAACTTAGATCAACTTAAACCTAACTAACCTAAGGACATCACACACATCCATGCCCGAGGCAGGATTCGAACCTGCGACCGTAGCGGTCGCGCGGTTCCAGACTGTAGCGCCTAGAACCGCTCGGCCACCCCGGCCGGCCTGAGTACTTACTCTGTAAATGTACTATAATGTAAACGTAGCGAGCACATTCTGAAAACCATTGCTAATGTACCAGGTGTAGAAGTATTAAACCGAAATTTGGTTGCGATAGTTGCACGTCTGTTATTTGAAACTGATAAACAACGCTTTATTCAAAGTAATGTCCATCGCTATTTATACACTTCTCCCACCTCTCCGGCAGGCGAGCCGTTTTCGAATATTTTCATACGAATTGAAGCTTTGTTGAGCGAGAGCGTGTCCCAGCGGTGCAAACATGTGATAATCAGATGGAGCCAAGTCTGGAGAATAAGCCGCATGCCTTAGTATTTCCCAACTGAACTCCTTGACGTTTCTCTGACCCCTCTTGCTGTGTGATGGGACCTTATCATGGAGCAATGTGACTTTGTGTTGCCTATTTCCACATTTCGGACGTTTTGCACGTAATGCTCGATTTAAATCGATCATTTGCTGTTGGTAGCGATCAGTATTAACGGTTTCGCCAGGTTTGAGCAGCTCATAATAGATGACACCCTTCTGATCCCAGCAAACACAGAGCATTGTCTTCTTTATAAAGCGATTTGCTCTTGCAGTGGATGTCGATGGTTCGCCTCGATTCACTCATGATTTACGACGTTTACGATTCTCAAAAAATATCCACTTTTCATCACCTGTCACTATTCAATGTAGAAACGACTTTCTTTTGTATCTCGTGAGCAGCATTTCACAAAACCCATTTTCTCAATTTCTGCACCTTTTCCATAGCTTTCAACCGAAGGGAAACAGCTTCCTGAGTCATATTCAATTCTTCCGCGAGTTCCTGTTGACTTTTGAGCATCTTCTTTATGCAATAAGGCCTGTAATTCGTTGTCTTCGAACTTTTGCGGTGGTTTCCCGCGTTCGTCGCTTCTCACGTCAAAATCATCACTTTTGAATTTTTTGAACCACTAGAAATACTGTATTTTCCCATGAGCATGTTCACCGATAGCTTCGAGAAGGATTCGATGCGAATCTGCAGCAGTTTTCTTCAGATTATAACAGAAAACCAATGCTGTCCGCAAATCGTAGTTCGTAGGCACAAAACTCGACATGTTTACGAGTCTGCAACAGATACCAATATATGGAACTTGGGTTACTGTGTGTTGATATTCGTCGTCAGCCGTTACAGGAAGCAGATGGCGCTGCAGACACGGTCTCACGGTCTCTACACTGACGGCTAGCACCATCTGCAAGGAAATTCCGGTTTCATACTTCTACATCTGCTAAACGACGATACAAGAAGGATCATAAAAGAAATCAGAGTTTATAATCAAAATTCTGTTGCTGACAGAGAACGTTCGTGTGTACGAAAACGCTGTGGTGGTTTTGAGTAAACTAACAAAAACGTACGTTCATTTTTCTTATGTACATGGGTGTGGTTATATTTTACAATTAGACTGTGGTCAGGAGATTACGGGAATGAACCATAGGTCATAAAAGTGTACGCAGTTGGTGCATATGATCCATCAAATTATGCGCGTTCATATGAAGACAACGTATATGCATAGAAATCACATAAACTCTCTCCCAGTGAACTATTTAACCTTCATTTCACACTTTTCTGTCTATGAAGTTAAATGCTAGCCGTGAACGCCTGTAAATCTGCATTTTTACCTGGATGTTTTTCGTAAGAGTGAATCTTAAAATGCAATCACACGTTCAAATTAATCTATATTCTACTTTGGATGGCATCAGAATCTGTGACCACTCGCGATTCAGAATTTCATGTGTGCGTGTAGAAAACTGACCGAGAGGCTTTTCCATGAAATTGCCAAGCAAGGTAACACATTACTTAAAAGCCCTTTCCTGTCAGTGGTTTCCCTAAACAGTTTTAATTTATTAACAGTTCGATTTCTTCCTAGAAGCCATGGCCAATTTCCTATTGTCCAAATGAGTTAGTGTATCGTATTTAACGGTCACGTTACCAACATGACGTTAAAATCTAATTTTCTTTCTTTCATTGGAATAAAGTAGCATTAAGTGAAATTTTTGTACATACATTACAAGCTCCATCAAGGAAGTTTTTTGAATACGTATTTGAGTTTTCTAGAGAGAACGTACGCTGTGCATCACTAAGTTTCCTCTAACGTCACAGTCTCTTGATATTTTCTTACATGTTTTTAATTTCCCAACATAATTATGATTCAGTTGATAATTCAGAAATTATGTTTTGCAGCTTATGTTTATTCGTTAACACATCAATGTATATTGTTCTGTATTTTCACATTTCTTTGGAAGTAAGCTTTCATTATCATTTGTTGTTTGCATCTGCTTAGAGAAATATGACGTAACGCATAGCGCTACGAATTCCTTGACGCTGGAAACGAGACTCGCGTACCTAATAAAATCACAAACAGAGAAACTGTTCGATTTCGTTATTCTTCCCACTTCTTCGCGAAGGACGAAAAGTGTGTTCTCTCTTCGTCTGTTTGCCTTCCTCCTTCTCCACCTGTGTGGTGGGGTTTGGGAGGGGGGCGTCTAGATACCGCGGCGAGAGGGTGGGGCAGAGCGAGAGAGAGACAGACAGACAAAGAGAGAAAGAGCATCTAAGGATTATTCAACGAGTGATTAATTATGTTCGGCCTGCGACCCCACTTCTAGCGGGAAGCTCGGCAGCGCTGCGACTGTGGCATCCGGCATGTCTGCCGCACACGCCTCAGACCGGGTGAGTAAACGATAAATTCAAGGAGTTTTGCCCGCGCTGCCCAGGCCATAAAGCACGTATATGATGAAGATACGTGACAGACACTTTGCTCTAAATAACGTATTTTTCAATATGAAAGCATTATACTCGACTATAGGAATTTAAATCCCATCATCACCATCATATTCATCAGGAAATAGTGCGGAGTTTCAGCTTTCGTAGGTGACGCTTAAACATTTAGCGTCTAATTACCATTGCACTTCTTTTCGTTTTAGTTAGATTTTCTATTGTGTAGTGACTGTTTCTCTATCAATGGGCAACCAAACTCCCGGTTAATTTCGATTTTTCCATGTTATTGCTACATACGAGGCCTCAAAAGTCTATTTGTGAAGTTCTGACGATAAACTAACTGATGGTGAAACATAAACAACTGCCCGAGTCAAAGAAGGGGTAGACCTCGTGCATTGCGTAAATTGCGTAGAGTGACTCCATATGTTGAGATACACAAAGTAGTTTATTGTGGTAATGAGTACCACCACTGTCATTGAATACCAGTCGCTTCCTCGCGCAAGTGGTGACAATGTAACATTGGCCACCAGTACATTATATATAATGTTGACATTTTGCGAACATATTTTTTAAAAACTGCTTATGGTAATTTTTGCTGTAAGTCTTTAAACGTAAAAGCCAGCTCTAAAGAATTGATCAACATTAATTGTTTCTGTGAAAATGTCCGACAAGAGTTTACGTTTCCATGAAAGTTCGTAGAGGATTGACAAGAGGTTCTGCTGTAACCCATAATCGTGTACACCTAATGTTCCAAATTAACTGTGAGTGCAAACTACTGACTTTGCCTTTTAAAGGATTAAGATTTACTTGTCTCATTGTCACGTTGCCTCTGCTAAAAAAATATGAATGTTGAGTTTTACAGGGATTATTCGAAGAATGAACAGGGTGTCCTTAAAGGCCCTTTACAACTTCAAAATTTTATTACAACGGCAGTTGTTGAAATATTTTAACAACATTTCTTTTACTGTAATCGGTGTTTATAAAAGTTTTTGACAGTGTTTAATGGACCTCTGAATGGGCGCCTTTAGTTGCCCGAAGCACATCAAGACGGTACTCGATGTCTTGCCATGTTCGCTGTAGCATAGCGTCATCAATGGTGGCAATGGCATTACGAATCCTTTGCTTCATGTCAGCAATGTCCCGTATCTGTGTTTGATACACGATATCTTTTACAGACCCCCATAAAAAAGTCCAAGGGAGTGATATCTGGCGAACGCGGTGGCCTAGTAATTGACCCATCCCTCCCAATCATATGCCTGGAAATGTCTGATTGAGGAACCGACGATCATGCAGTCCCCAATGTGCTGGTGCACCATCTTGCTGGAAAATGATAGTTGGTTGTAAGTCAGTAAATTGTGGTGCTACATATTCGGTCAGAAGGTCTTCGTTTACATACCTACATCTACATATATACTCCGCTAGCCACCAAGCGGTATGTGGCGGAGGGCACTATTCGCGCCAAACTCATATTCCCCATCCCCCTCTCTCTCTGTTCCACTAGCGGATCGCGCGAGGGAAAAACGACTACCTGAACGCCTCAGTACGAGCTCTAATTTCCCTTATCTTTGAATGGTGATCATTGCGCGATTTGAAAGTTGGTGGTAATAATATATGCTCTACATCCTCGGCGAAGATCGGATACTGGAATTTAGTGAGCAGACCCTTCCGTTTAGCACGTCGTCTCTCTGCAAGTGTTCAGATGGTTCAAATGGCTCTGAGCACTATGGGACTTAACTTCTGAAGTAATCAGTCCCCTAGAACTTAGAACTACTTAAACCTAACTAACCTGAGGACATCACACACATCCATGCCCGCGGCAGGATTAGAACCTGCGACCGTAGCGGCCGCGCGGTTCCACACTGTAGCGCCTAGAACCTCTCGGTCACCCCGGCAGGCTATCTGCAAGTGCATCCCACTTCAAACTTTCTATGAAATTTGTAACACTCTCGCGATAGGTAAATATACCAGTCACGAATCTTGCCGCTCTTCTTTGGACCTTCACAGTCTCTTGAATCAGACCTAACTGGTAAGGGTCCCATACAGACGAACAATACTCTAAGACTTGACGAACAAAAGTATTGTAAGCAATTTCCTTTGTTGAAGGACTGCATCGCTTCAGGATTCCACCAACAAACCGCAGTCTAGGGTTCAGCTGATCCGTTACTTGTGTAATCTGATCTTTCCATTTGAGATAATTTCGAATAGTCACACCCAGATACTTGACGGATGTTATCGCTTCCAAGGACTGCAGTTAATTGATGAGTCGTTGAAGAAAAATGGACCAATTATTCGGTTGCACATGATTCCACACCATATATTCACTTTTGGACTATCCAGGTGAAGCTCCCTAGTGACATGGGGGTGTTCAGATCCCCAGATTCTCACATTGTGTCTGTTTAATGTCCCAGAAACATGAAAAATTGCCTCGTCACTGAAACAAACTCGTTTGAGGAATGCTTTGTCCTCCGAAAGGCGTTCCAGCATGTTGAGTGCAAACTCTGTCCTTTTTGGCTTGTAATTTGGCTCAAGTGTCTGTAACAGGAGCACTTTGTAAGCGTACAACCGTAAGTTCTTGTGGAGGACCTTATGAACAGTTGAACGTGGTAGTTGCAGCTGTAGGGCGGCAGTGCGGATTGACTTCGTAGGTGAACGAGTGAATACGTTTAAAACGCGATCGATGTTTTCCTCGGATGTCCTTGGTCACACGCTCCTCTGTTTATCCAACACTGTCCCTGTCTCCATAAGCGTTTTTTGCCATGCACGGATTGAAGGGCGTGATGGGGGATCTCTTCCATACTTCGTTATGAAGTTTCATTGAATCTGAACATCCGATTTTGTCTCAGTAAACCAGGACATACATTGTGGCTTCTCTTGAGGAGTTGCCATTTTATAGAGGTTCAATTCCTTCCATCAACAGAGTATCTGAAACACAAAATTGTAGTATATATAAAAACTCTAGTAAACAGTGATTACAATAAAAGAAATTTTGTTCAAATATTTCAACAACTGCCGTTGTAATAAAAGTTTGAATTTGTAAAGGGACTTTATGGACACCCTGTATTTCAAAGAAAACGTATATTTTCGACACAAAAAACGAAACTTCTTAAATTTTACCCAGATGAATATCAATTAAAGATGAAGAATAAGTAATTACAGCCATTATGTAGTGGACATAATAATAAATATTAACAACAGTTTATTAAAGAGCAGATCACCAAGGATTGCGATGTGCTTTTTGCGAATTTCCTACTAACACCTTTCAGTAAATAAGGCAGTGATCGCTGTAAGGATCGCTACGGAGGTTAAGTAGTAAGCTAAGCAGTTAACCCAATTTCAACACAAAGCAGTCGGCGTAAGCAGAACGGAAGTTACTACGTGTATTACATTTGACTACCGAAGGTTGAGAGTGGAGCAAATGTAACTGTGAAAACAGTAGTGATTTACTCGCTGGACTCTGAATCGAGTAATAAGAGAAGCTGGAACACTCAAAAAAGTAATTTTACTTCAGCAGTAAATGTCTAGTGACGGCCTAGTGTATGTAACAATGAAAAATTATGCAAATAAATACAAAAAGGTAGGCCCATATTGCATACGGGCTAACGTAACACGCTTTTATTGGTACGACATGACGGTGTAGGTCGTAAAGATTAATACGAGTAAAAACTAAAGTGTTCAAGGCTTAGTAACCCGAGGTATGAGAAACAATATTGCTGCCGACTTCGACCACTGAATATACTGTAAGGCTGATGATGCGAAACTTCTCTGGCGTAACTTTAAAATCACCTAGAAGCTGTCTAGACGTGATGTTCTAGAATTAAGGACGTTGCGGCTACACGGAATCGTAATTTCAGTTAATGCTTTTTTTACGGAAATATTCATCACTTTTTTCTGTTTTGCTATAGCCACAAAAATATTTGCAATACAATCGAGGCTACAGAGAATGTCAACATAGAGTCTTTGCTGCAACTTCATACATACATGTTGTTAGTAACCTACTGGAACCACATTCTAACAGGATGCAGAGGCACATTTACCTTCATCTTAACTATTCATGTGTCGCTAAGGATTGATAAAACGTTGGATTTGGATTCTGTGTTACCTGCGTATTCCGGTTATCCCGGGATTCGTTTCCATAAAACATACGGAGAGTGTTAAAAATATATCTCTATCAAGTATAAGAAATGAAATCAACATTTTTCCCAAAAACCTTAAGTGAGATAGATCACCCATCACAGAACGACAATTTTTTAGCGTTTCTTCCACACTGACAAGTAATATTGAGTTAAATGGGTCAAAGTCTATGCAGATAAGAGATTAACGTTTTTCATACATCAGTCGATCTACAGATGAGTAGTTCTATGCAAGATCGTCGTGGTTTCAGAGAAGCAGCCATTTACAATATATTCCGCTTGAGTGTGGCAGCAATTGAATAGGATAGTGTGCGCGTACGGGTTTTAGAACATTGTGCCGAACATCATCGACAAGTGGAATAGAAAGGAGAAAAAAAATCTGTAAGCCTCAGCCTTACGAAAAAAAAATCCATAAGAGTATGTCAGATTGCAGGAAAACTTTGGCCAACTTCTCTAACTAATTGTGCTCACACACTAAAGAGGTTGTCGAAATTATAATTTGCAGCTAAATACAATAGAACAAGGTTATGTTTTAATAGACCGTTGATGTCGACGTCATCAGAGATGGAGCAGAAGCTCGTAATGAGCAAGGATTGAAAATTAGTCAGCGTCGTCCTGTTTTACGAAAAATCACACCTTGCCTCCAGTTATGTAGTGAAACCATGGAATACCTAAACCTGTACGGCCGAACGGGGAGTTGAACCCCATTCCTCCCGAATATGAGACGTTCTCACCGGGTTTGTGTGTGTCTACAGATGGCTTGAAAGTATCCAGATTTTTCATTACTGTACCGTCCCAGCACTATATGCATAGTCAGAATTGTTTTTATGATACTACCAATGTTCCTGTAACCGAGCTAATCTATGACCAGAACCTCTCGTTACTTCTTCTTCTACATATTATTCAAATCGATAGTGTATAAGAATAACACTTCAGATTCGAAGACGAAATTCTTCCTACTTTTCTTGGAAATTACAATGTTCCTTCTCTTTACCACATTAAAGATACTTTACGCCACTGAAGTGCAAGATCTTCAGTCATTAATTGATATTTTATTAGCTAGAATTTACTACCCGTCTCTTTAGTCAAGGTCAATAACACACGCCTGTGCGGTAGCACTTGATTCGCCTGGTCATGTGAGAAGTTTCCACTGTCATATTTGGGCAGCAAGGGAAGGAGAGAGGGTATAAAATTACAGATCACCTGTCTTTGTGCCAGTGTCCTGGATTAAATTCCAAATTTCTGTGGAAATTTGTGGTAAGGACTATAGGACCAAACTGCTGAGATCATCGGTCCCTAGGCTGACGCACTAATTAATCTAACTTAACCTAACTTACGCTAAGGACAACACGCACACCCATGCCCGAGGGAGGTTTCGAACCTCCGACGGGGGGAGGGGGGTACCACGCGAACCGTGACCCGTGACAAGACGCCTAAGACCGCGCGGATACTCCGCGCGCCCTCAAACCTCTGTCCAGTGTCTCATGAAGTGATGGATATGACGTTATCGCGGGTGATCCATCCATCGAATGGGCAACATACGCGCGCACTCATCACAGAAACGTACACGTAGCACATATACGTAGGCACAACTCTCACACTTCGCTAGCTTCTCTCGGACGTTATTTAACTCACGCAACAAAATAACTTAAATAGCGGTTATGCCGTCAAAGCGTTGGCCTTTCTCGCGAATTTCTGCACTTCGTCGTTTTGTGGTAGGTTCGTATTGATTACACCTAGACTTGTCACCCGTGATGATTTTTCCCAGATAAGAATTGTCGCGGCAGGAGTGCGCAGGTCGTTATTTTTTGTTCAGGAGTCCAGATGTTCGGGACAAAATTTGCACACCCATTTCTCTTCTTCAAAACATTCTGGAGAACGTCTTGAACAGCTGACTTAGAGATGTTGCTTCACTGCGATTTGTGGCAGAACAACTTCGACACACAACTGTACACGTCCTCTACTCAACACTGCCTGGTCACAACCGACTGATCGAGAGCACATATGTTGCTTACCGTTATCAGTTGTCGTTTATACGCCAGGAATAAAATCAGTCTCGTAACTACACTACTGGCCATTAAAATTGCTAAACCAAGAGAAAAATGCAGACGATTAACGGGTATTCATTGGACAAATATATTATACTAGAACTGACATGTGATTGCATTTTCCGCAATTTGGGTGCATAGATCCTGAGAAATCAGTACCCAGAACAACTACCTCTCGCCGTAATAACGGCCTTGATACTCCTGGGCATTGAGTCAAACAGAACTTGGATGGTGTGTACAGGTACAGTTGCCCATGCAGCTTCAACACGATACCACAGTTCATCAAGAGTAGCCACTGGCGTATTGTGACGAGCCAGTTGCTCAGCCACCATTGACCAGACGTCATCAATTGGTGAGAGATCTGGAGAATGTGCTGGCCAGGGCAGCAGTCGAACATTTTCTGTATCCAGAAAGACCCGTACAGGACCTGCAACATGCGGTCGTGCATTATCCTGCTGAAAATTAGGGTTTCGCAGGGATCGAATGAAGGGTGGAACCACATCTAAAATGTAACGTCCACTGTTAAAAGTGCCGTCAATGCGAGCAAGAGGTGACCGACACGTGTAACCAATGGCACCCCACACCAGCACGCCGGGTGATACGCCAGTATGGCGATGACGAATACACGCTTCCAATGTGCGTTCACCGCGATGTCGCCAAACACGGATGCGACCATCATGATGTTGTAAACAGAACCTGGACTCATCGGAAAAAATGACGTTTTGCCATTCGTGCACCCAGGTTCGTCGTTGAGTACACCATCGCAGGCGCTCCTGTCTGTGATGCAGCGTCAAGGGTAACCGCAGCCATGGTCTCCGAGCTGATAGTCCATACTGCTGCAAACGTCGTCGAACAATTCGTACAGATGTTTGTGGTCTTGCAAACGTCCCCATCTGTTGACTCAGGGATCGAGACGTGGCTGCACGATTCGTTACAGCCATGCGGATAAGATGCCTGTCATCTCGACTGCTAGTGATGCGACGCCGTTGGGATCCAGCACGGCGTTCCGTATTACCCTCCTGAACCCACCGATTCCATTTTCTGCTAACAGTTATTGGATCTCGACCAACGCGAGCAGCAATGTCGCGATACGATAAACCGCAATCGCGATAGGCTACAATCCGACCTTTATCAAAGTCGGAAACATGACGGTACGCATTTCTCCTCCTTACACGAGGCATCACAACAACGTTTCACCAGGCAACGCCGGTCAACTGCTGTTTGTGTGCGAGAAATCCGTTGGAAACTTTCCTGATGCCAGCACGTTGTAGGTGTCGCCACTGGCGCCAACCTTGTGTGAATGCTCTGAAAGCTAATCATTTGCATATCGTAGCATCTGTCGGTTAAATTTCGCGTCTATAGCACGTCATCTTCGTGGTATAGCAGTTTTAATGGGCAGCGGTGTATTTGGACTGACGGCCACGTATACTTCCTGCAATAATGTTATAATCCTTCTGCGGCCTTGTCCACAAAACGTGTAGGATAGACAGACCCGGCTCGGTAGGTCGCATTTTGGAAGCAGGAGCGGCAAATGCAAAGACGTCACAGCTGGTGCGCAAACGCCAGCTGCCGTGAAGCAAGTGCGCAGTAAAGAAGGCGCGCTATGACAGCACAATATGTAATGAGGAATGCACCGCGCTGACCACTCAACCAGTACTAACTCACGTAAACGCAACAAATTCACGTATTTCCCGCCATTGTTCCTGTGATGAGTTTATTACGTAATAAATGAGAAAGCGTTACGGGAAGTGGGTATGAGCGAATAATTGGGATGTAAGTACGCCGGCGCCACACCCAGCCCAATTACTCGACGTCCGCTCGCCACGGTCGGCTCGCCGTTGGCATTCCTCCCACAAAAATCCCGCTCCGCCCGGGAAGTGCCGCTGCCGCTGCCGCCCTGTCCTTATGCAAAGCTGCCGCGTCGTCAAACTTCTGCGCAGATTGGTCAACACTTCGAGAGCGTAATACAGACGGTAGCCGAAGAAAGCGGTACTAGAGATTATTAAAGCCACGGATGGAAAACAGCTCCAAGAAATGGCAGAGCAGATCTAAACTACTTCAGAGTTTATGAAATTGTGAGTGCGCCAGGAGATACGAGGCACAGTCATGCATAGAGAGAGCGCCTCAAGCCAAGAACACACTCCAGAGTGACACAACATAGTAAAGGTGAGCCGCCACATAGAGCGCATGGAACAGTGAATGTGTTACGTTTCCGCTCTGCGTCCCGAACATCCGCCAAATGCAGATATAAGATGGCATCGACAATTAGTTTGCAAGAATCAACTGTGTTCCTCAATACAGCGTCAGGACTTCCCTACAGTTGCCGCCCAGAACACTCCAACTGTACATTCTATTAGTTATGTTAGTTAACTTTCACTGTGTTAGGGACTAGACCAATGTTCATAGTTAGATCAGCTTCAAATGCTTCAAATTGCTCTGAGCACTATGGGAGTTAACTTCTGAGGTCATCAGTCCCCTAGAACTTAGAACTACTTAAACCTAACTAACCTAAGGACAACACACACATCCATGCCCGAGGCAGCTTTCGAACATGAGACCGTAGCGGTCGCACGGTTCCAGACTGCAGCGCCTAGAACCGCTCGGCCACTCGAGCCGGCAGTTAGATCAGCGCAAGTGAACTTTTAACAACATTGCCACGCATCATGTTCACTCTCATGGTGAATAATATGCGCTGGCCGGTGTGGCCGAGCCTTTCCAGGCGCTTCAGTCTGCAACCGCAGATTCGAATCCTGCCTCGGGCATGGATGTGTGTGATGTCCTTAGGTTGGTTAGGTTAATTAGTTCTAAGTTCTAGGGGACTGATGACCTCAGATGTTAAGTCCCATAGTGCTCAGAGCCATTTGAACCATTTAAGTAATATCCAGCGTGATCAGAAACAGTCTGAGAAGCTTGACTGGGCGCTGCAGGGTAGGTTGTGCTAATAAATAACTGTTAAGAAAAAAATTGAATGCACTGCGCCGTTTCCGAGTTATTTAACATCGAAGTTAGCCAGTCGAATAGCCCCACGAACAAATTCAAGCAGCCTGCCAGAGACGGTCCTGCCAAACACGTTCTTCGTTTGGTTTCCTCATATTAAATCAGAGAGCGATAGTTTGTTGACAGCTGTGGGAAGTGTGAATCAAACCTACCTCTGTCATTGTCCTATTACACCTCTATCCGTGTAAATTCGCAGCTAAACAAAAACTTCCGACAGGTTTTCAACAACGTCCCTGGGAGGCTGCCTGAATTTGAGCACATAACGGCCTCATTAGCCAACTTCGATGCTAATTAAATCGGAAACAGCGAGACGTATCGAATTTTTTGCTTAACAATTATTTCTCTACACAACCTCCCTTGCAACACCCTTACAAGCTTTTCAGATTGTATCTGACCACACTGCATATTTGCTTTTAATATATTGTCGTAAATTATTAGTGATTTGTATTGTTTCCAATTTTGCTGTAGTTCGCCGAAACCTGTTTGGTCCTGCGACAAGGCTGTATAGTCGGCACATGGAAGCACGTACTTTCGGTGGATGTGGTCTCTCTTCGTGCGACGTTTATGTCTGATGCCTAGAATATATGATAGATTCAAAATACAAGAAAATAGGCGGAAAAGCAACGAAAATAATGTCAACAGGAGAACGTGAAAAAGTTCTGAGTCGAGGGATGTTGTAATACGTACAACATGTTAACTACCGTGGAAGTAAAACACACTGCCTGACAAAAAGCTGTGAAGCACCCACAAGATACGATCGGATGTCAATGTAACTCCGTTAACCATATGTAAATAATCAGCGCCTATGTAAATGATGACAGTTGCAGTTCTCTCTGACGGACAGAGCAGCACCATAGTGCATTATCATAGGTCCAGTTTAATGTTGTTGCCAAGCCTGTTGAAGTATATAAGGGTCACGAATAGCTTTCGAGGCTGTGTGTTCAGTGTGACGGACATGGAGATGCTACATAGTCGTTTGAGACAGTGTTATCAGCACCTGGCAGAACTTTTGAGAAGT
Organism: Schistocerca serialis cubense; assembly: GCF_023864345.2. NCBI lineage: Eukaryota > Metazoa > Arthropoda > Insecta > Orthoptera > Acrididae > Schistocerca > Schistocerca serialis. The sequence continues at coordinate 139,286,232 of NC_064640.1, read as the reverse complement.
GACTTAATCGAAAAGTTTATGCATTTGAGACAGATAGGTACTAAGTAGGACAATATATCATACTGATGTCAGTGGTGGTTAGTAACCACACACTCACAGCTGGCTCAGCAATTTGTGGGCCCATGTCTTGATACACCATGTTCACTACTGTGAATTTTCTTAGTGCTACATTACATTAATTATAATGTGAAATGTGTGATTAAGGAGGAAACGTAGACCAGTAACCACGGTCAGTCGTTGACAGAATTCGTGAGATACCACACCACATTATTATGGCGAACTGCACAGCATTACTGTTAGTTAACACAGCATACTGTTCAAGGAGATAAAGTGCTACCAACAAATTGTCTACAGCCATCATCATCATCATCATCATTTAAGACTGATTATGCCTTTCAGCGTTCAGTCTGGAGCATAGCTCCCTTATAAAAGTCCTCCACGATCCCCTATTCAGTGCTAACATTGGTGCCTCTTCTGATGTTAAACCTATTACTTCAAAATCATACTTAACCGAATCCAGGTACCTTCTCCTTGGTCTGCCCCGACTCCTCCGACCCTCTACTGCTGAACCCATGAGTCTCTTGCGTAACCTTGCTTCTCCCATGCGTGTAACATGACCCCACCATCTAAGCCTGTTCGCCCTGACTGCTACATCTATAGAGTTCATTCCCAGCTTTTCTTTGATTTCCTCATTGTGGACACCCTCCTGCCATTGTACCCATATACTAGTACCTGGAATCATCCTAGCTACTTTCATATCCATAACCTCAACCTTGTTGATAAGGTAACCTGAATCCACCCAGCTTTCGCTCCCATACAACAAAGTTGGTCGAAAGATTAAACGGTGCACAGATAACTTAGTCGTGGTACTGACTTCCTTCTTGCGGAAGAGAGTAGATCGTAGCTGAGCGCTCACTGGATTAGCTTTGCTACACCTCGCTTCCAGTTCTTACACTATGTTGCCATTCTGTGAGAATATGCATCCTAAGTACTTGGAGCCGTCCACCTGTTCTAACTTTGTTCCTCCTATTTGGCACTCAATCCGTTTATATTTCTTTCCCACTGACATTACCTTCGTTTTGGAGATGCTAATCTTCATACCATAGTCCTTACATTTCTGATCTAGCTCTGAAATATTACTTTGCAAACTTTCAATCGAATCTGCCATCACAACAAAGTCATCCGCATATGCAAGACTGCTTATTTTGTGTTCACGTATCTTAATCTCACCCAGCCAGTCTATTGTTTTCAAGATATGATCCATAAATAATATGAACAACAGTGGAGACAGGCTGCAGCCTTGTCTTACCCCTGAAACTACTCTGAACCATGAACTCAATTTACCGTCAACTCTAACTGCTGCGTGACTATCCATGTAAAGACCTTTAATTGCTTGCAAAAGTTTGCCTCCTATTCCATAATCTCGTAGAACAGACAATAACTTCCTCCAGGGAACCCGGTCATTTGCCTTTTCTAGATCTATAAAGCATAGATACAATTCCCTGTTCCACTCATAACACTTCTCCATTATTTGCCGTAAGCTAAAGATCTGGTCCTGACAAACTCTAAGAGGCCTAAACCCACACTGATTTTCATCCAATTGGTCCTCAAAGTGTCTACAGCCGTGAAGTTAAAAACCTATCAGAATATGGTCAGGCTGTATTAGATAATGTGGGAGAATATATTGCTGCTGACTAATTTATCTCTAATGTTTATCTGTTGTCTGTAATAAACTAACGCAGGAACGCTGTTTGGCATGGACTTCACTAATACAAATAATGAGGGAGAACATATCGCTGCTGAACGAAGTTATCTCTTACGTTTGTCTGCTGAGTGCGATAATCTAACGAAAAGATATCATGATTACGTTACAGAGAAAGTCTTTTCTCATAAAATATAGTATTCCAAATTGTCATGAATTAGCAGGATAGCCAGCCGGAGTGGCCGTGCGGTTCTAGGCGCTACAGTCTGGAGCCGAGCAACCGCTACGGTCGCAGGTTCGAATCCTGCCTCGGGCATGGATGTGTGTGATGTCCTCAGGTTAGTTAGGTTTAATTAGTTCTAAGTTCTAGGGGACTGGTGACCTCAGAAGTTAAGTCGCATAGTGCTCAGAGCCATTTGAACCATTTTTAGCGGGATAATACACACATTGGGCTTCGAAACGGTCTGTGTCTACACTCAGTCCGCAGTCATACTACTGAAGCATTACAGGACTACCACGAAAGTGTACAAATATACCAGCAGGAGTACATACATAACGAAATCTGATTAACAAATCATTCAGTGCCACAATTAAGCCAGTATAGCTGACAGAAGCAGAAAAAGCAGGCATTAACAAGTGTGCAGTTCAGAAAGAATTCACCTTCAGATCTATAGGGTACAAAATCAAGGTACCGACAAAACTTAAGTTGACAAGCTGCCTTAGGGTCTCTTTGTTGATCGTCGATCTGGCTCCTAGTAGCTATTTCACAGAGGAAGTAAAAATCTAGTCTCCAGAGAGACTAGAACCGAAAAGTAACGCAGTCTTGCGCTTGAAGGGCGAACACTTTACTGTTAAGCTAAGATACAGCTACATCAGACATTACTCCCTTGTTTTCCCAATAATGGTTCAAATAGTTCTGAGCACTATGGGACTTAACTTCTGAGGTCATCAGTCCCCTAGAACTTAGAACTACTTTAACCTAACTAACCTAAGGACATTACACACATCCATGCCCGAGGCAGCATTCGAACCTGCGACCGTAGCGGTCGCGCGGTTCCAGACTGTAGCGCCTAGAACCGCTCAGCCACTTCGGCCGGCTCCCAATAATGGCTAAGACGGAGCATTCGCAACGTAAATGGCGAAATAAGTTGCAGTTTCTGTTAGAACGAACTTCCTGGACTCAGAAATGTAAATTTGCCACCTCTGTCATCCCTTAAGTGGCAGTAATTTAGAATATTTAATCTAAACGACAAGAAAAAATCGAGTGAATTAACCAGGATAATTCGGAATCTCTCCAGAAAGCAAATCGACGGTCACTTAGTTGTCTAATGTATTGTTCAATGTTGCCAGTTCTCCATCAGACTAGTGACAGGCAGAATACGTATCCTCAGCCTGATTGTTTCTTGAGTTGGCTGGCACTGTGGAAGATCGTCCTTTGAAGACCCGCCATTGCCGGCTGTCACCACGTTTACCGAGTGATGGAGTACTTTAAAGCATAGGCTAATGACTTTTATTTGCATTTCTGTAGCTATGATTTGGGTCTAAATCGTAGTTACGAATAATATCCAGATGCACCGACTGCAACTCGAACATCGTAAATAAAGAGCAGGGAAAGTTATTTGGGTGTCTCTCCTTTTCAGTAGCTGTCATAGGTATTCACTTTTAAGTATCACCCAACGCTATTAACATTATGAGTTAATAACATTCATTGTTATATTGCATATTTGAAAACCTTTTTCCGTATGAATGATTGCATTGGCACTGTCTAATACATAAGAACACAAAGGAAAAGACGACATGTCAATGTTTAGGGATGTTCGAGTTTCTGGTAATCAAATTTCATTAAGTGCAAATAAGATATAGATAAATACTACAAAAGCAAACCGCGCAAGAAAATCTTTCGCATCGACCGAAAAATAGAATTCAAAAGCCGTAAAGATAATTAACCATGTGACTCATTGCCGCTCAAGTTCGATTCCGTCTTCTGATAACGTGTAAGGAGAAGCAGTTGTGATGAGTATGTGGAACAAAGAAGAAAAAGTACCGACTGAATTTGTTGAATATGTCATCATTCAATAAAAACCAATGAGGCTTGTTTAAAGATTATAATATAGCTGCTGATGATCCTTTGTCAATAACTGAGAAAAGCACATGCAGACTGATCGTTTCTATTTGAGACAACTTAATACAAATACAAACCAATGTAATAAGAAGAGGTTACCCGCAGTGATTGTAATTTCATCTTGAAGACTATGGGAGAGACTTTAATAATGCTTTTGTGATAGATTCTGCACACATCAACTTTCCGCCTGATACAGTCGCTCATTGATTCTTGCTTAGTTAAAAATTAGAGGGTCACATAAAATGAAGGACAAACTGACATGGAGACCTGACATTTTAGTCGTTATACCACTATGGAATAACTTGAAAAGCTTAAGCATAGGTAAGGCAACGAATTTAAATGACATGAGGTTGATGAAATCTATTAAACATTTCGACATGAAACCTATATCATTTCTGATGATAGAATTTATTTTCAGTAACACATGTAGTGCTCACCTCTTTTTATCAATAATTCCATTGTACGAGTATTTCTCGATCTCACAAAAATATTGATGTCATTGACGTCACATACTTCCGAGACACCTAAAAAGCAAAGAAAACGACATAAGATTGTATTTCAACATAGCGCTATCAATTCGCTTGGTTTAATGCTGCACGTGATAACTGATGAAGCAGTAGGCGAGCCGTGACTGTCATTTTCTCAGAAACTATTCAGTGTTAGCACATAAGATAAAATAAGTGTGATTTATTTTCTCGCTTCTTTTAGGAAGTTAAGTTTCGACTCCACCGAGTGAAGTTTCGACTGTCATAGACATATGGCGTGCTACCCTAGTAAGATATAGTTTCAGGAATTTTCCGCAGCAACACCATGCCCGCACATGAAACATGGCGTTCGTTCAGTATTTCCACAGAAGAAACATGGCTCAGCCAATCCCTATGGATCCCAAAAGTCTGTCCTGAGAGACTAATAAGCTATCGAAATGAATGCTACGTTCCTCAGGACTGCTATGATGATATTAGACTTGATAAAATAAGATTCAGCCGCACTCATTCCGTGGAAACTGACGTGTTTCATTTCCTATCATTTGTGGACTTCTTTATTCTATCTTTTCGACTATTTTCCTGAAACTATTTCATTGCTGAACTTTTCTGTGAAACTGTAGGGTGATGGTTGGGGACTGCATCGCACTGGGACTGCTATGACAGTAGTACCATGTGGTGGACACTCCCCAATACGACCTTGAGTTACAAAAGTGTTTAGGAAATACTTCCAGAAGAAATGATTTAGGTTCCGTCTCGAAACGTTCGATTTATTTCATCAACCTATGTTCATTTAAATGTTTTATCTTTCCAATGTTCAACTTTTTCAAGTTATTCCACACTGATGTGAATAGTGAGGCGTCTGGTCTCCGTATCTACATGTCCTTCTGGCCTTACCCTATTTATGTGACACTCAACTTTTTAGTTAAGCAACAGCCGATGAGCAACTGCATCAGGAGACGTGTTGATGTGCGCAGAATGTATCTCGGAAGCGTCTGTGTGTAAATTCCGTCCCACACTCACTGAGGGTAATCTTTCCTTGTTACAGTGGTTCATCTTTGTATTAAGTTGTCTCTAATGGAAAAGATCACTCTTCACGCACTTACTGACAAAGTATCACCAGCTGTTATATTGCAGTCCTTACCAGTGGTCGATACTTTTTCTCTCTTTGGTTTTTATTGAATGAATGACGCATTCGAAACATTACTGTCGGCACTTTTGCTTCCTCGTTTCACATGCTCATCACAACGGCTTCTCGATCCATGTTATCAGAAGGTGGAATCGAACTTGAGCAGCTATGATTCACATGCTTAATTGTCTTGACGACTTTTGAGTTCCTTTTTCTTGCATGGTATGTTCTTGTGGTGTGAAATTATATCTTATTTCACCTTATGAAATTTGATTACGAAATTTGGACAACCCTAAATATTGATATGTTGTATTTTCCTTTGTATTATTATGTATTAGGTAGTGCCAATGCAAGCATTCATAAGGAAAAGTATTTTCGAGTATGTGATATAACAATTTACTCATAATGTTAATAGCGTTGGGTAATGAAAAGAAGGGAATTACTTCTGGTGAATAAATTTATCAGTTTGCAGTTCCAAGAAGGCAAAAAACAAAAATACCTACGAAAGCTACTGAAGAAGGGAATCGTCTAAATAATTGTCCCTACTCTTTATTTGTGATGTTCGATTTGCTGTCGATGCATCTGGATATTATTGGCAACTACGATTTAGACCCAAATCATAACTACAGAAATGCGAACAAAAGTAATTGGCCGTACTTTAAGGTACTTCAGAACCCAGCCGGCACTGTCACGTCTTCAAACGACGATCTTTCCCAGTGCCAGTCAGTTCAAGAAATACATTGGCTGAGCAAAGGTATTCTACATGCCATTAGTCTAATGGGGAATTGGCAGCATTGTAGAATACGTTTGGTAACTAAGTGACCGTCAGTTTACTCCCTGGAATGGTTCAGAATTATCCCAGCAAATTCGCTCGATATTTTCTTGTCATTTAGACTAAATATTCTAGATTGTTCTCACTTAATGGATTACTTAGAAGTTACAACAGAAACTGCACCTTACTTTCGCCGTTTTCGTAGCGAATACCCCATCTTAACTATCATTTGGGCAACAAGGGTGTGCTGTCTGATGAAGATGTATGTTAGCGTAGCAAAAATCAGCAAAGAAACCCTGAGATAACTCTCCCCCTAAGTTTTGTCGCTTCCGGAATTCTCTACTCTCTAGTCCTAAAGCTGAGCCGGCCAGAGTGGCCGATCACCGGCACGGTAGCTCAGCGTGTTCGGTCAGAGGGTTTAGCTACCTTCTGTAATAAAAAAACTGAGTGAACGGATCAACGAGCAACCAGAACGTGTGTCATCGGATGTCCGCAACGAACAAAGTCAACGAGCAATATAGAACAAAATGAGATTAAAAAAAAAAGCGGTTCTAGGCGCTACTGTCTGGAACCGCGAGACCGCTGCGGTCGCAGGTTCGAATCCTGCCTCGGGCATGGATGTGTGTGATGTCCTTAGGTTAGTTAGGTTTAAGTAGTTCTAAGTTCTAGGGGACTGATGACCTCAGATGTTATGTCCCATAGTGCTCAGAGCCATTTTTGAGCCTAAAGCTGAAGATATTTTTTTGAATCGCACACTTGTTAATGCTTGATCGTTTGCACTTCTATCAACTGTGTTGACTTAATTGTGGCACTGAATGATTTATTAATTGAATTTCTTTATGTATGTACTCCTACTGCTACATCTGCGTACTTCCGTGCTAGTCCTGTAATGTTTCGTCCGTATAAGTGTGGATTGAAATTAGACACAGACCGTTTCGAAGCCGAAAGTGAGTATTGTCCGACTAATTAGTGACAATTTGGAATATTTTGTTTTACGAAGAAAGACTTACGTTATCACGATAAGTTGTAATTAATTTGTGTAAGTGCAGTGTACACCAACCAGCGTTTTATCGTTAGTTTATTGCACGCAGTAGATAAACATAAGAGACAAGTCTGTCAGCAGCAATATACAGTATTCTCCCACATTATCCAAAACATTCTGTCAATATTAGGGTAGTTTTTCCACTTCACGTCTATAGGAAGTATGTTAGCAGCACTTTTATCACCTTGAATGTTACGCTGTGCTAACAGACAGTAAAACTGTGCAGTTCAGCATAACGGTAAGGCGAGGGTCTCCCGAATTCTGCTGTACATGGAAGTAAATACCTGAGAATCACACGTAAATTGTCACTGCAACCTTTTCACCACAGCGCGAACAGAGCCCTTCCCGTAAACTCTTCGTCAAAGATTTGTTGGGTCTGTTTTTTCAAGTTTTCGGAATAATTCAGACCGATGTAGCTTATTTCGTGTAAAGAAGCGGTGATGAAAAGACCAGTGGTACGATAATGCTTACAACGTAACGCGTTTGAAATAGCTACTGTTATTTTCTCACTTTTCCGGCGGTTATTTCACGAGCAATGAACGAAGTGCTGCTTCATGAATATGATTTGAGCCCGTGAAAAAGTCACAGAGAATATATTCAGTGACGTTCTGACTTCATTTCACATAATGTAATTCACGTGGAAGGGAAGAACGACAGAGTAGTTTTTCGTGTTTTTTTTTCATGTTTACAGATTGGTCATATTTTTATCCTTAAGAAATTGATTTAGCGTTAATTAAGACTGCTGAAACATAGCTCCCAGGCAAAAAGGGAAACTCCTGTTAACGACGCGGATGTTTGTGACGGCACAAAGCTTGGATAAGCAAAACGAAACCGCAAGAAATCGGCGGCGTCCCTTTCAAACGTACTATGACGGCATTTACCTTAAGCGATTTAGGGAAACCATGAGAAACTTAAAGTTGCATAGCTGTACATGAATTTGAGCTACTATCGCCCGGAATGCGTGTCCAGTCCCTTCCGACTGCAGCCCATCGCACGGCGCGAAGTCGGAAGTGGGCAATTAATTTTGCATGGTGGCTTCCTGCTTATTGACCGACCATCCTCAAGCCACGTTGGCGCCTGTCTCTCGTCACCTTCCCCACACGTCCATCCCGCTGTTGTTAGGCTTTACAGCGAGTCCGGTACCATTTCCATTGGTCCTTCGTGCTTCAGAAACAGTCAGTTCACATTTGATTTACTTTTAGAATGCTGCATATTAACACCTAACGGAACATCTACGTCTTTCTCGCAGATGCGGTCACATATTCACGACCTACTTTTCCTTTTCACGTGTACGTCCTACAGTTAAACGCTTAGTTTAATTTTATAAAGAGCAACTTGAATATTTGTCTTCAATAACCGAGAAACAGTTTTTATCGTGTAATTACCTGACATTGTCAGAAAGCGTACGATCTGTACATCAGTGTAAAAAACTTCCAAAACAGAAATTTTATTGCCCAGATCGCAGTCGATACATATCCTCATAACTAGTTTCGACAATGTTATATTGATATCTTCAGATCATCGGATACGTGTTAACAGACAGTAAAGCTGTGCAGTTCACCTTAATGATAAGGTGAGGGGTTTATCAATACATACGCATTAGACAGCAGATTCACTTCCCTGTTTTTAATTGCCAGATGGCAATGTGCCACATGTATTGGCTTTATAATTCACGTATCCGATGATTTGAAAATGGCAGTATAGCTTTGTCGAAACCAGTAATCAGGATATGTATCAACTGAAATCTGGGCAATAAAGCTTCTATTTTCGATTTTTTTTTTTGCATTTGCATTAGTATCAGCATCCAATAATCCTTATTAATAATTTAAAAATGTTAATTTTTAATTTGTTTATTATTTCAAATTTAAGCTTGTTAATTTTTTATAAATGCTCTCGGTTGAAGAGCGACGAGGTATCGCTGTCAGTCCACATTTGCCCGTCAGGACGATCGAATGAAATTACAGTACAGGAAAAAAATTGCATGTAGCTTAATTAATGGTCAGATTGTTTAAAACGACACCATCTTCAGACACCCGTCTCTACGCTATGAACTGTAACGGATAACAGGTACATTACAGTGTACGAGTGAAATGGCGTGACAGCTGGAAATGTGGCCGGCCGTTGTGGCCGAGCGGTTCTACGCGCTTCAGTCCGGAACCGCGCGACCACTACGGCCGCAGGTTCGAATCGTGCCTCGGGCATGGATGTGTGTGATGTCCTTAGGTTAGTTAGGTTTAAGTAGTTCTAAGTTCTAGGGGCCTGATGACCTCAGATGTTAAGTCCCACAGTGCTCAGAGCCATTTCAACCTGGAAATGTGTTCCAGAGTTGAAGTACGCAGGACTGCGAGATTCTTGTGACACAAAAGTTGCACGAGGTTGAGTGTGAAATTCTGGTGGTGACATATAAACCAAATGCAATGTCGTGTCCAGCCGTAGTGGAATGGTGCCAACAATTACACCAAAGCCGCACTGATTGGGTGTCGCTGATCAGGAAGGAGGGCCATCAACTTCGAGCACAAATCAGTATGTCCAGCTAGTCGAAGCACTGATTTGCACCAGCCGCAGAGTGGCTATAGCGGACATCGCTCAGCAGATACACATCTCAATAGACGGAGCTCAATCCACCGTCCCAGATCGTCTGCAGTAACGGATATTGCGTTCACGCTGGGTTTCGCGATCACTGGCACCTGCACACAAAGGCGCAAGTTTTATAGCGTCTCTGGCCTTCGCTGAGTGTCACTCCGTGGAACGCACTGATTTTCTAAACTGCATCATTACGGGCCAGGAGGCACTTCATACTTGAAACAAAGACAGCGGCTATGGAATAGAGGCCAGCCTCCTCGTCTGTACGGAAGAAGTGCAACGTTCCATCAACAGGGAAGCTCGTGGCCAACTGTGGAGGACCTGTGTACACAGACATAATAACAAAGGACATACCATTAATGTCGATACTTTACGTGCAACACAGCTCGCAGCGCAACACCATAAAGGAAAACAGGCTTGAGAAATTAAGCAAAAGGCGTTAGTCTCCTGCACCACAATGCAACACATCACACGTCACGCAAAAGACAAGGTTTGCTTCAAAGTTGTAGATGGAAGGATTGAAAGCATCTGCCTTACTGTCCAGCTCTTGCACCATGCCATTTCCTTCTTTTCGGTAAGCTGAAGGAACATCTGGGGGCAAAGAGATTTTCCAACGAGGATGGCATTCACCCAGCGGTTCCCGAATGGTTCTATGGTCAAGGAGCGGATTTCTATTTTCGATGAACCGAACGATTGGTAGAACACTCTGGTCTTTGTATACGGAGACTTGGTGACTGTGTTGCAAAATAGTGTCATGTACACTATGTAACCAAAAGTATCCGGACATCTGACTGAAAATGACTTACAAGTTCGTGGCGCCCTCCGTCGGTAATTCTGGAATTCAATATGGTGATGACACCTTCCAAAAAATGGTTCAGATAGCTCTGAGCACTATGGGACTTAACATCTGAGGTCATCAGTCCCATAGAACTTAGAACTACTTAAACCTAACTAACCTAAGGACATAACACACATCCATGCCCGAGGCAGGATTCGAACCTGCGACCGTAGCGATCGCGCGGTTCCAGACTGAGGCGCCTAGAACCGCTCTGCCACAATGGCCGGCCATGCATTACAACTGAGCACTGGATTCAGTACTATTTAGGCACATTGCTTGCACGTATTGTTGGTGATAAGGATGTAGCTACTGATCCATCACTATGTTTCACACTGTACTCACTGCAATTTGTCCTTCAAAAACAAGTTGATGGTAGCGTAGCCATAAATATTTAGTTGTATAATCCTACTCGATCTCCTCAAGGTATACTGTGCGAAGAGCTTCCTGTTTTGTACCTTGGCCATCTCTCTGTGGCTTTGAACGAACCAAATTCTCTTAAATTTATACTAACGCCTGCAGCGAAATTTTTCTCTGTACCTTAGTTCAGTTTCTGGGAATTACAGCCTCCGAATTTCAAGTTCAACAGTACTGAAGCTGTCATCACATTCGATGAAATTTGAGTAGCAACGTCCTAAGTGACTCCGGCCGAAGTGGCCGTGCGGTTCTAGGCGCTGCAGTCTGGAACCGCGAGACCGCTACGGTCGAAGGTTCGAATCCTGTCTCGGGCATGGATGTGTGTGTCGTTCTTAGGTTAGTTCAAAATGGCTCTGAGCACTATGGGACTTAACATCTATGGTCATCAGTCCCCTAGAACTTAGAACTACTTAAACCTAACTAACCTAAGGACAGCACACAACACCCAGCCATCACGAGGCAGAGAAAATCCCTGACCCCGCCGGGAATCGAACCCGGGAACCCGGGCGTGGGAAGCGAGATCTTAGGTTAGTTAAGTTTAACTAGTTCTAAGTTCTAGGGGACTAATGACCTCGGAAGTTGGGTCCCATAGTGCTCAGAGCCATTTTGCAAAGTGACGAACTTCTGTTTTCAGAACTGGAGAAGCGCACAGTGCACAGTCTTTCCGAATGCGTAGAGCAATATCAAGCTTGACACCTACGTTACATGTAGGTCGTTTCTCGATTCAGTACAGAGAGAGAGAGAGAGAGAGAGAGAGAGAGAGAGAGAGAGAGAGAGAGAGAGAGAGAGAGAGAGAGACTCTGGAAGCAGTTAATTCCACAAATTATCTGGGAGTAGGCATTAGGAGTGATTTAAAATGGAATGATCATATAAAATTGATCGTCGGTAAAGCAGATGCCAGGCTGAGATTCAGTGGAAGAATCCTAAGGAAATGCAATCCGAAAACAAAGGAAGTAGGTTGCAGTACTCTTGTTCGCCCACTGCTTGAATACTGCTCAGCGGTGTGGGATCCATACCAGATAGGGTTGATAGAAGAGATAGAGAAGATCCAACAGAGAGCAGCGCGCTTCGTTACAGGATCATTTAGTAACCGCGAAAGCGTTACGGAGATGATAGATAAACTCTAGTGGAAGACTCTGCAAGAGAGACGCTCAGTAGCTCGGTACGGGCTTTTGTTGAAGTTTCGAGAACATACCTTCACCGAGGAGTCAAGCAGTATATTGCTCCCTCCTACGTGTATCTCGCGAAGAGACCATGAGAATAAAATCAGAGAGATTAGAGCCCACACCGAGGCATACCGACAATCCTTCTTTCCATGAACAATACGAGACTGGAATAGAAGGGAGAACCGATAGAGGTACTCAAGGTACCCTCCGCCACACACCGTCAGGTGGCTTGCGGAGTATGGATGTAGAGAGAGAGCGAGAGTGAGTGAGAGAGAGGGGGGGGGGGGGGACAGGGCACTATGGCTACTTAGTACACGGGAACAATTACGTGTATTTATAGATGCATATAACGAAGAGCAATGACCGCAAAACGTCAAAAGTAAAAAATATCACAGTAACCATTTTCGTGTGGAGGCACTATGTTGCGTCATTGACAAAGAGAAAAGCTAATTTACCCTTGGCTATTCCGAGAACTAGTGTATAGCTCGCGGGCGTCATCTGTAGTTGCCAGTTGCCACTGGAGCGCGCTGCGGTCGCATATGAGCACGTCACGGCTCACGCACGGTATGAACAAATTGGATCATTTCTGAGCGTTCAGCAGCGTAAAGGGGACCATGTAAGCGCGTAGGACATTGGATGCCGCGCGAAGCGGGCTTAACGCTCGCACCCTAGCTTTCGTTTCAGGTATTTACTTACTATGAACTACTACAACATTAAAATAAAAGTTAACGGGTGTCTAATTTGCTCTTATCGTGTACAGTCCATAACGTTGAGCTACAGTGCTGCTGGTAACATTCGACAGAATCGAGTGATCGTTTAGAACGCGTGGAAAAGAAATTAGGAAATGTTAGCAGAGGGGTATGCGAGAGTGGGCAGGCAGAATGCAGGGATTCCGCGAGCGGGTTGGGCCGGCTAGCGGGACCGCTCCGGAAGTTCGGGGACCCAAAGTACGTGCGGCACATCGGAAACACGGCACACGCTGCCAATAAGGCTGCGACCGGCGCCGCGCCTAAACACGGCCCACCTCCGCCAGCTGGCACGCGACACTGCGATCTGCAGGGAAGCCTTCCTACAGGTTTTGAACGAGGCAAAACCTGCAGTAACAACCTTTGTATGTCCCACGTCTGCCACAACGCTCAAAAAAAGTTTTATACCGCCGACATGATATGCATTGTACGCGTTTTTTGTCTGAAACATCTTTTGAATTCTCTTTACGACAGGAAACCGCTATGTTCAACCATCTTTGAAATGAAGGTAAAAGTAAATCTACTTCTTGGTAATTTTGGTTTTATGGGTACTAGGCCGTGATCTAAGGCACGCTTCAGTGTGTAATGTTTAGCCTCATAATGCTGTAATCACCTTCAAAATCTACAAAGGCGTATTTAATTTTCAATTTAAAAAAGCTCAGCAAGCCGAACTCTTTATACATAAGCGCGAAACGGTCGGGTCGTGACGTCGGCAAACCGCTGCTAAATTCTGCAGATTCACGCCGACGTGTGTTGTGGAGCTTGTATTGCAGAGGCCCGCTATGAACCACTGACCTTGTCGAAATTTCCCAACGACACCGTAGGTGCAAACACAAGGGAGGGAGTCTCTGCGGAGAAGCCAGAGTAGCATATGGAACCTGAAGAGGGGAGCCGGCCGGTGTGGCCGAGCGCTTCTAGGCGCTTCAGTCTGGAACCGCGCGACCACTTCGGCCGCAGGTTCGAATGCTGCCTCGGGCATGGATGTGTGTGATGTCCTTAGGTTAGCTAGGTTTAAGTTTCTAAGTTCTAGGGGAATGATGATGGTTCAAATGGCTCTGAGCACTATGCGACTTAACTTCTGAGGTCGTCAGTCGCCTAGAACTTAGAACTAATTAAACCTAACTAACCTAAGGACATCACACACATCCATGCCCGAGGCAGGATTCGAACCTGCGACCGTAGCGGTCGCTCGGGTCCAGACTGTAGCGCCTAGAACCGCACGGCCACTCCGTCCAGCGGGAATGATGACCTCAGATGTAAGTCCCATAGCGCTCAGAGCCTTTTTTTTTTTTTTTTTTTTTTTTTTTTTTTTGTAAGAGGGGAAACAGCCTTTTCAGCACGTCTCGATTTCTGCACGTCTGTTCTAGAGATGGGTAGTTCGCGAACGAACGGCTGCAAAGGAACGGTTCACCAAGGTGAACGAAAGGACCGAAGAACGAATTCCAAGGAACGATCGGTTCATAGTTCACTTCGGTCGCGGCGATCTACTTATAGTTCCCGGTAACGAGGAACGATCGGTCCATAGCTCACTTCGGTCGCGGCGGTCTACTTATAGTTCCCGGGAACGAGGAACGATCGGTTCATAGTTCACTAGTTCACTTCGGTCGCGGCGGTCACTTCGGCAGTTCTCGTTCCAGCCTCGGCCGCACTCGTCGTTCTTCGCAATGACCACCTGTCTCAGTTCCACTTCCGACTGCTGACTGCTCCTAGTTGTTCAACATCCAGCTGTTCGTTTCATTCACTGCGCTCGCCCATTTTTTATGTGTTCCAAACTGTTCTTGCACTTAGTTCTGGCTATTCGGCGTCCACGACCCGTAATCAAAAAGTATTTTATACTTACGTAAATTACATAAAAATTACGTTGTATCTAATAGGTACGTCTTTTCAGGTAACAAAAGGGAATATCAGCTCACTTCGTTATATCGATGAACAGCAGAAGACATACTTATAACAAGGCAAGATTTTTTTGTTATTGATATATATTTTGGTTTGTGCAAATGTGTGTGTGAAATCTTCTACGTCTGAACTGCTAAGGTCATCAGTCCCTAAGCTTACACACTACTTAACCTAAATTATCCTAAGGACAAACATACACACCCATGCCCGAGGGAGGTCTCGAACCTCCGCCGGAACCAGCGACACAGTCCATGACTGCAGCGCCTTAGACCGCTCGACTAATCCCGCGCGGCATTTTTTGGTTTCATCGAATTGATTTAGCAACTAACTTTCAATAATTGGCTTAATTTTTAGTGTAAGAAAATTCATATAAAACGATTTTCGTGTAACTTTCATACACAAAACATTACATTTAGGAAGGCTCTAATTATTTTTAAGTTTGGTTGTTTCCAATTTGCATTACCTGCTGGTTAGGTTTCTTTGAAAAAAAAAAAGTGGGCTGTGGGTCATTTTGGCTCAGTAGGAAAAGCGGTGCCTCTCCATTTGAAAAGACATAGATTGCCATAAAATCGTATTTACTTAATATCTCAAAAACATTTGTTCAGAAGGAACTCCCAAACCAAAAACTTTATTACTGCGAATTAATTATTATTATTATTATTATTATTATTGCTGCATTAACTTTAATAATGCAACATAAAAACCTAGTTTTTACTAAGCGTGTGACGCAAGTATGATGAGAAAACCACATTTTATTTTATGCTTCCATAAAGTCTCTACTTCGCCTACGAACTCAGAGATAACGTGTAGTATATATAGGGTGTGAACGATTATTGTTTACAACGTAGCATAGCTGTGTAGTGGAAATCGAAACGAAGAATTTTATACAAGACACTTGTGGTCTATTAAGTTGGGAAACAGCCACCAACAGGCTTACAAGACTACATGAGCTACAGCCCATGCGCGTCGCGTGAGATTTTCATGTTCTCTTATCCAGCTCTCTACACATCGTCATCGATTGTTTCGCAATTGTTGCTTGCATTAGCTTATTATTTCTTCACTGCCTAATTACTACATGTTTATCTGTTTGTGATGTCTGCTCGTAAAGGGCAACACATCGTCCGTAATTGGCGAGCAGTCT
Organism: Schistocerca serialis cubense; assembly: GCF_023864345.2. Taxonomy (NCBI): domain Eukaryota; kingdom Metazoa; phylum Arthropoda; class Insecta; order Orthoptera; family Acrididae; genus Schistocerca; species Schistocerca serialis. Next base: position 139,270,199 of record NC_064640.1, on the reverse strand, counting down.
GTACTCGGGGCCGGTTTTCCGTGCACCATCCTATATTATTTCCCTGCGATCAGCCACACAACGCTACAGTTGGCTAAACGAGAGGTTCTGCAGAATCATAGAAATTACTTCCAAAAGTGTGGAAGAATTCTGTAATGAATAAAAACTTTATAATCCAGGGCGGAGGCAAGTACCCCCTCTTGGTGCCCTCCTACACGACTAGTTTTCAGTTTTTCATAAGAACCATATACCAAGCACAAATGAACGGTGAACGAGTAAAAATGAACGGTTCCCAAAAAAGAACGATCAGCAGTGAACTAGTTCCCAAGGATGAACGAGTTTGCCCATCTCTAGTCTGTTCTGGCTGGCCTTGTAACATTAGCCAGCATGCCTTTTCTGTACCTGTTCCGTGAACGGCTGAAAACAAGCAGAAACTGCAGCCGTAATTGTTCCCTAGGGTATGCAGCTCTGCAGTATGGTTGATCGATGACGGCATTCTCTTGGGTAAAACATTCCGAAGATAAAAGGATTCTCCATTCGTATTTCTGGTCGGGAACTTCCGCTGAGGATTTTGTCATCAGGAAAAACAAAACTGGCATTCTTCGAGTCGGAGCGTGGAATTTTAGATCCCTCAATAGGGTAGGCAAGACAGATAATTTAAAAATGGAAATGAATAGGTTGAATTAGGTGTAGCGCAAATCAGTGAAATGCAGTGATGAAAAAAAAGTCTTCTGCTAGTGTGAATACAGGGTTATAAATACAAAATCAAGTAGAGTTCATGCAGGAGGAATTCTATCAAAGTATAAGAAAACAGGAACGCGGATAAGCGTCTATGAACAGCATACTAAACGCAATATAGTTGCCGTGATAGACATGAAGCCATACCCATTACAGTAGTACAAGTTTATATACCATCCAGCTCCGCAGACGAGGAAGAGATTGAAAGAATGTGTGATGAGACAAAGGAATTATTAAGGTAGTTAAGGTAAAGCAAAAATTTAATTTCCAGATTTATTTTCGCTCTGCAGCGGAGTGTGCGCTGATATGATAATTCCTGGCAGATTAAAACGGTGTGCCGTACCGAGACCCAAACTCGGGACCTTTACAATTTAATTATGATGAGGAATCGAATTCGATAGTAGGAAAAGAAAGAGGGCAAAAATAGTAAGAGAACATGAAATAGGCGAAAGCAATGAAAGAGGAAGCCACCTGGTAAAATTCTGTACATACCATAATTTAATGATTGTTAATACTTGGTTTAAAGTGTCATGAAAGAAAGTTGTTTCTGTGGTAGAGACCTGGAGACGCAGCAATGTTTCAAACAGATTGGATTATGTAAGACAGAGATTTCGAAATTAATTTTAAACTGCAAAACATTTCCAAAGGCTGATATGTAATCTGACCACAATTTGCTGGTTATGAACTGCAGAGGAAAACTAAGAAAACTACAGAAAGGTAAGAAATTAAGAAGATTGGACCTCTATAAGTTGAAAGAGCCAAAGGTTCTCGAGAGTTTCTAACGGAGGATCAAGCAACGACTGAAAGAAACAGGAGTAAAGAAAACAATTGAAAGACGAATTAGTGAAGGAAGCAGAGGATCAAATAGGGAAAACAACAAAGCCCAGTATAAATCCTTGGATAGTGCAAAAGTTATTCAATGTAATCAACGAAAAAAGGAGATATGAAGATGAAGCTAATGAAACAGGAAAAAGGGAATACATACGTCTAAAAATATGTGATCAACAAGAAGGGCAAAATGACATAGCAGGAATGTCAAGACAAGAGATGCAAGGAAGTAGAAGCATGCATATCTAGGGGAAAGAAATATGATGCATTATCGAAAAATAAAGAGGACTTTGAGTAAAATAGAAGCATCTGTATGAATATCATGTCCCCACATGGCAATTAAATACTAAGCAAGGAAGGAAAAGCTGAAAGATGGAAAGAATATATACAAAGACTATACAAGAACTTTAAGGCAATATTATAGATTGGGAAGAGAAAGTAGACGAAGATAAGCAGGGAGATATGACACGGCGAGAAGAAATTTACAGAGCACTAGAGGACCTAAGGCGAAACGAAGTCCATGGAGCAGATGACATTCCCTCACAATTACTGAGATCCTTGGGACAGCCAGCCATGATAGAAATTATTCCTTATCTGGTGGAAGATATATGACACAGGCGAAATACCCTCAGACTTCAGGAAGAATCTAATAATTCCAATTACAAAGAATACATGTGCTGACAAGTGTGAATATTTCCAAACAATCTGTTTAATAAGTCATGCTTGCAAAATAACGACCCACATTTTTTACTGGAGAACGGAAAGCCTGGTAGAAAAGAACTTCAGGGAACATTAGACTTATTTGAGTTCCAGAGAAATGTAAGAGCACGCAAGGCAATGCTGACCCTACGATTTACCTTAGAAGACAGGTTGCAGAAACGCAAACCTACATTCATAGCGTTTATAGATTTAGAGAAATCGTTTGCCAATATTGGCTGGAATACATTCTTCAAAATTCCGAAAGTAACGGGGATAAAATGCAGGCAGCAAAACGTTATTTACAACTTTTACAGAAACCAGACTTACACTATAAGAGTCGAAGGATATGAAAGGTAAGTAGTGGTTGAGCAGTGAGTGAGACAGCATTGTAGCCTATCGCCTGTGTTATTGTCTGTACATTGAGCAAGCAGTAAAGAAATCCAGGAAGTAATTTATAGAGGGAGTTATAATTCAGAGAGAAGCAATAAAATATCTGAGGTTTGCCGATAACATTGTAATTCTGTCAGAGACAGCAATGGACATGGAAGAGAAGCTGAATGGAATGAACAGTGCCTTGAAAACAGGTTATAATATGAATGTCAACAAAAGTAAAACTCGGGTAATGAAATGTTGTCGAATTAAATCAGGAAATTCAGAGGGTCCTACATTACGAAATGAGACACCAAAAGTAGTAGATGAGTTTAGTTATTTTGTCAGCAAAGTAAATGAAGATGCCTAAAGTAGAGAGGACATATAAGGCTTACTGACTATAGAGCGGAAAACACTTCTAAGAAAGAGAAACCTTTTAATATCGAATATAAATTTAAACGTTAGGAAGTCTTTTCTGAAGGTGTTTGTATGAATTGTATCCTTGTATGGAAGGGAAACTTGAACGATAAGGAGTTAAGACAAGAAGACAATGGAAGCTTTTGAAATGCGGTGATAAAGAAGAATGCTAAAGATTAGGTGGGTATATAGAGTAACTAACGACGCACTGAAGAGAATTAGGGGAAATGGAAATTTATGGCACAACTCGATTAACAGAAAGGATAAGACACATCTTGAAGCATGTAGAAACCGTCAGTTTGATAATGGAAGGAGAAGAATTATAGATAATTCAGGGGATAAACACAGTGCGGTGGTTGAAATGGATGTAGGTTGCAGTAGTTATTTGGAAATGAAGAGGTCTGCACAGGATAGAGTAACGTGGAGGGCTGGATCAAGCACATCTTCTGACAGAAGACCTCAACTACAACTCCAGAAGAGTTGGTGCCGTTTACTTAGTACACTACTCGCCATTAACATTGCTACACCACGAAGTTGACGTGCTACAGACGCGAAATTTAACCGACAGGAAGAAGATGCTGTGATATGCAAATGATTAGCTTTTCAGATCATTCACACAAGGTTGGCACCGGTGGCGACACCTACAACGTCCTGACATGAGAAAAGTTCCCAACCGATTTCTCACACACAAACAGCAGTTGACGCACGTTGCCTGGTGAAACGTTGTTGTGATGCCTCGTGTAAGGAGGAGAAATGCGTACCATCACGTTTCCGACTTTCATAAAGGTCGGATTGTATCCTATCGCAGATGCGGTTTATCGTATCGAGACATTGCTGCTCGCGTTGGTCGAGATCCAATGACTGTTAGCAGCAAATGGAATCGGTGGGTTCAGGAGGGTAATACGGAACACCGTGCTGGATCTCAGTGGCCTCGTATCACTAGCAGTCGAGTGTACAGGCATCTTTTCCGCATGGCTGTAACGGATCGTGCAGCCACGTCTCGATCCCTGAGTCAACAGATGGGGACGTTTGCAAGACAACAACCATCTGCACGAACAGTTCGACGACGTTTGCAGCAGTATAGACTGTCAGCTCGGAGACCATGGCTGTGGTTACCCTTGACGCTGCATCACAGACAGGACCGCCTGCGACGGTGTACTCAACGACGAACCTGGGTGCACGAATGGCAAAACGTCATTTTTTCCGATGAATCCAGGTTCTGTTTACAACATCGTGATGGTCGCATCCGTGATTGGTGACATCGCGGTGAACGCACATTGGAAGCGTGTATTTGCCATCGCCATACTGGCGTATCACCCAGTGTGATGGTATGGGGTGCCAATGGTTACACGTCTCAGTCACCTCTTGTTTGCATTGACGGCACTTTGAACAGTGGACGTTACATTTCAGATGTGTTACGACCCGTGGCTCTACCCTTCATTCGATCCCTGCGAAACCCTACATTTCTGCAGGACAATGCTCTCTGGATACAGAAAATGTTCGACTGCTGTCCTGGCCAGCACATTCTCCAGATCTCTCACCAATTGAAAACGTCTGGTCAATGGTGGCCGAGCAACTGGCTCGCCACAATACGCCAGTCACTACTCTTGATGAACTGTGGTATCGTGTTCAAGTCGCATGGGCAGCTGTACCTGTACGCGCCATCCAACCTCTGTTTGACTCAATGCCCAGGAAAATCAAGGCCCTTATTACTGCCAGAGGTGGTTGCTCTGGGTACCGATTTCTCAGGATCTATGCACCCAAATTGCGTGAAAATGTAATCACATGACAGTTCTAATACAATATATTTGTCCAATGAATACCCGTTTATCATCTGCACTTCTTCTTGTTGTAGCAATTTTAATGGCCAGTAGTGTAGTAAGGCCCAAACACTGTACGCTTTCAGAGCTTCTTCTTTTCCATTTAACTCTCATTTACGTTTTTGAGTTTGTACACCATCTCTGTGCATTCTACCATGGTTATGATTGTACCTTGAAAACATTGTAGTATCCGATAATTGAACGTGGAGTTTCCTTGGTCCATGATACCTGTGAAAGTGTACGATAACTTTCCAGTAAACATTTGTCCGCAAGTGTACGAGATAATTGCTAATGTTTGGTTACGTGTCATCCTGGCTTCAGTATGAAGTACACTCCTAATCAGTACAAAGAGGGCTATAAGTACAGTTATGGTGGTCATCGATAGGGCAGCGGAGGCACATTTCCCAGTTGCTGTAAGACATCATCTAACGTGGTATTGTGGTCCAAGACAGATAGGGCGTGCAGAATCTGTACCTGACTTTTCTGTCTGGGGTCATCTCAAAAGTGAAGTGTACAGCGCTCCAATTTAGGGAGTTAGGCCGAGGATTGTTATGACTTGTTAAGATTGACGAGGTGATAATTGTAGAGACGTGTGAAGAGATGCATCCAGGCACTTGGAAAACTTCGATCAAATAGTATGAGTGTACAGTAAATCGCAACATATAGCGTGCTGATATAGTATTGGCCCCAGTTAGATGGGGTGCTAATCGAGTTCATTCTGAAGTCAGTGAAGTCTCGTAACTACACGTTACCAACTATCTCGCAAATCGCTGGTTTGCGGACACATGTTTACTGAAACGTTCTTATTTTTGTTAACGTGTAGCCTTAGATTTTCTGCTAATTATGATGCACCCTGTACAGACCACAAGAAAATACTTACATTCAACCATCTCACGAAATTTATTACACATCGTTATCAAGAAGGATTCTATGTTTCTAAGCCTCATTCTGCTATTGGACATTTTTCTTGTATACGTAATGGAAACCTGAATACACCCATTGCTCTAAAATATTTAACTATTCTAGTGACTATCTGAGACATCGCACCTTTTTATTCGAAAGTAGCAACAGTAACCTTATGATCTATATCCCGTTTCCAAACTGTTAACCAGCACTGAATATTCATTGAACAGTGATTTTACCAGTAACCGCCGACTCCTTAAGAACTCTAACTCTCATTTATAAAACATCTTCAGACGTCTCATTACTTCACAAATGAGTTAATGTGTTAAATATTTGCCTTGAACCATGTAAGCGAAAAAAATTAGGAATGGTTTGAAATTATGCTTGAAGTTTGTTGAAAGTTGCTAAGTGCTCTTGTTATGTAACACCTTATGAATATGAACTTGGTAATTTGCGCTCCATTGTAAGTAAAATTTAGTTTTTCACGCATCTCAATTTTTATGGCGTCGTATCTCCTGAACTATTTGTCGTACAATGATATAATTTTGCAGTGACATTTAGAGATATATACGAATACTATCTGCAAACTGTGTTGTGAATATAATTAGTAATAAAGACGGAATAAATTAAAAAGTTTACCTGCATGAAGAGCGAAAATGTAGTAACCTATAAACTACTTTTCTTTCAGAATTTTGTCGGAGTGTTACAGGGAAAAAGTTACGTAAATGTTTTGAATTATATGTAATCTTTATTGGAAGTCGTTAAGTGCTCTCAATCTCAAGTATTGGATAGATGAAGTCCGTGTATTTGCGCGCCGTCAGTTATGCTGCCTCAATACAAACACAAAATTTCTAACTGTAACACTTGTCTTATTGTGTTAAGCTTTTAACATAAGATGATACCTCTTAATGTGTACATTATGACAACATTTTAATTTTAAATTCGGTCAATAATTACGTGTAATATCAAAAATCGAATTTTTGTTGCCCCTGCGCTGCAGCTGGTATCCCGGTATAGCATTTTAGTAACATACTGCAGATTATTTTTAATGCTCATAATCTCGAATGAACGACAACTCTAAAGTGATAGTCCTATGTGGCCTTGTTAAAGAACTACACACTCGTCCTCTCCTGCATTTACTGGTTTGTTGCACCTGGTCGTGGTAGTCCTACAACCAAATCCACAAACAGAAGAGATTAACGACTGGTTGGCTATTTGAACTGCTTTTAACCTTTGTAGACACACAGAAGTTATCAGCGCAGTAGCAGATGTTGTGTTGGGTTGTGATGTAACGTTCGGTCACAACTGGATAAGCGGAGAAGCTGCAGGCTTATCCGCTTTTCCGCTGCAGTGCGCACTGCAGACGTCGGCAGCATTAATGACCCAAGCCACGAGTCATCGTGCATCCTGACGTCATCTGCGACGCCCGTATGCACGGAATTCAAACGAGAAGGAACAGCGTTGCCTTACGACGAAATTCTCTCTCCAGTCTTCAGAACGACTTCACAGACATTACGTCTTCTCGATATTTACGCTTTAATCATCACCGTAATTCCGATCCACTTTGTATTGTCTGAACCGGGAGCTTGGGGTTCGTCTAATGATTTTGATTTTCCATTGTTACAACTTTCATCATACGGCGTATCCTTCTTACACGGGAATATTTAATATCGCACAACTTATGAGATGAAAGAATAAACACAGCTATTAAAGGGATGCAATTCTTCTTACATGTTGGACAACACATTTTTGCCCTTCACTCTGTACCAATGGATCCGTGTGAAACTTTTGCTACTTTAAATAATGACAGTATTTGGAATAAGTGTAGTCGTTGGGATAAAAGTAGTTTTGAGACACAAGCAAAAAAAATCTTTAAAAAGGAACCGAACGACCTGAAATAATAATCATGAATTTATGATGCATCCTTGTATGCACATTTTCACGTGTCCAAAAATGTGTTTCGGACTCAGAATGGCCGGGCGCGGTGGCCGAACGGTTCTAGACGCTTCAGTCCGGAACCGCACGTCTGTTACGTTCGCAGGTTCGAATCCTGCCTCGGGAATGGATGTGTGTAATGTCCTAAGGTTAGTTAGATCTAAGTAGTTTCTAAGTCTAGGGGACTCATGACCTCAGATGTCGACTCCCATAGTGCTTAGAGCCATTTGAACCTTTTTTTAAATTTTTTTTATCCGAAAAGTTTGTCCCGGCTTGTGCGTCGGGCAGGGACCAGATACTTCAGTAGAGTCACGTAACCTATAATTTTAACTCGACAAACATTGTCAGTTACAGCAAGCACGTTAGGGCGCAGTGGCAACAGGGAAATCACAATCAAAGCCGACAATGACAAATACATTGTCGTTCCGAAAAGAATATTCGTTTAGAAAAGCCAATTTGTACGACGATCAGAGATAACGGATTATCATAGTGGTGAAGGTCATTATGTATGATAATGCTGCATACAAAATTATCCAGTTAATAAGTACTGTAAAACAAATAAAATGGTATTTACAATAAGATAATATGAAAAGCGGGTATCTTATTCGTAACTGATTAGTTAGCTTTGTAAAACATAGGTATGAAGCAGTAAATCTACGATTCCCTTTTGGATATGATAATTAAAGGTCTCTTTCTTGTTAAAATTTACTAGAAATAGTAAGTTTTAGCGCAAATATGCAGTGTCAGAAGCCGCTTAAAAAAACTTCAACGCTATCTCATTCATCCCTGTACGATTAGTATGTGCTGAGGAAAATGGATGTTGACTTCAGAAATAATACACACAATCAGGTATGGATTCAACATTTGCGTTTGTAGTTGCTGTTACTCAGAAATGAAAATAAGGGCTTAATGTTAACACCTGTGGAAAGTCATTCGTTTCTGGTACACGGAAAAAAGCACATTTTGTGGCATGCTTGCGAAGTAGAAATACGGAAGTTGTTTTACAAAAGTCAAGTCATAGCACACGGATAAATTTCGTACATATTCATACAGAAATGCGCAACAAACCTGAGGATATAGGTGATAATGTTTCACAAGTAGTCACAGGCACAAAATCAGTATTTCAGTACTTTCTGACGTTAACATGAGCTAAAGTAATTGCTTATCTAAATCAGACATCAGCACAAAGAAGCTTTCTACATGTCTGGAGTACTGACACTCACTCAGGTTTGAATGGTACTGCTGTGGAAGTAGTTGTCGAATCGCTGTGTCCAGTTGGCGTACTGTCTCCTAACCGTGTAGTCGAGGAATCTGTGGTGCTCGATACCATGTGGAGACCTCGTAGATGTCATGTGCCTTGGAGCCGTCTGGATGGAAATACATGCGCCGTTTTCTGGAACTTAGCAGTTGATCCACAGCTACAGTTCGTGGATAAAGTAGGATTCACCATTGCATTTGTGGCTTATATCGACAAAATTCTGATTGTGGTGTTTGCAGACTCCGGAAAGTATAGGATATAGATGTTACCGAGCATACGCAGGAATGGTGCACAGATAACAAATTACGAAGTTGAATTTATGGAAAACATTAATTTAGAAACGACTGTCTTCATTGTTTCCATGCTAGAATATTAACAGCTATAAAACAAATAGTACGGATATAGCACGGATAAAAAAAGAATACAGCCTACTTGGACAACGTTTTCATTCTCAAAACATATAGTTCCATTATTAAACGCAAGCGATCAACTACATTGTAGGCACAACAAAATGTTAGAGTCGTTTCCTTAGGCCAACATCACTATAAAAGGAATTGTATATATGATGTAAGGTACTGTGTACTGTTTACAGGCACTGTACATGTTTTGCATAAATATCATTCAACCTCTGTAACTAATACTGGAACAAGACTGAGATACCGACATCAACGTAATGAAATTCACTATATAAAAAAACACAATTCAAAAGATACCGTTGAGGTAAGACTCTTTTGAATAATAATAAATGAAAAGCACCAGTTTGCTTTTGTTCTACAATATTATTTTTATTGCTAACCGGCTTTCGGCTTACAAGGCCATCTTCAGACATTTACTGAGTATTGTCACCAAAGAAGTTAAATGTTAGCAGACAACATTGGAAGAGAAGTAACACATCTAGAGTGAAGTAGAAACATACAGTGAGTAACATCTTTGCAATGAAATAGTAAAAACTGAACAGTACATAAATAACAATGGAGTTGACAGGAAAACCTTTAGCACAAAATAGGAATAGCATGCCTACATAACAGTTTCTATTAATAAACAAAACTAATAAAATAAGATAAAATTAGTACTAGACAAGGCTGCATCAAGAGGTATGAAACATGGAGAGTAATACACAACCAATTAAAAAAGAAGAGACAGTTGTCAAAGTAAATACAGAATACACGGGGAACTTAAGCAATATCAATAAGATAAACATAAATTAGTAAATGCAGGAAAATTGAGGTGTTTGAGGGAACCTACAGTTTGAGAGTGTGATGGTACTGCATTTTAACATTAACATTATAATCAAAGCAGTGGCTGTATACCAGTTTACATTAAATAAATGAGCAAAGTAAAATATGAACAGTATTTGATGAGACAACTACAAGGGGAGTTAATCATGGACAGTAATACAAGTACAAGTTAAAAGCAAACCCTTAACTATTGAAACTACAGCATATGTGGAATACAAAGACAACTGCAACAAATAAAACAACTTAATGACTACAGGAAAATGGGAATATGTAGGAAGAGAGAGTGTGGGAAGTAATGAACAACAAAGGTGATTATATGAAGTTTAGGAGAGGGGAAGTGTTGAGTTGTGTCTGGTCATTTAGGATGAGATCTGGACAGTGAGCAAGATGTTTGTTAATTTCCAGGGCTTCCAGCAGGTTGAGTTTATGGCCTTTGTTTGCTAAGTGAAGTACATGGGAGACTGGCTGGTAGTTGTGACTCTCACTCAGTACATGCTCAGCAAATGCAGAGTCTGAATTCTGCAACCTCCAGCTGCGTTCATGTTCAGCCAGCCTAGCTGATATGTCTCTGCCTGACTGACCAATGTAAAATTTGTCACAATCAGAACAGGTGATTTTGTATACCCCACTGTTGGCTAATAACTGGATCTTGTCTTTGCTATTAAAAACACACTGGGCTGTAGTGTTCCTGACACAGTAGGAAACCCTATACTTGCAGGATTTCAGTGCTTTGGCTACAGTCTGTGATACCTGACCTAGAAATGGTAGAGTACACCATTTCTTGCAGACAGTGGATGGGGAAGCAGGTGGGGCATAGAGGAGGGGTATAATTTTCCGTTTTTGTTTTCTGTGCAAGATGTGGTCAATAAGTACTGGATTGTAGCCATTGGCTGAGGCAATAAATTTTATTGTATCTAACTCTGCTTTAAAATCATCTTTGGACATGGGGATAGATATGAGACGGTGTACCATTCAGTGGAAAGCTGCATGTTTGTGAGCTATGGGGTGTTGTGAGCAAGAAGGTATTACTGTGTCTGTAGTTGTTGTTTTTCTGTAAATTTTGAAACAATGTGTGTGTGTACTGATGTCAATGGTGAGATCTAAGAAGTTTATGGATTTGTTGCCAATTTCCATAGTGAAATAGTAATTCTACTGAAGTACGAAGACTTACAATTACGTATGAATTTCAGTCACATCTTTAATATATTACGTGATTATACTGTGTTTCTCCTTGTAACTCATTTATTTCAACTAAATGTGGTATAGTGGCTGCCAAATTAATGTTGGTGTTAAAAAAGTCGTGTGACTAGGGCCTCGCGTCGCGTAGACCGTTCGCCAGGTGCAAATCTTTCGCCACTTCGGCGACTTGCGCGTCGATGGGGATGAAATGATGATGAGTAGGACAACACAATACCCAGTCCCTGAGCGGAGAAACTTCCGACCCCACCGGGAATCGAAGCCGGGCACTTAGGATTGACATTCTGTCGCACTGACCACTCAGCTACCGGGGGCGGACAATGTTGGTGTTGATTATACAATGTAGGTGGAGTGGTATAGACGGGCTTGATACACATTCTGAGGGCACATAAGACCTTAGTATCATGGTTTATGTGGTGATGATAGAATGGATTAATTTAATATTTTAGTTTATCTGTCTTTTAATTCCATTCGTTATTTGTGCAGTATCATATTCCTGTGCAACCACAGTCTTAATAAAGTTAGTAGCTGATTAGTTGAGATTTGCAGTTGCTAGTGCAGAGCACATATTTCTCGCATGCTACCAATGCTGGCTGGACAAGCGTTCTGTAGAAAATAATAGGAAAACGCCCAGTCTGGAAATTTTAGCCTCTCGTGTGCTGAAGCATGACATCGGCGTCGACAACTTACCAGATGGAACTGTTTAACGTTGAGGCCATCCGAAATTATAGGAACGTGAGCGCCAGTGATAAACTGCCATTCGCGTTGTGTAATGCACTAATATACAGGCTGACACACTTACATAATCTTTCAATGCCTAAAGCTACAGAGAGACGATGAACACAAGAGCGACAAGTCGCGCTGTGGGAAAAGATTAAAATGTCTATCGCATGAGCAGAACGGTGCCATGCATACATTCTGAAGCTTCATTCTGGACGCACGGCACGCATGATGATTTGGAGTGCATGTCATGGCTTCGCCGATTTAGACTGTTACATGCAGCACCTTCCTAACAATAAGTGCAATGTGGGAGCCTGCATAATAGCACAGCATATCGCTTCTCCCCTTATTTACATTTACCCTTTCACATCGCCAAGTAAAAACAAACTGCCCAATGTTATTCGGCAACGGGTGTACCAGCGTCGTTGAGATTTCGATAGCAATGCCTATTTGTTTTGGTACTGTAAAGGCAGTTTTATGGCAACTCGGGGTGTTGTAATGGCAGTAACGTAGCACAGAAATTTTCGACCTCTATGCTTTTCCGATTATTCTTTCACAGTGACGCAAGCCTTTCTAGCAATTTCCTACCACGTCAAGGCAAAAACTTCATACTGTGCTTGATTTTAGGCAGTACAATGCGTTTGTACGTAACAGTTTACTTAGGTGGCGTTGTCCATTCATAGGTGTCTTTGGTGTAAGGTATAATAATTTTATACTACAGCTAGAGGATATATGTATAGAGAGAGACAATGTCAGTCAACGAATTATCTTAGTCTCTCAGGCAATGTTATCTGTAAAATGAAAACAAGACCACTAAAATATTCACACAGTAAGAAGACGCTATAACGCTTGTATGAAACACAGAAAAATAATGTACAGCACAGAGTTTTCTCTAAATCATAGCCGGCCGCGGTGACCGTGCGGTTCTGGCGCTGCAGTCCGGAACCGCGGGACTGCTACGGTCGCAGGTTCGAATCCTGCCTCGGGCATGGGTGTGTGTGATGTCCTTAGGTTAGTTAGGTTTAAGTAGTTCTAAGTTCTAGGGGACTTATGACCTAAGATGTTGAGTCCCATAGTGCTCAAAGCCATTTGAACCATTTTTTCTAAATCATATCGCACGCAGGCAACAACGGTGACACAACTCAAAAATGCAATACTTCATAAAAATCGAATTGAAGAATTCTGTAAAACTTACATTCCATTATATTCTACACTGATGAGTCAAAACATTATGACCTTCTGCTTAATAGCTTGTTTGCCCATCTTTGGAACAAAGTACATTAGTGATTCTGCGTATGAGGGATCCGACAGTTTGTTGATAGGTTTGTGGAGATATGTGGCATTAGACGTCTACGCACAGGTCATATAATTCGAGTAAATAACGGGCCTCTGATTTGCGTACGCGGTGATGACGCCCAATAGTGATCCAGATGGATTCCGTAGGAGTTGCCTCAGGCGAATTTGATCGCCGAGACATCAACATGAGTTCACTATTGTGTTCCTCAAACCACTGTAACACGGTTCTGGCTCCGAGAAGATGACATAGCCGTCGGAGAAGGCATCAAGCATGGAGGGATGCAGGTGGTTCGCAACTGTCAGTGTGTCTTGGATTACTACCACAGGTCCCACGCAAGCGCAGGAGAATGTTTCCCATGGCATAATATTGCTGCCACCAGTCAGTGTCTGTAGCGCGCTGCTGGTTTCGAGCCGCCCTTAATCTGGATGACGGCGTTTGTGGAGACGATCATCGACTTAGTATGGCAAAAATGTGGTACACCCGAAGAGCTGACACGAAAGTCGAATCTCAATGGTTCCGTTCCCACTGCAATCGTGATTGACGATGTTGTTGGGTCAACATGTGAACACGTACGGGTGATCTGGTGCGGAGCTGCATGTTCAACAACGTACGATGAACGGTGTGCCCCGAGCCACCTGTGCGTGGACCAGCACTGTGCTCTTTCAGCAGAGATGCCACAAATCATCATCTCTCCGACTTTACAGAGTAGACAAGTCTCCGAACCCCACGTTCTGTGAAGAATAGTGCACGTCCAACCATTTAGCGCCTAGTGGTGATTTCACTGTCATATCTCCTTCCGTAGATGCTCACGACAGTAGCACGTGAACATTCTACCAGCTTCACAGTTCTAGAGATACTCGTTTACAGGATCTGCGTAATAAAAAAAATAATCTGTCCTATGTCAAAGTTGCCTATGTCAATATATATATTGGTGTAATACAGTACGTCGTTGCAACCTTCATCAGGCAAATTACTGCTCAAGTTAGAATTAAAAAAAGTGAGAAAAAAGTTTAAATTCTTGTATTACAGAAATACAAAATGGAAAATTGTATTTTATGAGAATTAATACATTTAGTAAGGAACATTAATTACGTAAAATGTGAAGAACACAATTTACGAAGCCATAGAATCATAAATGGACTTATATAACAAAGAAACACTTTTCACGGAGAAAAGGGATTCAATATAAAGTTTCCTTGTTGCAGAAATTTCAATTTCTTTGTTGTACATTGCAACACACGAAACTTCGTAATCTTTTCTACAACTGTAATCATCAAAACAGTGTCTGTTCCTTTAGACGTGCACGTTTACAGTATATTGTTATGTAATATACAACCACTGAATAAACAGAGACATTGTAATAGTCAATGATATTAAAAATTACATTCAACTTACCGTATACACGAAAGGTTTCACAACTCAGAAAGTGCCGCTCTTCTTGAAAGACCCATGCACGCCTGCCAGTAGCAATGATGAAGTGACATTTTTCTGGTCGCGGCGAATCATGAAGTACCCTGCAACAAAACTGACGCAATTACACTGAAGTGGACAAGTTGCGAGATAGAGATGTGACAATTTTTGTTGCACTTTGGGCTTTTAAAACGTGCGTGAATTCCTGAGGGACCAAACTGCTGAGGTCATCGGTCCCCAGACTTACACACTACTTAAACTAACTTATGCTAAGAACAACACACACACCCATGCCCGAGGGAGGACTCGAACCTCCGGCGGGAGGGGCCAAGCAATCCGTGACTTTGCGCCCCAAACCTCCCGGCCACTCCGCGCGGCTTTGGGCTCTTCACACGTATTTTTCTGTGATGTGAACTAAAAATTGCAGTTTATTTAACTATGTCACTTTTCTTGCTGGGGGAGCGATATTTCAATATTTTCTATGCCTTTTAGATGTGAAGGGTAACAACAGTCTGTAGTTACCTCGTTAGAGGCGAATGTTCCTTGCACGGTAGTAGTTTTCCATTCTCCCAGAAGGAAGGAAGCTCAGAGTTTTATATAGCGTCGAGGATAAAGTCACTAGAGACGCTGTACAAGCCTGAATTGAAGAAGGTAATGAGCTGTGGACTCTTCTAGGCTTCACCATAACTCATTTGTAAAAAACTTGGAAATCTTAAATTATGGTGGCCGGTCGAAAATTTGAATCCTGTTGTTGATAAATTCGATTCCTTATCAGTACACCACCTCGCTCTGTTTTACCAGACAAACGGTGTCAACATATTTACTTGAGGAAAGAGAGTATATCTCGACCTGGGAGTCAAAGATGGTGTCTTCTTTGTATTTTTTATGGAGGAGAAAAGGTGAAGGATGGGAGGAAAGTAGGTCACTTTTTTCCGTAGTTCCCTCTTAGACAAACTTCCGACGGCAATTTCTTACCCATTGTGCAGAATCCCTGAAATACGATTCTACAATGTCTGAAAAACACCCGATTTAAGTTGCCACAGTCTCTAAATTGACTCAAAGCGTTTTCCAGACACAAATATTTTTATGCACAGTAGTGGGTAGAAGTCTGCAGGTGTTGCTAAATGGTGAATAGTGTGGACGTTCCAACTATTCGTATATTAAATTTTTCAGTTTTTTCCATTGGCAAAGATTTCCTACTACAATTCTGAATTTTTCTCACGATTATTTTATACAGTTGTTCAGAAGACTTGTTTAGTATTCGCCAGTTATTGTTAAAACCTATACAAGAAGGAGCTGTCTTGCATTCCAGAAGACACTGACCGTCATCTTTCCAGCAGATGGTGGGTGACTTCATCTGTTTTAAGCAATTCACCGTCTTTCAGAGACTGCTTTGACTGCTGTTGAGTTCCTAGCTGGCAGCGGCGAACCAGTGTCTCGACCACAATAACACGTCGGCGCGGAAAGCCAGTTGGATTCCTCCTAAAATGGCCAAACAGTGCTGAAATAATTATTTTCTCATTTTCATTTTTTCAACTCTCAACATAAAGTGCAGCCCGTCTTGCACAAAGAATTCTCACAGTTATTTTATAATGTGAAGTAAACTTACCGCAGTCTTTCCTCTGGAATATCTATGAAGTCACGTATTACAAACACCTATAATTATCCGTCACCACAGTGCGCTATGTCTCGATGCTTTTAACCCAGCGTTTTGTCACACTGGTGTTATAATGCACTCTCATTCGGGAGGAACACAGTTCACATCTCCTTACTGAGATTTAGATTTAGCCTTCTCCTAACCGCTTAAGGCAAATGCTGGGATGGTTCCTTTGAAAAGGACACTGACAATTTCCCTCCCACATCTTCCCCAAACTAAGCATGTGCGCAGTCTCTAGTGGTATTACTGTCAATGGGACATTAAACCCTAATCTTCCTTCATCTCTCGATGTTTCCATGTGTGGTTATAGTTTCGGAACGTTCTACATCTCAGTCATCCTCAAGATAAACACAGCCACTTTGAAAACTAGTGACCCATTTTTAACTGTTTAAAATAAAGGGATAACTTTGCACTGTAATGGTAAGCACAGGCGCCAACCTAGAAAGGCCTTTTATCCTTCTCGGACTACTGCTCATTTTCTAGTAGTGTGTGAGATTCATATATTAAATGTATATATTGAATCGTCGCTTCAGTGTGCATATATTTATCATAGGTGCTTCAGACTTGAAAATATCACATAGAACCAGATAGTTTCATTTGATTAAAGCACCTATGCTTGGGTTTAAGGCAGATTACCCCTTTTCATTCGATAATGAGGTGCTATTCAAGTATAGTCGGGGAGCCTCTATAATACTGTTCAAGTCTATACCAGGTGGGCTGAGGCATCAACGGGAATTTTGATTGAGGAGGGAAGCGTGCTAGGGTAGTCCGTACAGTTGCGTGAAGACACTGTGCCAGGGTGGCGTAGTGGTTAGCGTACCTGCCTAGTGAACAGGAGGCGCGGGTTTGAATCCTGGCTTTAGTACAATTCTTCATTCGTCACTTTCGTGGTATCGATATCTACGATGCCACGTCGTAGGTTGGCACTACGACACCGACACCGACGACAGCGCCCTCTAACCGGTGCTGTGCTCTGCGAGCTCCGCTCCAGATTTAGCCCATTTCATCGAGAGCAGACGGCCTGGAACATCGCTTAAACTACAGTGTGTGTTGACTTGCTATCGAGACCTTGTACTACTCACGACGGGATGTAAGCAAAGTTATGTAACCATTTATTAACTTCTTTTTGTCTACAATAAACATCTAATATCTTAATCGCAGTACCGAGGTGCTTGTACCCTCCTGTTCCTACTGGCTTTCTTCATTCGACCTATCCTTCAGTTTGTAGGAGCAGACCACGCGCCGCCTTCCAGGCGGGATACAAAAACTTTTGTCTGTATGGTTCAAATGGTTCTGAGCACTATGGGACTGAACATCTATGGTCATCAGTCCCCTAGAACTTAGAACTACTTAAACCTAACTAACCTAAGGACAGCACACAACACCCAGCCATCACGAGGCAGAGAAAATCCCCGACCCCGCCGGGAATCGAACCCGGGAACCCGGGCGTGGGAAGCGAGAACGCTACCGCACGACCACGAGATGCGGGCTTTTAGGCTGTATATATACATTATATACTGAGTACTAATGACTGTAATGGTGTATGTAAAGTGTAGCGTCATGTCTGTGTTGTATGACAAAGCGAGAAGGCAAAGAGTACACATACCTTACACCTCTTAGCGCTGTCGGTCTTCTCGTCGACGGACGGATCATCAACAGTGCCACGTACCCTCACTTCGAGACACTACAGAGAGGTTTGCAACGTATTCCCGCGCATTTTCACAAACTCTAGTGATCAGCTAACTTACGCCACCATCTCTCCTTCCCTTTCTCTCCAAATACCGTTAGTAAAAGGTTTCTCCCACGGTAATGATTCGAGTCCAGAGCCACCGCGTTAGCTTCCACGACTTTAGACGTGGATACGACATTGTTGACAATGAAGTAGAAGACCCCTTGTAAATCTTCACAGACTATGAGTGAATATCCTATGGCGGCAGATCGACCAAAACCAGCAGATTTATGACGGCACACTGGTCTTGTTAATCTCTTTCAACGAAATAAAATCCGGACGAATATATTAAAAAAGACGTATTAACACATTTATTCCGCAGGACAAGTTGACATTGTATTTACGCGAGAAAAACCTTCATTGGCATTTTAATTTGTCTTTCGCATACTCCGTCAATAATTGTTGTATTTATTAACCCGGGATTTACAGTGGTAGAAAAATTTTATTCCCACCATGCCTTTTGACTTGTGAGGCAGTTATCAAGGAAGAGGTTTACAGTTATGGCGGCAGAGGCGCGAGCTGGCTTGCCGCAGGACGCCGCTTAGTATTTGAGAGGGGCTTCGGTACGTCACATCCTGGACACCTGGAGTGCACTGCCCACTGCCCACTCGTTCTACATCCGCTGCCACCTCCACACTCCTCGCCATAACTCGCGATGCCCATTCCTTACGCGCACTTCTTCCGTCTTAGTGGACAGCTGCGGCGGCAGTTCTCGCAAACGGCGGAAATATGTCCGGCATTCAAAATCATCCTTCCTGCGCCGTCTGCCACTCCTTCTGGCAATGCGTTTTCGACGAGGAATATTCGTAATATAGCTGCAGACGAATTTGTGTTTCCCTTATTAAAACCACAAAAAACCTGAGGTGCTTTTAAAAAATAATAACTGGCTGGCTCTGAGCACTATGCGACTTAACTTCTGAGGTCGTCAGTCGCCTAGAACTTAGAATTAATTAAACCTAACTAACCTAAGGACATCACACACATCCATGCCCGAGGCAGGATTCGAACCTGCGACCGTAGCGGTCGCCCGGTTCCAGACTGTAGCGCCTAGAACCGCACGGCCACTCCAGCCGGCAAAACAATAATTACAAGCATATTTACTATAATAACAAGATTTTCTTACACCTGCTGGAATTTCATTTCCTCTGTTTATTCTCATAGACAGCGAAAATTTGAAATATTTTCCTCATGGAACGTGTTCCATGTTAAAGGAAATCAAAATATTTGGGTCCTCCATCATTTTTTTATACATGGTAGAGCCATCGATCCAAGTCAAGCAGAGATTTACTGGTGTATCTCCACCTATTCATAATACTAAAGTCTACTTTGCTAACATCTGTATTTCTTTCAAGAAGTTTTTGCTTTCTTCAGAAGGCCAAAGTACGTATTTTTCTGGAGGCCAGGTAACAATTACAGTGTTTTGTGTTGTATATTAAGTTCACATTCATGACTACTACGGAGCTACAGACTTCAAATGGGTCGTCTAACTTTAACCCTGATACACATCAAAAACAAAACTCATGGCTCAAATTCCTTCGTGCTTTCTGTCTGTCTCTCTCTATCTCTCTTCCTCCGTCCCTCTCTCTCTTTCTGCATGTCTCTTACACAGTGTTTCCATATGATTGATAATGAAGGAGATGAATTATATATATTTAGAAAATGCCTCTCTACACAAAGAGTAAATCGGTCTTAACATTAATTCACAAACAAAATCCATCTGTTAAGTGTATGCTGTCTGGTGCCTACAAAATCGCTTACAAGGCCTGTGGCTTCTTCTATGCAATAATCTGGGAGGAATTTTTCCAAAACATTCAAATAAAATGTTGCTACTTTCAGTCCCAAACAAATTACAATTATAAATCAGTAATTACTGTCCAAATACTGAAAACAAGATACGAAATTGGCAACACAAAAACGGATTAAAGGCGCAACATCATCATCCTAAAGACTTCAAAACAAGACTTTTTGAAACTGTAGCAACTAGGCATTTTCGGAAGTACGGTACAAAAATAAAGAAGCATGTCTTATCACCCGTCTGCCCTCAAGTCTTTCGAAAATGATAGGATTGGGAATGAATTCAAATCAGTCCTAACAATATTCTATAAATTCCTCATCGTGTAAAACACACTCACATACACATCTAATCTGCTTTTGCAGTTATCTCGCCTCTGTTTCAATTCCCACCTTTGCTCTTCCTACCATTCACTATCTCTCATACCCAGTCATACCTATGAATTCACTATTAATAAACTCTGTTAATCTGTCATATTAATAAATGGTTTTTGCACCTTATATGATAGGTTTCTACATATTGTATTTCTGCACAATATAACAATATTTATTTCTTTATGAAAAAGATATGATTTCCAACTAACGGCCATGTTTTTAAGCTGTAATACTGACGTTCCTGTTTAATTTTAACTACTGACAAGAGTCGACGATATTGTTATTTTTTCAAGAATGTGTAACTGAAACCATTATCAGAGATTTAGTTGTGCTTTATGACATGTAGTTATCGTGACGTTTAAACGTCAACTGGTATAATAAAAGACAGTAGACGGAATTCATTATTAAGTTTACACATCTACGGCTTACAGGGTGGCTTCATGTTTTTTACATGCAGTACCTACACCTTACACTGAATGATTACACAGCAAGTATAGCAGAATTAATTTCTACTATGGTGGAGGCAGAGACTATGTTTAAAAAGTAAAACAGAAAAAAATTATCAGTCTACACTATTCCACTTTTGCATATTCGCACCAGAGCTGAATCTCTGTTTATGAAATGATCTACTGGGTCAGATTCTCTGAAATGTCAGAAACCAGAGCAAAGTGCAGTCGATCATAGCCACACAGGGAATTTTCTGATGAAAACACGATCATTTCTTCTTTCTTCTTCTGCAGGATAGTTTCCACATCAAAAGAAACTCTCTTCTGAAGTACCACACGACTGTGTTTGACAGATGTAGAGATACGTGCTGTCGTCATTTCGTACAAGAGCCCACCCGGACATGCACACAAGGTTACAGATATCTATTGTAGCCTTTCATAAGGATGGAGGCAATTCATTTCAAATCATGCCAACAATAACATTCTACGTGTTTGCCGGTGCCTATGACACTGGAAGTAGTGTGTACAGATTTATTTTTCTTTTACAATACGTGTACTTCATACATTGAAGACTTAATTCTGTAATGGAAGATTAGGATTCAGCTTCGTATCGAGGACGGGATAGTAAGAAACAGAGTACAAGTTCAGAGAACGCTTTGATATAGAAGAATTTTTTAATGTGATTTTCTTCTCTCGTCCTTGAGAGTAAGGGTTGGCTAAGCATAGTGCAATCGCCGATCCACACCAGAGAGAGTTTACAGATACACACAAGCTAAGTTTTTAAATATTAAAATTATGAAATATTGAAACATCTGTACAGTTATTAGAAAGGACTGTTGCACATTGAATATAGCGATGACCAAATATCCATTCTTTCAGTGCGGACGCACACCAAGCCCATTCTCTTGAGGAATCCGAAATGGCGAGTGCGGGCTTCACGGGTAGGCGACGCTACTCTAGCAGTGTGAAACAGGCTGGCTGAGAAGCGTGCTCGGATGGCCGAGGCGTTTAAGGAAACCTCTCGCATTGAACTGAAGATCCGGGTTGGAATCCGGGTCACACTGAAGAAACAGTAGCGAGGAAGCAATGCTGCGTTACAGGTTCATCCACGTTACTTGTGTTCAACATACGCAGGAACCGCGAGATATTCTATCTTAGAAGCGTTGAAAGAATCTGACCAATTATATAGATTTTTCATGTTTCTTTCAGGAGATCCCAAAAAGTCGTGAAGTTTGCAGTGAAAGAAATCCGGACTGTGAGAAAGTGAGCCAGAAAAGGAGAACACTACAGCTGCACCTACAAAATATATACTTCCAAACCACTGTACAGGGCGCTTTGCGGCGGGGGAGGGGGGGGGGGGGGAATCGACCCCTAGATATCACGAGAGGCGGACCTGCCGTTATAAAAGGAGGCGGGGAGCTTTGAGCCGTGACAGCACAGAAGGTGCCGATCAGGTGAGCTCCGTGACTTCGACCGTGGACAAGTCACTGGATACCGCCTGAGAAACAGACATACTAATTCTTTTAAAACTGCCCAAGTCGACTGTCGGTAATGTGACTGTGAAGTGGAAACGCGAAGAGACAACCACAGTTAAACCAAGACTAGGCAGAGCTAACGTACTGATGGACAGGGACCGTCGAGCCCTGCGAAAGTTGGTTGTCAAAATCGTGTGAAGCCACTAGGAGGAAACACTCGTGAGTTCTAAAATGCTACCAGCAGTTCAGCTAGGACAATTTCTGCGCGCAGTGAGTTGAAAATAATGGGGTACAATGGTCGAGCAGATTCTCATAAGCTACACAAATGGTTCAAATGGCTCTGAGCACTACGGGACTTAACTTCTGTGGTCATCAGTCCCCTAGACTTAGAACTACTTAAACCTAACTAACCTAAGGACATCACACACATCCATGCCCGAGGCGGGATTCGAACCTGCGACCGTAGCGTTAGCACGGTTCCAGACTGTAGCGCCTAGAACCGCTCGGCCATTCCGGCCGGCTAAGCTACACATTTCTGCAGTCATTGCTACGCGACGATTAATGTGGTGTGACGAGCGACGCAACTGCAAGTGGAGGGCTGGAAACAGGTGATATGGAGTCATGAATCATGTGATACTCTGTGGCAATCCGATGGTAGGGTTTGGGTTTGGCGAATGTCTCGGGAACGATACCTGCCATCATGTCTAGTGCCAATGGTGAAGTACGGAGAAGGTGGTGATAGTACAGAGAAGGAGGGGGGGGAGAGTGTTTCTTGTGGTTACGTAGTTACGTAGTTTCCAAATGTGGAAAGATATGAACATATACTACTGGCTATTAAAATTGCTATCCCAAGAAGAAATGCAGATAATAAACGGGTATTCATTGGACAAATATATTATACTAGACCTGACATATGGTTACATTTTCACGCAATTTGAGTGCATAGATCCTGAGAAGTCAGTACCCAGAACAACCACCTCTGGCCGTAATAACGGCCTTGATACGACTGGCCATTGAGTCAAACAGAGCTTGGATGGCGTGTACAGGTACAGCTGCCCATGCAGCTTCAACACGATATCACAGTTCTTCAAGAGTAGTGACTGGTGTATTGTGACGAGCCAGTTGCTCGGCCACCATTGACCAGACGTTTTCAATTGGTGAGAGATCTGGAGAATGTGCTGGCCAGGACAGCAGTCGAACATTTTCTGTATCCAGAGAGGCTCCTACAGGACCTGCAACATACATTGTCCTCCTGAAATGTAGGGTTTCGCAGGGATCGAATGAAGGGTAGAGCCACGGTTCGTAACACATCTGAAATATAACGTCCACTGTTCAAAGTGCTGTCAATGCAAACAAGAGGTGACCGAGACGTGTAACCAATGGCACCCCATACCATCACACTGGGTGATACGCCAGTATGGCGATGACGCTTCCAATGTGCGTTCACCGCGATGTCACCAAACACGGATGCTACCATCACGATGTTGTAAACAGAACCTGGATTCATCCGTAAAAATGACGTTTTGCCATTTGTGCACCCAGGTTCGTCGTTGAGTACACCATCGTAGGCGCTCCTGTCTGTGATGCAGCGTCAAGGGCAACCGCAGCCGTGGTCTCCGAGCTGTCAGTCCATGCTGCTGCAAACGTCGTCGAACTGTTCGTGCAGATGGTTGTTGTCTTGCAAACGTCCCCATCTGTTGACTCAGGGATCGAGACGTGGCTGCACGATCCGTTACAGCCACGCGGAAAAGATGCCTGTACTCTCGACTGCTAGTGATACGAGGCCATTGAGATCCAGCACGGTGTTCCGTATTACCCTACTGTACCCACCGATTCCATTTTCTGCTAACAGTCATTGGATCTCGACCAACGCGAGCAGCAGTGTCGCGATACGATAAACCGCAATTGCGATAGGCTACAATCCGACGTTTATCAAAGACGGAAACATGATGTTACGCATTTCTCCTCCTTACACGAGGTATCACAACAACGTTTCACCAGGCAACGCCGGTCTACTGCTGTTTGTGAATGAGAAATGGGTTGCAAACTTTTCTCATGTCAGCAGGTTGTAGGTATCGCCACCGGTGCCAACCTTGTGTGAATGCTCGGAAGAGCTAATCATTTGCATATCACAGCATCTTCCTCCTGTCGGTTAAATTTCGCGTCTGTAGCACGTCATCTCCGTGATGTAGCAATTTAAATGGCCAGTACTGTATTTAACATCAGCGTACCTCACGTGCAGTGGAGGTACAGTTCGGAGACAGTGACTGTATCAGCGTGGTGACATACCCTGTAATAGAACAGGCAATGGTTTGCGGACAATAGCATTCCTGAAATGGGCTGGGCTGCCCAGAGTCCAGACCTGAACCCAACGGACATCTCTGGGATGAGTTAGAATGTCGACTTCGCTCCAGATTCCTGCGTTCAACATCATTAATTTCTCTAGTTTCGTTTCTTGACGAAGAATGTAGTGCCATTCCTCAACAGACATTCAGACACCCTATTAGAAGTGTCTCCAGGAGAGTTCAAGTTGCCGCAAAGGCGAAGATGGACACAAGCCATACTAATGTCCACCAATAGGCGTTCGGAGTCTTTTGATCTGACACTGTACGCCTGTGCACGGGTCGTAATCTCTTTTATCCTATTCTCGTGACCCATACGCTAGAGATACGATACTGGCAGCAGAACTGGAAGATCATACTAGATTCTCTAAACTTACCCAACAGGGATACAGTACATCAATGTCGCCTTTCTTTCTCTTTCTCTTTTACTCTTACACATGTCCTATATCGGCCATTTACGATCCTAGCAGCGTGTCTCTGAATTCATTAGGTGTATGTTTTAATGTAAATTTGTCAAGGACTCTAAATACAGTAAAAGTACTGTAGAATTTCTCGCACCAGCGTCTTGTAGACGATTTTCTTTACGTGTGCACAGCAATGCCCCGCAACCCTTCCAGCAATCGCTTATTTTAAGTCTACCTTCCATTTCATATCGCTTCTCAGTGTTACTCTTAAATGTTTACACTGTGTGGCCCTCCAAAATGGTTCACCACCAAATCTTTTAAACGTATGGTATCGGATTTGTACTATTTTTTTACGGGCGTTAACTTATACTAATCTATATTTAAAAATATCTACGTTTCATTACGTCAGATGGAAATTTTTTACGAGTATTTCTGCATTCTCTTATGATCGTCCAGTAACGATACGTTACTGTAGACTTCATCATAGTCAGCGAAAAATCTGATAGTCCTACTGATTCCATCTGACAAACCTTTTCGTAAATTGAGAACAATAATGGTCCAATTACTGAGCCTTAGGGCACAACCGATGTTTTTCTTTTCTGTTGAATATCCGCAGTCAGTATAACGTACTCGGTTCTTTTAATCAACCATTCAACGCGCAAGTCGCATATTTGTGGAGATACTCCGCACAATCGTATCTTGGTAATCGGTCGACGCTCTCGAACAGTGTCAAACGCCTTTCGGAAGTCTAGGAAAACTGGATCTCCAGGAACATGTTTGAGCTGTTATCCTGTAACAGACGGACGTCAGATATATTGGTCTACAATTTTATACATACCTCCGTTAGTATCGTTGCAAAGAAGAGTACATGCACTCCTCCGCAGTCACGCAGAACTGTTCGCTCTGCAAGAGATTCTCGTTAAACATCAGCTAGGAAAAGGGCTGACTGTTCACTATATTCGGTGCAAAGACTAATAAGAATTCTGGCAGGGTCTATAGCCTCATTCGATTTGAGCAGCCTTTATTGTTTTTCAGTATCTATGATCCTTATTTCAGCAGCTCTCATTTGAGACTTTGTGTGACGTTCAAACATGGGACTGATAGTTACATCTTTCAGTGTAGTTACAAATATTTCAGTTAAATAAGCTGGTAGGTTTGTATAAAATTATTAACTTTACATATGATGAGACTTTCAAGCATTTTCAGATATGTCTTTCGCCACGATCTGGCTGTGGTATCTACCGTAAACTACCCGTATAGCCTTTATTACAGATGCACGAATTGCCATTAAGTTTTTTTGCCAGTTTATCTGCAATCTGTTTTTTAGTGCGAGGCCGGCCGGGGTGGCCGAAGGTTCTAGGCGCTACAGTCTGGAACCGCGCGACCGCTACGGACGCAGGTTCGAATCCTGCCTCGAGCATGGATGTGTGTGATGTCCTTAGGTTAGTTAGGTTTAAGTAGTTCTAAGTTCTACGGGACTGATGACCTCAGATGTTAAGTTCCATAGTGCTCAGAGCCATTTGAACCATTTTCTTCAGTGCGAGTGTGGCAGTCTCTGATTTCTAAACATTCTTCGAGTTTAAGCCATAACTGTTCTGCGCTTATAGGATTTAAACTAAATGTATTTACGAACAGCACCCCCAGCGCTAGCTCAGTGAACATGAAAGAGGAAGTAAGCGATGATTCAAACAACCCCAGGAATGACTGATGTTAATGTAAACCGCATCAGGGTTGTACAGCTGGCCTGAAAACTGTCGAATAGGCGCTCAGAATTAGTACGCCTCCTCGCCAGGTCACGTGGTACACGCTGTCGCATACTTGTTCGTTTGTTGTGTGACACGGTCTTTGGAATAACGGATTGGCCTGCCCAAATAGCACGACACTGCAGAAAGTACAGTTTTTGGCCAAAAGTGCATTGAGACACAAATCACACAGCAGCATACAAACTGAAATCATAGCGGAGACCATCACAGGTACTGGCGCAGCATGCCAGAATAGTAAGTAAAAAATTTACTCACCATCCATCAAATGAAATTTTCGTGGTTTTTTAATTACTAAACGAGTGTTCTAGGCCGCATCCATGGTCCAGAGTTTGCAGTAAACTCACAGTGATAATCTGAACCCTCTGTATACCATCTAAATCGCTGACATTATCAGCTTAGAGGTTCACCATAAAAAAATTTAATTTCAGTACATGATGTCGTGGAACAACTTGCTCGTTAATAGTGTTATAAGTCGAGTGATAAAGTAAGTAAGACGAAAGTCAAAATTTGCTTTCTTCAACGTAACTAGTGGAAAACGGTCAAGAAGATTTTAGTTGTATGAGCCTAATAACAGTTTTATTTTCCTCAAGAAGAAAATTTTATATTTAGTTTAGTTTATATTCAGTTGCAGTGTGTAGAAGAAAAACCATGAAATTTGCGTTGCTTTTTAAAACTGTGTGGCTCCAGCAGAACGAAGCCATACCAAAATGAAACTGTAAACTTCCTTTGTAAATTCTGTTGCAACCAACTCATTTCGCGCTTGTGAACCATCCCTGTTCATGATCAAATCATCAGAATTATTTCATTTTGGTGTCAAAATGTATGGTAACAGCCCCATAATTTAGAAGAGATGTAAGTTAACTTTTGAAATTATATCACTGAATCTACATCTGTTACCAACATAACTGTTTGTAAACACTTCAAAAGTTCGAAAGAATAGACCGAATGAATAAAGCCCGGGCGACGAATGGAACTGTGTACCTGCAATGAGTGATTGAAATCGCTGAGGGATTGAGCTCACGTACACCCACGAACTGTGACAGGAAAGATCGATGTCACGCCAGGCTCAGTCTACAAAGAAATGCCAAAAGAAGTGGAAACGCGGAAGCCATTCCCAGTGTGCTTTGAAGACGTCAAATGGAGCAGTATAAGGATATGGGTTAGAACGGAATAGAACAATGGGTGTATGGAAAATCGGAAATTCAACATTTTAACTCGTACAAGGCATGCTGCTTACAAAAATGCTGCGTGCCTGGGACCACAGGATAAGAGAGGATCATACACAAGGATAGAGGAGGAAGTGGGGGAGGGGGGCAGTGCGGGGGATACTGGACCATGCAATGTGACCACAGCGTGGCAGTGCTACCATATTGTCGACAATAGCAACAGCCTTCTGTAAAGATCGTCCACAGTATTGGTTCAACTGCTGACCACTACAGCGAATGTGCACTTTTCTTCGTCGACCGTTCGCCGCTGACTAGATTGACATGGGTATGCAATTAAGTCAACATGTTTCTCTGGAATCCACGGGCGTCTTAGACGGCATCTGAATACTGTCACTGATGGGATTAGTGAGAAAGTGTAGTGTTTTAGGATGATTCTCACTTGGAAATTTCCTATAGCTATTTTAGTTGCAACACGATCCACAGTCACCACAAATAAAGGCTTGGCGTGTCGATTTGGATGTTATTTGATACATCGCACGATTTAGACTGCTACGTATTGAGAGTAATTTGGACAGCAACTGCTACATAAGGGAGGTATTAGAAAGTGAGATACTGATCCTTCTTCACACCACTCCATACAGCAAATTCCCAGCAGGAGAACACCTACTGTGGAATACTTCGAAGAATGACAGCTTCCTCTAACTTCTGGGCCGGCACGATCACCTTACATGCCGTCCGGCGAAAATGTCTGCATTATGACTGGCCAGTGAGGCGTCACTGTTGGTCCTTCCGCAACTACACTTCATGCTTTGTGGACCAACATACAAACATTGGGGGTGGATGAGAAGGAAAAACACATTCTGGCGCTGTTTCTACTGTATGATTCCATGCCTACGTTTAGAGGCTATGATTCCAGCACCAATTGCTTTCATACGATACTCGCAGTCAGTCATCAGGTGCAATTATCTCATTCAAGTCATTTGCGTATTGTCATCTGAGGTATAGAATTCATTTCTTTTCGCTCTCGGCACTGCAGTTTTCACAAAAGTTTGTACATGTTGTGTCATGAATAACGTCAAGAAGGCAGACATTATGTAAAAAAGGAAAACAGTGTTTTTTGTGAACTGGAACGCTACTCTTATTAATAGCATATATAGTACGAACCTTCCAGACTGACGAGCATGCATTTTAATTCGTGTGTATGTTGTATTATTACATTATTTTTTACATTGCATTAGTCTTATTCCATAGACTCCGATGTGGAAAGAAGTCAAGGATGTAAATTTTATGTAATCGCGGTATAACTTTTACTGTTTTACAGTGCTAATATAACCCTCAAAAGAACCTAAAACATTTATTTTTAAGAGTTTTTGCGAAGATACTCTTTAATGCAATAGAAGTAGTTGTCTATCAGAGGGTTTTTTAATACAGTCACCAACTCCACCACAATACCCACAAGAAATTTAAGAGGCTTTAAGAAATTGTGCCCTTTCTGCTAAAATGTTCGCAGACGTTTTATTTGGTATGCTTTTCGCTTGTTTTCTTTTACGAAAGGGAATTATTTTGGACATTAATGAATATACAGGGTGTAATGAAGTTACGTGTACCAAATTTTAGGGTGCTTAGAGGAGATAAGGAGAAACACCTTTTTATGTGACAGGAATGTAACAGATGCACCGTTCACCGCTAAGGCTCGATGAACGTTTTGACGATAGTGATGTTTAGAGGTGATGTTTAAACTGCCGTGTGAGGAATATGAAATTAGGTATGTTTCTGAAAATGTCGTCCGTTTACATTAACGCACTTGTGGCATCTACGTACTGACTGTTGCCTAATGTTCTCAAAACAACAAGGTGTTTCACGAAAAATGACTGTTGCTCCAACCAAACGGGCAACCAGCTCTGTTGGTGTCTCGAACACGAAACGACTCATCTCCCCACCACAAAAGTGTGGTAAAATTTACAAAAATATATTGATCACAGGGCAATTTAAATACAGTCACTGAACATCACTAGCGTCATAACATTCATGGACCCCTAGCGTGGAAACGTTGAGCCTGTGAAATTTTTTACAAATAAAAGTGATTCTTTTTATCTTCTCTAAAGACTCTAAAATTCTGAATGTGCTGTTTCTTTAGACTCTGTATGTGTCGTGACACAGTTGTCAAAATACTTTATTTTCTCTGAAGAGGTCTCAGCAAGATGCTATCATTAGAAGTAGTTCTTATACCAGACGTCCGAATGCTGTAAAAACTATTCCTGTAAGTCTGATTTCCTCCAAAATTATTTCGTATCTCATTTGTGAATGGAAATATACAGAACAGACTAGTTTCTTCACCTGTATCAGAGATAATGCATACAACAAATGTTGTTCAACTAAGGAGCCTTTTTAAGTCTGGAGAGCGAGTTTTCCAATTACTATATATTGATCTACCTGTGGCGCTAACAGCTTCTTGTATTTCGTAGTCTGAGAAGACTATTTTTGTAGATCGAGGAGTTTAAGAGGCGTGCAATACTGTATGTAGTGAGCCTTTTAAAAATTTAATGATATTCTGTGGTATTTCCAGATATTTCGTTGACAACTTGTCACTAATGGAACTGGTACATGCAGAACCTCTGCTTTCTGTCAGGTAGCTAAGATAAAATTTATATGATTAGAGAGTCTTCGACCTATTTAAAAAGCAAGTGGGCGTGAGTGGAAGTGGATATTACATCTTTACTTTTTATTCTGTAGCTGTGGGTTTACATGGAAGATGTAAATTTGAGTGTAGCAAGTTTACGTATCCACTGCAGTCAGGTCTACTTCTGATTGGTACAGCTCCACAGCTCTAATACTATAACATTTTTCGAATGCTGAATGTCACACTTACCCTCACGGTGAAGCCTTCTGCAATGAATACGGTTTTCTGCTGTAGCTTAAGTAATTCAAAGACTGACTTGATTAACTAATGTCTCACCTAATTATTTAATGGACATAAACTATGTAATTGACACTTTAGATCCTCTCAGGTGTCAATAAGAGATTAAATATTACTTCTTTCAGCTAATACAAGACAGGACAGAGAAGAAGACACATATTATAAAAAATAGTGAAATGCTATGTGGGCGATATTTAAAAATAAATACTAGCAATAATTTCGAGTTCTTTTCATTTTTGTCAACCGTGTTGTGCATGTCTTTTGAACGCGTAGCGATATGATTTGCATTCCTTCCTTAACCACCATTCTTTTGTCATTTTGTAAACGAAAATCATTTTTTGTGTCATCAGTCTTCCGGCCAGTACCTGGGAACTCATGATGATTTTTGATCGGTACTTCTGTCCAGTGACTTTTTAGAATCATATGAAAGCAAGCGCGCTAGAGACCGCCATAAGAAATTTCCTCCATTTCTACAGTTTTCGTTGTTGCTAGACATCAGAATGTGTTTTGTGCAGCATCTGTAAATATTTCGAGTTCTGCACATTAAAGTACTCTATAATATATTAAACTGTTTGGAATATCTAGTTAATTATTCAGTCACCGAATGTTATGGCAACAAAAATTCTATATATTTTTAAGGCTGGTGATTTAACGTGTGGACGATAAAGCCGTACTTCGTTGGCCGTGCACCATCTTGTATCTTGACAAAGAAGAAGGTCTTTTACCATAGAACATGGGGTATTTGCAAATTAATTGATTTTCGTTGGTTCCTGTCTTGAAAATGGAAATTTGTGGTGGTTTCCAATTAGCTTCAGTTTCAAAATGTATTTATCTTGTAACCGGTTTTGGATAACACTTCTGTTGAACTCGATTTCACTTGGTGTGTTGATTTCAATTAGTGTGTAATACAGAATTAATGTAACAGATAGAGATAGTCATAGCCTATCCAAGCAACCAATTATAAGGCTTAGATAGTGTTCAGGTTGTTGATCTATAAACACACGACAACTCTAATTCGGAAACTCACACCTTAGAATTGCTGGAGTACCGAAATTCAGCTTGATTACAGCTGTAGGTGATTTAAAAATGAAGTAATTAGGTTGCTTTTCAAATTTCCAGTCGTTAATGTTTTATGGAATTATTTTTGTGGAAGACCGATTGGTGTGTATAACAGTGTCAGACTGCATCAGATTGTTATGAGAATTATATCTTCCAGTGATTCTGAAGAACTCCTGCGAAGGGTTCGAGAAACGCGAAAAGACGTTTGCTGCAGTCTAACTGATATGTACAATAAAGCTAATTACAAGTGCCTGCTCTTCCACCTGAAAGACAGAAATTTCTGTGCATTTTTTTAAATTTTATGTTTTATTGATGAATCGTAACTTAATTGGATATCTGTAATAGAGCTTCGTCATTAGGAAATGTTTTAAGTGTAGCATGAAATTCATTTCTTGAATGATCACAAGGCACGAAAATTCAGTATATCCATTCTTGGAGGGTAAGAGGGAATTAGTTTGGCGTTAATCCATGTTACATGCTAGTGCACGTGTTTATTCATGGCGACGCATGTGGAACCGGTAATAATCTCTCTCTCTCTCTCCCTCTCTCTCTCTCTGTCTCTCTCCCTCTCACACACACAGACAGACACCTCCCTCTCTCGCTCTCCGGTTTTATTTCTTCTTCCTTTTCTCAATTTCCGTCTCCTCTGACATTTGCAGCTGATCTTTATCTTAAATGTTGTTCTTATAATTCCTGGATGCTGTATTAGTAAATGAACATTAACAGTCGAACTTCGAGATGCTAAAATCCGGAAAAACTTTGCATTTTAAACACTGTTCCATAAATTTAAAGATGTATAATCGTCAAATATATGAATTTATTTAGTTATTTAAATGACTCTAAGAAAGCAAACAGTAATGTAAGTTAATTCCTAGAAAATAAAATCTGCAGCAAATCAGTTTTGCATGATTGTTACGATTCCATGTGCTTTCCCGATCACTAATATCATACTGAATTATCTAAATATTTATAGGAGATTTCAGAGGCAGTTTGGACTTTTTAAGGTATGAAAACTCATAGAGGATATCGTTTGCGCCTGATTTCCATCTCTGTTGTAAATGATGTGGAAGAAAAGCGGCTTTGGTCATGTAAAAAGAGATCAAGACCTGTTGCAGAAGCCACGGAAAATCGTCATCAAATTTTCAGATTAGTATTTCATTTGAAATTCTTACAAAAATAGTGTTTAAGCCATGTGCTTCCTCGATCGTCGAATTTTGACACGAATTACAAAATTTCACAGCTCTGACTCACACACGACGCTGATACAAGAACTAACGGAAAGGTAAAACTTGGTTTTCCGATTTTGTAAATACGAAGACAAGTAAATATTCCAAGCATAAGAAGAAATTGGTACAGTATTATCGGCTGCTAAGCACCATCGATGTTCGTCTGTGTGAGGTATTTCAGAGCGAAAAATGAAGGGTGCGAACATTTATGCAGATGATTTGTAATCAACGAAGAAAGTGAAAAATGAATGAAAAATGTGATCAGAACGTTGCGTACCTTAGCCGTTTTGCAGTGCTGGTTCCAGAAAACGTTCTTCAATCAAACTCTGACTGCACAGGATCTTCATATCTGCAGTGAAAATATGCTACTACGGACGAGATTCAATAATAGTGCAAAACATGATCCGGCAATACTATATGAAGGCGCGATTTATTCGTTCCACAGTAATACTGTCACAAACGTTTTTCGGAAGACAATATTTTTAGAGGGTAAAATGATATCCCTTATACTTTTTATTTCTATTTTATTCCTTTGTCTACGACTTTCGTCATTTGGATATGCTCTGTATCTTGATTATGTTTAGCGGGGATATTCGTAACTGATAAAAGGACATCAGTCTTGTTAAAGAATCAGCTGAATAAGCCGAGTAGATAGTGTGGATGCACCCAGATCACATTTTGTTTCATTACGTAGGTATCATCCTTTTATCCATGGGCAAAAAAAATGGTTGAAATGGCTCTGAGCACTATGGGACTCAACTGCTGAGGCCATTAGTCCCCTAGAACTTAGAACTAGTTAAACCTAACTAACCTAAGGACATCACAAACATCCATGCCCGAGGCAGGATTCGAACCTGCGACCGTAGCGGTCTTGCGGTTCCAGACTGCAGCGCCTTTAACCGCACGGCCACTTCGGCCGGCTATCCATGGGCAAGTACCTGGAAGTCTGTACACTCGAAATGATAGAAACAACCAAATAAAGGGAATATATTAGGCACGAATTGATGTTACCTTCTTTTTTCTCCAGTTGTGTTACGTTTCATTCGACTCATTGTAGTAACACATTATGTAAGAGTGTTTAGAGATTACAAGCACGAAATCTGAAAGTAGTGTTAAGCCACGAATTAACTGCAGTGCGGGGAGATGCGAATGCGGCGCAGCTACTGCACACGTTGCCGCTCGGCAGGGTGCTTAGGTTTCCGCGTTCCTAGCGGAGCGCAGTACATTTCGGGTTTACGACAGGGCGTAGCCGTAATTAGTGAAGCACAGAGCGCGGAACGCCGCCAGGGGAGGGGTAGGGTGGGGGCGGGGCGGGGAGGGGGAGGGGAGGGGTCGCGGGGGCGTGGCCCACCACGTCACTTCCTGCGCCGCCCTTCCTCTGCAGTCCGCGACCGGCTCGCCAAACGCTCGCACATCTTCCCGTGTTTGTTCGCGCTGCCATTGTTCTACTCGGTCGCTACTGTAATAGCCCAGTTTTGAACAGACGAGGCCGTGTTACCTGGCTTATATTAGATATTTTCCACAGATTCAGCTGGCTTTTAGGGATGCAGAGCTGATAAAAGACAAATTTATAACTCCTATACAGTTCAGGAAAAGTTTGTGCCCCAGTGGGTATGCAGCACAATGTCACTAACCATATACGAGTACATTCGACGATCAGCGACTTTCTACACGTATATGCTAGGAAGCAGCTTGGGAAGAAGTAATCAAACGTCTGTTGACAGTCCTGAAATACATGAGAATGTAAAATTTTGACTCGTTTGTTACTGACCAAGATCTTCCACATATATCTCTGTCACATTACATGGCGAATCCGATGATAATGTCAGAGAGCTTTCTTACGACGACTTGATTCCAGCATATGATGGCGCTCCATCTAGTTGCACCTTAACACAGGCCACAAAAAATGCATGTTGTCCACAATATTGTGCGGCATTGTTGCCCGGCCACTTTTATGGCCACTCTAATTTTAACCATTGGTTCCGCATCATTGCTGATCACTGTTCCTCGCCAATGTTTGCGGAATTACATTTACGAGGCTCGAGAGCATACACAAGCCATAGTATTGCCGCGAAACGGATGGAAGCGAATTACTACAAGTGAGTGAGACTCTCCTGCATTTCCACTCCGCAGTGATTAAAGTTAGCAAGACAAAGAAAAATCTGGTTTTGTGAGTACGCTATTTTTTAAGTAATGGAACTGCTTCCTAAATTATAACTCGTGGAATGATACTGGAAACATACCAATTCGCGACCTTCACCATAATGTTGAAACACCACTGTGAATGTATCGTAATTGCAGTTTATACCGTTGGTAAGACCAATACCAGTATGAGAGACTGTATACCAATTATGACCAGATTGGCGATCGACATTCGTTTTTGGCTACTGGTGATTCATACAGAATTTTGAAGTAGCCTACTTCTAAAGCGCCCTTTCCATCGATGTACAAGAAAAATTTGCAACACTCTGGTATTAGGACTCAAATAATTTGTTCAAGTTAGTGTGAAGTATGAAGTTCATGGCTTCTATGCACCTGAGGCCAGAATTATGGAACGTGCAAAGCGTTGTATACAAAGACCGTAATTAACAACAAGACGGTTGGCAAGTTGCTGTCCATGAACACGGAGACGCACGTGATGTAGCTTACAGAAAGTTTAAAAATCTTAAAAAAACTATGTGGAATAAAATTACGGTTCACTTCTAATCTTCTAATACTAAGGTTGCAAAAATATGCTTTTTAAGATTGCGGTATTTGTATATATTAATTTCTATGTGCCATATCTCTAATCGCACATAAAATTTATGAATTTCGCTTTTGGCCACATCTACATTCCCTTTTACAATAAACAAATCTATTGCTGCTACGTACGCGCACCAGTTTTCAGAATGAAGCGAAATAATGCAAGGAAGCATGGGTGACGATGAGAGGGATTAGTTAACAGCAAAGTATGTAAGTAAATATGGCCCGGACATACGAAACATTCTCCACCCCAGGTGGATAACGCTGGCAACATCTTGGCAATAACCTGCAACAGGTCAGTCAGCAGTATTGCAGGGCCATACTTTAATACTACATATTGCAGTAGTGTTGATGGCAACGCTATCCGGCCTTACATTAATATGGTCAGTGTAAATACACCTTACAGGTAATCTCTGTAAGAAAAATTTAAGAAAGTGTCAATATTTTTTGCATTGTACAAGCAGGTGTGTAACACCTCTTGGGAATACTTTTTATATTGCCATGCGTATTGCTCATGGAACTTTGTTGCGGTAGTAGCTGTATAGAAATTATAGTGAAGGAATACATGTTCTCGCCGTCCAGCGTCCATATTGAACGGTTCTTTACAAAAATGTTGTTGTGTACGCTATAATATACTACAGAACTGTTATCTGCGTAAGTCACACAATTTTTAACGTATTCCACGGCACATGTCAAAAGCTTTTAATACCATCTTCTGGTGAACGCAGTACGTTTTCACGCGAATGGCTATGTGTACGTGCGAGTTTTTTTTTATTGATATATCCTGTCATTTGTGTGGGACTGACCTCAGTATTTTGCATGTTCGATATGAAATATACCGCAGACAACTATCTGATTGATAAAAAATCCACAGCAACTCATCACAAGCCTCTTAAAAGCTGAAGATGATAGTGTCAGGCCACGAAACTCGTTGTGGGTGTTACTCCAATCTGAGTGAATTATCTGTCACACACAGCTGGCTTATTTTATTATTTTGCTTCGATTTTCAACTATTATTGCTCCGGAATTGGAACATGCACCTTCAAAAGTAAGGTCCCTCGGCCTTTGCAATTATTATCTCCCAGAGGATTCATACGTTCGCTCTCAAAAGTAAGATCCTTCAACACTTTTTTTCTGGTTGGTTTATGTGGATATCATAGCACCTTAGCCGTCTATGAGATGCACTTTTGAAGGTCTTCAAGCACTGTAACTATAGAAAGAAATAATGTGACACGTGGATACAGAAACTTTAATAATAACTGTGATATCAATTACTTAAAAATTTAGCCCGCTGTTGAAAACCGAAAATTTTTGAAAAATTTTAAGGCTTATTTGTTGAACTGTAACCTCACGAAAATAGTTGATAGGAAGTGAATATCACAACTGTTAATCAAGATGAGCATTACAGAGTCTTCTTAGCCACATGGTTCAATTTTTTTCTTTACATTCATGTCAGATATCGACTCGTCGACTTCGGAAGGCTCATGATGTTAGTCTTACGACTAACACCTGTAGGAAAGAACAGCGCAGCATGTAATTAGTGACAGATAAAAACAGCAGGTAATGGGAACTTGCTTCCGAAACTCATTGTGCCGACCTATCAGTAATAGCCTGCTGCTAAAGCCGAATAAGTACTGTTGTTTAATAATTCGGGAAGGACTAGTCTTTTCATTTGTGTTATGGCTCTTAGTGTCAGGCACTCAGGACTCCCCGTTAAGTAAAAAAAGTATTTATTATTTACATCATTCTGATGCCGGGCAGCCGAAATACCTTGTTGGCACTACAATGATCTTCTTTAATAAAGGGGAGATTTATCATTCTAAAAACGACGCTACGTATTGTAAATGGACGACACTCGCAGACTTAACGGTTTAGAGTCACCACAATCTTAGACAGCGGAGATAGAGATTACTTAATTTTATCGAACGGAAAACTATTGCTTTTGAAATTATAAAAGTAATTTCTAAAGTATTTTTTAAAAATAGACGACAGAGGGCTCTGCACATTACATGATTTTCTGGATAAGAATGTAACTCAGTTGGTCAGTTTCGCATGTTATTGGTCACAAACCCCTAAGTTTAAAAGTTTACTAATGAAGAAATTTCGTTTTGTCTCGAGTATTATTACTTTAGCCACACTATCTGTGGTTCGGCTTAGAATAACATATTCTAATGACTCGGAATAATGCTCGTGGCAAATAAATCGTGGCTTATGCTGAGAACTCAAAAATTGCGTTCTTCTAGCTGTTGTGGCCAGTACTTTCAGTCAAGATTGTTTGAATGATTTGATTGAAACTCAACAGTCGTTGGAAGGACACACATAGCTAAATCAGTGTGAGTGTACATAAGGTATTACGATGTCTGTAGCCAATTTTACAACTTTCAATATAATGTTTCGAACCCGTCCTCGATTTCTTGTTTCTTCCTGATAAATTATACCGTACTATAGATCTGATGGAAAATCTGAAGAGCAAATAAAACATTATGAATCTGATATTAAAGTTCACAACTAGGAATCAAGACGTCACCACATGCTTGGTAAAATGTTACTGAGTCCTTCTTAGAAATGAAATAGTAGGCAAGCTAGCCAAAGAAGTCACTTACAGAGGAGAGAGGTGACATGTAGGAGTGCAAACTTTAAACTAATAAACAAAGAGAAATGGGAAGCAGAAGGGCAAGACTTCTTGTAATAAAAAAGTCGATATTATGCCAAAATAAACCCGGTACTGTCGACTAAGTTCTGGCACGAGAAAAGTCAATGGTCAAGAATATTCAAGAGTGCTAGTACACACCTCACCTTGAACCACGGCTGCCACAGGTAACACCTACAGTTCATCGCATTGACTTGAGTGTATCCCCATTATACAGCTGCGGTAAAGAGAATGGCAATCTTATCTTCTTTGGCTGTCTAAACGAATATAATATTAGAAGCCAAGCGCCACAACACCTGTGCTCCTTCAGCTGGTATAATCGTACCGCTATGTCGTACTAGACTTTGGAGTATGACGCCTACTATATTTATTTTTAATTGGTGTGCAGGTAAACTTTTATTGAGTAGGTACTACTCATATCGAAAATGATGAATATTGTATATTACGTGTGTGTGTGTGTGGGGGGCGGGGGGGGGGGGGGGGGGTGCGCGCGGATCACTAGTGAGTTGGTGGCTGTAAATTTGTACACATACGTTTCGCATAAATGGGTTTCAGTATAGTTTCGTTGATGGTTGTATGAGTCTATATTCTGATGTCAAAAATAAATAACAAAAGATAACTAGTGAAGTGCGTGATCTGTGGTAGTCGCAACATAAAAACACGTGCGTCGATCTGTATTCCCATAGCTGTAATGTGGGATAGCAGCAAACGGTTTTCAGTTAGCATCTTTGGCTAGTTCCCATACAGAGCGCAGGTTTCTTGCTCTCTTCCTGCATATAGACATCTCACAGACATAATCACGCTGCAGCCACAAAAAGTGACAATATTTCAGTTTTTATCGATGTGATTCTGACCAAGTATTGTCTTTCTGTTGGAAACACATTTCTGGAGTTCATTCTTCTCCTCCACAGAACACGCAAGGTGAAGGTTTCTGAGTGCCAACTCCTAACTACTGCTCCATATCAGCTTCTCTGCCTCCACGCACAAATTTATTTCCAAAAAAGATTTTAGCACATGCTATATGTTTTCCGATCGACTGTCCCTTATATTGGATTTATACTGAAGTTCCCGCATGTGGCTCATACATGTTATGCATTAAGATGCCAGAATAAATTTCTGAAGTACCTAGATTGCCATAAAGCAAGGTTAATGAAATATTCTTGTATTGGATATTTTACAGGTGCTGAAATAATTTTACATTGTGACCTTAAACACACATTATTATCACGTTACATTTCATCCGTCTCTGTGCAAAGCGTCATCAGAAGAAAACTTCACATGAGTATTTTTTAAATTTTCTTGTTATGCGAATCGCAGTGTTTTCTGTTTGCATCCAACCATACCTGGCGTTGGGTTGGGTTGTTTGGGGGAAGAGACCAAACAGCGAGGTCATCGGTCTCATCGGATTAGGGAAGGATGGGGAAGGAAGTCGGCCGTGCCCTTTCAAAGGAACCATCCCAGCATTTGCCTGGAGTGATTTAGGGAAGCCTTGGAAAACCTAAATCAGGATGGCCGGACGCGGGATTGAACCGTCGTCCTCCCGAATGCGAGTCCATTGTACTAACCACTTCGCCACCTCACTCGGTATACCTAGCCTAGGGTTGTTACGTCGTAGCTCAGCTGTGGTAGTGGTTAGATAATTTTGGCTGATAACGCGTTTTTTTTCTATTAGAGCTCTAATAGTGCTTTCGGCTTGTTGTCTTCACTCTACGCTTCGTTTCCAGTACAGCTGTAGCCTCTGAGAAACGTTTTGATGGTGAGGGGCTGTGATTTCCCTTTCTCTGCTATTCCATAAGACTGACTTTATTACATGCCCACGACTACTGTACTCCTAGTTTCGTTGGGGGAAAACGGAGATATTCACCAGACGTTAAACACACTGGCATTTTTATCTCGTTTTAAAATGGTTTCAATCTCTCGTTTGTTAAACATTTACTGATGCTGTAGTGCATCTCAGTAAGAGATAATGTGCAAGTTAGAATGTCCAACCGATCACCAATAACAAAGTCATTGCGGACAAAGTATACGATCGGATGTACAAGAAGGGGCAGTTACATATTCTAGGGTTCACCCCGGCGTATACCTTTAGCGATTTAGGAAAACCGCTGAAAACCTGCAGTTGGATGGTCACACGAGAGTTGATTCCCGCTCTTCCCGAACACGTGTCCAATGTTTTAATCACTGCATTCTGTCGCTAGTTGGTGGAGTACAGTTTCTGTGCATATTTGAGATAATTTTTTCACGCACTAGGGTTAATTCTGTCACTTATCGCTTCTGTTATCTCTGACAATAACTAAAGTGAAAAAGTTGCACCGTGGTAAGGAGTACAAGTTAAACTGTGAGTCCATTTACAGTTGATTTAACTGGGTAAGTCCTTTCAGAGTCTGTACGAAGGCAAGGGCATACCACCTTCAAAAGAATCTTGTTTATTAAACCACTGCAGTGCTCAAACCAAACGTTGGGTGGAGGACTGCTTTCCCTATAGTACATATTCACTGAAATTTTGACTTTTCTCTTTTCTGTCTACGTACATATCATGGCACCGGCGGAGGATAAATCAATTGTAACAGTAATAGTGAACATGGTTCTAAATGAAAGTTATTAAACTCCTACATCTTACCATAATCATTTCATGACGCTTACTGTGTCCATTCCATTATTCACTTCACTTCAAAAAAGAGTTACTCTTCGGGTTTAAAACTATGAATCACCACATAGATATCTCTATTGTGGGTTTTTCTGCCTGTGATTTTAGTCACTAAAAGTATTCAGATCTTTGGCAAAGAATATCAGTTGAAATAATCATTGTCCGGATTAAACAGTCTTTACAGGTTGCACATTACACGCACATCTCACACACGAAGTAAATTAGATTGTTTGCAGATTGTCACCAACGCAAGGACGAAGACAATAAGTAAATTACGTTAATTTTAATTACCATTCTGGTAAACTGTTAATGAACACTGATTGAATGAATTGACCTCTGATCATGTCTTGATTAGTAAATTAGCCAAGGAGTAGAATGTCCACAATAAATTAACAGACAATGCCTTCAACCAGATTTTACCGGCCTAGGGTCACTGAGAATATAGATCACGGACTAACGTAATATAGGATATCTGTGACACAGTCTTCATAAGTGGGCATCCATCTATTTTACAGCATGTAATCGAAAGTTACAGATCTGTTTTGGAAATACGTGGTTTCAAAGTAAGGGAAGTTGCCGCTTGGAATAAATATAATCGTTGATACACTTACACCATTCATTCTACGTTGTAATTTTACTTCATTTACTTTCGGTTTCTTTGTTTTAAGATGGTAGTTGGAGCTATATGTGTTACTTAAATTAACGTGAAACGAAAGACAGTTTATATGTGATGGGAGATTATAGCAGGAAGAATACTTGTCTCAGAATTCACAAGCTAAATAGAAAGCACAAACTCTTTCTTAAATCCACGAATTTATGCTCTGTCCTATGTTTCGGGACAACGTACTCAAATTCTATAAAAGTCATATTCACTGAATTACTTTTTCAGTTAACTGACAGTTCACACTAATTACGGAAGCCATCATAAATGTGATGCAGGAATGAGTGAGCAAAATTGTTTTGAGTAGCATTATTTCTTTACTTTAGGATTTGCGTCCATGTACCTTACAAGCTGGCTGTGCGTATTAGTAGGAGCATGTGACATAGACAGAAACTATGGTTCCGGACATATTACAGTTTCCTTGAAAAATTCCACACCCACCATTGTTAACGTCCTTCGGAAACCCCAGACTGATATACCTTCTGTATTGATGAACAGCTACCACACAGTTTGTATTCCAGCAAAGTTAACGTCATTCATGAATCTGTTTACTTCGTTGCGCAAACGTAAATTGTAGAGTTACGTGTACAACACACACGTACGTCAGCAAATATCTCTAATAACCTCACAGAAGTCGGGCCATAAGTCATGTTTCGCAGTACGTCCTTTAGGTAACACGTGCTACAGTGAGACAAAAACTTTGGAAGGTAAAAAATAATTTGAGATGTTAGCTATACTTGTCTGTAAAATGCATCGTCAAATAGCAGCAAATTAGAGACTTTTTTGTTATAGCCATTATTCCAGTACTTCTGACAGGAGCACCTGTAGGAGACAAGACAAAGGAAAGCCGAAGCTCACGACTTGACATGCATTCATCTTTGACTGAGCGTTAAGAGAGACGGCTATCACAATGCAATTACCGTGCGCAAAATATTTCCTCGTAGCGCTGCTTGTATATTCCGTTTCTGCAGCCATGTAAACGTGCCTACAGTACAATAAACATTTTTGTCGAGCTACGCTTCCGCTGTGGCACGTTAGGCTCGGGTAAGCAAACAGGTCACACACGCGAGTTATGAACGCCCGCGAATAGCCAATGGAACAGCGTGTCGATGCCCAATGAGAGGAAGACACTTTCTTGTACGCTCTTCAAATATTCAATGTAAGCCACGCCTCAGTGGCAGCCGCTGCCAACTCGGCCGCTTATATTTCTGCTTTCTATGGCGTTTCTTCTTACTTCCAAGAGTAACGCAGGTCAAGTCGTTACAAGAAAACAATTAATTATTGGAGAGCAACATGTCTGCGTATTGTTCTCCAAAACCACAAGACTATAAAAGAGCGTAGCAGGTGTTAACTGAATGAGCTCATAGAAATACAGTAGAAGGCAGAGTAACAAAAGGGTAAAAAAAATACTTTCATAACAAGATATGGCTTACGGTATTTACAAAAATTCATGATTTATTAAGCTTAAATATACATATATATTACAGCGAACGTTACCTAGACGCCAAACCTGAATTGTATATACAGTCCAAAAACTAAAAAGATGGAGATGTGGCAATAACTTTCAGAGAAGCAAGAAACATAGGCAGAAATATCTACAAAGTAAGTACCTGTGTTGTGATACAAATTTTGGAACCAGAGGAATAACTCCTGCCAGAATCAGAGTGAGTGCTGGAAAGGATCGAGTAAACAACCAAAACATAATTTTAAAAATGTAGGATACTAATGAGAAACGCAATGGGTAGTTTTTATGATACGTGCGAGAGGAAAGTGAAAAATCAGTAATCAGGTTTTGTAAAAATCTGAATGAAAATAAATAACGAATCAAGTTTAATATAAAAGTGACTTAACTATGAAACACTCAGTCTGCAGTCATAATTTTATAATAATATGTTCTCCAAACACTCATCTGCGCAATAAACCTGTATATTATGAGTGCAACATAAAATACGTTTTATAGCCTGTCTGAATCGTGACATGTGTTCCGTAATTTTGTGCAACATCTAAAATCTCTTAAAAGGTGTTTGCTACAGATGTACGCAGTTGCTGCAGACAAAATAATTAAATCAACTACGATCTTACGACTGACATAACCACTGTGTCACATTAAGGCACCCAGAGACCGTACACAACTAACAAGATATTCAAAGTCTATCACATGGAACAATATTGGGTCCGCTGTTGTTCTTATTCTACAAAAAAAAAAATGGTTCAAATGGCTCTG
This sequence comes from Schistocerca serialis cubense, assembly GCF_023864345.2. NCBI lineage: Eukaryota > Metazoa > Arthropoda > Insecta > Orthoptera > Acrididae > Schistocerca > Schistocerca serialis. The sequence continues at coordinate 139,226,117 of NC_064640.1, read as the reverse complement.
AGCACTATGGGGCTTAACATCTGAGGTCATCAGTCCCCTAGAGCTTAGAACTACTTAAACCTAACTAACCTAAGGACATCACACACATCCATGCCCGAGGCAGGATTCAAACCTGCGACCGTACCGGTCGCGCGGTTCCAAACTGAAACGCCTAGAACCGCTCGCGCACACCGGCCGGCTCTTATTCTACAAAAATGTTATACCATTGTATATCTAAGAAGTTCCGTTTGCCCACAGACCAACAAATATAATCGAAACTAAAGGAGAAACTTCGATACTTGAAAATGTAAATAAAATGTTTTCTGAAAAACTGTCGACTGGCTCTCTGCAAAGTCCATGACTTAAATCTTAAAATTCGTAACTCTCAAGCGTTTAAATTACGGTGGACGACAAACTGTGGTGATGAGAATGTAAAAATCTTGCCTAGCCGTTGCCACTTTCACTCATTAATGTCTTATGACACCATATTTCGAAGCAACCCTTCACGTGGAGAAAAGGGTTCGTTGCACAGAAGCGTGTAACAATTATAGTATATGTTGTTTACTCCGTTAACTCTTGTAAAGAGTATGGGCTCACTTTATATTTAAATTTAAATACAGATCAACAAACGTAAAATACTGATGTTTGCTTCAGATTAATAGCAAAGACAATCACGTAAACTATCCGCATGTTCCTGTATTCTTCCCTGAGCACTGGGATAGTGTATTACATTTGTAAACCAACTGATGTGTTCCATCTCATAGCAGTTCTTCCTACTCAAGAACAAGCCACAGCTACAATTAATGAAACTAGGAAACCTGTAAAATACGATAGATGCGTCTAATAAAATAATCTGGTGTTTGGTCAGGATTTAATGTCTAAGCAAAATCAAGCTCAGCAGAGACGAACTACGATCTTTTTGGACTAATTTTGGGGGCGCCCGGGCCGTGGCTTTGACGAAAGAGCTATCCCAGCATATTGCTAAGTAATTTAAGCAAATTGCAAGAAGTTTCTATGGGAATGGTCAGACCATCCATCACAATGCAACATCTCTCGAATAGGAGTCCAGTGTCTAGACCAAGTGCGACGCCGTGTAACGTGGCTGTGACTGAAGCGTCTCACTGGGCGTCTATGGAGGGAGTGACTGAAACACGCGTGTCACCAACAAATTACAGGCGATGGAGAAAAATATGGAAATGTATGCTTGAACATAAATGCGGATGATAGCCAAGCATGCAGGTTGCGCTGTTGTATTTGACGACGAACGACACCTGCGCAACGCCCTCAATATGGTGCCAGTTTCAGTTGTGGTGGGAACAGTGTTGTGTGTGGCCGTAAGTGCATTATGTAGGAGCCAGGTGAATTTGAAAGTGGGCCAATCTTTGGCGCTAGTATTGTGGGTGCTTCCATATCCAGGGTAACCGAAGTGTTTAGTGTTTCGAGAGGCACCGTAACGGAGATTTATACTGAACACAGGGAAAGTGAAGAAAACATCACTCCTTAAGTAACAACACGGACGAAAGTGTGTTGAGTGATCGTGAAGGACGGTCACTGAAGAGGACCGTGGCAAAAAATAACAGAACGACAGCTGACAAAGTTACTGCAAACTGATTGTCGCACTCCCAAACCCTGTCAGCACCAAAACAGCATCAAGGGGATTCCATAAGCTCGGAATTACGGAGTGAGTTGGAATTACATAACCACTCATCGTGATGCAAATGCCCGAACTAGAAAACGTAGTGCCAAAGCTATAAACCCTGGACATGAAGCAATGGAGAAACATAATCTTTCCAAATTCTGGCCTAGTTTATGTACCAAGACTGAAATATGGCTGGGTTTGGTGATGATTTGGGCAGCCATGTCTTGGTATTCCATGAGCTCCATGGTTACTTTGCAAGATCGCTTCGATGCCTAGGGTAACGTGACCATTTGGTGATCAGGTCCATTCCATGATCCAATGCTGTATTCGAAGACGATAGGACCGTTATTCACACAGCTCTAATTCTCCAGGACTGGTTTTGTGAGCACGGGGATGAAATGTGACATCTCTCCTGGCCACCACAGTCCATAGCCGCTATATTACTCAACCTTGGTGGTCTGCTTTGGAGAGAAGGGCACGTGATCGCTATCTATCTCCACCGTAGTTACTTGAACTTGCCACTATTTTGCAAGAAGAATGGTACAACATTCGCTTGAAAACTATACGGGATATGTATTTACCTATTTAGAGACGACTGGAAGCTGTTTTGAATGCCAACGGTTATTCCAAGGCATTTTAGGCATGGTAAAATCTTGCGTTATTTGCAGTTATGGTATTTTTCTGCTGTAATGTTGCATCTTTTAATCGTTGACCTCCAAAATTTCTGTTGTACTTTTCTCGCTGAAGTCAAGAAGTTCTCTAGTAGGAAACATGTGGACAAATGGGTTAAGACGCAGCTCACGACAGTAAACAGCATCTAGAATTTGCGGTTTTCAAACCGCTTCAGCTGAAACAAAATCATCAGACTTTCGACAGCTGTCACGATCATTGTCACCTAGAGCAAAAATACGATCTGAAGCCCATGGCATGGACAGCTATCAAAAACGCGAGATTTGCAATCCGTTTCATTCAGCTTGCGAAGTGAGAAAATTCTACGCGGACATGCTACCACAAGAGACTTCAAGACATAGGCTCTAAAGAAACTTCATTATTAGGAGTGATTCCGTATTCGTTTCTTGTGATATACGCTTTTCTTACAGATGGAAATTTCAAGCTTGTACAATTGACGTCGATGCCGTTCCATTATCTTGGAAAAAAGGAAAGGGAAAGTTGGTCCGTCACGGGCAGTCATATCGAGCAACCAGCTAACATCTCGCGTCTGTTCTACATGTTCACTACTTTTGTTCGGAGCAGTTCGGGTCTTGAAGGGAAATATTGATCGCTACATAATTCGTGCTGGTGGTGTTTTGTTTGTCCTAGCTACAGTGAGTGTGACACGTCAGTATCTCCGACGGACGGGAAAGACACCAAAATATTCCACACCTGCAGCTAAATCTTACTTGGCTTATTACCTCCCAATAATGGCAAAGTTCATGGTAAGGATCTTTTGACTTTTAGTATAGCGCAGTATGCAGACGAAGACCCCTCTCGACAGATCGTATTATGACTAAAACATACTGTGATGTACGTTGGTGCAGTAGACATAGTAAACTTCGCTAGAAAAAGCTTTAGAGTTTCCTTTAGGCGTCATTAGTGATCACCACAAAAGTTGCTTCCCTGCCGAATTTTATCAACTCAGAAAGAGACACTAGCCCTTTGGAATAAATTTTTGATAATTTAGTAACGGCCACTGGAGTATTTTCGACATACTTTTCAGTAAAAACGTAGAAAATATTGCTAGTACGGAGAAGAAGCCGAACTCACTCTCGGATTCAGCTTTCATGAGGTACATTTTAATGACCAAATTTCGAAGTTCCAGGGAGACAACATTATAAAAGGCCTTAAGTTCATCGTCGCGACCATCAACGCAATAAGCATTATTTCATCATTACCCACGGTGAAAATTTCCATATCCAAAACGATGGACACTTTCGAAGCTCTCCAGTAGAGACAAAACCAGAAAAACACACAAATACCGTCGTGAGAGTGCCTATTGATACTGACCTTACATCCAAACACTACAACATCCATCAGGAAGCACTCACAACACGTGGTGACACGTCCCTTTACAGGTAAGATGGAAACCTGCACGTTTATGTGACAAATCAGTCATAATTATACACTCCTGGAAATTGAAATAAGAACACCGTGAATTCATTGTCCCAGGAAGGGGAAACTTTATTGACACATTCCTGGGGTCAGATACATCACATGATCACACTGACAGAACCACAGGCACATAGACACAGGCAACAGAGCATGCACAATGTCGGCAATAGTACAGTGTATATCCACCTTTCGCAGCAATGCAGGCTGCTATTCTCCCATGGAGACGATCGTAGAGATGCTGGATGTAGTCCTGTGGAACGGCTTGCCATGCCATTTCCACCTGGCGCCTCAGTTGGACCAGCGTTCGTGCTGGACGTGCAGACCGCGTGAGACGACGCTTCATCCAGTCCCAAACATGCTCAATGGGGGACAGATCTGGAGATCTTGCTGGTCAGGGTAGTTGACATACACCTTCTGGAGCACGTTGGGTGGCACGGGATACATGCGGACGTGCATTGTCCTGTTGGAACAGCAAGTTCCCTTGCCGGTCTAGGAATGGTAGAACGATGGGTTCGATGACGGTTTGGATGTACCGTGCACTATTCAGTGTCCCCTCGACGATCACCAGTGGTGTACGGCCAGTGTAGGAGATCGCTCCCCACACCATGATGCCGGGTGTTGGCCCTGTGTGCCTCGGTCGTATGCAGTCCTGATTGTGGCGCTCACCTGCACGGCGCCAAACACGCATACGACCATCATTGGCACCAAGGCAGAAGCGACTCTCATCGCTGAAGACGACACGTCTCCATTCGTCCCTCCATTCACGCCTGTCGCGACACCACTGGAGGCGGGCTGCACGATGTTGGGGCGTGAGCGGAAGACGGCCTAACGGTGTGGGGGACCGTAGCCCAGCTTCATGTAGACGGTTGCGAATGGTCCTCGCCGATACCCCAGGAGCAACAGTGTCCCTAATTTGCTGGGAAGTGGCGGTGCGGTCCCCTACGGCACTGCGTAGGATCCTACGGTCTTGGCGCGCATCCGTGCGTCGCTGCGGTCCGGTCCCAGGTCGACGGGCACGTGCACCTTCCGCCGACCACTGGCGACAACATCGATGTACTGTGGAGACCTCACGCCCCACGTGTTGAGCAATTCGGCGGTACGTGTACCCGGCCTCCCGCATGCCCACTATAAGCCCTCGCTCAAAGTCCGTCAACTGCACATACGGTTCACGTCCACGCTGTCGCGGCATGCTACCAGTGTTAAAGACTGCGATGGAGCTCCGTATGCCACGGCAAACTGGCTGACACTGACGGCGGCGGTGCACAAATGCTGCGCAGCTAGCGCCATTCGACGGCCAACACCGCGGTTCCTGGTGTGTCCACTGTGCCGTGCGTGTGATCATTGCTTGTACAGCCCACTCGCAGTGTCCGGAGCAAGTATGGTGGGTCTGACACACCGGTGTCAATGTGTTCTTTTTTCCATTTCCAGGAGTGTATATAGAAATGTACATCAGCTACTATCGAAAAACCAGAAATGTTTCAGTAACAAGTGGTAGCAAGTCTAAATTCGTACTGTAGTGTACAGCTTTCGATTGGGCATCATTATCAACAGTCTTACATCCCCTGACACAGACAGACTATGTAGATTCATTACTCGTTCATTCATTCATCCATTCATTCATTAATTCATCCATCCATCCATTCATTCATCCACTCATTCACTCACTCATCGATTTCAATAAGAAGAAGCTTCAGGGATGTGAAATAGTTGAATTATGCATTGACTGCTAGGAGCAAGTGTTCAAATAACAAGTTACGATATGTGTAAATATATTCGCATTGACAGTTACTGGAATTAGCTAAAGATTATTAGATTACAATATTAGGAGAAAAGACTTTTACTTTAAAAAGGGCCATTGTTCAACTGCCGTTTTCAATCGGTATTTCATAACAAGCATAGGTCAATATCAACTGTGTATATACTGGTAATTACTAAACTTGCTTAGGTGGCGTAATGATTAGCACAGTGGACTCGCATTCTGGAGGACGACGGTTCAATCCCGCGTCGGCCATCCCGATATAGGTTTTCCTTGATTTTCCTAAATCGCTTCAGGCAAATACTGGGATGGTTCCTTTGACAGGGAACGGCTGACTGCCTTTGCAATCCTTCCCTAATCCGATGAGACCGGTAACGTCGCTGTTTGGTCTCTTCCCCCAAATCAACCCAACTAAACCTGCTTGTTTAATTTATCATTGGGTTTTCGTCTTAAGCTTACTGCAGCGCGGGACGTATTTCACTTTTATCTACAATGAAGTGCCAAAGAAACTGGTATAGGCATGCGTATTCAGATGCAGATATATGTAAACAGGCAGAATACGGCACTGCGGTCGGTAACGCCTACATAAGGCAATAAGTATCTGGCGCAGTTGTTAGATCGGTTACTGCTGCTACAATGGCAGGTTATCAACATTTAGGTGAGTTTGAACGTCGACTTTTAGTCGGTGCACGAACGATGGGACACAGCATCTCCGAGGTAGCGATGAAGTGTTGATTTCCCCGTACGACCATTTCACGAGTGTACCGTGAATATCAGGAATCCGGTAAATCATCAAATCTCCGACACCGCTGCGGCTGGAAAAAGATCCTGCAAGAGCCGGACCAACAACGACTGAAGAGAATCGTTCAATGTGACAGAAGTACAACCCTTCTGCAAATTGCTGCATAGTTCAGTGCTGGGCCATCAACAAGTGTCATCGTGCGAACCATTCAACGAAACATCATAGATATGAGCTTTAGGAGCTAAAGGTCCACTGGTGTACCCTAGATGACTACACGACACAAAGTTTTACGCCTGGCTGCGGCCGTCAACACCGACTTTGGACTGTTGGTGAATGGAAACGTGTTACCTGGTCGAACGAGTCTCGTTTCACATTGAATCTAGCGGATGGACGTGTGCGGGAATGGAGACAAGCTCATGAATCCATGGACCCTGCATGTCGGCAGGGGCTGTTCAACCTGGTGGAGACTCTTTAATGGTGTGGGGCGTATGCAGTTGGAGTGATATGGGACGCCTGATACGTCTAGATACGATTCTGACAGGTGACACGTACGAAAGTATCCTGTCTGGTCACCTGCATCCATTCATGTCCGTTGCGCATTCCGACAGGCTTGGACAATTCCAGCAGGACAATGCGACATACCACACGTCCAGAATGGCTCCAGCAACACCCTTCTGAGTTTAAACATTTCCGCCCACCACCAAACTCCCCAGACATGAACATTATTGAGTATATCTGGGATGCCTCGCAACGTGCTGTTCAGAAGAGATCTCCACCCCTTGTACTCCTACGGATTTATGGACAGCCCTGCAGGATTCATGGTGTAAGTTCCCTCCAGCACCACTTCAGACGTTGGTTGAGTCCAATCCACGTCATGTTGCGGCACTTCTGCGTGCTCGCGGGGGCCCTACATGATATTAGGCAGATGTACCAGTTTCTTTGGCTCTTCAGTGTATGTGGGCGAGCACTGCTCGTTAACGAATGGCACCACGATGCTGTCGCGTGACCGAGCGAGGTGGCGCAGTGGTTAGCACACTGGACTCGCATTCGGGAGGACGACGGTTCAATCACGCATCCGCCCATCCTGATTTAGGTTTTCTGTGATTTCCCTAAATCGCTCCAGGCAAATGCCGGGATGGTTCCTTTTGAAAGAGTACGGCCGACTTCCTTCCCTGTCCTTCCCTAATCCGATGAGACCGATGATCTCGCTGTTTGGTCTCCTTCCCCAAACAACCCAACTGTCGTGTGAACAGTTAACATATGAGGACGCAGGATGTCCGTGACGTAGCGTTGTGCCGTCAGAGATGCCTCAGTCATTACCAGCTGTGATGTAAAGTCATACTCGATGGCTCCCAACACGATGACGCCAGGAGCAACATCGCTGTGCCTTTACAAACACGATTCGCCGCCATACTCGCTGACGATTCATCGCTGAACACAATGCGACGCAATTCATAAGCGATTCGTACTTCCTGATCGTAGCACCACTCCAAAAGCATCTGTTTGTGTTGTAAGATTATCGAGAGCCTACGCGTGGGACTGTGATTCCCGCTGCTGCCAGCCTCCGACCAACGGTGCCTGATGGCGCAGAATATTGCAGGGAGTCCATTACTTGTCTCCGGATGTCAGACGAAGATATGAGGATACGATATGGTTGGTGCACAACAAGGCGGTCCTCCGTTGTGGTGGCCAGACGTGGTCAACAGTAACCTGGACAACGTCTATGCCAGCACTTGCTGGGCAGGCGTGGTTGACAGGAATTTTGACATCTAGTACACTTGCCCTCAAGTTCCCATGCTGTACTAGATCCATCACAGCTGTAGCATCCACAAATCCTTATACTGAACGATTCGACCAACCGACCAAATGGAGATCCATAATGAGATCCTTTTCAGTTTCTGTAAGAACAAGTGACGCTGTTCAAGCCCCTTGCGTACCATAACCTACCTGATAACAACACTAAACACGAGCAACACTACCGCACTCTGGTGGCTGTTATGTCCGTTAGAGACGACTTGCAACACTAATCACACACATACCCGCCGATAATGTGTTCATTTAGGAAGCTACATTGACATCCGATTTTAGCTTTTGGGGTGTCTCACCTTTTTCCTCAGGCAGCGCAGATTAAAAACAGTATTTGTTTATAAATTCGACGTAATACTTACTTACGGCATTTTTGCCTCTTGTTTACATGTTCTGAATTTCACTCCTATGAAAAATCACCGGAAGCAAATCTTACAGGGTGACAAGTACTGAACTGTATCAAATGAAATCGTCATAAGTTCTGCACGGTTTGCATTAGGACGTTCAAACTGCACGGTTGGTCACTGGGCATGATGAGAATTAGTATGCGCATGCATGGTTTGGCTTTGTGACGAAGCCCACTTTTACTTCGATGAGTTCGTCAATAGCAAAATTGGCGCATCTGGGGGACCGAGAATCCGCATTTCGCGATCCAGAAGTCTCTTCCCCCTCAATGGGTAACTGTGATGTCCACTCATGGAGTAATCGCTGCCATATTCCTTAATGGCACTGTGACTACCGAACGCTACCTCAAGGTTTTGGAAAATGATTTCATCCTCACTATCCAAAGTCATCCTAATTTCGACAAGATGTGGTTCATGCAAGACGAAGCTCGACCCCATCGAAGCAGGAGAGTGTTTAATGTCCTGGAGGAGCGCATTGGGGACAGCATTCTGACAACGGGGTACCCAGAGGCCACTGGCATGGGCCTCGGTTGGCCGCCATATTCTCCGTACCTGAACACATGACTCCTTTTTGTGGGGCTAAGACAAGGTGTACAGCAATAACCCCAAAACCATTGTTGAGCTGGAAACAGCCATTTAGCAGGTAATCGACAGCATCGATATTCCGGCACTTCAGTGAGTCATGCAGAATTTCGCTATTCGTCTGTGCTACATCATCGCTAATGATCACAGCCATATCGAACATGTCATAACCTAAATCCGGATATCTGTAGTGACGTTTACATGTTGAATAAAATGCGTGCACGCCTTAGTTTTTCCACATAGTTCAATAATTATCTCCCTGTATATTAAATTTATAAGGAAATACTGTTTCAGTCTATAAATACCAAAACTTACAGACGTATAACACAGTACAGTCACAGTAATGTGACCACCTGTCAAAAGTTTGAATAACCACGTTAGTAGCGCGGACCTGCAAGAAGAGGATGAATGAGGTTTTGGAAGGTATCGACTCAAGAATGTGAAGTTTTGCCGACTACAGTGCCGTAGACAGCTGCCCCAGATTTCTCAGTTGAGGATGCATGGTGTTAACACCCCGGCTGAGGTGGTCCACGGATTCTCGATTGAGTTTAAATCCGTTCAGTTTGGTTCCACTGGAGTACAGTAAACACATCCTGATGCTCCTCGATCCACGCGTGTACACGGCGAGCCGCGTGTCACGTTCTGTTGTACTGCTGGCACATGCCATCGAGCCAAGGAAAGAGCCGCATGTAGGGATGGACCTGGTCTCCAAGGATAGATGCAAGCTTGTGCTGATCCACTGTGTCACCCAGAATGTCGAGATCACCCAGGGAATATCACGAAAACATTCCCCAAACCATAACGCTCCTTCCTCTGTCCTGCACCCTTCCGACGATTGTTGCAGGGCCGTACGCGCCAACGGCCATATGTGCAGTGGATCATAAAACGTGATGCATCTGAAAAGGCCACCTGTGGCCACTCAGTAAAAGTCCATTTGCGGCACTGGCGTCCAAATTCCAGCCTTCGCCACTGTTGAACAGAAGTCAGCACTGGAGCATAAATATGGCGCCTGCTGTAAAAGCCTATAAGCACTAACGTTGAGGAGACATTGTTGGTAGCCCCTCGACTCATCTGCGTGGTCATCTGTTCGACAGTTACGCGTCCGTTCGCCTGTACACATCTCCGCAGCCGCCGTTGACTGCTGTCATTTATGGACCTTGGTGCACCATAGTTCTCTCAACGCCGGTTTTGGAGAGCACTATTTTGCCATGCATGGTATACTTTAAGCATGCAAACAGTATATAAACTTAGCCATTTCGGGAATGCTTCCATCCGTAGGCCGAAAGCCAATGACCATGAATGAACTTTTGGGGCGTCAGGTAAATCGCTCCGTTTCCACATTACGACAACGACTGCAGTGTTTTCCGCGTCCCCCTGATATGTTTTCATCTACATCTACATTTATACTCCGCAAGCCACCCAACGGTGTGTGGCCGAGGGCACTTTACATGCCACTGTCATTACCTCCCTTTCCTGTTCCAGTCGCGTATGGTTCGCGGGAAGAACGACTGTCTGAAAGCCTCCGTGCGCGCTCTTATCTCTCTAATTTTACATTCGTGATCTCCTCGGGAGGTATAAGTAGGGGGAAGCAACATATTCGATATCTCATCCAGAAACACACCCTCTCGAAACCTGGCGAGCAAGCTACACCGCGATGCAGAGCGCCTCTCTTGCAGAGTCTGCCACTTGAGTTTATTAAACATCTCCGTAACGCTATCATGGTTACCAAATAACCCTGTGACGAAACGTTCCGCTCTTCTTTGGATCTTCTCTAACTCCTCCGTCAACCCGACCCGGTACGGATCCCACACTGATGATCAATACTCAAGTATAGGTCGAACGAGTGTTTTGTAAGCCACCTCCTTTGTTGATGGACTACATTTTCTAAGCACTCTCCCAATGAATATGTTTTATGTACTTTCCACTGCTAGTGCTGCCACATGCCGTCTGTGAATGGTTATTCCACGTTGACGTCAAACACAGGTGGTGGTCACTTTAATGTGATTGGACCGTGTATATACCATATTTCCAGAATGACCACTAAAGACAATTTAGAAATAAAAGCGAGATGGGTCTGGTATGAAACACTCTTAAACTGCACTAAGACAGAATAACCAATAAAAATTCATGTACGATAGCAGCTGCCGAAGATACCCATGCAAACAAACAAAAAATCGGTTTAATGTGTAGGTTTGCGTTGATTGGAATTTACACTCCTGACTCAAAAATATTCGTATAAATTACGAAAGGTGTGACTAATGTGATAGCCTTTTACTTTCACTTTGATACATTTCTTTATCTTCATGCCTGTTATCTTCCGGCCACCTGTTACAGACTTTTGCACTGGAAAACAAAACTCAGTTCTGAACCCTCCGCTGAACCAGTGTCCACGTTAGTGGAGTGGTATAGTAATAAAGAAGAGTAAGGTTTTCGAAAAATGAAGCAAATACTTCGTTTTAATGTGTTTAGGCCGGCCGCGGTGGTCTAGCGGTTCTAGGCGCTCAGTCCGGAACCGCGGGACAGCTACGGTCGCAGGTTCGAATCCTGCCTCGGGCATGGATGTGTGTGATGTCCTTAGGTTAGTTAGGTTTAATTAGTTCTAAGTTCTAGGCAACTGATGACCTCAGAAGTTAAGTCGCATAGTGCTCAGAGCCATTTGAACCATTTAATGTGTTTAATCCTCCTCCGAAGACACAGGAATATTCAATTACCTGCCAAAAGCATCGATTATAAGGACGATGTTAATACATATTTTAGCAGCGATGAAGTGCTTTTCTCGGTATGTCGAACTAATGTGGAAGAATCATCGTAGACAGCGCCATAAACAATCTTTAACGCACAGTACAGCACATCACGAGTACTACGCACAGAACAGGAACAACCAAGCTATATTCTTACTCGTAAAAGGCCATTGCAGCATTCAAGTTAATGAAATGACTGGTAGGTTATCGAAAGACGTCATTACTGCGGACTGTAAAGAGTGCGACAAGGTTCCATATTCGGGAACGGTAGTTAAACCGAACAATTAGCAGTTAGCTAGAAAACAGGTCAGACCATGCGTGGGGAAGGTCCAGCGTGACTAGAGGTTCACTGTAGCCCACTGATGTATTCAACGAACAACTACACACACACACACACACACACACACACACACGTGATAACTGATGGAGCCTTGCTGAAGAGTCAGCCATAATCATTTTAACCAGTATCACTTTGCAGTGAATTCGGAGAACAATATGACATAAACCACTTCTTGTTGTTGGTTGTGGAAACAGATAAAAAGCAAAAGGCAACCTTCTTCGTGCCATCTCCGGGATACGAGACAATGTTGCAGAGATCGACTACAGGATGTGCAGCACACCAATGGCAGTACATACTCATCAACGATTATAAAGGCCAATATCATCACATCGGCAGCCCTTACCATCCAACAAAAAGCCAGAAACCGACTAAAACTACTGTAATTACTAACAGACAGCACTCGAGATCAGCAGCATTTTATCATTCTCTTAGCCTGAAAATCCATCATCTATTCCTTGCTAAACTATGCCAATGTTGTCTCGATCTCCTCCACTTCAAAATTTTTACAAATCTGTTGAAATGCTCGAAATACATGCACTTTGCCCGGCCATCTGCAATCAACTGATTTCTCTATCCCACATCCTACACTGTCTCAACCAAGTCCCACAGCTCAATACGCAAAGTGGAAGCCCCAACCACAGCCACACACATATTACTCTCTTATCGCCAATCCAGCCATGCTACCGCACCATCACACCAATATCCCATCTCCCAGCTTTATGCCTTGTCTGTCCTCTCAGTTCGGTGCTTCACATCTCCCACTCTCCAACGTGAAATTCGTCACAACATATACCATAGCCTACAACAATTCATACCAATAAAACGTATCCTTTCGTTTCTTCCGCGTTCTCCTTGTCCAACCATTCAACATGAAACTGACGGAAATGAAACGTGCTACACCGTGAAATACCAGTCCGATATTTATCAAAACGTATCGAAATGTTCACCTTATGATGTGTATTAAATGATTAAACTCGTACGCCCTAGGAATGGATATCCATCATCAACATCAGTTTGAGATGCGACCCCCATGGGCAGGAATGCACTCCTGTATTCGTTGCACCATGGAAGCAAACAGCCTCTTAATGTCAGCGTGAGGAATTTCTTGCTGTACCTGAAACATAAGCTTTGTCAATTCATAAAAATTGCTTGCTGCAATCTGGTATACATATTCCCGTGGCATCCCAGAAGCGCTCTGTGGGTGACACATCAGAGGACTGGAAAAGTCAGTCAAGGATACATACTTTCCTCAAGACATTTTTGGTGTGAATTAAACAGTAGGGCTGGCATTTTCGTGCTGGAATATGCTGTATGGTAATCTGGTTACTAAGAGTACGACAACAGAGTATACGATTATTACCGCATTCTACCAAGCATTCAGCCTTCCTTCAACAATTACCAAATCAGTCCAGTGGCCGTATCCTACAGCTCTCCACACCATGATTTCAGAAGCTTTGGAGGCCTGGGTCTCCAGAATCGCGGCTTGCTGTGACCTTTCAAAGGGTCCCCTGCTGACATGTTGGTGCCACTCTGATCGTCATAAAAAGAATAAGCAGGACTCATTATTGAACATCACAGAAGGACATTCAATGTCGCCGTTGGCTCTGGCTCTGCACCATGTAAGTCTCTGTTGCCTGTCGTATGGTATCAGAGAGACGATATGAGGCAACTTAAGACCTCAAGCCAGCTTCCAGTAATCTGTTTCGAATAATTTGTGTTGACAGTCTGCCAGTAATTTCTGTCCAGATTTCAGCTACTGATATTCGTCTATTCGTCAGAGTCAGTGAAACAATGCTACGATCTTCTCGTGCTGTAATCCTGAGAGGACCCGTGCCTACGCTTCGTGTAATACAGTTCCTCTGAGTCCACCTCGTCACCACTCGTTCTGCAGTCTAAGAACTGCAACCTGCAACCAACTATCTGGGCGATCTGTCAGTATGATGTTCCCCTGTCCCTCATGTCAGTGATTCTACCTTTCTCAAATTCTAAAAGATGGCGATAAGTTTCACGTTCACGTCTTCCAGACATTAAGTATTGAAATCTCCATCTGAAAAGCTGCAGTAACCCCAATAGCCACTATGTATTCACATCGTTCCGTATTTGTAGGAATGCCTTTTTCTTTATTGAAAATAAGCTGGCATAAGGACGAAATTTTAATCAACGTATCCCATGGTCATGGAAATATTGGAGTATCAGTTTCGTAGCGTTCGGTCAAAGTGTTGTTGGTATAACACTTTCTATTTCTGCGAGTGTATACGCCGAGTGCTGTTCTTGACGCTGTTATTACTATAACCACCTTTCCATCCCCAATTCTAAACGCTTTGTGTTAGGACGTTCAAACTGCACTGTTAGCCGCTGGGTATGATGGGAATTAGTATGCGCTGTATGGTTTTGGTTTAGCGACGAAGCGCACTTTCATTTGGATGGGTTCATCAATAAGTAAAACTGGCGCATTTGGGAAACTGAATATCCGCATTTCGCGATCGAGAAGTCTCTTCACCCTCAATGGGTGACTGTGTGGTGTACAGTGCCCAGTCACGCGATAATCGATGCGAAATTCCTTGACGGCACGGTGACTACCGGAAGGTACGTGAAGGTTTTGGAAGATGATTTCATCTCCGTTATCCAGAGTGAACCTAATTCCGACAAGATGTGGTTCATGCAAGACGGAGCTCGACTCCATCGTAGCAGGATGGTGTTTGATGTCCTGGAGGAGCACTTTGGGGACCGCATTCTGGCTCTGGATGCTAGAGGCCACTGGCATGGGTCTCGAATGGCAGCCATATTCTCCTGATCTGAATACATGCTTCTTTTCGTGTGGCTATTTGAAAGACAAGATGTACAGCAGTAACCCCAAAAGCATTACTAAGCTGAAAATAGCCGTTTACGATGCCACCGACAGCACCGATGATCCGACGCTTCAACGGGTCGCTGTGCCCGGTGGCCGAGCGGTACTAGGCGCTTCAGTCCGGAACCGCGCGACTGCTACGGTCGCAGGTTCGAATCCTGCCTCGAGCATGGATGTGTGTGATGTCCTTAGGTTAGTTAGGTTAAGTAGTTCTAAGTTCTATGGGACTGATGACCTCAGATGTTAACTCCCATAGTGCTCAGAGCCATTTGAACCATTTCAGCGGGTCATGCAGAATTTCGCTATTCGTCTGCGCCGCATCACCGCCAATGATGGCAGGCATATCGAACATGTCAAAACCTAAATCCGAATATCTTTAGTGATGTTTACATATTGAATAAAGTGTGTTCACGACGTAATTTGTAACTAATTTACGAGTTTTTTCATATAGTTCAGTAATTGTCACCCTGTACATCGCCAACACCACAGTCATATCACAGCAGCAGCAACTCTATCTTCTATATCCATTTTAACCTGTATGTAAATCTCTCGTCAACGTCGAGAAACTGTCAAATTGTCATTTACGTTTAGCTTTAAAATAAAATTATCGCCTGAATTGTTTTATACAGTGTATCAAGCGTAAATTTTTATGACTTAACGAAACTACAATCGTCCAGAGAAAACTTTGGGTTCTTTGATTGTTCTGGGACATGGCTGATCGGAACTACAACATAGAAAACATTAGTTTATTACATGACTGATACGAAGATGTACTTTATACACTCCACTGCTCCAGGGATGTGTCGAATATTTACTTGATGCACACAATTAAAAACTCTTTGCTTGAAGTACATGTTCAACATTTGCAAAGGTACAGTTCCATATGAGACATTAATGGCACTAGCTTCCTAACTTGATGATGTTGACTGCTTAATCGGAGGTCAAGAACTGGACAGAGCGAGTCCATGCTCGGCTCTATATTGACCTCCGTACGATGGCGCTGCGGTGCTGACTGAGAAGGCGTGTCGTAAGGAGCGCCTCCCAGTCATCGTTTCAGACTGCAGCAAGACATCACTAACGCCGGTCGTACCGACGAGCGTTACCAACTTCTGTGGGACTAGTTGCGAATGTAGTGTTACAATTGATCAGTTGTATCCTGTGTTTGTAATATTTCAAAACTAAACTGCTAAAGTAAGACTGGACACAGAAAATGAAAAATTGATGTTCGAAAAAGACGACGACTCCAGTAAAGCTCATGTGTAGCTGAAGGAAGTGCTGTTCAGCTGTACATCATTGGAATGAAGAGGGAATAAGAGGGTTTAACATCCAGCCGATAACGAGATGGTTGGAGATCCAATCACAGCTCTTGCAGAGTTCAAAAATGGCTCTGAGCACTATGGGACTTAACTTCTGAGGTCATCAGTCCCCTAGACTGCGAATTCCTTAAACCTAACTAACCTAAGGACATCACACACATCCATGACCGAGGCAGGATTCGAACCTGTGACCGTAGCGGTCGCGCTGTTTCAGGCTGAAGCGCCTAGAACCGCACGGCCACTTCGGCCGGCGTGCAGAGTTGAAAGAATTGTTGTTGCTTCATTTATGAAATTCTCAATAAATTAGCGTAACTCAGTTTTGATCTGAATGGCGAAACGAAAGTTAAACTCAGCCAGAAAGAAATGCCCAATTTTAAAGAATTTGTTGGCTCATGATGTAAATTATGATATCCCAAAAAATAGGAACCATAAAATCGTGTGTGAATATATGTTTCAGTCATTAGTAGCTAAACTAAAACTAAACTAAACTCTGACCGAACAGGCCTTGGAAGGCCCACACGGTACCGACCGGCTGCCGTGTCATCCTCAGACCACAGACGTCACTGGATGCGGATATGGAGGGGCATGTGGTCAGCACACGGCTGTTCTGTCCGTGTGTCAGTTTACGAGGCCGGAGCCGCAACTTCTCATTCAAGTATCTCCTCAGTTTGCATCACAAGGGCTGAGTGCACCCCACTTGCCAACAGCGATCGGCAGACCTGATGGTCTCCCATCCAAGTGCTAGGACATCCCGACAGCGTTTAACTTCGGTGATCTGACGGGAAAGTCATTAGTAGCACACTCTGCTGAAGGTTCTTTCTAGCTTCTCTGAACTAAAGGTATTCTGCCATATTCATTTCACACTATACATTCTGCTCTCAAGACTTCCGTTTTTCTCCAGTTCGTTCAGTATACTTTGTACAGTGACTCCCGTGTCCATGTCCCGTTGCATATGAGATTCGTACGAGGGGACTTCAATAAGTAATGGAACGCACTTTTTTTTTCTTAAAGCAGATTGGTTTTATTCAGGATTCTATTACACCATATTATTTCCCATTCTTTTGGCTACAAAACCCTATTTTTCAACAGTGTCTCCCTTACTGTGAGGGCCGGTATGCCCGCATGATACCACTCCAGTGACGGAACCAACCTCTTGCTGCATCAATAACGTCTCAATTATCCGCGTACTGCTTCCCGCGGAGTGCATCCTTCATTCGGCCAAACAGACGGAAGTCAGAATGTGCGAGATCCGGGCACACACCTTTGAGTACCCTAACTGGTGGATGAATGTGCCAGAACCACCATCAGACGCGTCCAGTTGAGCAGCAAGGTATTTGATTGTGATACGTCGGTCACCTTGAATGACAGTGTTCGCACTTTCCAACATTGCAGGAGTCAAAGCTATATCCGGCCGGCAAGCTCACGGAAGATAGGATAGATTTGCGCGACCTTGGAGCGATGATAACAAAAGCCTCGCCCAACGACTCACCGGGCTTTTGTTCCGTACCAGGTGACTGTAGACATTCCGCAAGCGCCCGTGAATATTTGCGATAATCTGGTTTTCCACCAAAAGAATCATAATGACAGCTCTGTGCTTGGAACGCACCTCCGTTAGACGCCATTTTGAAGGCTCGGCATAGTGCAGCCACCTATCGAAAATTCGTGAAACTATAGTGGCTGAAGCGGGAATATTCCACGATGTTTCACAACAGATTCTGAATTTTTTCAAGCGAAATTTGCGGTCGAAAAAGTCTTGCATTATTTACTGAACGCCGCTCGTATTTTCAACACTTCTGCTAATGAAAATCGACATAATACTTGGCACAGTAATTGTTTCATAGCTCAACCATTCACTACACATTATAAATGCGTGTCAGATGGTCTCTGGCCGATGTCTTCCTTAGACTTTGTTATTCCAGTTTACCTGTCTGCCTCACGGACATATGCAAACCTTCAGCCTCCAACTTCTTTTCTTCTTAGGTTTAACACTACGTAGAAGCTGTTTTACGTTACCTTCAGTTGTCTAGAAGCACACAGTCATCAGTCATAATGGCCTTATTTTGCAGAGTTTTCTGACGCGTGTCAAAGCTAATTACTTCATTTTCAAGGACTTGACATTCATTTGCTTTGTATGTCTGCTGCAGCATGTACCACTACAACAAAATGAAGTGAATTTTACTTTCTGGGTAAGAAAGATTCGGAGAATTTATTTTTCTAAATAAAAAAGAATATAGCATCCATTTCAAATAGAAATTAGCAGTGTTATAGTGACTGCTGGCTTGTACATCACTGTCATACAGTGCCTATTGAGAAAACAGAATACACAGTCTCGAAACTGAAGAAAATATTACGTGATTATCCACTAACCTTATTGCATGTCGGCACAGTGAGTGTGAAATTACGCATCTGAAAGACAGGGTAATGGTTTCTGGTCGGATTATAAGGGAGATAAGAAACTTCCGCATCTTTCAGTGCATTGTGTGTGTGTGAAGATTCGTAAATGAAAAAGGGAACTCCCTGCGAATCGAGAACGAAGGTAGTGATCCAGATGGAAGCCGGCTGGAGTGGCCGAGCGGTTCTAGGCGCTTCAGTCTGGAACCGCTCGACCGCTACGGTCGCAGGTTCGAATCCTGCCTCGGGCGTGGTTGCGTGTGATGTCCTTAGGTTAGTTAGGTTTAAGTAGTTATAAGTTCTAGGGGACTGATGACCTCAGATGTTAAGTCCCATAGTGCTCAGAGCCATTTGAACCATTTTGAACCAGATGGAAGATACAGGTGTTAGCGACCAGAATTTTATCTGATCTCGACAAGTTATCTATATGATGATAATGATGGGAAATAAGTGATATAACCAAAGGTTAGTTTGAACATCAGTCTTTTTCTACAGACAGGAAAAATGAGATGATCATTCCGCCCACTTATCTGTGAACCAGCTATGAGGCAACTTTTGGTATAACAAGAAACTCGAAATGCATGCACATTTATGCAAGTTTACTAAGCTGCAAAGATTTTCAAAACTATTTGATATTGACACCTTACGGACCCAGATGCAAGAACGTCTAAGACGCTCCATATTAAAGTCACAGAAGCCTACATGTCCAAATCTTGCAAAGCAAAGCACGCGCATGCCACATCATTGCATTTATTAAGATATTAAACAGCAATACAGTCTGTGGCCACACGATTCCTGGTAGCAGTACCTGGAAGAACAGCGCGCACCAGTACCAGTGAATTAAAACAAAAACATCTGGGACTTCAGAGAAATAAACCTGTTGAAATACAGAAGAAACGTGGATATATGAGCGATTATTTCATGTTCCTGGAGTTCAGATGAAAGGACATAGACGAGAAGCAAGGCTGTATGGTTTCACTATGTATAAAACGGCATTACAATGAAAGTTTTACGAGGGTCAAAAATGGCTCTGAGCACTATGGGACTTAACTTCTGTGGTCATCAGTCCCCTAGAACTTAGAACTACTTAAACCTTACTAACCTAAGGACATCACACACATCCATGCCTGAGGCAGGATTCGAACTTGCGACCGTAGCGGTCGCGCGGTTCCAGACTCTAGCGCCTAGAACCGCTCGGCCACAACGGGCGGCTTACGAGGGTCGTTCAATAAGTAATTCCCAACATTTTTTTCTCAGAACATATTTATTGTTAAGAGTCATTATTTGGTGACAATATACATCAATACGTCTTGGTTCAAATGGCTCTGAGCACTATGGGACTTAACATCAGAGGTCATCAGTCCCCTAGAACTTAGAACTACTTAAACCTAACTAACCTAAGGACATCACGCACAGCCATGCCCGAGGCAGGATTCGAACCTGCGACCGTAACAGTCGCGCGATTCCGGACTGAGCGCCTAGAACCGCTAGACCACCGCGACCGGCAATACGTCTTGTCCATGTCCTATTTTTCTGCGTTGTCTCCATCACGTTCTATGGCCGAAAGCCAATGTTGTGGAAGAGCTTGTATTCCCTGCTGCTAAAAGCTCTTGTCCTGTAGGCGTAGTCATGTTTTCACTGCATGTGTGACACTATCGTCATCTTCAAAGTGTGTTTCCCGTAGAGAATCTTTAAGCGGCCCAAACAGATGGAAGACCGAGCGTGCCAGGTCTGGACTGTAAGATGGACGAGGCAGTGATGTGCAACACAATTTGGCGATGTGTTCCTGGGTTCTCAAACTTGTTTGTGGACGTGCATTATCTGTTGGAGCAAGATTTCTGCTGGATTCTTGTCCGATCCAACCCGTCGGAAACGGTTCTTGAGTGTATTCAGAGTCTTCACGTATCCCTCTGAATTGATGGTTGACCCTCTCGACATCACATCCACGAGAATGACGCCATCACAATCCCAGAAGACTGCTCCATGACTTTTCCGGCAGAGACGGCTGTCTTGAATTTCTTCTTTTGAGGTGAATGAGTATGATGCGGCTCTATGGATGGCCGTTTTGTTTCCGGCGCAAAGTGGTGCACCCAGTTTTCGTCCCTCGTAACGATCCGTGACAGAAATGCCTCTCCGTCGGTCTCAAAACGCTCCAACAATTCAGATGAAATGGCCTTTTTTTGAATCTTGTGGTCCGCTGTGAGCATTCATGGAACCCATCGTGAGCACCTCTTTGAATATCCGAGAGTCTCGATCATTGCAGACGCACTTCCAATGCTGACCTACAATTGTAGAGCCAATTGTCGAGTTGCGATGCTCCAGTCGGCAGGAATAATAGCATCCGCACTATTCAGCATGTCTGGAGCAGCGGCTGTGACCGGACGTCCAGAGCGTGGCTGATCATGGAGCTCTGTTTCCTGAGACTGTAACTTTCTTTACCCATCACCCTACTGTACTCCTATCGACTGCAGCATGGCCATACGCTACACACAAACGTTTATGGATGTTCACCACAGTTTATTTTTCTGTACACGCCGGCCGTTGTGGCTGAGCAGTTCTAGGCGCTTCAGCCTGTAACCGCGCGACCGCTACGGTCGCAGTTTCTTATCCTGCCTCGGGCATGGATGTGTGTGATGTCCTTGGGTTAGTTAGGTTTAAGTAGCTCTAAGTTGTAGGGGACTGATGACCACAGATGTTAAGTCTAATAGTGCTTGTCCGCAGCTCGTGGTCGTGCGGTTGCGTTCTCGATTCCCGCGCCCGGGTTCCCGGGTTCGGTTCCCGGCGGGGTCAGGGATTTTCTTTGCCTCGTGATGACTGGGTGTTGTGCGCTGTCCTTAGGTTAGTTAGGTTTAAGTAGTTCTAAGTTTTAGGGGACTGATGACCATAGCTGTTAAGTCCCATTGTGCTCAGAGCCATTTGAACCAATCTAATAGTGCTTAGAGCCATTTGAACCATTTTCTGCACACGAGATTTCAATAACAGCACGCTGCTTGTAACGCGAGTCGCATGATGCCATTTTGACGCTGTACTACGACTCTGCCACCTGCCATAACGGTTCCAAACTTCACCGCCCCACAGAACAAACATCAGATGTGAAGCACCAATAAGGACGTTTGTCTATGTTTATTAATGGCTTTAAAAATGTGGGGCATTACTTATTGAACGACCCTCCTACATTACTAACAAGAGCACGTTATCGCCATATACCTTCAGTTGCTAAATTGTGGCCAAACAGAACGTGCACAACACAAGATAGTAGTAATCTAAGAGTCTGATAAAACAGTGCCTGTTCACGCCACAGCATCTTATTTGTAATACACTGCCTGACAAAAAATGGAAATCATTGTAACTTTTTACACGTACACAACATCGGCGTGTATGTAAATAATTGGCGTCATAATTCTGTGTAGCGAGTAGAACGGCCAACAGAGTGCATTAGTGTTCTGGGTGTTTCGTGTTTTTACCACGTGTATTGTATTGTATGTTAACTGGGGACCAAGAAACGACGGAGAGGCTCCGTCCCCGCCGCAGCCGCAGTGGTCCACAACCGCATGACGACCACCGCAGTCCATTTCACCCCTCCGCCGCCCCACACCGAACTCAGGGTTATTGTGCGGTTCGGCCCCCGGTGGACCCCCCAGGGAACGTCTCACACCATACGAGTGTAACCGCTATGTTTACGTGGTAGAGTACTGGTGGTGTACGCGTACGTGGAGAACTTGTTTACGTAACAATCGCCGACATAGTGTAACTGAGGCAGAATATGGGGAACCAGCCCGCATTCGCCGAGGCAGATGGAAAACCGCCTAAAAACCACCCACAGACTGGCCGGTTCACCGGACCTCGACACAAATCCGCCGGGCGGATTCGTGCCGGGGACCAGGAGCTCCTTGGCGCCCGGAGAGCCGTGCGTTAGACCGCACGGCCAACCGGGCGGGCCTTTACCATGTGTGGTAGGATAGATAATGGGGGGTTAGACCTTGAGTGATCATGTGAAAGTCACAGATATGTCACATAAACAGGTTGGACAGCCGTATCAGCACCTATTTTGTAAGAGGCCTCATTGTCGATCTTGATTTGGCCGGCTGGTCGACTTGTGCAAGATTCAGACGTGTGGCATTCAGATGAGACAGTGACCCTATGTTGGACTGTGTGGGAATTTCAGGCACACTCGTCATCTAGGTTCCTGTCCACCAATTTTGACTATCACAAAGGAGACTCGCCCTATTGTGCACCAAGCACACCGTAACCACTTTACTTCTTGACCAGCCATCCGAAAATGCTGTGTCGTCCGAACAAGTCACAGGCAGGGCAAAAGCACCACAGGCGCAAAGATGAGAGCTCGTGGTGTGCCATGGAGACGCGCAACTTGCGCGAGTTCCAACCGGCTACACGGGCGGCTTGTAACACCTCGGTTCAGTTTACAGTGATAAAAGATATAGAAAGAATAATTTAAAATTAATAATAGGATTTCTAGAGGGGAATATAGTGTAGAATCAGAGTTCGGTAATTGCAGACCAAAATTATAGTATATCAGCAAGTAGTTTAACGTCTAAGTACAGCAAAGCTACGGAAGCTCCGTCATGGAGGAGGCAGTGACGTTAAACTCTTGTCATGAAAAACCGATAAAAAGGCCTGATCGTCATTATTGCCGCCTTTTTTCCTTGATTGTTTCGTTAAAGGGCGGGGAACCCGTGTCAGTCAGCGAGACAATAATGAGATCGGACTTTATCGTGTTAAGATTCACGATAAACTGTTAGAATATTACGGAGATCAAAAGTGATGTAGTGTACGATCTCTGACTGTTGGTAGCAACGGACTATTAGGGGTATTTTAGGAGTTTAGTGCTAGATTGGAACTTTACGGACATATAGACGACAGAAACTCAAATTATCTGCTGATACGAGTGAATTCAGAGGTACCGGTATTCAGATATTAACGTGTGGACTTTTGAAAGTGTCGTGTGCCGTTAGTTGCGAATCTGGACGTAAAGCGCGTGCATATCGGCATTTGCGAACTCTTTAGTTTCCTCCAGGCTAGGAACCTTTTAAGTCGACCATCATCCATCGCCATCTTAATCCTTGAATATAGAGTGAAAGTGAAATACAAGAGTGTTGTACTTATTTCATTTACCTAGTACCAATCAGTGAAGGTTTTACGGAACCGAAGCTATTCAGCAGTAAGTCAGCGCCATCTAGCGGAAAGCGTAGGCATTAACAAACACACTAACTGAAGGGAGCGTTTACGTGTTTTACGGACTGCTTAATATGAACTTTTGTGATTCTTTGACGTCCCCACTCCCTCCTAAAGGTGGTGCAGGCTGTCTTAATCATAAAAGCGGAGAATTTTAGCCGGGAAAATTGCTAAATAAAAGCGATATTTACAAGACTCGCACACGAGAGGTCGTTTAGTGAACTCTTAGAAGTGAACAGACAGTTATAAATTGCATTTCCTATATACTATGAAGTTTAGCTACGATTATTTGCACTTAGCCATTGAGAGCCTTTAAGCGAGGTGGCGCAGTGGTTAGACACTGGACTCGCATTCGGGAGGACGACAGTTTAATCCCGCGTCCGGCCATCCTGATTTAGGTTTTCCGTGATTTCCCTAAATCACTCCAGGCAAATGCCGGGATGGTTCCTCTGAAAGGGCACGGCCGACTTCCTTCCCCATCCTTCCCTAATCCGATGAGACCGATGACCACGCTGTCTGGTCTCCTTCCCCCCCCCCCCCCCCCCCTCCAAATAAAAAAAAATAAAAAAAAATTGAGGGCCTTTATTGTATTACATACAGTGTTGCAGACTTCAGTATTCGATAAGTCGCAAAGATAAGCAAACCTTTTTAACTCGTTTGTCTGACTTTGTTACTAATTTGTTGGAGTGTTTTAGAACCTTCGTTCTCCTGTCCTGTTGCCTGACGATGGGGCAAAGCTGTGTAATAGTGGCAGGAGAAATTGTCTGAACGATGTACTGCACTGCAGAAACCATTTCACGAACTCACAAACTCGGCCTACAGTAACAACAGTGGCAACTCGGCCTTCCCAACAGCAGCGACGAGGCCTTTACAAAACTGGTGACGAGAATTTACGAAAGATAACAAGTAAGGACTCCCTGTAACGTTCACGTTCTGTGTCATCCCGCTTCATTGTTCTGACTTTAGCAGTAGCTGGACTAGCGAATTACCGTCCTGTGCGTAGGCTGCCATTAACACCACAACACAAAGTGGCGTGGTGCTGTGGCACCGGATTATGTTCAGCGATGAATTGTGATTGTTCACTACCCTAGATCATCATCTACGGCGGCGATCTATGGAAAATTCCCATTCTTTGAATGTTTTGAAAAGGCGCAACGGTATTGTTTCTGGTGGCAGGGAGTCGGGAGGAATTATACACTACTGGCCATTAAAATTGCTACACCAAGATGAAATGCAGATGATAAACGAGTGTTCATTAGACAAATACATTATACTAGAACTGACATGTGATTACATTTTCACGCAATTTGGGTGCATAGATCCTGAGAAATCAGTACCCAGAACAACCACCTCTGGCCGTAATAACGGCCTTGATACGCCTGGGCATTGAGTCAAACAGAGCTTGGATGGCGTGTACAGGTACAGCTGCCCATGCAGCTTCAACACGATACCACAGTTCATCAAGAGTAGTGACTGGTATATTGTGACGAGCCAGTTGCACGGCCACCACTGACCAGACGTTGTCAGTTGGTGAGAGATCTGGAGAATGTGCTGGCCAGGGCAGCAGCCGAACATTTTCTTACCCAGAAAGGTCCGTACAGGACCTGCAACATGCATTGTCCTGTTGAAATGTAGGGTTTCGCAGGGATCGAATGAAGGGTAGAGCCACGGGTCGTAACACATCTGAAATGTAACGTCCACTGTTCAAAGTGCCGTCAATGCGAACAAGAGATGACCGAGACGTGTAACCAATGCACCCCATACCATCACGCCGGGTGATACGCCAGTATGGCGACGACGAATACACGCTCCCAATGTGCATTCACCGCGATGTCGCCAAACACGGATGCGACCATCATGATGCTGTAAACAGAACCTGAATTCATCGGAAAAAATGACGTTTTGCCATTCGTATACCCAGGTTCGTCGTTGAGTACACGATCGCAGGTGCTCCTGTCTGTGATGCAGCGCTAAGGGTAACCGCAGCCACGGTCTCCGAGCTGATAGTCCATGCTGCTGCAAATGTCGTCGAACTATTCGTGCAGATGGTTGTTGTCTTGCAAACGTTCCCATCTGTTGACTCAGGGATCGAGACGAGGTTGCACGATCCGTTACAGCCATGCGGATAAGATGCCTGTCATCTCGACTGCTAGTGATACGAGGCCGTTGGGATCCAGCACGGCATTCCATATTACCCTCCTGAACCCACCGATACCATATTCTGCTAACAGTCATTAGATCTCGACCAATGCGAGCAGAAATGTCGCGATACGATAAACCGCAATCGCGATGGGCTACAATCCGACCTTTATCAAAGTCGTAAACGAGATGGTACGTATTTCTCCTCCTTACACGAGGCATCACAACAACGTTTCACCAGGCAACGCGGGTCAACTGCTGTTTGTGTATGAGAAATCGGTTGGAAACTTTCCTCATGTCAGCACGTTGTAGGTGTCACCACCGGTGCAAACCTTGTGTGAATGCTCTGGAAAGCTAATCATTTGTATATCAGGGCATCTTCTTGCTGTCGGTTAAATTTCGCGTCTGTAGCACGTCATCTTCGCGGTGTAGCAACTTTAATGGCCAGTAGTGTATATGACTTTAAGTCCCGGCTGGTAGACATTGAAGGAAATCTGACGGCACAACTGTATGTCAAGAACGTTCTACCTCCTCATGTGTTACCTCTCATACGACAGTATTATGGTGCAATTTTCCAAGAGGACAATGCTCGTCCACATATGGTGCCTGTCTCTATGAACTGTCAGCATTATATTGAGGTACGTCCATGGTCAACAAAATACCCATATTTGTCCATGATGGAACATGTGTGGGGCCAGCTCGGACATCAATACTGTCCCAGTTCCAGTGTCCAGGGTACCGCTTGCCAGTTACAAAAGTTGTGGGCCAGCTTGGCTAGGGAGAGGATGCAACTTCTTCGAGACACCCTTTCCACCCAGTCAGTGCATGAATCCAGGTCAGAGGGAGTGCAATGTCATACTGATAAGTGGACTCATACTCTCAAGTTCTTTTTAAATTTGACTTTATTTTGGGACCACTGAAATAACATGCCATACCCTCTCAACCCGTGAAGTTCAATTTCATTTACGCTTCCCCTTATAGATGCTTCACTTTTTTATTGTCAGGCAGTGTATTTGAAAACGTTAGTTTTCATTTGTGCTACATTTCACTTGTCGGAAGAAAAGCAAAGGTGTATGCCATCAAAGGCTGGATGATCCCCATAAGGTTGTTCAGCAGCCCACTTGGAAAGAGGTATTCTCTGCTGTAGGTAGTCTCATGTTCAGAAAAGAACAGAACAGCTTGAACGGATAGAGACAGGATGTTCGTACGCACAGGGCATGTATATTAGTATGTTCTACAGAAATGATTAACATTTGAGCCATGTCGGCCTGCGGTTTCAGAGTCAACATTGATATCGCGGTACAACACTACCTACCGGTAAAATGTGCCTGCGGCTCTCGTTGTCACTACAAACCGAAGGTAATGGATCAGTGTGACTTGAGCAGACATAAAGGATGCCTCGGAAACGTAGGCGTGAACCGTACCGTCAAATCAGTGAGTTCGAAAGAGGTTGCATTATTGGCATGAGAGAATGTGATGCATCGATCCATGAAATTGCTGATCATGTGGGACTAAGTGTTTCGGCAGTTCAGCGGGTGTGTGCAGAATGGTTCACGAAAGGCCATAGAACACGACGAGATGGGTCAGGCACAACACCCGTACCATTCCCCGCAAAGATCGACATCTTATCCGAATGGCATTGCAGGTTAAAAGTGCGTCCTCCTCGATTCTGGAGCAACAGTATAACACATTGTACACTGTCAGAGGTGTCACTCCGTTGTTTATTACGACATGGGTTACGTGCGCGTCGTCCACTTCTCCGCCTACATTTGACGAGTGTGCAGAAAAATGCTAGACGGCAGTGGTGTATGGAACGACGCTACTGGGTATAGGAATGGCATCAGATAGTTTTTTCGGAAGAATCCTGGTTCAGTTTGTTTGAAAATAATGGCCGCATTTGGGTTCGCCGCAGACAGGGGAACCGGCATAACAGTGATTGCATTAGCACAAGACATACAGCGGCAACTCAAGACTTCATGGTGTGTGTTGCTATTGCGTACAACCAAAAACCACAGCTGGTGTATGTCCAGAGCACTGTGACCAGTGTGAGCGATGCAAATGACACCCTGCGACCCGTAGCCATACCCTTTCTGCACAAAACACCAGACACCATTATTCAGCTAGACAATGCACGATCAAATGTTGCTGTACGAACACATGCCTTCTTGGTGTCGCAGGTTGTCTGCGTTTTGCCCTGGCCAGCCAAATCACCAGATTTGTCGCTAAATGAAAATGTGTGGGATACGATGAAATGACGTGTGCAGCGCTGTGACCCAATGCTAAACATCACAGATGAAGTTTGGAACCAGGTGAATGCAGCATGGATGGCTATAACGCAGGACGCCATTCGCTCCTTATACGCGTCGATGCCATCACGCATGGAACAAGTTATCAGGCAGGGACCCATGGCCCCTGTGCCTCCTAGGCAGCAGGACACATGCTACACCGAGATGACTGGAATGCTAATCATTTCTGCAGAACATACTAATGTACATTTCCTATGAATATGAACGTCCTGTCTCTAGTTGTTCAAGGTGTTCTGTTCTTTCTGGACGTGCGTGTACGTTTACCTAAGCAAGTGACTGTACTGAGTTCACGCAGAATTTGTGTTTTTGTGAAGATGAGAGAAAGAAAAGGGAAATAGTGGAACTCGGTGCCTGTATATGGCGCCGCCAAGGGGGCCACCAAGCTTAATACTCGTATTTGCACCCGATGGACATATCATCCTCAGCTGAATCACATGCTCTCTCCCCATGAGATAGTGCGGTGATGTTTGCTGTTTAATACAGGACATTTCTGCAGAGGTATGCGATCGGGAATTTCACGCTGCCAGGTCTCCTTCCTCATCGGCCAAATACCGGTGATGAAAATTTTTACAGCACCAGGGTACTAACCAGCTACTGCCATCGCAGAGACGCGCGTTAGCGACTTCGACTACTTTTCAAAATATAGATGGGAATATCTGAAGCTGAGTTGCTAAAATCTGGATCAGAAACTGCACTGGAATACATGCACGAAGGCTCTCTCTCTCTGTACGCCTGTCTTTCTGTGTCTCTTATTCTGCCGGGATTGTTCCAGCAGCCACAGTGACTAATTTAGGCAAAGAACGGAAAATACCGTATACATCCTGGGGCTACCCTTATGTTTGAGACCAGTGCTCTGCAGTAGGTGTTCAGTGTTTTATGTACAGCACCATTCTCCTCGGTGTTGGAGGTACAGTCTGTAAGGAAACATCTCCGTCGATATCCTACTATAGTCCTAGTAAGAGACAATAACTATGAAACCTGAATTAGCACGTCAGTCCCTTTCCGCTGTTTACTCATGTAACATTGCTTTACAGACCCACAGCGCTAAAAGGAAAAAAAAAAATATACATCATCTCCGAAAACAAAAACGCAAAAATGTCACACTCCCTGCATTCTCCCAGAGACGCACTTTGTCACTATTTTACTGAAGTTTTCCCTTAATTTTACCGCACAGTTGCAGACAGCTCACGGGACAAATCCGTTCTGAACGAGAGAGATGTGTCTATTTAAATTACCTAATTAGGTTGTGCTGTGATTATGGCAATGGAATGATATTCAGGAGAAGCGCAGTTCAAAGTCTTTCCAACCATCCGGATTAAGGTTCTCCGTCGATTCCCTAAACAGGCTCTGACAAATGAGAGACTATCATATTTTAAACGGTCGCGACTGATTTGTCTCGTTCTCCTCGTACAATTGAAGTATTTCTTCCATCTTTAATGACATCCTCGTCAACCAGACCTTAAACCATAATATTCCCGATTGCCATAAAAATCTCAGTGAAGTGATTCGTTGATACTAATGAGTCATTGAAGTAACATTTGAGGAACTGCATGTTTAGCATCGGCTTTTCAGATTTATACGTTATTTTCTAGCGTTTTCTGGGGTAGCGACTATCTTCACAGTGGAATAATACTGTATACTAGATGTATATCCTATTAAGGTAGCGGTCAGTCCCCTTGTTACTACCTTAATGATCGTCCTGTTTAATCATAATGAAGTCAGTTGTATGCTGGTGTTGAAACCATATACAGGGTGTTGCAAAAAGGTACGGCCAAACGTTCAGGACACATTCCTCACACACAAACAAAGAAAATATATTATGTGGACATGTGTCCGGAAACGCTTACTTTCCATGTTATAGCTCATTTCGTTACTTCTCTTCAAATCACATTAATCATGGAATGGAAACACACAGCAACAGAACATACCAGCGTGACTTCAAACACTTCGTTACAGGAAATGTTCAAAATGTCCTCTGTTAGCGAGGACACATGCATCCACCCTCCGTCGCATGGAATCCCAGATGCGCTGATGCAGCCCCGGAGAATGGCGTATTGTATCACAGCCGTCCACAATACGAGCACGAAGAGTCTCTACATTTGGTACCGGGGCTGTGTAGACAAGAGCTTTCAAATGCTCCCATAAATGAAAGTCAAGAGGGTTGAGGTCAGGAGAGCGTGGAGGCCATGGAATTGGTCCGCCTCTACCAATCCATCGGTCACCGAATCTGTTGTTGAGAAGTGTACGAACACTTCGATTGAAATGTGCAGGAGCTCCATCGTGCATGAACCACATGTTGTGTCGTACTTGTAAAGGCACATGTTCTAGCAGCACAGGTAGAGTATCCCGTATGAAATCATGATAACGTGCTCCATTGAGCGTAGGTGGAAGAACATGGGGCCCAATTAAGACATCACCAACAATGCCTGCCCAAACATTCACAGAAAATCTGTGTTGATGACGTGATTGCACAATTGCGTGCGGATTCTCGTCAGCCCACACATGTTGATTGTGAAAATTTACAATTTTATCACGTTGGAATGAAGCCTCATCCGTAAAGAGAACATTTGCACTGAAATGAGGATTGACACATTGTTGCTGCTGATAGTGCCTGCACACGCTGTACGTGGTACGGAAACATCTGGTTCTCCCGTAGCACTCTCCATACAGTGACGTGGTCAACGTTACCTTGTACAGCAGCAACTTCTCTGACGCTGACATTAGGGTTATCGTCAACTGCAAGAAGAATTGCCTCGTCCATTGCAGGTGTCCTCGTCGTTATAGGTTTTCCTCAGTTGCGAGTCATTGGCTGGAATGTTCCGTGCTCCCTAAGACGCCGATCAATTGCTTCGAACGTCTTCCTGTCGGGACACCTTCGTTCTGGAAATCTGTCTCGATACAAACGTACCGCGCCACGGCAATTGCCTCGTGCTAATCCATACATCAAATGGGCATCTGCCAACTCCGCATTTGTAAACATTGCGCTGACTGCAAAACCACGTTCGTGATGAACACTAACCTGTTGATGCTACGTACTAATGTGCTTGATGCTAGCTAGTACTGTAGAGCAATGAGTCGCATGTCAACACAAGCACCGAAGTCAACATTACCTTCCTTCAATTGGGCCAACTGGCGGTGAATCGAGGAAGTACAGCACATACTGACGAAACTAAAATGAGCTCTAACATGGAAATTAAGCGTTTCCGGACACATGTCCACATAACATCTTTTCTTTATTTGTGTGTGGGGAAAGTTTGGCCGTACCTTTTTGTAACACCCTGTATATTGTATGTCATTCTGTATATATTTTATGACTCTGACAGTTTTCAACTAACGCAATGGAAAGTTGAACTGCATATCCATCTAGTGTACAGTTTCATTTCCTCCGGTGAAGATTGACTCTACGACCACAAACGGTAGAAAATGAGAAATAAATTTGTACAGTTGATTGCAAACATACAGTTCTTCAAATTCCTAACAGCTGTCTCGCGTCACCTCGTCAAACAATTACTTAAGTAACAAATGCATACAGTGATAAAAGAGTGAAAACTCCCAACGAAAATGATTCGTTTTTTTTTTCAGTCCAGAGAAAGAGTGCCAAACAACTGCAACCAGGGGTCACATAATCACTATATGACAATCGTAATGGAATGATGTATCTCTGGGGCAAGTGCCTAATGTGGCTTCATAATCGTGAGACATGATTTCTATCGTGAGTGAACTGTCACAGGGACTGTGCTTTACATTTCCAGAAAATTCCCAATGTAATTTTCTAGCAAGATGATGCATCTACACTTCGGTCTTAGCACGTCCACAAATAACGGGTCCAATATTTTTCACATCATTGGATTGCAGAAGGGAAACTGAGTAGCACCGTCACATGATCACTCAAAGATGTACCTTTTCCCTTACGGGATTTTACAAGGACGTTGTATACAAGATAACTGTAACATTGATTAGTGGTCTACGGGAACACAAATATTCCTATGGTATTGTACACAGATTGCGTTGCCACACCAAAGTTGTCAACGCAGATCGATCCCACAGACGTTAACGGGGGTTTTCTGCAGCCTGCAACAACATATGGGAGACGTTCCTGAAGACTACACATTTCCTCTCAGCATAGCAGCGTCCTCACACTGAGGTCAATATAGTGTCGAGTTACCAGTTCGAGACCTCAGCTACAGTAGTCAACATCATCGAGTAGAACGGTGACAGTTAAAGTTTCTGATGAAATGTACTTTGCTAATGCTGCATTTTGTACTAGTAGAAGACAGTTTGTTACTCTGTACATCAAGCGATCCTTTGCTAGTCCATGACAATTGTAAGTTATCCAGTACTCCTGTGGCAAAGAACTGTGGTAAAGTTACGTAAATCTTTTATTCATCAATGTAATAAAGTGAACTAATGTTTCATGTTTCCCAGAGCAATCAAAGTACCCATAGTTGTGGCTGAACGACGGTAGTTTCGCCTGGTCACAACACTTCCAATTAGTAACAGGTGACATGCTGCCGTTTACATGGACGGTAACAGATGTCATTTCGATATCCCTCAACTAGAAAAAGGTCACAGGGGAAGATATACTGACCAAGTTCTTCACAAGTTTGTTGAACAGGAAGATAGGTGGGTAGGAAAACAGTTTGAATATAAAAATTCTGGAAATGTGTTTTATTAACAAAAAAAGGTGTCATATACAAAACTTAAGCTTGGTGTATTCGACCAGACAGTCCCTTCAGTTGTTTAAGCAGCTGCCATATCGATGCACGGGATTTAGAATTCCACTGTAGTCAGCTGCCAACCATCCACTAAGCCGGTTGTTCACTGCATTCTTCTGCACGGCATCACTTCCAAAACGTTTTAAATTCAGAAACTACTTGAGCTTCGTCAAAAAGGTTTCATGCGTAATTTCTTTTTTCGCCTAATTCTTCAAGTCATCTGTGATGAGTAGCGGACGTACGGGTTGACTTTCTTCATAAACACTTGTTCCTCCATTGTTGAACAGTTTACACCACAAGCTTACATTTATTTGTTTTTTTACTGTGTGCCACCCACACTTCCTTCAGTTAACGGCAAATTTATGAAGGATTCAACTTCCAATTACTGATGAATCGAATAACACCTCTGCACTTAGAATCGGTGTTACTTCGTACCACAAAATTCGCTTTTGGCGATCACAGGTTGCACAAAGATTCCCAGCAGGCCGCCGTAAGGAGCTGACGCAGAAAGACAGACAGCAAATTAGGGTGACTAAAGAAAAGCCAACAGGAAGAAGCTGGTGTTGTGGTCTTCATACGAGTGGTGAAGTGCAACTAAATAAATAATAAAGAGACGCGGCGTTGTTGTGTCAACCAGCAAAGAAACCAAATCATTCACGCTGCATAGGGAATATCATACGACTGGAACTGAATAAAAATTATCAGATATGAAATTATTAGAAACAACTTTTCTACACAATTTAGCTGTCATCTACGCTATGAAAGTCACTTAAAAAGCTAGTACTCGTGTAACAACCTAAAATCATTTATAATTACCCACCACAACATGTAACGTATTCTGCATGGAGGCTGACAATGAAAAACAATAAACAAAGGCGCAGCCTCCGAGTGCATTCAGTTGCTTTTCGTTGGCAGTCAATCAGCACATAGCAATCGACAGCTCAATGAATGCCGGTAGTTGGTAGCTTTTATATCCCTGCTTTAGTAATGTGTAATGACACACACACATTACAGCTGTTCTGTAATTTTTCGTTGTCCCTGTATTGTCTTCATTATATTTCGTCCTTTTCTCTTTACCTCCGTCTTAATTCTATACATTAACCAGTGCCTTGTTAATCATGGTTCAACGCAATTTGTCGAAAAAACTGCCCTCTCATGTAGCTCTGATAAAATCACTTCTCCTTAGATACCTCAGCTATGAATGGAATGTGAGATTACAAACCAACGACTGCAAGTCATCCGATGTCCTTCGCTCCACAGAAGGTATCAATCAGGAATTCGTCTGGTGAGAATGAGGTGAAATCCAGATCAGAATGGCCAGGTTGGGACATGAGGGAGAGCGCCATCTTGCGAAATGCTGAGAAAGAGAGAGAGAGAGAGAGAGAGAGAGAGAGAAAGAGAGAGAGAAACATTATCTTACATTCTGTGCTTGTCTTGACGAGATAAACATTTATGGAGATATCTTTGTCGACTTATCAGTGTGCTACGCGGTTCTTCCTTTATGACAGCAAGCTCTACTTCTCTTCTTAGCAATTCTCCTGTGGTCACAGGGTTCGCTTCAGTTTTTGGGGTCTGATATTTCATGCCGGCCGGGATGGCCGAGAGAAAAAAAAAGAAAAAAAAAGCGGTTCTAGGGACTACAGTCTGGAACCGCGCGACCGCTACGGTCGCAAGTTCGAATCCTGCCTCGGGCATGGATGTGTGTGATGTCCTTAGCTTAGTAAGGTTCAAGTAGTTCTAAGTTGTAGGGGACTGATGACCTCAGAAGTTAAGTCCTATAGTGCTCTGGAGCCATTTGAAATATTTGATATTTCATGATTTGGTAATCGTTTGGTTTTAATTTTGTGATAAGTTCCCTTATCTGCCACCTGATCTCAGTGAGGACAGAGAGTGATCCTTGATTGGCTGAGGGCTCGTCAATCCATTTTTTCACCTGTCTTTTGTTTTTTCCGGTTAGCGTAATGCACCTGGTACTGCTGTAGATTGTTTTAATGCTTTGCATACCGATGATTTGTATACGAAAGTATTCCATGCCTCACCAAGCTATAGAATTACTTTTTCACTTAATTTTACATCGATAAACAGTCATGCTTTAAGCTGCTCCTGCGGCGATATTTCCGAATTACATTCTCACAGCAATTTTCTTAGACTAAAGGTGTCTTCCCGATTAAAATTGGCATAGCTTACGTGAGTATAAACGACAATCTAGAGCCACCGTCCGCTCTAAAAGTTTTAATGAAGATGACTTCATGTTGCTAGTTTATGCAGCAAATAAAGACGGAAACAGTGGACAACGGCAGTTAATAGGAAGGCAGCAACCGTACAGCCACGTTACAGAAACTTACAGATAATTCGTTTCTGCATGTAGTAAAATATTTTGTTCTGCGAAACCGCATTAGTAATGTCCAACCATTAATATTTTTAGTAACTATTGCTTAAGAACTTTGTACTGTTCCGCCGTACAATTGTTATGCTGATAACAAGAAGAACAAATAATTCCATATTTTTATTGTGATGCGAACTTAAGTAGGACACAGATCGCTAAAATTGTTTCTCATTTACCGCGCAGGACCCTGCAACTCCTGCATAATCTATTATATGTTAAAGAATAATGACTTATCAAACCACGTTGCGACCTTCCTTGATGTTTCCTGGGGAACACCGACAAAATTTGTGAAAATTATCTCCCTTATAAATTTCTATTGCAATTTTTCGCCTTGGATGATACATTCATTTAACATCAAGGTTTATAAGATTTAGTGAGTCGTTATACAAGTGCAGGGAAACATTTACTGCTATCCTCCACGGTTGTTAGAGCCACATGATGTATTGAAAACACATTGTGTGGAGACAAGACACTTTTTTACACGATGATGAACCAACAGGAAAAATGTGATTAGAAACCAGCTTCGCATTTGCCTAAATGCATGTAGGGAACGACCTAAAATCAACAATCGGGCTGGCTTGTGTGTTACATAAACGGTCGTCAACGCAGCACACAGATTCAGTCTGAGTGTGTCTATCCCTACGTCACGTTGTAGGAGCAGACATCTCTGTACAGAACAGTATCTGTTAAGGGGATGTTTGTACTGTCTAGTAAATTACGATCTGTACCTGATACAGCAGCACAACCTATGTATCACTTTGGGTGATTTCGTGACACAACGTATGATCAGCTTTTCATGTTGTGATGCAATTCCTGTAATCAGCTGTATTTCTCGTTTAACAGGTCAACAATATGTTGAAGATCAACAACTGACTGACTCCTACAGGACGGAATGTCTCAGTCATAACCTAATTTTACGAAATAATTCAATTAGATTTTGATTGCCCACAATCTACTTCTAACAACACTACAATTTTCCTCAAAATTTTCTTATTTGTTAGATGCCAGGCACACTAAATTCATTACCTCGTGTTGATATCTGTGAGTGAATCCGAAATAAACATCCAGTTGTACGTCCTATGCACGCACTAACGAAATTAATATTTATCAGAAGGTAGGACGACATACAGTTCATAGAGACGTAATAGGCTTTGTTGACGACTGCTCTTAGAAGACAGGTTATAGAAAGGTAAACCTACGTTTATAGCCTTTCTAGGGTTAGGGAAAGTTCTTTACAATGTTGGTAGGAATACACACTTTGAAAATCGGAAAGACAGAAGGGTAAAATACAGGGGGCGAAAGATTACCTACAACTTGTACAGAAACCAGGTTGCAGCTATAAGAGTGTAAGGGAAGCAGTAGCTGCGTAGGAAGTGAGACAGCGTCGTAGCTTCTCCCGATGTTATTCAATTTGCACGTTGAGCAAGTAATAAAGGAGGCCAAGGAGAAATTTGGATAGGCAATTAAAGCTCAGGGACCATAAATGAAAACTTTGAAGTTTGCCGACGAGCCAGCCGTTGTGGCCGACTGGTTCTAGGCGCTTCAGTCCGGAACCACGCTGCTGCTACGGTCGCAGGTTCGAATCCTGCCTCGGGCATTGATGTGTGTGATGTCCTTTGTTTACTTAGGTCTAAGTAGTTCTAAGTCTAGGGGACTGATGACCTCAGATGTTAAGCCCCATAGTGCTGACAGCCATTTGAACCATTTGCCGACGACACCGTAATCCTGGCAGTGACGGCAAAGGACTTGAAAGAATAGTTGGATGGAATGGATAATGTCTTGAAAAGGTTATAAGGTGGACGCTAACAAAGGTAAAATAACTGTACTGGAATGTAATCGTATTGATATCTTGCGTAGGCGATGGTCAACAGCATGTACGAATTTTACAAAATGCATAACACTGTGCTGTCTGGTAGTGTTACTCGTTCTGCTACTGGTTTCGGTTTTAAACCATCGACAACGACAGCTGTACAACATACAAATGGTTCAAATGGCTCTGAGCACTATGGGACTCAACAGCTGTGGTCATTAGTCCCCTAGAACTTAGAACTAGTTAAACCTAACTAACCTAAGGACATCACAAACATCCATGCCCGAGGCAGGATTCGAACCTGCGACCGTAGCGGTCTTGCGGTTCCAGACTGCAGCGCCTTTAACCGCACGGCCACTTCGGCCGGCCTGTGTACAACATACAAAAGTGCACAATGTGACAACGCCAAACGAGACAAGATAAAACAGGAAAAACTGTTAACTCAATCGAAATACTCATACAAATTATCGTAGATGTATCACATGTCATTCATGCTTCGACATACGCTCCCACTGAAAACCATAATTGCCAACAAAAATGAAAAATTGTGACTAGATTGAAAAACGATGGCACATTGGCGAAAGGATAACATGTGCTGTATAGTAATACAAGTCAAAGAACTTCAAAGTCAAAGACGACAGTCTTGACCCAATCCAAAGAAGATGCCATTAAACAATTCTGTGGCAATCAGATTACAAGCGTGAAGTATTGACAGTTCTACACTTGATTGACATTCCATAAAAAATATTAATAAAATAAATGTAAAGTAAAAGAATAACAAGATTGATGAATGTAAGAATATATATTTTATAATCCAATCAAAACTGTAAGCATGCAAAATACAAGCTACAGAGTATTCCATGAAACTGTAATCAGCCAAGCCACATGTGACGAAAATACACATAGCCTATGTGTAAAAGATATTTTATCTGTTACATATACGTTTTACTTTGATTTCTTATTGTTCCATATCTCTTTATCAATTTTTATCTGTATAATAAATGGAATTTCAGTTCCATTTTGTGATTGTGTAGACACTGGATTATACATGCCTCCAACTAATATGTAAGAATTTAGATGCATCTTCACAAAAGAAGAAAAAAAATTTAGATTGTGGTATATGCATAAAATTTTTGATGTTTATGTTTTACATCTACACATTCTACATTCCTTTTGTATTTTCCTTCGCTCCTAAAAACTGTATTTCCTTCATATTAATTTACTTTAATGCATATTTTCGTCAGATATGGCTGGACTTCTTGTAATTTCAAGGAGTGCTCTGTAGATTGTATTTTACATGCTTACATTTTTCACTGGCTTATAAAACATTGTATATTCTTGCATTCATCAATCCTCTTATTCTTTTACTTTATATTTGTTTTATTAATGTTTTTATGTAATGTCAATCAAGTGTAGAACTATCAGTTCTTCAATTTTGTAATCTAATTGCCACAGAAGTGTTTGATGGCAACTTCTTTGAACTGGGTGCCGATAAGGCTGTCACACACGATTATGCGGCGCGGCGTTTATGTCCTTCACAGGGATCACTTGACATCTGGCGCTGTTCATGCCCCGTATATAACTTTCCAAGCCTGGTAACAACACTAAACACAAACAACATTAATTATCTTTGGTGGCAGATCTAAATGTCACAGAGAACTGCAACTCTAATACACACACCAAAAAATGATTTGCGTCACCCCGGTTTCCAGAACTCCTGAAGATAAACGTTGACTGTGGATACTGTATCACAGACACAGTCCCTTTGACTGTTCAGAGATGTCACTAAACCCGCCTAAAGATGTAAACAACGATGCATGAGCAGCGCCTACGAGACTGAGGGGGTCCGACAGCCGATCAGTTCTAGTCATTGCACCAGGAAGGGGGTACATGGCACGTGTTGTATGTAGTTCAACCAAGCCTAGACAGTCAATACCGCGGTTCGATCGCGTCCGCATTGTTACTTTGTACCAGGAAGGGCTCTGAACAAGGGAAGTGTCCAAGCGTCTCCGAGTTGTTCGGACATGGAGGAGATACAGAGAGATAGGAATTGTCGATGACATGCTTCGCTCAGGCCGCCCGAGGGCTACTACTGCAGTGCATGACCGCTACCTACGGATTATGGCTCGGAGGAACCCTGACAGCAACAACAACATGTTGAATAATGCTTTTCGTGAAGTCACAGAACGTCGTGTCACGACTCAAACTGTGCGCAATAGGCTGCATAATGCGCAACTTCACTCCCGACGTCCATGGCGAGGTCCATCTTTGCAACCACCATACCATGCAACGCGGTACAGATGGGCCGAACAACATGCCGAATGTACCGCTCAGGATTGGCATCACGTTGTCTTCACCGATGAGTGTCGCATATGCCATCAACCAGACAATAGTCAGAGACGTGTTTGGAGGCAACCCGGTCAGGCTGAAGGCCTTAGATACACTGTCCAGCGAGTGCAGCAAGGTGGTGGTTCCCTGCTGTTTTGGGGTTGCATTCTGTGGGGCCGACGTACGCCGCTGGTGGTCATGAAGGCGCCGTAACGACTGACAGTGCAACCATATTGACGAGGTATTCGTCTTCATGGACGACAATTCCCGCCCCCATTGTGCACATCTTGTGAATAACTTCCTTCAGGATAACGACATCGCCCGACTAGAATGGCCAGCTTGTTCTCCAGACATGAACCCTAACGAACATGCCTGGGATAGATTGAAAAGGGCTGTTT
Organism: Schistocerca serialis cubense; assembly: GCF_023864345.2. Taxonomy (NCBI): domain Eukaryota; kingdom Metazoa; phylum Arthropoda; class Insecta; order Orthoptera; family Acrididae; genus Schistocerca; species Schistocerca serialis. The sequence continues at coordinate 139,186,189 of NC_064640.1, read as the reverse complement.
ATGGACGACGTGATCCACCAACCACTCTGAGGGATCTACGCCTAATCGCCTTTAAGGAGTGAGACAATCTGGACCAACAGTGCCTTGATGAATTTGTAGATAGTATGCCACGATGAATATAGGCATGCATCAATGCAAGAGGACTTGCTTCTGAGTATTAAGGTACCGGTGTGTACAGCAACCTGGGCCACCAACTCTGAAAGTCTCACTGTATGGTGGTACAACATGCAATGTGTGGTTTTCATGAGCAATAAAACGGGTTGAAATGATGATTATGTTGATCTCTGTTCCAATTTTCTGTAAAGGTTCCGGAACTCTCGGAACCGAGGTGATTCAAAACTACTTTTGATGTGTGTAATTTACGTACCAGCCGATGGGGTGTACGTGTATGAAGTTACGTTGACATCCGACCACACCTTCTGGGTGTTCTGGGTGCTTCATTTTCGTTTTGTCAGGCAGTGTAGATTAGAAAATGGGGCACTAAAAGTAGTAAATGAGTTTTGCTATTTGGCAACAAAATAAATGACGATGGTCGAACTAGATGGAATATAAAATGCAGACTGGCAATAGCAAGAAATTCATTTCTGAAAAAAGAGGAATTTCTTAACACTAAATATAACTATAAGCGTTAGGAAGTCTTTACTAGAGTTACTTGTCTGGAGTATAGCCTTATAAGGAAGTGATATGTGGATGATAAAGATATCTGACTAAAAGAGGCCAGAAGCTTTTGAAATGTGGTGCAAGACAAGAATGTTTAATATTAGATAAGTAGATAGAATATCTAAGGAAGTCATGAGAGTATTTTTGATCCGTCGTTTCAATTACAAAAATGCGTGATTTTTTCACCAGATGCGTTTCGCTTTATTGAGGTAAAGCATCATCAGTGGTCTGCAATTACATTTATTTATATTTTGATTTCCTTTTTAGAGCGATAAACAGCTTGTTAAGAATAGGTTGGTTTGTACTTACGTTGATTTTCCGGCTGATTTCTCGCTTACATCGGGAAATGCCATCTGCTAGAACACCGTTGTTTTTCTGGTTAGACACTGTAGAAAATTATCATTGTCCGGGTTCGAGTCCCAGTCTGGTTCAGATTTTCACTTTCGTCATTCCCTGGTGGTTGCTCGTATTCGCAACTGCGAATATGTTTCATGCTGATGTTTTTGTTTATAGCCGTGTTGGCTTGCACTGAGAGGCAATTTTTTTTGTTTACAAAGCAAACGTGTTCACCAGTGCTAGTTTTTCTTTACGTTAGTCAAAAAATAGCTAGTAACCGAGTAAACCTACACACAATGAACGTGAGAACATTTAATCCTCTCGAGAAGAAGATTTTCGTTATTTGTTAATGCGCAGGGCACTTGTGGCGTGTGCTAGATATGTTTACAAAAAATGTCGGGAATAGCCAAAAGGTACATAATCAGAAGTCCATTTACGTATGACGAAAATGAAAATACTGAAATTTTATATTTCTCTTCGTTACGAATATGGGAATAACACTCTCTGTGAGGCCACGAAAACACATAAGACCACGTGTTTATCCATGTAATGAAACCAGTACTGCAAAACAGCCGGTAAATGGTTTGTAGCACACTGCCTTATATTTCTCACACCCATCGGAAAAACGGGCACCACAGTAGTCTCCACAAATGTGAAAATCTGCAGTTATTATCAGCAAAAAAAACTGTTTGAAAGTGTTCTAAATGTTTGAGGACAAGCAAAATTACGCATACCTGTCAGTTATATCGCAAAAAATACATTGCAACTTCATTAATTTAAGAATTGTAACAACGCAGATACTATGCACAGCGTCCTTTTCACACGTATAATAAGAAACGACCACGTTCGGCTTTAATATTCATCATATAATGTTACAAGAAAGTTGCCTGTCAGAAGATTTTGAATCTGATGAATTTATGAAGTCAGTTTCTCAGAAATTCTGTGCGATTATTGAGCAGAAAAATCGGTACTCGTGAGTTGATATCTACATATAAGGAGCGCTTGTTAAGGTACGCCGTGTGTTAACGCCCTGTACACAGAACTGGCAGGGCCTCAACGCTAAGTAGACTGTACTCTGTCTTAGCAGGCACTGAGATTCCACGACGCATCGTTGCCTAAGGAAGCTATTTATCAAGCACGCGTACAGCTCCAACATCTCCTCCCACGTTTGTGCCTCGCACCGATATAAATGCGGCCTTAACCGTCGCTCTTCGGGAGAGGAGGAGAAAAAATGGACGGGGTGTCAAACCGTCTGTCAGACGAATATGATCATTTAGCCATGCCGCTCCTTTTTGCCAAGACCGTCTCTCCTACTGAAAAATTGCCTATCGTGTTTCTGTGACACGCAGCGCTGTCGTGAAGACTTCGACTCCGTTCGAAAACACGAAGCTTGTTAAATTGGACACACTAATCTCCCTGGGAAAACAGCTCCGCAGGACGTCTGTACTAGAAAATTGGCTCCCAGAAACGTTAATGACACTCGAGGAGGCGGCGGCGATGAACTACTAAACCACTATCCGGAGAACACTCCAGCTCCATTATCCGTTCCAGCAATTCACGTTTTTCTTTTCTTCGCAGCCCACGACCGTACAAGGTGAACGTCCAGTTGGCTGCTGTACTGGGATAAATGTCGTACGCGATTATTTTTTTCTTTTCTAAAAGACAAAAATGTATCAATTCCGACTCGACGTTTTCGCGTTTTGAGAAAATAAACTTACAAGCAGACAACATACTTATTTTTCCTTTAGCTGTGATTGCAGATTCCACACGCGAGGGCCGTTTCCATTTGTAATTACGAAAAGAATTTCTTCCACCAAGCGTCGTATGTCAGGAGTTAAGTGTGACGACTATATCCGCAACTGGAAACCCAAAAATGGGAATTTCTAACAAGGGAGGTCACGGTAGTTGTCAACAGAACTAAACTATTTTTGTTTGTTACTTGTTGTTGTTGTCTTCAGTCCTGAGACTGGTTTGATGCAGCTCTCCATGCTAATCTATCCTGTGCAAGCTCCTTCATCTCCCAGTACCTACTGCAACCTACATCCTTCTGAATCTGTTTAGTGTATTCATCTCTTGGTCTCCCTCTACGATTTTTACCCTCCACGCTGCCCTCCAATGCTAAATTTGTGATCCCTTGATGCCTCAGGAAACGTCTTACCAACCGATCCCTTCTTCTAGTCAAGTTGTGCCACAAACTCCTCTTCTCCACAATCCTATTCAATACCTCCTCGTTAGTTATGTGGTCTACCCATCTAATCTTCAACATTCTTCTGTAGCACCACATTTCGAAAGCTTCTATTCTCTTCTTGTCCAAACTAGTTATCGACTACGTTACACTTCCATACATGGCTACACTCCATACAAGTACTTTCAGAAACGACTTCCTGACACTTAAATCTATACTCGATGTTAACAAATTTCTCTTCTTCAGAAACGCTTCCCTTGCCATTGCCAGTCTACATTTTATATCTTCTCTACTTCGACCATCATCAGTTATTTTGCTTCCCAAATAGCAAAACTCCTTTACCACATTAAGTGTCTCATTCCCTAATCTAATTCCCTCAGCATCACCCGACTTAATTCGACTACGTTCCATTATCCTCGTTTTGATTTTGTTGATGTCCATCTTATATCCTCCTTTCAAGACACTGTCCATTCCGTTCAACTGCTCTTCCAAGTCCTTTGCTGTCTCTGACAGAATTACAATGTCATCGGCAAACCTCAAAGTTTTAATTTCTTCTCCCTGGATTTTAATACCTACTCCAAACTTTTCTTTTGTTTCCTTTACTGCTTGCTCAATATACGGATTGAATAACATCGGGGAGAGGCTACAAACCTGTCTCACTCCCTTCCCAACCACTGCTTCCCTTTCATGCCCCTCGACTCTTATAACTGCCATCTGGTTTCTGTACAAATTGTAAATAGCCTTTCGCTCCCTGTATTTTACCAGTGCCACCTTCAGAATTTGAAAGAGAGTATTCCAGTCAACATTGTCAAAAGCTTTCTCTAAGTCTACAAATGCTAGAAACGTAGGTTTGCCTTTCCTTAATCTTTCTTCTAAGATTGTTTGTTACTTACTAGAAAGAAAAACTCTTTAAAGTGTTAGCTGCCATGCCGCAACAGCAGGTGGGGCTGTAATACGTTTCCCCTCTCTAGTAAAGCCCTCCATTTACTCAGAGCCATTTACGTATCGCTCAGCAAGCAGAGCAGTGGTCACAACACGTCAGATGGGTTTGTGTTAGAGCAGATCAGATTATCTTTGTGGTGTGAAAGTGCGTTTACAGAGTTAATAAGTGTTTCCCCCTGCACAATAAGACGTGCAGTAACTGTGCAACTGTTGGTGGAGTACTTTGGTACTGCAGAAGATGTACCTACAAGAGAAGACCGTGTTATTTATGAACAAATAAAGCAACAGTTGTCATAAGAGGATCCTGTAATAGCAGAAGTTACCACACTTTAAAAAGATGGAGAGGCTTCAGATGAAGAGAATGGTAGTGTCATGACGGCGAGGAAAGAAGCAATGTCACCAATGACGGATTTTCAGGGAAGCAGCGGTTCATCTTATCAGCCATCACCTCCAAGAAAACGATCGAAGTTTCCAATAGCAAATCTGGCTGATTCGTGCAAGACACGATTAAAAAAAAAACAATGGAAAGAGATGGAAATGTTGCTCATCTCCGTCTGTGCCATTCTGGATTAGCAACTGATATGACACAGGGCCTGAAAATTACAGCAGTATTGGTACAGGAAAAGAAAATATGGAACAAGACTGTGTTACAAAATTTTCGAAACAGGTTAAAACAACGTCATTAGTTAAACCAAAAAATTCTGCAGGATACGATAAGTCATGAATTACGTGATCATTTTATAGTAAAGAGACAGGGAAACGCAATAATACATGACTGCACATAGAGGCTTTGGGAATGAAAGTAAAGAAAGAGAACTGAGCCTCAAAAATCACTGCAATTCAAAGCTTCCGACTCGTGAGTAGAAAAATTCAAATTTTAGCATGTCTGTCACAAAATAACCCGCAAAGTTAGCAAGCGGCTGGTTGAAGGGGATGCCAATATTCAACAAGAAGCTTATCAATTCGTGAGAGAAATCAGATCTCTCATTGAGAAAAAACGTTTGTCACCAGACCGAGTAATTAATGCTGATCAATGAAGATCTGATAAAGAGCTATAATCGAGCCGGCCTCTCGCATTGAAGGGAAAGAAGCATGTCTTTGGTGCAGCTGAATCCACAGCGGCAACCACACACTCTTGTATGATAATTCCTGGGACTGTGATGAATGTTACGCTGTTACCTCTTTGATGCCATTGTATAGGAGCCCACCGACAATTTTCCTGCAAATATAAATATAAATTTACCGAACATTAAGGCATAAGCTAGAAAATCTGCTAATATGACGAAGCGGGATTTAAAAGCATTCCAAGAACAAATAATGTGGCCTGATACACAAGAAAAAACTAAAGCCTTTTTTTTTTTTTTGGTTGACTCCTGGGCAGCCAATAGAGATGATGAACTATACAACACTATAAGCCCGGAAGGCGCTGAATTCTTCAAGATGCTGATTCCAGCAAAGTGCACAGGCATTGTGCACCTACCGACATTTTCTTCTTCCGTCCATAGAAAAATGTTGTGAAATTTATCACTGATACGATTATGGTATCTTCTGAAAATGGCATTAACATATGGCCTCGAAATCACTTTGTACGCCTTCAATAATTTGTATATTTTCAGTTCTCAACGGTACGTTTCTCTAAGTTAATCAGATATGTATTTTTTCAATGTGGCAACACCAAAGACTTTCCTGTTGTATTTCGAACACCACTGGAGTACTGATTTGAGAACTGCAAACAACCTGCTTTCATCAACTATCCACTCTGCGAGAACTGTCTATACACTGACCATGCTGTTATTGCTGATGTGCATATTTTTTGCTCCTATAGCGCACTCAACAAAGTAAACGCTGTGATAGAGTGGGCCGTCCGTTGTGGCCGAGCGGTTCTAGGCGCTTAAGTCCGGAACCGCGAGGCTGCTACGGTCGCAGGTTCGAATCCTGCCTCGGGCATGGATGTGTGTGACGTCCTTAGGTTATTTAGGTTTAAGTAGTTCTAAGTCTAGGGGACTGATGACCAGATGTTAAGTCCCATAGTGCTCAGAGCCATTTGAACCATTTGTGATAGAGTGGTTCATGTCATATTATTGACTATTTGTCTCAAATGAACCATTTGTGTAATAAATCGTTCATATTTATAGTATTCTCAACGTACCTTTGACGACTGGCATCTCCTGTTCTAATAGTCCACGGCAGCTACAATATTTATGGTGTATGTGTATTTTGTTGCTCTATTAACTGCGCTATGTATGAATATAATTTTCACGACAAAATACTTAGAAAAGTCGGTTCTTCTAACTGCCCATAACGGATCTGGAATATTCCTACGTTTGATTCGAGGGATTCAAAGGGAGGGGATGGATGGAGCAGTACCCTTACAATCCACGACAAATGGAGTCCTTGACTTGAGTGTCATTTAAATGCTCTTTTACTTTTGAAAATTAATGGTTAGTGTTAACGTTACCTAAGACCTAAGAAGAAATAAGGCTAATCTGTCTTCACCACGAATGTGTGGTTTGAACACCACCACGATATATTAGCAATTGTCCTACTGGAAGTGGTATGACCCTGACTTTCTCCGAACTTTGAACTGACTTATCCAGTCAGTTACAGTGGCATCTGCAGTTTAACATGTACTCCCAACCATGGTGCAACTCTGACGTTTTTAGACGTACAAATCGTTGTCAGTGGTGACAGAAGCAATGAGTGCCAGAAAAAACTAGAAACGACTGAGGATTGAATTCTTAGCCTTCTGTTGGAGAGGAGAGAAGCTAGGAAGATGAAAAAGAAGAATAAAAAGAGGAATAAGAAAGTGGCTTCCCCTGTAGTAGCAGCTGTTGTCGCAATGTCAAACACAGCTTCCATCTGTAGTTGCGTATCGATGGATGACAACCATATCATTCTGCAATCATTTCAAAAAATGGTTCAAATGGCTCTGAGCACTATGGGACCTAACAGCTGAGGTCATCAGTCCCCTAAAACTTAGAACTACTTAAACCTAACTAACCTAAGGACATCACGCACTTCATGCCCAAGGCATGATTCGAACCTGCGACCGTAGCGGCCGCGCGGTTCCAGACTGTAGCGCCTAGAACCGCTCGGACACCTAGGCCGGCGCAATCATTTCAAAAACTGAACAAGTTTGTCAGCTTAGAAACTCATACCGGGCGGAGACTAGAAAATACAGAGTCCAGTCACATTAATGTGACCACCACATACGTTCGACATTACCGCGCAACAATAACCCGCAGAAGGCAGTTGGCAACACTAGCAGTGGAGGGGAATGCGAAAACATTGCAGCCTTTGTCATGATGCGGAAACGGAGCAATTTATCTTATGTCCAAGAGAGCGTGATGGTTGGCTTTCAGGCCAAGGGAGAAGCATTTCCGAAATGGCTAAGTTTGTAAGTGTTTGCGTGCCGCTGTGTTTGAAGTATAACGTGCGTGGCAAAATGGTGTCATCCAAAACGGGCGCCGTGGCAACTATGGTATACCACGGGCCGTAGATGACAGGAATGAACAAAGGCTGCGGAGATGTGTACGGGCGAATAGACGTGCAGCTGTTGAGCAACTGGCCGCCCAGATGAACCAAGGGCCTACCAACAGTGTCTCCTCAACGACCGTTCAGCTATCATTGCTGTTTATGGGTCTCCGCAGCAGGCGCCTGGTTCACGCACCTACGCCGACTATTGGGCATCGGCGAAGAAGACTCGCATTTGCACACCAGTGCCGCAACTGGACATCCATTGAGTGGCGACAGGTGGATTTTTCAGATGAAAACATTTTATGCTCCATCGAACAGACGGCCGTTGACGTGTACAGCGTGAAACGTCAGAAAGCAAACACTCTGCAACAATCGTAGTAAGGGTCCAGGGAGGAGGGCATTAACTGAGTGATCTCCTCAGTCTGGAATGCACAACGGATCAACACAAATATCCATCTATCCCTGGGGACTATGCCCATTCTTAGATACAATTTGTTTTTTCCCTGGATTGATGTCATCTACCAGCAGGACAACGCAACGTGTCACACAGGTCGCATTGTTCGTGCGTTGTTGGAAGACCGTACTCCACTAGCTACCAGACTCATCGGATTTAAACCAAATCAAGAATCTGCGGGACCATCTCGATCGGGCTGTTAGCGCCATAGGTTCTCAACCGAGAAACGTAGCGCAGTCGGCACTGGAGTCGGCGTGTCTCTACATATTTGTCGGTACCACAAGGTCCGCATCTCGTGGTCTAGTGGCTAGCGTTGCTGCCTCTGGATCACAGGGTCCCAGGTTCGATTCCCGGTCGGGTCGGGGATTTTCTCCGCTCGGGGCTGGGTATTTGTGTTGTCCTCATCATTTCATCATCATACGAGACGTGTCAAGACTGCAAATGGAAAGATCGGGAACTTGAAGGGGCGCTGATGACCACGATGATCATGCCCCACAAACTAATATCATCGGTATCCTCCAGAACCTAACTGACTCTCTTCCTGCTCTTCTCGCAGAGGTCCGCACTGAAAATATGGTAATTTAGGCTTTTGACAGATGGTCACATAATGTGACTGGGCACCTCTGTTCATCGAGTGAAGTATAGTAGAAATGTAGCAAACTTTTGGGTCTTCAGGCAGACACTGGTTGGATATCTAGGTACCTCGCAGCTTTAGTGTATCCGGAATGTTTATACGGAGACTGGTGAGCATGGCCCTTAACAATGGAGAAGTAGTCGCCACACTGGTACTCGACATTGTAAATGCATTGGTCAAAGTCAGGTATCCAGTGCTGTTCTAGAGGCTCATTCAGTGCGGCATCGCTCTGGAACTAGTAAATCTTGTGAAGAGCGCTACTTGCAACCGATAAGCAAGAGTACATGCCAGCAATAAAACGTCAAGCCTATTCACACCAGACGCGTCTTGTAGGGAAGCAGCATACTCACGCTTTACAAAATTCACATCAGTCTTTCCATTGTGTGTCAGCCTAGTGCACTGTAACTAGCTCTGACGTCATAAATGTTGCACAATACTTTAAAAAATCAAGTAAATAACCTCCAACGTTTCTAGCATGTCAGGAGTAATACAAAATTAATATGTGTTGAATATCAGTTCAATAACTTTAACCATTTTCGATATATTGGATGTTTTTCTGTAAAAATCATTGGCGCAACAGAAAAGAGCTAGAAACTTAAAAATTTATATTTATATTCCATTTGCATGATAATTTAGTAGAAACAGTATTCTGGATCTCACAAATTAAAATTTTAGTTGAAATTCATGATTTTCTGGTTTTTGTCTTAAAAATTAAGGAAGCAAGATAGATTAAGTAGGCGAATAAATAAAGCTAGGATGTTTAAATTTAAGTAGAAGGGAGATCCGTTATAATCATAAAGATGTGAGAAGTCTCAACTGAATAACTATAAAACTATAGCGATAGCGTATCTCCAAAGGGCAAGTTCAGAGCTCGTCTACTGCGTGTAGTGTAATTAAATTAATTCTCTCGCCCAAAATATTTGGCTTAGCCACGTCAGACTTTTATTATGATTACTTACCTGTGTGCTGATTGCACATTTAAATTGAGAGCTTCATCGGCCATCAACAAAGGAAGCAATGATTTATTCGATCACTTAAAGTGGTACATTACTAGCCCAGCGGCTAATCGGGAGATCGGATTTGATCAGGCATTCCCTTAGCTGTCCGCACCACGGCTTTATATATAAGAACGCTGCGCGAGAGAAAGAGGCCCCCAGTTCTCTCCAGAGGCTGATTAGCGCACCACCTGTGCCGGGAGTCGCGTCGCGTCAGTATCATTGCTACACTCCTGGAAATGGAAAAAAGAACACATTAACACCGGTGTGTCAGACCCACCATACTTGCTCCGGACACTGCGAGAGGGCTGTACAAGCAATGATCACACGCACGGCACAGCGGACACACCAGGAACCGCGGTGTTGGCCGTCGAATGGCGCTAGCTGCGCAGCATTTGTGCACCGCCGCCGTCAGTGTCAGCCAGTTTGCCGTGGCATACGGAGCTCCATCGCAGTCTTTAACACTGGTAGCATGCCGCGACAGCGTGGACGTGAACCGTATGTGCAGTTGACGGACTTTGAGCGAGGGCGTATAGTGGGCATGCGGGAGGCCGGGTGGACGTACCGCCGAATTGCTCAACACGTGGGGCGTGAGGTCTCCACAGTACATCGATGTTGTCGCCAGTGGTCGGCGGAAGGTGCACGTGCCCGTCGACCTGGGACCGGACCGCAGCGACGCACGGATGCACGCCAAGACCGTAGGATCCTACGCAGTGCCGTAGGGGACCGCACCGCCACTTCCCAGCAAATTAGGGACACTGTTGCTCCTGGGGTATCGGCGAGGACCATTCGCAACCGTCTCCATGAAGCTGGGCTGCGGTCCCGCACACCGTTAGGCCGTCTTCCGCTCACGCCCCAACATCGTGCAGCCCGCCTCCAGTGGTGTCGCGACAGGCGTGAATGGAGGGACGAATGGAGACGTGTCGTCTTCAGCGATGAGAGTCGCTTCTGCCTTGGTGCCAATGATGGTCGTATGCGTGTTTGGCGCCGTGCAGGTGAGCGCCACAATCAGGACTGCATACGACCGAGGCACACAGGGCCAACACCCGGCATCATGGTGTGGAGAGCGATCTCCTACACTGGCCGTACACCACTGGTGATCGTCGAGGGGACACTGAATAGTGCACGGTACATCCAAACCGTCATCGAGCCCATCGTTCTACCATTCCTAGACCGGCAAGGGAACTTGCTGTTCCAACAGGACAATGCACGTCCGCATGTATCCCGTGCCACCCAACGTGCTCTAGAAAGTGTAAGTCAACTACCCTGGCCAGCAAGATCTCCGGATCTGTCCCCCATTGAGCATGTTTGGGACTGGATGAAGCGTCGTCTCACGCGGTCTGCACGTCCAGCACGAACGCTGGTCCAACTGAGGCGCCAGGTGGAAATGGCATGGCAAGCCGTTCCACAGGACTACATCCAGCAGCTCTACGATCGTCTCCATGGGAGAATAGCAGCCTGCATTGCTGCGAAAGGTGGATATACACTGTACTAGTGCCGACATTGTGCATGCTCTGTTGCCTGTGTCTATGTGCCTGTGGTTCTGTCAGTGTGATCATGTGATGTATCTGACCCCAGGAATGTGTCAATAAAGTTTCCCCTTCCTGGGACAATGAATTCACGGTGTTCTTATTTCAATTTCCAGGAGTGTACAAACAGCCTCGGATGCCGTAATAAGTTACTAGGGATACGCGTAACCATGAAACTGTTTTCGAGTGAAGTGTTAATTCTGGGATGACTTTAATGATCTATCTTCAGTTTGCGTATGTCGTATTTTCACGTGCCGCCACGGGACAGACATTCTACCATTATTTAGCGTGGCGTTTGATGAACATTATCATCAAATTATGGCGAGCATTCACTTACACATTTAATTTAAACAGTTATAGTTACATCAGCGCATTAGACTCTGAACTGCTGTGGTAGTTGGATTGTGTGGATTCCTTTTGGTCTGTGACTTTCAGAATATAGTGAACATTTGAGAGAAAATGGTTTTTGATTATGAATCCCAGACAATCTCCTAATTCCTCAGAACTATAAGCTGTAGCTATAAATGTATTTCTCAGATGAAGTGGGCACTAGGAATTCTAATTACAGGCTTCACGTTTTGCTAATCACTTTCTGGTTGCCAATATTGTAGTTAGAGAGCCAGTGTTGAGAACGGCAAACAACAGCATTAAATAAAAAACAAAACATTTTATATAACAATTATTCCACCTGTCGCCCCACATATGTTGCTAATCGGCCAGGAAATACAAAACATTTAATTACAATTATATTCCACCCGCCACCCCACATATGGTGCATCAGCCGGGAAACGCATCTTTTCTACATTACATTCTACATTTTATAACAATTATTCCACCCGCCGCCCCCCATATGGTGCATTGGCTGGGAAAGAAACTGAGTAAAAGTGAAAGTGATTTTTAAATATTCGGATTCGGGAGTGAAATGCGACACGCAACTGAGTAATAGAACAGTGATAGTGTTACATGTGCATGTGGACGACGCAATTGGATTAACAACGCTGTAAGTAGGCTGTTTATGTTTTCTTATTGGCAACGTTACGTAGTGCTCTGTATGAAAATCACTGGCTGTGCTGCGTGCAGTCTGTGGCTAGTTTGCATTTTGTCTGCCATTGTAGTGTTGGGCAGCGGCAGCTGGATGTTAACAGCGCGTAGCATTGCGCAGTTGGAGGTGAGCCGCCAGCAATAGTGGATGTGGGGAGAGAGATGGCGGAGTTTTGAAATTTGTAAGACTGGATGTCAATTATGACTATTAAGGTAAATACATTGTTTGTTCTCTAACAAAATCTTTCATTTGCTAACCATGCCTATCAGTAGTTAGTGCCTTCAGTAGTTAGAATCTTTTATTTAGCTGGCAGTAGTGGCGCTCGCTGTATTGCAGTAGTTCGAGTAACGAAGATTTTTGGTGAGGTAAGTGATTTGTGAAAGGTATAGGTTAATGTTAGTCAGGGCCACTCTTTTGTATGGATTATTGATAGTCAGATTGCGTTGCGCTAAAAATATTGTGTGTCAGTTTAAGCACAGTTATATATAATTTTTCCAAAGGGGACGTTTCAACGCATCTGGATTGACGGAGCTGGCACTGAGTCTAGCGGCGCTGCCGGCATCGCGAGCGAGAAGCCAGTTTCGCCTCACCGCAGTCGTCCGCCGGTGCAACCGGAGCCGCGCCTGCAGTTGCGGGCCACGCAAACATACAGCAGCCGTCGAAGTGCGGTCTGCAGCTCACCGCGCCGCGTCGCATCAGTAATCCTGGTACGCCGTGCCGGCACCGCCATACTTCGTGCAGAAGGAACTAAGTTAAGTGAAAAGCTGTTAGAATTTTTACTCACCTGCGCTAAAAGACGGTCGGCGATGGAACCGCCAGAAGAAACTGAGGTTAAACTTAAATCAGAACCTATGTCTGTTGAGGGAACTGTAAATCCAGACAACGGTTCAAGTGTAAATATGCATGAAAATAGTAATGTTAAAGTGAGATATGAAGTATTGTCTCTTACAGTAGTGTGAAAAGGGGCAATGATTCAATAACAGAGACCCCTGTCGTAAAGCAGAAATCAGAAATTGTTAATTTATTTGATGATAGTTTATCTGATGAGTTAAAAACGAAACAGTCATCAGAGGTGGTAGAGTTTAAAAAGGAGAAGTTACATATGACTGATCAATCAGAAGTTTCATTTAGTTTTGATGATTCTGGTGTTGGAGCTAGTTTTTCGTCACCTGAGTGTGATAAAAAACCAGCTAGTGAGCAACGCAAAGATACTGGGGCTATTGATTTAAATGTTATATTACAAGCAATAGCTACCAGTAATGCTGAATTAAAGTCTGAAATAACTGAGGTCAAAAGCAGTAATGCAAAAATGTCAGCCAGTAATGCTAGAATGACAGCTGAGTTAAAATCTGATATAATTGTGGTAAATAACAGGATTGTGGTCAGCCATACCAATTTTAGTAAACGGTTTGTGGCAATGAACAATAAATTAGAATCCAATAAAGCTGAATTAGAAACTTCCTTCAAGACTGGCTGCAATAAGTTGAAAGAGGATCTGGACAGTTTAAATTATAAAATTGATTACAACCATGAGGATATTAAGAAAAAGTTTGCTCAACAATTTTCTGAAATGTATAACACAGTAAAATCCGAAGTTGCTGAGGTTCGCAGAGACTTCCAAATGGAAGATGCGAAGCTGGAGCACAAGTTAACAGAAAATATCGAGGCGGAATCTGCTCAGATAGGTTTAAAGATGTTAATATAAAAGTAAACATATGTCAAGCAGAAGTAGATGCATTCAAAACTGATACTACTCATATTGTGCAAACAGTAGATAATGTTGAAATGAGAGTAGAAATTATTAGTACTAACATTGCTAACGTTGACAGTAAAGTAGCTTCAGTAACCTCTGGTAATGGTAGTATACAACAAGTTGTAGCTGCAAACGCTGCTTTTATTGGGTGTCGGCAGTTCTTGCGGTTCGATCCAGATAAAAATATCCACCCGCTAGATTTCTGGAACGATTTTGAAGATGTGATTCCACCAACTTGGTCTGAACGAGAGAAAAATCTCATTTATTAGAAGCCATTTAGCAGGTGACGCCATGCGTTGGTCAGCTGATGTTATGTTGAAGTATAAAACATTAGCGGAATTTAAAACAGCTTTCATTAATGAGTATTGGTCTAGCAATAAGCAAAATGAAGTGTTGAAAGAATTTTGGAGTGGAAAACGCTTCAATGCAGGCAAGGAATCTATTAAAGAGTTTGCTAGGTCATGGATCTCACATTTGCCACATTGGGCCAAAAAGCTAAAACCTGAAATGATAATACTAGGTCTTGAAGCCAAACTGCCATGGTATTGGCAAACTAGAATTATATCTGCCCCTAAAGACAATCTGGATCGTTTCATTGAATATTTGGAACGTGTAGAGAGTGTTGCTGCCAATGAGGAGCAAGCACGTAATAACAGAAATGGTAATAACACTAGTAGTAATTTTAAGAACGAGCAGAATGGCAATGTAAACATCAGAACAGTAGGTGTTCGCCATCCTAAGAGAGGTAGGAATTGGAGAAATAATTATCAGAACCAACAATGGCATCCAAATGCTAGTAATTTTGTTCCGAACAAAATTATGCAGGTAAACGACAGTGCGGAAAGCAATGCTGTGCCAGTTAACTATAATGGAAATAAAGGAAACAGTAGTAGGCCGAGGCAGGAAAACTAGTTCCCGTCTGTGAGGACACTGGCGCTCACCAGGCGGTTATTTTTCCTAAGCCAGTAGTTACAGTAATTGGTAAGACAGATCAGAATACTCAGACTGTACATGTGGATGAGGGGTCGGTAGCATCTAAGGATACAGCAGAAATATTAGATCACTCACAGTATTTGATAGATACCGTGTTAGAGACGCTTTCTAAGTGAGAAGAGATAGAGAAGGCGCAGCAGTGTAACGATAGGGAAGAGCTACAAAATACTGAATTGTCAGGTGAAGAAGCAGAAGAAATTTATGCTTATATTTACGATGAGGATGATGTGCTCTTATCTAAAGTGCCTGTGCAGGATGTTAATACTGTACTAATAGATTTAGGACAGGAGGTAAGTGAGAATGTAGAGGATAGCCTGTTGGGGTCGATGAACCCAGTAGCTGTGACCAGTTGTCACTTGAGAAGGAACCCGACGATAATAGTGATAGTGGTTTAGCTGTAACTAGTGTTATGCCCGGTCTGGAGGCGCAGAATCTCTCAGACTACAGTAATTTGGGTCATGTTCAGCAAACTAAATGTAATGAAGTCGTGCGGTGTTTCGATTTGAAATTAATAGACCGACTGGAAAAGGCAGCTGAAAATATAATTCAGGAAACCCCTACACACTTTGACCTAAATGTAATGAAGACAGATGTCGATCACTTTAGTTGGAGACAAATCCAAAAGGAACTATTGGATGAGTTTGAGGAACCACCTGTACAACCTAGAATAAGCCACCCTATAATAATAGTGAATATGTTGGGTATCAATGTACGTTGTCTCTTATTCAGTGGAAGTGAGGTGAGTGCGATATCTCAGTCCTTCTTTGATGCATTACCTGGTAAAGACAAGCTTACAGTAATGAGGGTGTCAGGACTAAGAATAATTGGTGCTACTGGCAAGGTGTCAAAAACGGTAAAACAAGAAGCTTTGCTGCCCTTTAACATTAATTGATCATCCATGCTTAATTGTAAATAATCTCAGTATTGAGGTTTTAATTGGCATAGATTTCTTGTCAAAATATCAGGGTGTTGTTGACTTTGAAAGAAGCCAGTTAAAAATGGTCTTGCCGATAACCGGAATAATTACGGTACCTTTTATTGATAAACATGTAGTAACTAATGATGAAACTTGGGAGCTGCCTATACGAGTTCTGAAAAATAGGAGATATTGGGACGAAGGTGTTAATCTTAGTAAAAGTAAGCTAAACACAGAAGAAGAAGAAGCAGTTATTTTGGACAAAATAGAAGCTAAATTGCAGGAAATCGATAAAATTTCAGCTAATCAGAAGGCAGAACTGAGACAGGTTTTAAAAAGGCATCATAAGCTACTTTCAAATCGACCTGGCGTGGTCAAAGGTTATGAATGTCGATTAAAGGTGAAACCTGGCCAAGTGTTTTATAGGAAAACCACATGCCAATGCATATAGGCTAGAGTACCCTAAGAGTAAAAAGCTATTCGGTCTCAGGAACGTGATCGACCTAAAGAAGTTCATAGGTAGTGAATGAATTCTGTAGGGAGGAGGTTGTTCTGTAACCTCTACACAGTGTGGCAGCTGTGCAGTCCCAGCTGTTTGAGATCTTTCCTTTTCAGGTCTCACTCATTCTTCATCTTTCCTATCCACCTAAGTTTCGACTCCTTCTTTGCAATACAAAAATTTTCCGTCATGGCTATCAAGCCATGAGTTCTGTAACCGTTCTATCCACCGATGAGTGAAAAAAATACCTAATGTGACAAACCTAACAGTGTCATAAACAATAGAGAAGTATGACGTAATTAAGATACAAATGTATTTGAGTAACAAGTATGAATAGAACCCTGGTAATATTGTAAGTACAAAGTGTTGTTTTATTGGAAATGGTCCACCAACAGTAATTTAAAAAGATATACAAATTCGTGTACAAGCAGGATCTGAAGTGGCAGTGAAACCTATTGTATGCTGTTGAGCTAACTAATTAATAGTAAAAGAGATTGCTTAGTGTTATGAAAAATAGACAGATAAGTTGTAAAAATGAACTCACCTTGTGTAGCAAGGAATGGCAGGGTAATAGAATTGAGTAGTGTTTGTGGTTGAGACGTGAAGGACACGTCCCTGAAGTATTTATAAGGTTGGAGCTGGCCATTATTTTGGTATTGGGTGTGACAGAACACACCTACACGTATTGAGGTTATGAGTTGGAGGCGTGAATGCGACCATAGGTACCCTTATGTTAGATGAGACAGAGCAGCTCATGGTGTCATATAGGTTTAAGAAATTTAGCATTACGCTCGTCCATAATTACTTAATGCACTTTAGTGGTAGGTCGAGAGAGACGACCTGAGGTTTCAGCCTCCGATTGAGTGGAAATGGATTGCCACGTGAGCAAACTGATCAGCTGCAATACACTATAGATATGAAATAAATGTGCTATCCTATGCGTTAAATGTTAATAGAGTGAGTGTTAAATAAATACATACACTAGCAACATAATTGAGTAATATAATGGCAGACGTGAAACATTATTTATAGCTCAGCATAAATACACTTCGATGAAGTAAGTACATAATTGCAGATGTGGAACTGGCACAGCAGCAGAGGACCAATAAGTGGATTTAGTAGTCAACTAAACATAGTGTGTTTTGAACACTCAGAACTGTACTATTACCACAAGTTACTCACATATACAAAGAAGCTGAGAAGACAACTACTAATCAAATATACTCATACTATCTCTAAGAATAAGGTAATCGAAGATGAGTCAGCTAAGTAAATAAAGTACAAATGTATCAAGAATGTACCGAGCATTGGTTCAGTGATCCGGCCCAGAAATAATAAATTGAAATTAAATAGGATTTATGATTGTATGCCTTGAGCATAAATTTTCTCTAGTACGTGACTAACGGCGTTTTGAGCCATTTGTTTACCGAATTTATAACAGTTAAGTAACCGCGAGAGTAAAACTGAAAAAGTTCTGTTAACTTTGTTCCAGTAACATATTGAAAGATAAAATGTATATATCCCCATTTCATTGTGACCCACCCTTAAATACTAAGTGAACAGAGTCTGAGGCACTCTTTTTGTTTGTTCTACAGGACAAACCAGATAATGGCAGACTGGTAGCTGCGTGAAAGCATGGAGTGACTTGGACACAACTCATAGTGACCCCTCCTCTTTCCCCATGTAATTTAGAGTGAACGTGAAGGACGCACACCATAGCAACTTCCCCTCCTCTACCCTTGTGAATGGAAGTGTAGAACGCCAGCCAAAACGGCTACAACCACGTGTGTAAAAATGAATTTGTCATGATTTGTGAAATTTTATTTCAGGTTTAGAAAAGACTGCTAAGATATAATTATCTGTTTATGTATCATGAATAACTGTGTTATTTTCTTTGAATTTGTGTATGTAAAAATGTATTTAATGGATTTAAGATTTTCGTAATTTTACATATTTTTATGTATTTGTCTGTCTAAGGCAATATGTATGCCAAAGTGTTTCATTGATTTTGCTTAAATTTTGAGTGAAAATGTTGCTTATTAAGCAGTGAACATCCCAGCAATTTAAATAATTGAAGTAGGTAATCAGTTTTCTTTTAATACTTCTACACTCCTGGAAATTGAAATAAGAACACCGTGAATTCATTGTCCCAGGAAGAGGAAACTTTATTGACACATTCCTGGGGTCAGATACATCACATGATCACACTGACAGAACCACAGGCACATAGACACAGGCAACAGAGCATGCACAATGTCGGCACTAGTACAGTGTATATCCACCTTTCGCAGCAATGCAGGCTGCTATTCTCCCATGGAGACGATCGTAGAGATGCTGGATGTAGTCCTGTGGAACGGCTTGCCATACCATTTCCACCTGGCGCCTCAGTTGGACCAGCGTTCGTGCTGGACGTGCAGACCGCGTGAGACGACGCTTCATCCAGTCCCAAACATGCTCAATGGGGGACAGATCCGGAGATCTTGCTGGCCAGGGTAGTTGACGTACACCTTCTAGAGCACGTTGGGTGGCACGGGATACATGCGGACGTGCATTGTCCTGTTGGAACAGCAAGATCCCTTACCGGTCTAGGAATGGTAGAACGATGGGTTCGATGACGGTTTGGATGTACCGTGCACTATTCAGTGTCCCCTCGACGATCACCAGTGGTGTACGGCCAGTGTAGGAGATCGCTCTCCACACCATGATGCCGGGTGTTGGCCCTGTGTGCCTCGGTCGTATGCAGTCCTGATTGTGGCGCTCACCTGCACGGCGCCAAACACGCATACGACCATCATTGGCACCAAGGCAGAAGCGACTCTCATCGCTGAAGACGACACGTCTCCATTCGTCCCTCCATTCACGCCTGTCGCGACACCACTGGAGGCGGGCTGCACGATGTTGGGGCGTGAGCGGAAGACGGCCTAACGGTGTGCGGGACCGTAGCCCAGCTTCATGGAGACGGTTGCGAATGGTCCTCGCCGATACCCCAGGAGCAACAGTGTCCCTAATTTGCTGGGAAGTGGCGGTGCGGTCCCCTACGGCACTGCGTAGGATCCTACGTTCTTGGCGTGCATCCGTGCGTCGCTGCGGTCCGGTCCCAGGTCGACGGGCACGTGCACCTTCCGCCGACCACTGGCGACAACATCGATGTACTGTGGAGACCTCACGCCCCACGTGTTGAGCAATTCGGCGGTGCGTCCACCCGGCCTCCCGCATGCCCACTATACGCCCTCGCTCAAAGTCCGTCAACTGCACATACGGTTCACGTCCACGCTGTCGCGGCATGCTACCAGTGTTAAAGACTGCGATGGAGCTCCGTATGCCACGGCAAACTGGCTGACACTGACGGCGGCGGTGCACAAATGCTGCGCAGCTAGCGCCATTCGACGGCCAACATCGC
This sequence comes from Schistocerca serialis cubense, assembly GCF_023864345.2. NCBI lineage: Eukaryota > Metazoa > Arthropoda > Insecta > Orthoptera > Acrididae > Schistocerca > Schistocerca serialis. The sequence goes on along the minus strand of NC_064640.1, from coordinate 139,166,374 downwards.
GGTTCCTGGTGTGTCCGCTGTGCCGTGCGTGTGATCATTGCTTGTACAGCCCTCTCGCAGTGTCCGGAGCAAGTATGGTGGGTCTGACACACCGGTGTCAATGTGTTCTTTTTTCCATTTCCAGGAGTGTATATGGTTACATTTAAATTTTCGTAGGGTGTTGCTTCCCTTTTTGCAATCAATTTTTTTCCCATTTACATTCAAAAAAAATTAAGTAGAGGGTGATGTAGGGAAGCAGCATACTCACGCTTTATAAAATTCACATCAGTCTTTCCATTGAGTGTCAGCCTAGTCCGCTGTAACTAGCTCTGACGTCATAAATGTTCAGCAATACCTTAAAAATCAAGTAAATAAACTCCAACGTTTCCAGCATGTCAGGAGTAATACAAAATTAATACGTGTTGAATATCAGTTCAATAACTTTAACCATTTTCGAAATTTGGATGTTTGTCTGTAAAAATCATTGGCGCAACAGAAAAGAGCTAGAAACTTAAAAATTTGTATTTATATTCCTTTTGCATGATAATTTAGTAGAAACAGTATTCTGGATCTCACAAATTAAAATTTTAGTTGAAATTCATGATTTTCTGGTTTTGTCTTAAAAATTAAGGAAGCAAGATAGATTAAGTAGGCGAATAAATAAAGCTAGGATGTTTAAATTTAAGTAGAAGGGAGATCCGTTATGATCATAAAGATGTGAGAAGTTTCAACTGAATAACTATAAAACTGTAGCGATAGCGTATCTCCAAAGGGCAAGTTCAGAGCTCGTCTACTGCATGTAGTATAATTAAATTAATTTTCTCGCCCAAAATATTTGACTTGGCCACGTCAGACTTTTATTATGATTACTTACCTGTGTGCTGATTGCACTTTTAAATTGAGAGCTTCATCGGCCATCAGCAAAGGAAGCAATGATTTATTCGATAACTTAAAGTGGTGCATTACTAGCCCAGTGGCTAGTCAGGAGGGCGGATTTGATCAGGCGTTCCCTTAAGCCGTCGGCACACGGACCGTGCTGTCGAACGTCAACGTTGAGCGCGCCAAGTTGAACGTCCTGCTGAACGCTGAGGGACGATGAGACTTGTGCATACGGTACGTGGGCCCCTACGTGCTATACGCGATCGCAACGCACTCCGGCAGCAGTTGAGGGATGTTTCTAGTTAGTAAATCACATTGTTTACTCAACGGGCGAACGCAAAATTTCCACGTTGGCTCTATTAAAATGCACATTTCCTTCATCGTCCGCGAAAAGGAAAGTACAATGTCCAATCAATAAGGACACAGGCTTATAAAAATTCCGTTACAAACAATGCGGTACAAATTTGAAATACTTCTCCGCACAAGATAAACGTTATTTCATCATTCCCACATTTTAGTAAAACCCCAAGGTCAGTCTTACTTGATCACTATTCCTACCCAGTAGCAGAATCTTTGCAACATGTGAATTACGAAGCGTAAAAGAAAAAGGAGCAAAATATCTTTATACAAGTAGCGCAAGCTGTCCTGTAGATTAAGCCAATCGAACAAAGTCACCCCTCAAAGAAAGGTGAGCGTATATTTACATAACATCAAATATTATAACATATACTTATATTAAACTAATAATAAAGTATGAGAACCTAATAAAAACGCGAATGTTAGGAAAAAAAATTTGGAAGTCCTACAACGCGAACCACCCACCAAACCTATACTGATCAATGGAAAGAGACGCTACTGATTACGCTAAACCAACAACTCGTTCACTGCACTTAGGCATTTTGTATTACCCTTGCTAAAAACGTTAATCGTAGATAATTATGTTACTAATTGAAATTTAATTATAACAAATTGTACCAAGAACAATGCGTTTTGTGTGGATCTTCAGTGTGTCGCTGCCTTCAAATAGCATACTTTCATAATACGCAAGTTACAATAATTCTTTTGCCACGAATGTCATGTTTCTCATTATTTTATTAAAACGAATCACACAATTAACAACGGGTTTCCCAGTGATTCTCAATTTTCTGGTGCTCAGAAACAGCATATATACATATAGGCTTGAGATGAATGCCAATATGGCGCCTCACAACTCTGTACTGAAAGGAGACGCGTGCGTGTGACGTATGTGGCGTTGTCCCATCTCATTGGTCAACGCTCAGACACACGCTCAGAATATCTGACACGCCAGATATTGCTCTGCACGTTCGGAAAAACTCCCGAACGTGCTATTCCACGCTATGACGTCAGAAACTCGGCACGCTCAACGCTCAACGTTCGGATGCACGGTCCGTGTGCCGACGGCTTTAGCCGTCCGCACCGCGGCCTTATACATAAGAACGCTGCGCGAGAAAAAAGGCCCCAGTTCTCTCCCGAGGCTGATTAGCGCACCACCTGTGCCGGGAGTCGCGTCGCGTCGGTATCATTGCTATAAACAGCCTCGGATGCCGTAATAAGTTACTAGGGATACGCGTAACCATGAAATCGTTTTCGAGTGAAGTGTTAATTCTGGGATGACTTTAACGATCTATCTTCAGTTTGCGTATGTCGTATTTTCACGTGCCGCCACGGGACAGACATTCTACCATTATTTAGCGTGGCGTTTGATGAACATTATCATCAAATTATGGCGAGCATTCACTTACACATTTAATTTAAACAATTATAGTTACATCAGCGCATTAGACTCTGAACTGCTGTGGTAGCTGGATTGTGTGGATTCCTTTTGGTCTGTGACTTTCAGAATATAGTGAACATTTGGGAGAAAATGGTTTTCGATTATGAATCCCAGACAATCTCCTAATTCCTCAGAGCTATAAGCTGTAGCTATAAATGTAATTCTCAGATGAAGTGGGCACTAGGAATTCTAATTACAGGCTTCACGTTTTGCTAATCACTTTCTGGTTGCCAATATTGTAGTTAGAGAGCCAGAGTTGAGAACGGCAAACAACAGCATTAAATAAAAAACAAAACATTTTATATAACAATTATTCCACCCGCCGCCCCACAGATGTTGCTAATCGGCCGGGAAATACAAAACATTTAATTACAATTATATTCCACCCGCCACCCCACCGTCTGTACTCGGAGGAGTCATCATATGGCCCCCTTTGTACAGTCTTGATACAGCCGATTCACCGAAATGAACAGACCTTGTTGAAGATCTACCCTTTAGGCCGACGATAACCCATTCTGGTGTAATTCCCACACAAGAATCTGGGGAACAATCTGAGCAGCTCAAAAATATGGTTCTAATGGCTCTAAGCACTATGGGAATTAACATCTGAGGTCATCAGTCCCCTAGACTAAGAACTACTTAAACCTAACTATCATAAGGACTTCACGCACATCCATGCCTGAGGCAGGATGCGAACCTGCGACCGTAGCAGCAGCGCGGTTCCGGACTGAAGCGCCTAGAACCGCTCGGCCACAGCGGCCGACTCTGAGCAGCCGTCTTAGGTTGTTTGCAATGACGCTATCGTTTATCGACTTATAAAGTCATCAGGAGGTCTAAACAAATTGTAAAACGATTTAGAAAAGATATCTGAAAGGTGTGAAAATTGGCAGTTGACCCTAAATAACAAAAAGTGTGAGGTCATCCACATGAGTGCTAAAAGGAATTCGTTAAACCTAAGAATTACAGTTACGAACAACTTAAATTGGGAGGAACACATGGAAAATGTGGGGAAGGCTAACCATAGACTGCGTTTCATTGTCAGGACACTTAGAAAATGTAACAGATCTGCTAAGGAGACTGCCTACACTACGCTTGTCCGTCCTCTTTCAGAATACTGCTGCGCAGTGTGGGATCCTTACCAAATACGACTGACAAACTACATCTAAAAAGTTCAAAGAAGAGCAGTACGTTTTTTATTATCGCGGAATATGGCAGAGAGTGTCACAGAAATGATACAGGATTTGGGCTGAACATCATTAAAGGAAAGGCGTTTTTCTTTGCGACGGAATCTTCTCACGAAATTCCCATCACCAGCTTTCTCCTCCGAATGCGAAAATATTTTGTTGACACCGACCTACATAGGGAGAAACGATCACTGTGATAACATAAAAGAAATAAGAGCTCGTACGGGAAGATATAGGTGTTCGTTCTTTCCGTTCGTTATACGAAAAAATGGTTGAAATGGCTCTGAGCACTATGGGACTTAACTTCTGAGGTCATCAGCCCCTAGAACTTCGAACTACTTAAACCTAACTAACCTAAGGACATCACACACATCCATGCCCGAGGCAGGATTCGAACCTGCGACCGTAGCGGTCGTGCGGTTTCAGACTGTAGCGCCTAGAACCACTCGGCCACTCCGACCGGCGCGCTATACGAGATTGGAATAATAGAGAATTGTGAAGGTGGTTCGATGAACCCTCTGCCAGGCATTTAAAAGCGATTTGCAAAGTATCTATGTAGATGCAGATGTAGAAGACGTCCTGGCTGCTAAGACTACAGCAACATAGCCGCCACACAAGAATGGATAAGTGACGCATAATCCGAAATCCTTCCAAGTCAGAACTGGGTGTCGTTTCACACAGAACCTTACATCAACAGCAAACCCCAAAAAACTCAGCATTGAATCTTAGGGGGAAGAGAATAAGAGCACAGAAGACAGCCAGAGAGCTTTTCAACATCTTACATCAACCGTTGAGCTTCAGGGATAACAGTAAGCAAAAGATTGCGGTAAAAAACAATAAAATAACTAAGATCAGGCTAATACAGAGCAGGCAAGCAGAGAGCGGCACCACTAATGATGCACATCGACAAAATGTTCGTGAGGCTATTTCTGGTATATGCTGCGCAGAGTGGAAGGTTCACGATGCGCCAAATAAAGAAATCATATATAAGTGATGTGAAACCATTATTCAAGCAATTGTTATTCAAGCAATATTGACGATACTCAGCCCAGTTGTCAATTGTGTGATTATTGCCACATGTTTAAGGACAACATTATACAACTTTCAAGTACTTAAAATATTTTTATGCCATTAGGCCTCGTCACAGCTTAAAAATCAGCTGCACACATGCAATGGCGACTCAAACTATAAAACAGAAAACGTCACAAGCCGGTGAATCCACCGTTCCCGTGGTACAGTTGAAAACTGCACTTGAAACTGGGATAATGTCCCGAAACATGTTGTGGCAATCATCACACGATTGACAACCGGGCTGAACATCCTCAATATTGCTTAAAGAAATCATGTCAGCAAACAGAAAGATGCTGCGTATGGTAGGAAAACTCCATAACGAACCAACATCATCCCTCCACAGAACTCTAAACGTCGATCTGATCCTTGATAGATTGAATAAGCAGACTGAGAGATGTGGGCTAATTAGATTAATAAACAATGAAGTAATATAAGTTGTGACGTAGTCATGAAAAGCTTTTTTTACTCAGGTCTGAAGACGGTCATGACCGAAATTAATAATCTGATTACAAATAAAGTTTGTGATCCAAGACCGGAATTATAATAACGCAAATGAAGTAATAGCTAAACTACTAAGCGGATACCCATTACTTCTAATATCTAGGTTCAAATACCCATATACGCCTCATATCATTTCAAAAAACGTTAAATGACAGGGACCCAGAAACTAGTCAGGCAAATTGCCAACAACACAACAATGCCAGCACACGTACTGTGGCACCAGCAACAGGAATAGAACCAAGAACCAGTCACAAGAAGAAACAAATAAGGAGGTACGACACGACACAACAAGAATGCTGGGGTTGTTATTTTCTTCTCAGGGTGAAACTTACGATAAGCCAAAAAAGCTACCCAACTGATAGAATAAAACATCTCCAAACAGCAATGACCTAAGCAAGCTAAAATCCAAAGCCACTGGGTCCTCCATGAACCAGCCACCTTCCCTCCGAAGGTGGGGTGAAATATTTAAAAAAAATTATTTCAAATAAAAAAATTCACAGAGAATTTGCGCTCTAGTGAGTCCGTGACCAGTAGTCTACAAACTTAATGACTAACTTGTTAGACCAGTTTTTTCTGTACGAATCATATGTCTCCAAATTACAAGTTCACTGATCGGCAACGTCCATAGGGCTAGTAGATTCCGATACATATCATCGGCGCTCATTCCGAATAACCATGCGGTGATTCTACTAGATACCTTCAATCGCGATAGATTTCAAGCGTTCAACACACGCTAAGTCATTAAATGTGGTGCTAACAAATGTAGACATTTTCACTCATTTATGGTTAGAGATCATATCTTAAACATAATTTTTTCAGCTATTTATGTCACTAATATTGTCATCCGAGAAACTTTTGTATCCTGCTAAACAGTAAACAAACTACTATCGATCAGACAACTGGAAGGTAACCATCCTGACGACCCAGTACCAGCCCGTCACACTCTACCCACTTGTTCCACACACGCATCATTGTCGCAGCATCATGCACAGTACGGCACGGCTCCCCCCATCGGAGGTTCGAGTCCTCCCCCGGGCATGGGTGTGTGTGTTGTCCATAGCGTAAGTTAGTTTAAGTTAGATTAATTAGTGTGTAAGCTTAGGGACCGAGGACCTAAGCAGTTTGGTCCCATGATATACCGCAAATTTACAAAATTTTACCCTACGAGAGAAATGTTACGGCATGAAAACCCCTTTTCTCAGATATCTCTTACTCTGCCCCATTCGAACTCGACAACAGGTTGTCATTACGCCATTTGACATCCACTTCGTCTGAAGGCTTTTCTGTGATTAAACATAAGGAAACGTGACCTTCCTGGGCACATACAACAGGGTGGTACTGGGGTGTGTGAATGCAGTCTCATTCATTGATTGCTGGTTTGCATTTCCGTACATCCCTGTTTCGATTTTTTCGGCCAGTTAATTGTGGAAGTCAAAATTTTGACAAATGTTACTGTGTTTTATCTGAAAAAGAGATCTACCTGACAGCGCCTACATCTACGTGGAGAGTAAGGGTGATTCATTTATTGAAGAACAGTCTAAACTTCCGTGGTAGTATCTACTAGTTACTACATATGTAACAGAAGGTGATGAGCAAGTGTAAGAAGAGACCTAGAACTAACCACATTAACGGCCAGTAGTCACACTCTCATAGATATATTTGCAACGAAATACCTAAACATACTAATTCGTACCGCTCAAACATCTGTACCTGGCATTTTCATACCGTTGTCACTTCAATGTCGTAGTAAGGAACTACAGCTGACTACATACAGAGACTTTAAGTACATCGATATATCTGAACATGCAGTTGAGACACAAGAAATAGTTTGGGAGAGGACTCTTTTTTTTCTTTCCCGTATATAAACGACAAATTTCATGGATTTACTAACAAGGGAACCTCCCCATCGCACCCCCTCAGATTTAGTTATAAGCTGGCAGAGTGGATAGGCCTTGAAACACTGAACACAGATCAATCGAGAAAACAGGTAGAAGTTATTTGGAACTATGACAAAAATAAGCAAAATATACAAACAGAGTCCGGAGCTCGTGGTCGTGCGGTAGCGTTCTCGCTTCCCACGCCCGGGTTCCCGGGTTCGATTCCCGGCGGGGTCAGGGATTTTCTCTGCCTCGTGATGACTGGGTGTTGTGTGCTGCCCTTAGGTTAGTTAGGTTTAAGTAGTTCTACGTTCTAGGGGACTGATGACCATAGATGTTAAGTCCCATAGTGCTGAGAGTCATTTGAACCTCATGAATACAAACTGAGTAGTCCGTGAAAGATAGGCAACATCAAGAACAGTGCGAGCTCAGGAGGGCTGTGGTCCCGTGGTTAGCGTGAGCAGCTGCGGAACTGGAGGTCCTCGATTCAAGTCTCCTCTCGAGCAAAAAGTTCAATTTTTTATTTTCAGACAATTATTATCTGTCCGTCCGTCCGTCCGATGCGAGGTAACTGCGCCGTAGTATGGGTTCGGAAAATATTCATTGACCTTTTTATTGAAGTCGCGAGCTATATTTGCTGGATTCATATTGCCCACGGAATACATCTCACGTATTTAATGCACTCTCGTCCAAAGTAGCGATCAGTCAACTGCCAGCCAGGGAGCCTCGTTAGCAGGAATACTCTCTCTTCCGTGCGCTGTAGTCGACTGACGTCGTGTGTTTCGATGTTTGTTTAGGTGTAGCGTCCCCATACTACGGCGCAGCTACCTCGCATCGGACGGACAGGTAATAATTGTCTGAAAATAAAAAAAAAAAATTTTTCACTCGACGGGAGACTTGAAAAAAGGACCTCTCATTCCGCAGCTGCTCACGCTAACCACTGGACCACGGTACTGCTGAGAGCACACTCTCCTTGATGTTGCATATGTTGTGCATGGACTACTCTGTTTGTATATTTTGCTTATTTTTTTCATAGTTCCACACAACTTCTTCCTGTTTTCTCGATTCATCTGTGTTCAGTTTTACAAGGCCTATCCACTGTGCCAACTTATAACTAAATCTGAGGGTGGTGCGATGGGGATGTTCCCTTGTAAGAACTTACTCTACTGTATGACAAATATGCTGCCCTTATGACCACAAAAATGAAAACGAAACGTACACCTTGGCTAACTGATGAGTTAAAATAGTTCATGACAGATGCTGCATGTCGGACATACAAGCTACGTCCTACCCCTGGCAAACGTTCTGCTTATAACCAGAAGCGGAACGAAGTCTATCGACTTGTGAGGCATTTTGATCTTAGGCATCTACCGAACGGCGCGCGGGAACAAAGACCATTTGTATCTTTCCATGAGAGCTCTGATTTCTCTTATTTTATTATGATGATCATTTCTCCCTGCACAGGTGGGTGTCAAAAAATATTTTAGCATTCGGAGGAAAAAGTTGCTGATTGAAATTTCAGGAAAAGACCCTTCCGCAACGAAAAACGCCTTTGCTTTAATGATTGCACTACAATTCGCGTATCATATCCGTGGCACTCTCTCCCCTATTTCTCGGTAATACAAAACGAGCTGCCCTTCTTTGAACTTTTTCTATGCACTCCGCCAAACCCACCTGATGCAGATCCCTCACGGTGTAGCAATACTCCAGAAGAGGACGGACAGACGTGGTGTAGGCACCAAATGTCCGCAGTTGATTCTGACGACAATGCTACAGATGGTGACCCCCACCTTTATCTCGCATGCGAGTCTGGCAGTCTTTACCACTTCAACTAGCTGCCCGAAAGCAGAGAGAATCTCTTCTGATCCAGAGCGACACACGTCGTTAGTGTCGATTTGAGTTACCACCTCTAGCTGGCTGCACCCCGTGCTTTTCATGGCATCCAGATGCACTCATTCTGCATCTGGAATCACTCCTCCCAGTGCGCACACAGAGCGCGCATTAGGATCCCACCCCTTCTTGGCAGTCATATCCCTAAGGGGTCTCATTACGCACCTAATGTTGGAGTTTCCAACTACCAGTAACCCACCCTCTGTGACTGCCCAGATCGAGCAGTCAAGAAGCTTTCCCTGAAACAGGGCAATTGATGTGCATCTGGGTCAGCATGTTTGTCTGTCAGACACAGATAGCGCCTGAAACTTGTTCATTAGGCGAACTGGGGAGGCCTTCCAATCCCCCCCCCCCCCCCCCCCCGGAAAGGCTATCGCTGTCAGTCACACCTTGGAACAACATCCAACATCCCATCAACCACAGGTGAGGGGTCAACCTCATTACAGGGAGTAGGGGCGATCACAGAAGTGGGCTGATTGGGGAATACATGGGTGCCTTGGATCCTGACGTCTGGCCTCTCACAGTGATGCCCTCTGGGAAAAGCCTCAAGCTGTGTGACCGAAGCCAGCACCACCTGGAGACGTGAAAGAAGACCCATTGTCCTCGGCACCCATCTGAACACAGCAATCACAGTTCTCACCCTTACTAAAGTTGTTGGGAATATATTCAAGACAGTTATTACAACATGGAACTATACCTGAGAAATACACCAACACACACAAAATTAATGAGTTTAACATAAAGAGCACAGGTGAAACTAAAATAAGTCGCTTTTTATGAGAAACTGTGTCAGTTCACAAATGAAACAGCGTAAGTTGGTGTGCTACACGTGTCTTTACATTAACTGATGACTGACAGAGATCAGCTGTTCTATACCTGGTGTCCTAGGAGGAATAGTCTACAGTGGTTCACAAGAAGGAATTCAGCATTTGTTTGAAATTTTTAATAGTGTTCATGAAATTAGCTTCACTTGTGAGTTACAAAATAACGACTGTCACCTTAATTACTTGGAGCTCAGTGCTGCTATTGACAACGACAGACTTTCTTTCGGTATTTTTCGAAAAGCCACACATACTAGTCAAATTGTGCCATCTAGTTCAGTACATCCTTATTCCCATAAGAAATTATTTTTCCATTCAGCCATTCATCGTGCAGTCTCCGTACCTTTGTCACCTGATAAGTTTATTGAAGTTAATAATGGCATTGATCCCACGTTATTTGACAAGATCTTCGAAGTTAAAACTAGCGATAAAGTGACCACTTTAGGCGGCAGTCCTATTCATGACAGTAACGGATATAAAAATGTTTCATCGATTCCATTTTTAGGCTCTATTTCGAATAAAATTCGTCGTCTTCTGATTAAAAATTATGGATTCAATACTGTCTTTTCCACGAAAAATAACTTCCACAAATATCTCATACACAATCTCAAGTACACAGTTGCTCCGATACACAATTCAGGAGTGTATAAAATCGCGTGTCCCGTTTATTATATACGACAAACTGGGCGGTCTTTTAATGTCAGGTACAAAGAACATTTGTTGGAAAAAAGAGGCACTATTGTACACAATTCCATTTTCGCTGATCAGCTAGTCATCTGCTAATTTCCGAACACAAACCGAAACGCGTTGAAGAAACTTCCATTTTACATAAAGAAAAGAAAGTTACTCGAAGAGCTAGAGTTTCAAGTATATTTATATGAACGGTAGCCTCATCCTCATGCACAATTACAACTACGTAACAATTTTTTTTTCAATTGTTTCAATTCACTGCTCGCGGAATTTTGATTCCTATGTTTTGACTATATTTTCCCTGTTTTTGGTTTCAAAATATTATTATCTTCTAACCTCATAGATATGTGCTGCTAAGGCTACCTTCATGCAATTATTTTCTGGATTGTACAGCTAATTTAAAAAGTTTTGTATGTCATTCTTTCCTTTACGTAATAGTAATTTCTATAAAGCCTAACAGATGGCTCTATTATACTTAATCTGCTTGCTTACTGTGTATTTTAAAAAAGACATTAGGCTCTCTGTATATTTTGCTTTTAAAATTAACTGTTCTTCTTTCAAGTATTTCTGTTATAATGTTTCAAATGAGCACATATTACTGTCCGCACCTGATAGGCGGCGCAAGTCATTGTTTTCGTGACAGCAATGGAAGCCTCTGGGCCGATCCGTTTGATGTCCCAGCTGATCACAAGTGGCAAAAACCAGAACTTTATGTATTTTACTTTTGACTTGAGCATAGCTACTCCAAATTCTGACAATTGCTTTCTCGCAATGTAATTTTACGTATGTAACCTTTGTGCGTCGTGAAATTTGTCATCTTGGTTAATATGTTTATTGTCATACCCAATTTCCTGCTCATTATTTTACAGGGTTTAGCAACATTTCATTCTGATGAAGACACCCGTAGTAGGTGTCGAAACCTAGGTCAGTGTACCTACAGTTTATGGGCAACCGGTTGGCTGTTTAATCCTATGTTGAAACTAGCATACGGTTGCTGAGTAACAGCCATGGTCAGATACCGCTGAACTATAAAAAAACTTGCTACACGAATACGAATTGGGTTTTCGGAAACATCACAGCACAACATCTGCTTTAGTGAAGGTAGCATCTTCTCAATTAGGGCCAGAGTTGAGTATCATGTGCATCTCAGACCTAATAAAAGCCTTTGACAATGTCGGCTTCGATATATTACTCGCCAAGCTTAGAAATCTAAATTTCTTTGCAATAGAAGTGGAATATTTTCGTTCGTAGATGACGTCTCGTTATCAATGCGTCATGCCCGACTTAATAACGTCGAAATGGAGACTGTTAGTATCAGGTTTCCCCCAGTATTCGGTATTAGGTTCTATACTCTTTTTATTGTATGTCAATAAGTTACATCGTGCAGTAAACACTTCCAATAAATGTTAATAAAGGTATCGAGAATTTCAGTGAAGAGCTGTGTGTAGGCAGTTTCCCACATCCGACTAGGTGAATACCGGGCTGGTACCCACGTACAACCTCAGTTACACGCTTCGCAGACATTTCTAAAAACGTTCTCACACTTTCACATGGGATAAAACTAGACGCAGACAAAATGGCACTGAGCACTATGGGACTTAACTTCTGAGGTCATCAGTCCCCTAGAACTTAGAACTACTTAAACCTAACCAACCTAAGGACATCACACACATCAATGCCTGAGGCAGGATTCGAATCTGCGACCGCAGCGGTCTCCCGGTTCCAGACTGTAGCGCCTAGAACCGGTCGGCCACTCCGGTCGGCTTAGACGCAGACAGACAGGGAGCATAAAATACCGTCCTGTGGCGGGGAAAGGAGGGGTGGGAGAAGGGGTTGCAACAAGAAGGGCATCTGGTCAACTTCTACCACTATCATTTCCGAATCCAGATTAACATGCTGATTTTGTGAAGATATGGATATCGCTGGGAAAAGAAGAGATCATAAACTACTAGTAAATAAACGTTTATTTCCTTCCAGGTTAAAACTATCTCATCATTATGAGGCAACATGAAATTTTTATTGCGATTTATATGGTATCAATATCGCTGTTGAGCCAGTAATTAAAAAAATTAAAATTATAACAATTCATTATGTGTCGTTGTCTTCAGATCAGTTTTGCAGTTCATCAGTATGCACAGTGTACTCCACATCACAGCAAAGACTATGGAAATAGGCAGTGTAGTATCGTTCTTCGAATACGTAAACTGATTTAACCTTCCTGAGGACAATGACGCGTTATGGGTTCTCATAATTTCAGTTTTATTTTTATTATTGATTCCAGAGCATTAATGACGCTATAAAGACTGTAATAACGATTTTTATACCTCCTGATGAGATCAGTTGCATTGAAACTAATAGCAAATAAAGGTTTGTCTATTAGCAGTTCATAATTTTTCTTTCTACAATGTAGTTTCTGAAAGGAAAGTTACGGTTCATTGTCCCGTTGAGTATGAGGTCGCCAGAGATGGAGAACGCTGTCGGATTGGGAAAGTAACGGGAGGGAAATCGGCCGTGTCATTTCAAAGATACCATCCTGGCCTTCACTTTACGTGGTTTAGGGAAACTAGGGTAAACCTCACTCTGGATAACCGGACCAGGATTTGAACCGCAGTCTTCCTAAATGCGAGTCCAATGTGATGACGGCTGCGCCACCTGGCGGGATAAGCGTTTTCTCCAGTAATGACTCCTTAGAAGCCAGTTCTGTATTACGACCATCACTCATCGGCTTATTGGAGGCGAGTTGAGTGCCAGCGCAGGAAAGTTCAGAGTTCATACGGAGGAATGGCCAACATATGTTTGTCTGCGAGAGTCGTGTACAGCTGAGCTTGCTAAAAAACTGACACAAGATACTGGAGTCTGCAGGGACGGACATTAGACAGAGACGCCTAAAGAGCTGGCCACAGCGTGCACCCACATGTTGCATGCGCAATCCGCGAGGCACGGAAAAGAAGGAAGGTCGGGGTTTAGCGACTTGTCGGTAGCGAGGTTATAAGATACGGAGCACATCTAGGATTGGTAACGATAGGGAGGAAATCATCAGAGTCTTTTTTTTTTTTTTTTTTTTTTTCGAACGTACGATTTCGGCTTTTGGTTTATGCGATCTAGGGAAACCACGAAATACACAACTGGCCATAAAAATCGCTACACCAAGAAGAAATGCAGATGATAAACGGGTATACATTGGACAGATATATTATACTAGAACTGACATGTGATTACATTATCATGCAGTTTGGGTGCATAGATCCTGAGAAATCAGTACCCAGAACAACCACCTCTGGCCGCAACAACGGCCTGGATACGCCTGGGCATTGAGTCAAACTGAGCTTGGATGGCGTGTACAGGTACAGCTGCCCATGCAGCTTCAACACGATACCACAGTTCATCAAGAGTAGTCACTGGCGTATTGTGACGAGCCAGTTGCTCGGCCACCATTGACCAGACGTTTTCAATTGGTGAGAGATCTGGAGAATGTGCTGGCCAGGGCAGCAGTTGAACATTTTCTATATCCAGGAAGGCCCGTACAGGACCTGCAACATGCGATCGTGCATTATCATGCTATAACGTCCACTGTTCAAAGTGCCGTCAATGCGAACAAGAGGTGACCGAGACGTGTAACCAATGGCACCCCATACCATCACGCCAGGTGGTGACGAATAGACGCTTCCAATGTGCGTTCACCGCGATGTCGCCAAACAGGGATGCGACCATCATGATGCTGTAAACAGAACCTGGATTCATCCGAAAAAATGACGTTTTGCCATTCGTGCACCCAGGTTCGTCGTTGAGTACACCATCGCAGGCGCTCCTGTCTGTGATGCAGCGTCAAGGGTAATCGCAGCCATGGTCTCCGAGCTGATAGTACATGCTGTTGCAAACGTCGTCGAACTGTTCGTGCAGATGGTTGTTGTCTTGCAAACGTCCCCATCTGTTGACTCAGGGATCGAGACGTGGCTGCACGATCCGTTACAGCCATGCGGATAACATGACTGTCATCTCGACTGCTAGCGATATGAGGCAGTTGGGATCCAGCACGGCGTTCCGTATTACCCTCCTGAACCCACCGATTCCATATTCTGCTAACAGTCATTGGATCTCGACCAACGCGAGCAGCAATGTCGCGATACGATAAACCGCAATCACGATAGACTACAATCCGACCTCTATCAAAGTTGGAAACGTGATGGTACGCATTTCTCCTCCTTCCACGAGTTACCACAACAACGTTTCACCAGGTAACGCCGGTCAACTGCTGTTTGTGTATGAGAAATCGGTCGGAAACTTTCCTCATGTCAGCACGTTGTAGGTGTCGCCACCGGCGCCAACCTTGTGTGAGTGCTCTGAAAAGCTAATCATTTGCATATCACAGCATCTTCTTCCTGTTGGCTAAATTTCGCGTCTGTAGCACGTCATCTTCGTGGTGTAGCAATTTTAATGGCCAGTAGTGTACATAAATCTGGATGTCTCGTCGGGGAATCGCCAGCCTCCTCAATGCGAGTCCAGATCCACACACACTATCTGATCAGAAGTATCCAGACATCACTATGTAATGCGGAATTGACGAATAGATGACACGAGAGTCGGACCTGTCAGTGTAAAAAGAGGACGAGAGTACTGAGTTGTGAGTAGAGAAGCAGTAACAGCATAATGGGTGGTCAGGAGAGTTCAGTGATGCAGAACGCCGACTGGTTATTGGATGTCACTTCAGCAACAAATCCATCAGGGACATTACCGTCCTCCTAAGGGTGCTCACGTCGGCAATGTGATTGCGAAGGGTGTAATCTTACCCACCCACACATCACCATTAAATTTCTCATAGTCTCTTCATTGCTTTCGAAAGCATCAAGATTTGTAAGACATACAAAAGAAAAACTTTCCACTTATCTTCATTTTATCTTCTTGTTGTTTGTTGCAGTTATTGCGTCTAAAGGTACATTCTTGCTGGTGAAATTTTTGATTTATTACGTTTTGGGTTCCTGATGACTAAATAAGTGATGAAGATTTGCCAGTATTATTCTTGAATTTTATTCTTTGTCACATTTTTCTATATCACGCCGAATTTACAATTTCCATTTTCATAACACCATCAATTACATTGTTGTAGACAAAATTAAGAAACACATGCGTTTCCGTCAGAGGCATGCCCAACACTACCCACATTCTGTGGTACTCACAATATTCGAAAGAGCTTACAAAGCTTAAGAGTTTACATACTTTCTTGGCAAAAGAAGAATCATCACCAAGTTATAACATTATTTTATAAATGAAATAAATTTAATAGTTAGCGTTAGATTGTGCAATTAATAAATAATATGAATTTTCTGTATGCCAGATATTTCGTAATTTCAAACAGTTCTACAAGAAGAATAATTTTAACTCTATCGATAGGAACAGCTTCACTTCTTTTTATACATTTTAGCCTGAAATAAATACATGGTACACCTGGCTGAAAATGACTTACAAGTTCTTGGCGCCCTCCATCGCTAATGACGGAATTAAGTGCGCTGTTGGCCCATACTTAGTCTTGAAGACAGCTTCAACTCTCGCAGGCATACTTTCAATCAGGTGCTGGAAGGTTTCTTGGGGAATGGAAGCCCATTCTTCAAAAAGTGCTGCACTGAGGAGAGGTATCGATGTCGGTTGGTGAGGCCTGGCACGAAGTCGGCGTTAAAAACATCCCGAAGGTGTTCCATAGGATTCAGGCCAGGGCTCTGTGCAGGCCAGTCCATTCCAGAGATGTTATTGTCGTGTAATCACTTCGCCATAGCCCGTGCAGTATGAACAGGTGCTCGATCGTGTTGAATGGTGCGATCGCCAACCCCGAATGGGAACCAAGAAGGTGCTTAAAACATCAATTTAGGCCTGTGCGGTGATAGTGCAGGGGGTGCAAGCCCCCTCCATGAAAAACACGACCACACCATAACACCACCGCCTCCGAATTTTACTATTGGCACTACACACGCTGGCAGATGACGTTCGCCGCGCGGGGTAGCCGCACAGTATATAGCGCCTTGCACGGTCCGTGCGGCTCCGCCCATCGGAAGTTCGAGTCCTCCCTCGGGCATGGGTGTGAGTTTTGTCCATAGCGCAAGTTAGTTTAAGTTAGATTGAGTAGTGTGTAGGCTTAGGGACCGATGACCTCAGCAGTTTGGTCCCATAAGACCTTATGACAAATTTCCAAATTTTCCAGATGATTTGTAACACCCCACCCGTCACTTATCTGGTTTTGGTGTGTGTTCACCCCAGGTAATTGACTAACAGATCAACAGAGAGTGCAAAACTTCCGCAATGTCGGATAACGCAAAGAAAGTAATAAGGCCCTGTGACTCCTGATTGAACTGCGGTGGCAGTGTTGACATTAATTGATTCAGAATTGATCCCTTTTAATTAAAAAATGGTGCACATTGATGTTATATTCAGCTATTGAACACCAGATGCAAATGTTGAACATAAAATTAATTAAGAAAGTGACTTGGGATTTCAGCTACTTGATTGAAAACAGATGCAGACGATTAACACAGATTTATTTTTTAACTCACGACCTTCAATCATCACATTACATGACTCTCCTAACAGGCAGTGGTAATAAATTGCGTTTGCGTGGAGTAAAGAGCGATAACTCAAAAGTAATTCCTACCGACTGACCCAGGCGTAATGCGAAGTGCGGCCTATGAAACCCTCGTGGAAACTTTGCCGACGTGATCCAACAAATTAATCAGTGGCCGGAGAGGGCGCAATACCACCGAATACAGCGTGGCGGAGCGGCGTCGTTGTGCAGGCGTCGGCCGACCTCGTGGTGCTGCAAGGCTGCGCTCGTCTATTCACTCCTAGCTATCTTGCTCAGTACATAGCTGAACCAAAACTTCCTATCTCCAAGCTCAATACTTCCATTTGCTAAGTCCTAAACTGCAGAGATGCTCACTCTTTCTCAAACAAGCTGAGTAAAGAACGCCACGACCGCACTCTAGGCAATCTGGGAACGGAGGACCTCTACAGAGACTTCTCCCAGTCCGCTCTTCGCCTCGGTTTCCCCTCCAGCAAAATCACTTATGCCAATTGCAGCGCAAGTCGCGTTAATTATGCGTCGCTTCCCAGCGCCGACCAATGCCTGTTCTGGGAAGTGAACAAATTCCCACAAAATTTCCCTTCCTCTCAGCTTCTGCTATTTAGCTCCTCCCAGGCCACCCATCAAGGTTAGCGCCTGCACAAACACCAATTTTTCCGGAATTCTGACTCCCAGGAGAGTACTTCAAATTCCATTGTCCTATGTTCCCATCGGAGGCCAGCGTATTTCATTCTGTCGCTCTTCACCTGATTTACTTCAGACTCTGCGGACCGTGAATTCAATGTGAAGTTGCTATAGTCACGAACACGCATATTTTGACCTCTGTTGACTGCTCCACCATAGCTTTGCACAGCTCTCTCACATGTTTCACTGAAAACGGGATGACGGACATTTATCAACAGGTGTACAAGTTCTCCGTCTGCTTCCCGATGCACCAGCGTGGGGTTGGGGCCAACCACCCACTCACTGTCACTCATCTTAAGGCAGCTGGAGGCTGCGCCCCGTTACCGCTTTCTCAGAGTTTGAGCCGCCCTAAGCTGCCTATTGTCGCTTCCCTTAGCTGCTCCCCCGGCGGCCACGGTCAATTCTGAGTACTTCCCTGGGATAAACTAGCCTCCAGTAAATCGACCCATTTCCACAAAGTTTTCATGTCGTGTGAATTACTTTAAAACCATCACCCGACATTAATTATTTCAATACAGCCATACTATACCCTCTACAAGATGCAGTGTGCCTTGTCAGTCATTTTTGTTCAGCCCTACTGTTCGCTCAACGTGAGTTAGGTGATCTTTAATGACTTCATGTAAGGGGCATCTTACAGATTCGCCATATGCATAACCTGCCATCGGATCGTCACATTGTGTGCCGTGATTCGTCACTCCACACATTGTTTTTCCACTGTTCAATCGTCCAATGTTTACGCTCCTTACACCAAGCGAGGCGTCGTTTGGTATTTACCAGCGTGATGTGTGGCTTATGAACAGCCGCTCGACCATAAAATCCAAGTTTTCTCACCTCCTGCCTAACTGTCATAGTGGATCCCGATCCAGTTTGGAATTCCTGTGTGATGGTCTGGATAGATGTCTGCCTGTTACAAATTACGACCCTCTTCAACTGTCGCCGGTCTCTGCCAGTCAACACTGCTTGGCCACTCCCGCCGGAGGCTCGAATCCTCCCTCAGGCATGGTTGTGTGTTGTTGTTAGCGTAAGTTAGTTTAAGTAGTGTGTAAGTCTAGGGGCCGATGACCTCAGTAGTTTGGTCCCTTAGGAATTCACACACATTTGAACATTTTTGAACAAACTGCCTTTAGTTATTTGCTTCGACGGAACATACCTCCACGAATTTTAAAGCAACTAAGAAAAGACAGAAAACAGAAAAAAATGATGAAATTTCTGCGTTTATTTCAGCGTATCACACCATTAAGTGACGTGGATCCTACAGTAAACTCACAGTTCCTCAGAACGTTCTAGACAAAATTCTCTAACTATACTATTGAGCTCGTATTCAGTGAGACATCTGAACGATTTTGCCCAAACCCACGTATCTTGGAAAAATTATACAGAGGATACCGAGATAAAAACTGCAAAAGCCAGTGCCGACAAAATTTGCACCCTCGCCGCAGACTAATAAAAAACCTGCAACCTACATGCAATATCAGTTTTTACTTCGTGTATAACATCAATTCCACGCAACATATAGATTGTCTCAGTTCATCAAAATACGGACAAATCAGTAACATTAGGACAGCAAGGCGTTATTCTAGTTTACTGGAGAACATTTTTCAGAGACAAACGTTGGTTGTATAACTGTGATTATAAAAAACTATTATAGGAAGTACACTACATTCCTATCCTTTTGAATGTATCTCAGTACGTACAACATTCGCAGTAACTAAACTGGGGTGGTAGCTATAGCTTACAGAAAGGCATTAGAATTTCTCTGTGTACTACAAAAAAATACAGAACTCTTTCCCTCAGATTTGAAAAAGAAATTTGTAAAAAACACGTGTGCTTCCAATTCTGAATACAGTGACGTTATTTTGCAAAGATGTTTCTAGTAAAGTTTACGGTTCTTGGAACTGTTGATGAACGTCTTTGTACGATATACAATGTATCTGTTACGTTCGTTATTTTGAGTATAGTCCGCCCCTGGTAGCTGAGTGGTCAGCGCGACGGAATGTGATACCTAACGGCTCGGGTTCGATTCCCGGCTAGGCCGAGGATTTTCTCCGCTCTGGGACTGGGTGTTGTGTTGTTCTCAGTCAATATTGTTATTCAAAATATCAGTGTCACATTAACAATGGAATTACTTGATTTGTTTGTGATCTAGATATGCCCAAAAGTGACTCGACTCATACATTTCACTACCATTAACATCAGTATTAATTACAATATTACAGTCATGATCGATTATCTACAACTTTATATAGCACCAAACTGTATTTGTAAGAGTCGAAGGAAGGGAAACAGAGACTATGACAGAGAAAGGGTAGATAAATTTTTGTAGCCTACCCGCACTGTTATTTAATCTGTTAACTGTGTAAGCACTAAGTGAAAATAAAGAGAAATTTCGATATGTAATTTAAGTCGAGGGAGAAAAAATAAAGGCCATAAGTTCAGCCGTCTTTGTAAGTCTACTAGAAACAGCAAAAGGCGAAGAAAATAGGTTATACGTAATTGATATTGTCTTGAAATGAGGTTATTAGATGGGCAATAATAATAGTAAAACAAGGGAAATGCGGTGCAGTCGAATTATGTTAGCTGAAGCTGAAAGAATTGGATTAGACAGTGCGGGGTTGAAAGCAGTGGTTTTGCAAGTTGGATAACAAAATAACTGAAGACGGCCAAAGGAAAGAGGATATAAAATGCAGACTTGCAAGAGCGAGAAAAGAATTTCTAGAAAACGAGAAGTATACTCTGTATTAATTCTGAATATAAATTTTAAGCCTTAGGAAACGTATTCTGAAACATTTTGCATGGGGTGATTCCTTATATGAAAGCGAAACATGGAAGGTAAATAGTACATACAAGACGAAGACAAAATGCTCTAAATGTGGTGCTAAAGAAGAACGCTGAATATTTATGGCTTATGGGAAGATCGAACGAAGAGGAACTGAATAGAAATGGGCAGGAAAGAGCTTAGTGGCACAACCTGACTAAAAGAAAGAATAGGTTCATTCAGCAAATAGGTAAATAATAATAAAATTCCTCTGTCAATTAACAGCATAGTACGTACTATAATGGTTTCTTCCTGAAAACCTTACATCAGTAGTCTGCAGTGCGTAATAGTAACATCATATCCTATTTCTGAGCACAACATCTCAGTCACTACAGAGTGAAGGTGCCTCAGCTTTTCAGGCAAGGAAAATGGAAGTTACGGTACACAAAAAGGAAATCAAATATTATCGTCATGATCTTTATGTCAGCAGGCAGTATGTGATAGCTAGTGTACTCCATGCAATCATTGGTATTGAGAAATGAATTAACAGTGCAACGCTAGATTCTTACACTATGAAATAATGTGTGTGTAGCGCGTGCAGTATTTGGTGTCGGGAAATTTACAAACGACGTAACGCTGCTTCTATAAAAAAAATCTTATACAAAACTGTGTTATACACTAGTAATAAACCGAACCGAAGATGCACACTGTCTTTAAAAAATGGTTCAAATGGCTCTGAGCACTATGGGACTTAACATCTATGGTCATCAGTCCCCAAGAACTTAGAAATACTTAAACCTAACTAACCTAAGGACAGCACACAACACCCAGCCATCACGAGGCAGAGAAAATCCCTGACCCCGCCGAGAATCGAACCCGGGAACCCGGGCGTGGGAAGCGAGAACGCTACCGCACGACCACGAGATGCGGGCACTGTCTTTAAAAGACTACTATTCTTCTCCTGATAACGGAGGCTCTTATACCCCATATGACCACTCTGATTTAGATTTTCCTTGATTTCCCTCAATTATTTCAGACGAAGGCACGGATGGTTCCTACTATAGGGCCACGGCCGACTTCCTGACCCATCCGTGTCAAACTAGGTTTGTTAACATGTGAATGCCTGTATATGGCCTATAAACTACATTTTTTGTTAAACTTTAGTAACACGTAATGTCGAATACCCCTGTATGAATGATTTACTGATGAGTACAACTGCTATTAGCCCTACTATACAACATTCCGTCGTCGACGAAGTCCTTAGACAGGGAGCAAGCTCAAATTGTAGAAGGGAATCGGCCGTGTCCCCTACGAAAGAAGCAGCCAGACATTTAACTTAAGCGGTTTAAGAAATCCACAAAAAATGTAAATCTGGATAGCCGGACAGGGATTCGAACCCCGTCCTCACGATTATAAGCCTAGCGTTTTACCACTGCGCCTCCTCGCTCCTTGATCGTTACTTATGTTTTCCTCATAAGGGATGCAGAAGAACACGGCGAAATGTTTGAAATATTCTATTACATTGAGTATACAAACTCGTGAATGGAATTTATATAACTGTGAGATTTCCATCGGTTTTTAAAAGGACGTATTTACGAGGGGACTTCAAAAAGTATGTTACGTATCATTACGGCAGGCGAGTAACTTTTACTGAATGCTGCACCACGCATCAGAGTAACGCAGATACATGGCATTATGGATCAACACACTCACCAAGTTCATATAAACAACGGTCGGAAAGTTCTACCAATTCCTCCATTCCTCCAGGACAGAAATCCACCCTTCGGTCATGGCCCATTCGAGAATCGCTGTATGAACGTTCTCATAGCCGGGAAAACTGCAATTGCGCCTGGGCATTGTCTTCTGTGGTCAATGTTGATGGCCTTCTTTCCTGATCAGCGTCATCAACGTCTATGCTGCCTTAGTCAAATTTCTGGCATCGTCTCAATACGGCTGGTCGCGACATTGCGTTACTTAAATTTTCCTTATAAGGGTTGCAAAAGAAAACGGCGAAATGTAACTTTTACTATTACTGCCAGAATTTCACGGTCAATCTGCGTGCAGTTTAGTTCGTTTTACTCACAAGAATCATACTGTCCCGTGTACTTCAACTTTGGAGTGCGTTTTTGCGGCCTCATTTCTATCGCACCCGGTGATGCACCGGTTACCTGTACCGCAGTAGAACTGCGTCTGCAGGAAACCCGGAACATGTACTGTCTTCTTGTCAGAATGCATTACTCCTGTTGCGCAATGGTCTTAGCGTGGGACGACGTGTGTGACTTATACTCATGTTCAGTAAAAACAGAACACCTTGAGCGACTACAGATAGGACGTTCACAATCACAGGACATGTACATTAGTACGTTCTACAGAAATGATTACCATTTGAACCATGTAGGTCCTCGGGTTCGAGGTCAACATTGATATCGCTGCGCAACACAACCTATTGTTAAAATGTGCCTGCGGCTCTTGTTGTCGCTATATACCGAAGGCAATGGTTCAGTGTGACTTGAGAAGATGTGCAGGATACCTCGCAGACATATGCGAACCGTCCAGTCCAATCGGTGAGTTTGAAAGAGAGTGCGTTACTGGCATCAGAGGATGTGATGTATTCATCCGGGTAATTGTTGCTCATGTGGGTTCAAATGGCTCTGAGCACTATGGGACTTAACTTCCAAGGTCATCAGTCCCCTAGAACTTAGAACTACTTAAACCTAACCAACATAAGAACGTCACACACATCCATGCCCGAGGCAGAATTCGAACCTGCGACCGTAGCGGTCACCCGGTTCCAGACTGTAGCGCCACCCCGTCCGGCTGCTCATGTGGGACGAAGTGTTTCGGCAGTGCAACTGGTGTGTGCAGAATGCCGTAGAACACGGCGAGATGGGTAAGGTCGCACCGCCCAGACCATCCCCCGCGTAGACTGACACCCAATCCAACGGCATTGTTCAAAAATGTTCAAATGTGTGTGAAATCTAATGGGACTTAACTGCCAAGGTCATCAGTCCCTAAGCTTACACACTACTTAACCTAAATTATCCTCAGGACAAACACACACACCCATGCCTGAGGGAGGACTCGAACCTCCGCCGGGACCAGCCGCACAGTCCATGACTGTAGCGCCTCAGACCGCTCGGTTAATCCCGCGTCCTCCACGGCTCTGGCGCAACAGTGAAACAGTGGAACACATCGTACACTATCAGAGGTGACAGTCCGTCACCATTTATTACGGACTGGTTTACGCTTGCATCTCCACTTCTCCGCCTACGTTTGACGAATGTGCAGAAACGTGCTAGATGGCAATGGTGTATGGAGCGAAGTCACTGGGGATAGGAATGGCATCAGCTAGTGTTTTCGGAAGAATCTAGGTTCTGTTTGACTGAAAATGATGGCCGCAATTTGGTTCGCCGTAGATAGAGGGAGCGGCATAACAGTGACCGTATTCACACAAGACATACAGCGCCAACTCAAGACTTTATGGCGTGGGGCGCTATTGGGTCCACCGCAAATCACAGTTGGTGTGTGTCCAGGGCACTGTGATCTGTGTGTCCTATATGAATGACATCCTCCGACCCGTAGTCATAGTCTTTCTGCGCAACACACCAAGCGCCAATTTTCAGCAAGACAATGTACGACCACATGTTGCTACACGAACACGTGGCTTCTTGCCGTCAAATGATGTCAGCCTTTTGCCATGGCTTTCCAAATCGCCAGAGTTGTCACCAATTTAAAATGGGTGAGATGAAACGTGTATTGCAGTGCTGTGACCCAATGCCAACTATCACAGACGAACTTTGGAAAAGCGTTCTTTTTTCTCAACATGAGTGTACTTTCTGAAGACCTTAAGAATTAATGTTTCACGGAAATCAAGGGCGGATATACGTAAAATTTATCGCACGCATCAAAAATGTTCACAGGAGAATTTAATCGAAGAATGAAAGGGAAAACTCGAAGTAGATTAAAATAGGACCAGCTTGATTTTCGAAGAATTAAGATC
Organism: Schistocerca serialis cubense; assembly: GCF_023864345.2. Taxonomy (NCBI): domain Eukaryota; kingdom Metazoa; phylum Arthropoda; class Insecta; order Orthoptera; family Acrididae; genus Schistocerca; species Schistocerca serialis. Next base: position 139,141,683 of record NC_064640.1, on the reverse strand, counting down.
TCTCGAGTAGCAATTTTAGCGCTACAGTTAAGAATAGAGGGCAGGTTTAAGAAAAATAAGGATGTCTTCAACGCATTTGTAGACTGGTAGAAGGTTTTTTGTAATGTACATTAGAATGGAATAAAATATTTTCCAATTTAGGTAGCTTGGTATCAAGTACGGGGATCCACTCTCTTTATGTGAAACGGAATGGAGTGGGCAGCATTGATGCAAGAGGCCAAAATCAGGAAAATGTGTAAGGCAGGGTTATTCATTGCCACCTCAGATACTTAATTCCTGTGTGGAAGGTGAAATGGAGAAACTAAATAATTAGATCGATATTGGAGTGGTTTTTCATGGACAGAAAATCAGAATGATACACTTCGCTAAGTACAAAGCGGCAGGTGACGAAAGTGAACAGAAATTTAGTAGTGTGCTTAAGGAAAGGGAGTGAGTGCAATGTTGCAGGGTAGGCTGTGAGGAGAAGTATTTTTTGAGAAAAAATCCGATATGTTGCGCCGTTTCCGAGTTAATTAGCATTGAAGTTAGCCAATCATGCCGTTGCGCGCGCAAATTCAAGCAGACCGTCAGAGACGGTGTTTCCAAAGGTATGCTTCGTTTGGTTTCGTACAACCGAACAGGAAAGCGATAGCAAAATTGGACATGGCGCGGTAGTAAGAATCGAACCTGAACCAAAGGCTCAACAGACTCGTGCGGTATGATCTACGTTGTGAGAATAACTGACACTAATTGTATCTGGCGGGCGCTTGAGTATGTGCACGCAATGGCCTGACTCGATAAATTCAATGCCAATTAACTCTGAAACGGCGCAACGTATCGAATTTTTTTCTTAACAATTATTTCTGCGTATAAGCTACCCTGTAACACCCTTACAAGCTTTTCAGACTGTTTCTGACCGCCATGTATAAACAAAATGAAAACTAAGCGAATGCTGTGTGTAACAGGTGGAGATACTGGAGGGCTAAGTGTCAAACCTGGACAAGATACTATCGAAGAGATGGATGAATTCTCCTATCTAGGAAGTAAAATATATAAAGAAGGAACTTGTAAGGCAGACATGTGTAGTGTTCACGATATATCGTGACAAACACTGATAGGTTACGCAGAGCGACACCAAGCAAGCAGGAATATATGTTATAATTTTGTATTATAGTATTATAGAGTTAATGTTTTGAAAATGTTTGGTTTTTGTTTGTTTCATGACCCACAATGGAGTTCGGAAAGGTGTTCCAATGCTGTTCTCACGAGGCGGCAGAGGATGTACAGCGCAGTGTTGAGGTCCAACCGACGACCAACGGGCAGCAGACGACCTGGAACACATTGTTCAGACAGAATTTAATTATTAAAATTATTAAGAATTAAAAATAAATGAACATAAAATTGTGTTCATTTCTGTATCTGATGTCCGACAGTTAACATTAAAAACTATGATTTATCGAATCTGCACGTGTTGGTGATTGATAGCATGAAATAAGTTCTGAGATGACATATTAACATAGGTCAGCTGCAAGACTTAATTGATACGGCAATCTTTAATTTTTAGAGTTTCTAGTTCCATGTAGATTACCCAGGAAACTTTAAAGGACTACTCTTATAGCGCAGGGGAAATTATTAGGAGCTTAAACTGACAGTTTACTGACAAGAAGCGTTCGTATGCACAAAACAGGATCGGAAATGTAGCAGTATCTATGAAACGTAATATTACGAAGATTTAGACTGATTATCTTGCCCTCCAGTATTCAACGTGTACTGAACTCTAATGACGTTAATGAATGTTTAACCAGCTTAGTAGTGTTCCGATTGTTAGACGAAAATCAGTGAACGATATTACTACGATCGTGAATTCAGTGCATGTGAGTTACGCCTAGTGAACCGAATAGAATTATTAATGCTTACGTACTCAAGAAAAGGCGTATTGTTAAATACTTCATTACAAAAGTACATGAAAAAGGACATTGACAAAAGAGATAATCATGTTGCTGAAGCATCGATGTATGGAGTCTTCCTTTATTTCACAATATCGCGAACTTTTCCTACGAACGTAATTCAACGTTGTAGTCCAAATTGTTCATGAGCCTACTCCTGGTCAGCGAAGAGGATCTGTTATTCTGGAATCGTATTTTAATGGAAGAAGATTTGACTTATAAGAATATTATTAAGGGTGCGTCTGAATGCTGCTTACACTACGATTTGAACCTGCGGCGTGACGACACACGAGCAACTATAAGAGAAATAAAAGTCACCCCGTAGTTGACATCAGGAGGGAGGGACAGCGCACATAGTAGCAAAGACTGCAAAAAGCAAAAGTGGTTTCTATAAAAACAAATCGCTGCTAACATCAAAAAATAACGAAGATAATATGGAAGACATATATGAAATATTTAAAAGCATTTGATATGCGATGTCACAGAAGAATTTAGATCAGATGTACTGATTGAGCAAGAAATGATGATAGCCTGAACGAATCAACATGTGAAAATGCCCAATAAAGCACATAATGAAACGAAGGAGTATAATCGTAGGGCACATATTACGACTTGAGTCGTTGCGAAACTATAGTTGAAGGGATGATAGAAGCAAAGAATTGCAGAGGCAGACTTAGATATGATTATGCAGTAGTTACGCTGACATCAAGTGTATGGCTGGAAAGCGAGTGAGCAGAGTGCTGCGTCTACCCAAGCCTGATGACCGAAACGTCAAAAGTTTGAGTGTCGCCGCAACTCTATAGATGGTTAAGTGTAAAGGATATTTCGCATACGCGAAGGTTATGCGAATGGGCGATGGATCTTTTCAAAGGCGTAAAGGAGGTCAGGAGTGGGCGTTAAGAATGAGGCCGTGAGCGAGCGCGGGGGAGTTGGCGCTGCAGGGGTGGCGCGGGGGTGGAGCTACAGGTGAATGAGGGGAGGCGGTGCAGGCGGCCGTGAAAAATCCCAGCAACAGGTGGCCTGCCACCACAGGGAGGGATGTTTGCCTCTCATCTGATAGGGGGTGCCAATTCCACCCTCGCTGCCAGCCAGGGGCGGAAGAAACTGCTGCCCTCCATCCGTTCAGCAACTGCGTCACTGATTTACGGGAGCAGAAGGGCCTGACCTAATGTCGGTCACCCCAGCGTTAAAGCTCGTCTTCTTTAAAATACGAAACCAACGTTTAACAGTTTCCAGATTCAACAAGAGCGTAAAACAGATGCATAATACTGTAAATGTCTTATGCTCCATCTTCAGGGTCACGACTGAAATCGCTAGACAGTTTGCCATAAAATGATTGCGAGTAATTTTCTTATCGTCTCCTAGCAACAAGCTGCAAATCAGATCACACCCTTTTTTATGGTTACTTCGTGGAAAAAAAGGTATCAATACTTCGTGGAAAAAAAGGTATCAATAAATGACTGGTACATGTCAACACTATAAACTACTCAAAGTGATTATACCATAATAATAATTATTATAATAATAAAAGGAATCGTAACATCATACAAAAATCCACATATGACGTACACAGTGTCTTTAGATAAATAGGTCAAACATATTTATGTGGTTCAACGCAACATTTTATCGTAGTGCACTCTTCTAGGTTGACAACAACACTGCAGCCGGTGTCGGCAGAGGAATCTTTGCGTTAACGAATGCGCTGATAAAGTATTTTTCTTGTGTCTTGTATCTGGTACACAAGAATAGTAGATGATTCACGCTTCCTTCTTCATTGCATAAATCACATAATGGAGATTCCTTTAATCCTAATCAGAAGATGTGGGTTGGGAACTTGCCATGGTTTACGCGCATGCGTGTAATCGTCCTCTGCTCTTATTCCAATGTATAAACCAAGGGGATAATGCTATTTTAGGTTGTACTTGCTATACTGTACTCCTTTTGACATCTTGATCGAGTCTCACAGCGCCTGTTTTTTTACTGATTAAGCTCAGCATTTCTTGATAACGAAGTCTATTGTTTAGGATTTCGCCTTGGTTCATTGCTCACTTTAGCTGTCTGTGATTTCATTACAAAAGATGTCATTTGTGCCTTGGAATTCAAAAGCAGTTTGTTACTATTCCAGATTGCTTATTTGTAATGACTTCTTTAATAATGCCTATAACTACAGGCGACACACTTTTGTTCCGTTTTGATTTTTTTCAGGCTCTTTAGTACATTACGGGAATCCGTTAATTTCACTGTACTGCATCGTGTGCAAGATCTGCCATACTTTACTGCTTCTCTAACGGAGATGATTTCGTGTAATTTGTTGTTGCCTCCTTAAGTAGTGAATACAGGGCTTGATAATTTTCTGCAGGGCTGTATAGCGGACATCCTAGTTCGTCTGCTTATCTAGTTTTCGATCCATCGATATAAATCTTCGCCGAATTCCGGAGAATAGTAATGAGCGAAATGTTGATTTCAGTCTGTTGCAGATTCTTAATAGAGTATGATATTATCAAAGATTAATACATTTTCTTCCCGGTAGCTGAATTTACATCCTATCCGCCGTAAGATATCATCACATGGGTCTTTGTTCGTTGCTTTCTCTCGAAAGAATATAAAGTAAGTAACAACATGCGAAAACAAACCATTATTTATTATTATTATTATTATCATTATTATTACTATCTTCATTATCATTATCGTCCGCATCCGTAGCTGAGTGGTCAGCGTGGCTGACTGCCATGTGGAGGAGCTAGGTTCGAGTCCTCGTGTTACCAAGGATTTTTCCCTCGGTGGGAGGAATGGGACGTAATGCACTCAGCCTCGTAATGCCAACTGACGAGCCACGTGATCGAGTAGCAGCGGCACCAAGAAGTAGCGTCCGGGTGTGCGGTGTACAGATTCCTACCTATCCGTACTGTATCCACATGATGCCGCTGGCTGATGGATGACATGGCGGTCGGTCGGCGCCGATTGCCCATTTCGGCTATAGCGGCGGTGCTTACTATTATTAAGCTGTATAAGCCATACAGATTTTTCGACTCAGAATGAACAACAATGATGCACTTTGCTCTGTTCTCACATTTAATTTTCCAGTTTCTACACTGCCTTAATTTTTCCAAATCACTTTCCCTTACGTAGGCGTCCAAGAACTCGTCTTCTAGTGTGAAGTTCTTCTGTCACTCATTTGATGGTATTGTTTGTTGGTGCTCCAATGACATGCCCTAGCATCTGCAATCTACTAGCTTTACTTTTTGCTACTGCACTCCTGGAAATGGAAAAAAGAACACATTGACACCGGTGTGTCAGACCCACCATACTTGCTCCGGACACTGCGAGAGGGCTGTACAAGCAATGATCACACGCACGGCACAGCGGACACGCCACGAACCGCGGTGTTGGTCGTCGAATGGCGCTAGCTGCGCAGCATTTGTGCACCACCGCCGTCAGTGTCAGCCAGTTTGCCGTGGCATACGGAGCTCCATCGCAGTCTTTAACACTGGTAGCATGCCGCGACAGCGTGGACGTGAATCGTATGCGCAGTTGACGGACTTTGAGCGAGGGCGTATAGTGGGCATGCGGGAGGCCGGGTGGACGTACCGCCGAATTGCTCAACACGTGGGGCGTGAGGTCTCCACAGTACATCGATGTTGTCGCCAGTGGTCGGCGGAAGGTGCACGTGCCCGTCGACCTGGGACCGGACTGCAGCGACGCACGGATGCACGCCAAGACCGTAGAATCCTACGCAGTGCCGTAGGGGACCGCACCGCCACTTCCCAGCAAATTAGGGACACTGTTGCTCCTGGGGTATCGGCGAGGACCATTCGCAACCGTCTCCATGAAGCTGGGCTACGGTCCCGCACACCGTTAGGCCGTCTTCCGCTCACGCCCCAACATCGTGCAGCCCGCCTCCAGTGGTGTCGCGACAGGCATGAATGGAGGGACGAATGGAGACGTGTCGTCTTCAGCGATGAGAGTCGCTTCTGCCTTGGTGCCAATGATGGTCGTATGCGTGTTTGGCGCCGTGCAGGTGAGCGCCACAATCAGGACTGTATACGACCGAGGCACACAGGGCCAACACCCGGCATCATGGTGTGGGGAGCGATCTCCTACACTGGACGTACACCACTGGTAATCGTCGAGGGGACACTGAATAGTGCACGGTACATCCAAACCGTCATCGAACCCATCGTTCTACCATTCCTAGATCGGCAAGGGAACTTGCTGTTCCAACAGGACAATGCACGTCCGCATGTATCCCGTGCCACCCAACGTGCTCTAGAAGGTGTAAGTCAACTACCCTGGCCAGCAAGATCTCCGGATCTGTCCCCCATTGAGGATGTTTGGGACTGGATGAAGCGTCGTCTCACGCGGTCTGCACGTCCAGCACGAACGCTGGTCCAACTGAGGCGCCAGGTGGAAATGGCATGGCAAGCCGTTCCACAGGACTACATCCAGCATCTCTACGATCGTCTCCATGGGAGAATAGCAGCCTGCATTGCTGCGAAAGGTGGATATACACTGTACTAGTGCCGACATTGTGCATGCTCTGTTGCCTGTGTCTATGTGCCTGTGGTTCTGTCAGTGTGATCATGTGATGTATCTGACCCCAGGAATGTGTCAATAAAGTTTCCCCTGCCTGGGACAATGAATTCACGGTGTTCTTATTTCAATTTCCAGGAGTGTATATCCGGTTATTTTCTTACATTATACATTTCAGCATTATGTAATATTATCCGGTCATTAGTCTGTCTCTTTTCCCTAAGATTTTTCATTCAAATATCCTTAATTTGATGTCTGATTTGTTTGTATAAAACTCTGATTTCCTAGAACGTAGCCTGTACGTGAAAACTGTCATGAGACCACAGCTACGTACGTTATAGCCTTTTGAATTCATGACTGGATTTCGAATTCTTTAGAGTTGTCAGAAGTTGGTGCTAGAATAATGAAATTCATTTATCGTTGCAAAGATTGTATTACTATATGCAATGTATTATTACTTTCTGGAAGACGAATTTGAGTTAAGATGAAGTACATTGTTTTACCTGTAAGCATTCAATTCCTATGACTTACGTAACATTCATTAATTATGCCATAAGAGCATTTAATCCATTTTAATTGCTAATTAATAGAGCAATGTTGTCAGCGTATGGGTGGATATCAGTGCTGTACTTAACTGTGCTCCATTTTATAATAACTACGCTTTTTCAATTATTTCTTTAATTACAACATTAAATAAAACTGAAGCTACTGTATACCATTCTCTGAATCCTGTTTCGACCTAGAACCCCCACTGATTTTACTTGTATATATTGTTTTGTATTACATTTAATAATTTGTGAGGGGTACCAAAATGGCGTGCATTTCCATAAACATACAAGATGCCCGGACAATGGTAATGTGGGAATTACCTGCGATTAATTTCTATCCCAAAGTGACCCTTGACACAGAATCACCCTTACGAAACGCTACTGTAATCTGTGTGCAACGAACTACATAAAAGCGTTAGTTTGTGACACTAGTACTCGACCTAAGCTGGAACACTTGTGGTAAAACATTAAATAATATGTAGAATCCCACTGAAAAAGGCTACAAGTTCTTAAGTGATCAGAGAATACTAATTTACACAAAATGAAAGGTTATTCGTGCTAATAATGGATGGGTTCCCCAGTTTCAGGAGCCTTGACAAGTAATTTTTATAAACCTCATTGAACAGATCATCTTCACAAAAAGAGTAGCAAAAGACTACAACGTATTATATTGGTTCAGGTATGTGGATGACATCCTTTTATTGTCTTGTGACAGCCAGAGCGAGAGCACCAGCAGCAGCGAGTACTGTTTGTATAAAGCGTTTATTTTGCATTTTGTTTACGACCATCCACTAAGGAAGGGATTCTATTTGTGTTTATCTGCTCTGCATAGTAACTAACAGTTCTTGATAAAACTTTACGTAGTTTTCGTGTTAGATTTCTTAGTGTTTTCTTGATCGTTTAGAACAGAAAGCGCCCTAAAACCGTCTTTTGTTTGTTTCGCGGCCGTTAGCCACTAGTCACTTGAATCAGCAGTTGTCTTGTGACAGCCAGAGCGAGAGCACCAGCAGCAGCGAGTACTGTTTGTATAAAGCGTTTTTGTACTTATTTGCTGCGCTTAGCTTTTAAATAGTTTTTCTGGGAAAACCTAGCGTAGTTTTCGCGTCTCGTATTTCAGTGAGTGTTTCTTGATTATCAGAGTAGCTCATCAGAAGATTATCTTGGGAATTTGTCACCGTATAGAGTAGGGTAAACATAGTCATGTGTAGGGACTGTGGTTGTTGTGAGCGGACGCAAGGAGAATTGGCCACTCTTCGGGGGCAGGTGGAGGCTTTGTCTGTTAGGCTCATCGAGCTCGAGGCGCAGGCGTCGGCTCGTAGTGGCGTTGGGGCAACTGTGGTGAGACCTATGCCTACTTCGGTGGCCTTGGAATCACATGGAACCCCTGATGTCGCTGCGTCTTCCGGCAGTGAGCATCTTACCGGTCAGCCATCACTCCAGGGTGAATGGCGGACAGTGGTGGGCTCGCGCGTGCCTGGCCGAAAGGCAAAGGTGGGATCTGGCCGCGTGGCAGCTGCCTTACCCCTTTCCAACAGGTACGGGGTGCTTCCTAGTGGTGATGACATCGTTTCCGAGCCACCACAGGATGCCTCGCCTATTGGGCCAGTGGCCGATTCTCCGGCAAGGTCCCGACAGTCACAGAGGGCGGGCCTATTAGTTATAGGGAGCTCCAACGTTAGGCGGGTTATGGAGCCCCTCAGGAAAGTAGCGGGTAGGTCGGGGAAGAATGCCAGTGTGCACTCGGTGTGCTTGCCGGGGGGTCTCGTCCGTAATGTGGAGGAGGCCCTTCCGGCAGCTATTGAACGCACTGGGTGTGACCGGCTGCAGATAGTAGCACATGTCGGAACGAATGACGCCTACCGCTTGGGTTCTGAGGCCATCCTTGGTTCCTTCCGGCGGCTGGCTGATTTGGTGAAGACAACCAGCATCGCACGCGGAGTGCAAGCTGAGCTTAATATCTGCAGCATAGTGCCCAGAGTCGATCGCGGTCCTCTGGTTTGGAGCCGTGTGGAGGGTCTAAACCAGAGGCTCAGACGACTCTGCGACTATAATGGTTGCAAATTCATCGACCTCCGTTATTGGGTGGAGAACTGTAGGGCCCCCCTAGACAGGTCAGGCGTGCACTACACACCGGAAGCAGCTACTAGGGTAGCAGAGTACGTGTGGCGTGCACACGGGGGTTTTTTAGGTTAGAGGGACCCCCCCTTGGGCGAAACGATAAAATACCTGACGGCTTACCAGAGAGGACATTATCATCGTTGATAAAGAACGTCCGTCCTCAGAGACCAAAAACAGGAAAAGTTAACGTAATATTGGTAAACTGCAGGAGTATCCAGGGCAAGGTTCCTGAATTAGTATCTCTTATTGAAGGAAATAGTGCGCATATAGTATTAGGAACGGAAAGTTGGTTAAAACCGGAAGTGAACAGTAACGAAATCCTAGACACAGAATGGAATATATACCGCAAGGATAGGATAAACGCCAATGGTGGAGGAGTATTTATAGCAGTAAAGAATTCAATAATATCCAGTGAAGTTATTAGCGAATGCGAATGTGAAATAATCTGGGTTAAGTTAAGTATCAAAGGTGGGTCAGATATGATAGTCGGATGCTTCTATAGACCACCTGCATCAGCAACCGTAGTAGTTGAGCGCCTCAGAGAGAACCTGCAGAACGTCGTGAAGAAGTTTCGTGATCATACTATTGTAATAGGGGGAGACTTCAATCTACCAGGTATAGAATGGGATAGTCACACAATCAGAACTGGAGCCAGGGACAGAGACTCTTGTGACATTATCCTGACTGCCTTGTCCGAGAATTACTTCGAGCAGATAATTAGAGAACCAACTCGTGAAGCTAACGTTTTAGACCTCATAGCAACAAATAGACCGGAACTTTTCGACTCCGTGAATGTAGAAGAGGGTATCAGTGATCATAAGTCAGTGGTTGCATCAATGACTACAAGTGTAATAAGAAATGCCAAGAAAGGAAGGAAAATATATTTGCTTAACAAGAGTGATAGGGCACAAATCGCAGAATATCTGAGTGACCACCATCAAACGTTCATTTCTGAGGAAGAGGATGTGGAACAAAAATGGAAAAAATTCAGAAACATCGTCCAGTACGCCTTAGATAAGTTCGTACCGACTAAGGTCCAAAGCGAGGGGAAAGATCCACCGTGGTATAACAATCATGTACGAAAGGTACTACGGAAACAATGAAAGCTTCATCATAGGTTTAAGAGTAGTCGAATCATAGCTGATAAGGAAAAGCTGAACGAAGCGAAAAAGAGCGTAAAGAGAGCAATGAGAGATGCATTCAACGAATTCGAACATAAAACATTGGCAAACAATCTAAACAAGAACCCTAAAAAGTTTTGGTCATATGTAAAATCGGTAAGCGGATCTAAATCCCCTATTCAGTCACTCGTTGACCACGATGGCACCGAAACAGAGGACGACCGAAGAAAGGCAGAAATACTGAATTCAGTGTTCCGAAACTGTTTCACTGCGGAAAATCGTAACACGGTCCCTGACTTCAGCCGTCGCACGGACGCCAAAATGGAAAATATTGAAATAAACGATATCGGAATTGAAAAACAACTGCTATCACTTAGTAGCGGAAAAGCATCCGGACCAGACGAGATACCCTTAAGATTCTTCAGTGATTATGCTAAAGAACTTGCCCCCTTTCTATCAGCAATTTATCGTAGATCGCTGGAAGAACGTAAAGTACCTAGCGACTGGAAGAAAGCGCAGGTCGTTCCCATTTTCAAGAAGGGTCATAAATCAGATGCGAATAATTATAGGCCTATTTCGCTTACGTCAATCTGTTGTAGAATAATGGAACATGTTTTGTGTTCTCGTATTATGACGTTCTTAGATAATACAAATCTCCTTCATCATAACCAACATGGATTCCGCAAACAGAGATCATGTGAAACTCAGCTCGCCCTATTTGCCCAAGAAATTCACAGTGCCGTAGACACTGGCGAGCAGATTGATGCCGTATTCCTGGACTTCAGGAAGGCATTTGATACGGTTCCGCACTTACGTTTAGTGAAAAAAATACGAGCTTACGGAATATCGGACCAGGTTTGTGATTGGATTCAGGATTTCCTAGAAGAAAGAACACAACATGTCATTCTTATCGCTTCAAAATCTGCAGATGTAGAGGTAATTTCGGGAGTACCGCAGGGAAGCGTGATAGGACCTTTACTGTTTACAATATACATAAATGACTTAGTTGATAACATCGGTAGCTCCGTGAGGCTATTTGCAGATGACACGGTTGTCTACAAGAAAGTAGCAACATCAGAAGACTCGTACGTACTCCAGGAGGACCTGCAGAGGATTAATGCATGGTGTGACAGCTGGCAGCTTTCCCTAAACGTAGATACATGTAATATAATGCGCATACATAGGGGCAGAAATCGATTCCAGTACGATTATGCCATAGGTGGTAAATCATTGGAAGCGGTAACGACCGTAAAATACTTAGGAGTTACTATCCGGAGCGATCTGAAGTGGAATGATCATATAAAACAAATAGTGGGAAAAGCAGGCGCCAGGTTGAGATTCATAGGAAGAATTCTAAGAAAATGTGACTCATCGACGAAAGAAGTAGCTTACAAAACGCTTGTTCGTCCGATTCTTGAGTATTGCTCATCAGTATGGGACCCTTACCAGGTTGGATTAATAGAAGAGATAGACATGATCCAGCGAAAAGCAGCGCGATTCGTCATGGGGACATTTAGTCAGCGCGAGAGCGTTACGGAGATGCTGAACAAGCTCCAGTGGCGGACACTTCAAGAAAGGCGTTACGCAATACGGAGAGGTTTATTATCGAAATTACGAGAGAGCACATTCCGGGAAGAGATGGGCAACATATTACTACCGCCCACATATATCTCGCGTAATGATCACAACGAAAAGATCCGAGAAATTAGAGCAAATACGGAGACTTACAAGCAGTCGTTCTTCCCACGCACAATTCGTGAATGGAACAGGGAAGGGGGGATCAGATAGTGGTACAATAAGTACCCTCCGCCACACACCGTAAGGTGGCTCGCGGAGTATAGATGTAGATGTAGATGTAGAATAGACGAACCAGAAACAAAAATTGAAAAACTACATACTGACATCAACAAAATATATAAAAATATAAAATTCAAAATTGAAGGAGAACAGAATAACCAAATTAACTTTCTGGATACAGCATTAAAAAAAAAAAAGACATCTTCAGGCTTTTCACCGCCATTATGGCTGCTGGTGGCTGCAGAAGGAGCTAGAGAGCAGTGACAACAGTACTTCTACGAATCTAGCTCCGTCTGCCGCCACCAGGAACCTTAATGGCTGTGAAAAGCCTGAAGATGGTATGAGGAAAGGGTCGAAACCGGTTGCAAACAAATAAAAACTCTGGAAACGCGATCGAGACTGTGTGTGAGATACAAATAGTTTTGCATCACTTGTCATGGTACAAAATCAGGTGATACACTGTTTTAACGGACCGTTGTCCACTTACGATTCTGGCGTCCCAAAACTTCGTTTCCTTCCTTGGTACACAGTCGAAGATGTTGTGAGACATTACACTATTGCGCTATTTATAGATGTAGAAATAAGCTTCAGTACCAACAACAACCTAAGCAGGAAGCTCATTCACAATATGAAACCTCCAGATACAGATCTTGATGCATCTGACATTTACAAAATTACCTGCAACCAATGCGACAAATACACCGCAGAAAAAAATTAGTTCGCCTGGAAAGATGACGTTGATTTTGATCCGATGACGTCATATGCCACCTGGTGGATAGTGGATGTACTGACAATGTTCTCATCGTCGTCCGCCAATAAATAGGATAGCGGCATAGCTACCAGAGCACCATCTGTGTCTACCCTTTAATATGGAATGTTCACAGCAAAAAGCTCAGTGTGATGCAGGCATGTTAAGAAACCATGCCAAGGAGACGCACTCGTGCTACCTACAGCCAACCGAGCGAGTTTGCAATGGGAGACATTGTGGCCTTCCGACTGGTGGGATGGTCCTCTCAGAGAACTGCCACGCAAGTTGCACGTGCTGCGTCAGTTGTGCAACGATGCTGGTATCAGTGGTCACGTGAACATTCTCACACCCATAGACGAGGTTCTGTTCGTCCACCCAGTACGGACGCCCCCCAGGACTGTCGTACTGTAAGGGCAGCAGTGGTAAATCGTACAGCTACCACAGCGCTGAAGATTAGATGGGTAGATCACGTAACTAACGTGGAGGTATTGAACAGAATTGGAGAGAAGAGAAATTTGTGGCACAACTTGACCAGAAGAAGGGATCGGTTGGTAGGGCATATTCTGAGGCATCAAGGTATCACCAATTTAGTATTGGAGGGCAGGGTAGAGGGTAAAAATCACAGAGGGAGACCAAGAGATGAACACACTAAACAGATTCAGAAGGATGTAGGCTGCAGTAGGTACTGGGAGATGAAGAACCTTGCACAGGATAGAGTATCATGGAGAGCTGCATCAAATCAGTCTCTGGACTGAAGACCACAACAACCACAGCACATGTAAGATGGCTTGTGACCCCTGACGTGTCAACTCGAACTGTTGCGAACAGGTTACTAGACTACCAGACTGTCAATACCGTGAATATCGATGTAAAATGAAATAGTCGATACTCACTCACACACTACCCGGCCGCCATATTTTGTTAGGTGCGTAGTGTTTACATGTATGTAGAAAAATATGTGCAGTGAATTACGTCGAAAAACAGGGTCAAAATAAATAGTGCAGTAGTTTCAAGTCTAACAACAGCCCCACCAGTGTACCAAGGATGCAAACGAAGCTTTGGGACGCCAATAACGTAAGTGAATAACTACGAGATAGAAAAGTGTATCACACGATTTTCGCACTGTAATAACTGATGCAACACTACCTGCAAGTCACACAAGCTGTGGTGTCAATTATAATAAGCAACGAGACACTGCTACACAGCAGCAGAACACGTCAATGGACATCAATTTTTGGTCAATCACTGCCCTCCTCCCTTCATCCAAATACCCCAACAGCCATACCAGCGGCTAACAATCAGCAAGAAGTCCTATGTTAATTTAGTTTCAGACATTTTTTTTAAGCAAAAATTTTCTATGCATATGAAGACCTGAAGATCAGTATAACATGCTCGGAAATCGTTGCAATATGTGAAACTAAGTATAAAACAAAAAGTGATTGGTAGCAGAAGATACCTATAAGTAATTACTCCGTTTCCTTATTATTCGGCGTTGCGTATAGCCTTATTGGGGTATGAAATCACGAACTTCCACATAAGACAGTAATCGGTCTTCTGTTCGAAACATAAATCTTAAGTTATAAATATTGTAATTACTCCGAAACTAGTGATCAGATTTTGAAGACTGAAATGCCATTGAGTTTATCTCTTTTAGACCTATGATACTAGTAGCAGAAATTATTACAGTTCCACCTGAAAAAGCGAAGTTGATACCCATATCTATGTAATTAATATAGCTATAAAAAGAGACTACGTGTCGTTTATTGAGAACTTCTTCACAATTCATCTTGGTGCAAACAGAATTACAATATCTTACACGGTTCCGTAAATCTTAGAGGTGAGTATATAAGCTGAATCACCGCATATCTTCACTTTACGGACTGGGCAAAATGTCTGTTGTGGTTTCATCTGAGGAGTTGCTCTCATTTTTTTTTCGAGCTATTCCAAAGTCTCTTCGTCCTTTAGGTCTTTTCCCCACCATTTTCCCTCTCCCTTCCCCTCACCCCCTCACCCGCTCCACTATCTCCCTCTCCGTCTCTCGTCTCCCTCTCTCTCGCCCCCCCCCCCCCCCTCAGTCTCCCTCTCCCTATCTCTCTGTATGTATGTGTGTGTGTGGCTGTATGTGTGTGTGTGGGTGTGTGTGTGTGTGTGTGCTGAAAACAAGCAATGGCTGGCCACCTTTATAGTTTTTTCAAGAACCATAACCTGCCTAGGTTGCAAAACTGTGTCACATTATTAAAATAGTTGCAGTCATATTCAGAAGCACAATCCTGAACGTTACATATGCACTGCTTATACAGCTAATGAAGCAACACGTATGTAACTTGTAGGATGGGAGCAGCCCTATACTAATGATATGATGTTGTGATCTAGAGCCGGCCGTTGTGGCTGAGCGGTTCTAAGCGCTTCAGTCTGGAACAGCGCGACCACTACAGTCGCAGGTTCGAATCCTGCCTCGGGCATGGATGTGTGTGATGTCCTTAGTTAGGTTTAAGTAGTTCTAAGTTTCAGGGGACTGATGACCTCAGATGTTAAGTCCCATAGTGCTCATAGCTATTTGAATTATGATACGCTGTTACGCCAAAGCGAAAGAGATTGAGCTTTCCCTATGTGCAATAACTACGCATACATTTACATTCTTATTTCTTTACGTGTCTTCACCATGTTGTAGTAATTTTCAGACCGTAGCCTGTTTCGATACAGCTCTCCATAGTAGCCTGTCCTGTACAAGTCTCCTCATTTATGCATAGCTATCGCAACCTACCTCCGTAATCATTGGTACTTGCTTACAGTATTCGAGCCTTGGTCTACCTCAACAATTTTTAAACCCTCCCCGGTTTCCCTCATCCTTCAATACTAAATCAGGCATTTTTTGTTGCCTCAGGATGTCTCCTGTCAACTCAGCATTTCTTTTAGCGTTTCAGTCACTAACTGCAAAAGTTATGCTGAGGTCAAGTGGCTTGCACAAGATAGTCTAGCGTGGGACATTGCATCAAATCGTCTTACCACTGAAGAATATAACAACAACAACATCAATCACGCTCTTCTTATCGTTCACTTGCATTGCCATGTCTGAGTGAATTATTAAGACATAGACAGATCTTAATGTTTTTATATAATTTCCTTGAAATTTACTTCGTTTTCCAGAGTGTTCCTTAGTTTCCTGTACTGGTTGCTCTACAAACGAGTTGCATAGCGTGACGTAGTCTACAAGCCTTCCTTACTCTTGTTTCAACTGCTGGCTTCCTTTTTATGTTCTTCCACTCTTACAACTGCAGTTCGGTTTCTATACAAGTTATGCGAAGACTATTCGAAAAGTAAGGTCCGATCGGTCACGAAATGGAAATCACGGTGAAAATCAAAAAGATTTTATTTGCAACAGTTACCTATACCTTCCAGCTACTTCTCTACGTAGTCGCCGCTCCAACTTCGAAATTTGTCGTAGCATTGTACCAACTTTCCAATACGCTCTTCACACAATGCCTTCCGCCAATCCCCTACGCTGGTCTACAGCAGTCGGCCGCAGTGGCCGAACGGTTCTAGGCGCTTCAGTCCGGAACCGCGCGACTGCTACGGTCGCAAGTTCGAATCCCGCCTCGGGCATGGATGTGTGTGTAATGTCCTTAGGTTAGTTAGGTTTAAGTAGTTCTAAGTTCTAGGGGACTGATGACCTCAGATGTTAAGTCCCATAGAGCTCAGAACCATTTGAACCATTTGGTCTACAGCTCGTTGTCTGTGCGAAAATATTATTTTCATAGCCAGCGGTTCGTGAGAGCAGAGATGAATCTCTGGGGGAGCCAGTTACGGGCTGTGTCGTGGATGATAAAACACTTCCCATCGAAAATGCTGCTGTAACATCTTCATTGCCCCTGCAGTGTGCAGTCGAGAGTTGTCACCAATACGAAAACACATGACAGGTATGTTATGTGGTCTGCATGACTTCAGGCGAAATCTCTCACCAGGCCCTTTTATTTGGCAGGAGTCACTATTTTTATAGGCATCTTTACGCGCTCACTGTGCGCTCAGAACTAAAAAGAACGAAGTGACGCGATCGACGGGCAAACTAGAGACACTGCCTAACACACCTGAGCAAAGCTTCATCGGATTGTCACTGTTTCCATTCGCACTCGATCGGACCTTTCTTTCCAAGTAGCCCTCGTACATAACCAGTCGCTTCCTGTATTTCATCCCCGATAACTTCAGAAATTCAAAAATTGCATCACAGCCAACACCGTCAAAAGCATTTCCTGAATCTGCAAATACTACAATTAAGGATTTAGCTTTGTTTAACTTATCTTGAGAAATAAGGAATATTAGACTTTAGCGTTCAGTTAAGAAAGAGGTCATTAGAAGAAAAATAAACTTTGTGCTCTGCCGTACGGCAGGTATTGTCATGAGGGAGCTTCGTCAGAGAGGTCCACCGTATGAGCGTCTTGGGAAGTGATTCCAGTGGTGGTTTCCCGTTGCCTTCCACTGATGATAATGAAATGATAATGAGGACAACACAACACGCAGTCACTGAGCAGAGAAAATCTCCGACCCAGCCGGAAATCGAACCCGGGCCCCTACGCGTGACAAGCTGGCACGCTGACCATTCAGCTATCGGGGCGGACGAGGTCAGAAACGGAGCATAATTTGGCAGTGGGGAAGGAAATCGGCCATATCCTTTTCACAGGAACTAGTCCGGGATTTCTCTCAAGTGAGTTAGGAAATCGTGGAAAACCTAAATCTGGATGGCCCAATAGGGATTTGAACCGTCGTCCTCCCGAACGTGAGTCCACTGTGCTAACTACTGCATCATCTCCCTCAGTCATCTTATGAGATACCTCGTAGGGTCAGCGTTACCTCGCGTGTTCGTATACTTCTACTGAACCCAACACGCAGCGTATTTACACGAGTGTCGGTGTATTCGTACAAGTGGAAGACCTTAAAATTTTGTTTCCAATCTGACTGTGAACGTCAACACGGTTTTTGTGCGTTGTACTGAAGTTCTTGGAAGACACTCACTTCTTCCCTCATCTTAGTCAGATATAGATGGTGGTCGGAAACAGTCTGAAAAATTATAATGATTTTGCAGGGTAGGTTGCGCTGCGAAATAATTGCTTAGAAAAAAATTCGATATATTGCGCCGTTACCAAATTAATTAGCATTGAAGTTAGCGAATCATGCCATTGCGCTCAAATTCCGGCAGCTGGCCAGATAAAATTAGTGTCAGTTGTCTCATAGCATAGATGATAGCGCACCATACTGCTCAGGCTTTTGTTCGGGTTCGATCCTTATTGCCTTCCGAAGTTCAATTTTTTCGCATCTCCCTTGTTCCAGTTTAGGAAACCAAACGGAGAACAAGTTTGGTGACAGCGTCTCTGCTGTGCCGCTTGAATTTTCTCGAGCAATGGCCTGATTGGCTAACTTCAGTTCTAATTAAATTAAGTCAGAAACGGGGCAACGTATCACTTCTCAGCACAACCCGCACTGCAACTCCCTTAATAGTTTTTCAGACTGTTTCTGATCACCCCGTATGTCTGTTCCATGTACACTCACTAATCACATTAACGTGACCACCTGCCAGAAACCTGGATAACCACCTTTTGCCGCGCGGACTGCAGTGGGACGTGCAGGAAGAGTCAACGAGGTCCTGAAAAATAGCGACAGGTAGTGGAGCCACGACGAATCCGGTGCAGTGGCCAGCTGCACTAGGTTTCTCGGGTTCAAAAATGGTTCAAACGGCTCTGAGCACTATGGGACTTAACTGCTAAGGTCATCAGTCCCCTAGAACTTAGAACTACTTAAACCTAAGGACATCACACACATCCATCCCCGAGGCAGGATTCGAACCTGCGACCATAGCGGTCGCGCGGGTCCAGACTGTAGCGCCTAGAACCGCTCGGTCACCTCGGCCGGCAGGTTTCTCGGGTGAGGATCCGTAGCGCGAATAGCCTGATCGAGGTAGTCCCATAGATTCTCGAATGAGTTCAAATTCGGGGAGTTTGGTGGATAGAGAAGTACGGTAAGCTCATCCTGGCGCTCTATGAACCGCGTACATACACTGCGAGCTGTGTTAAACGCTGCAGTTTCCTTGTGCTATTTTCTGTGATGGACGGCCGGGGTGGCCGAGCGTTTCTAGGCACTACAGTCTGGAACCGCGCGACCGCTACGGTCGCAGGTTCGAATCCTGCCTCGGGCATGGAAGTGTGTGATGTCCTTAGGTTAGTTAGGTTTAAGTAGTTCTAGGGGCCTGATGAACTCAGAAGTACCATAGTGCTCAGAGCCATTTGAACCATTTGAACCATTTTCTGTGGTGCCGAGGAATAACAAACCGCATTTACCGATGAGTAGGATAGCTGCATACTTGTGTTGAACTATTGTGCCTTCCAGAAAGACAAGATCACCAGGGAATGCCACGAAAACATTCCCCAGACCATAACGCTCCTCCTGCATCCTGGATCCTTCCGACAATTATTGCAGGGTATTTGCTTTCACACGTTTCACGCTGTACACGCCAGCGGCCATCCGTTATCTGAACAGGCCATCCCTTTTCTTCAGTGGACACAAAGTTGTAATATTGTCGTGCAGATTCCAACCATGGGGTCGCCAATGAACAGCAATCAGCATGGATGTATGAACCAGGCGCCAGCTGCGGTGGTCCTTGCGCATCAATGTTCGCTGAACGGTCGTTGAGCAGACAATTGGCTGCGTCTTGGCTCATTTGGGCGGTCAGTGGCGTAACAGCTGCACGTCTATTCTCCCGTACACATCTCCGCAACTTTCATTCACCCCTGACATCTATGGCCCTTGGTGTACCACAGTTGCCTCGGCACCGGTTTTGGGTAGCACTTTTTCACGTACATCGTATTGCACGTACCTTAACCATGGTGGCACGCGAACAGTTTACAAATTTAGCCGTTTCGGAAATGTTTTGCAAAAACAGACATAATGTCTGACAGGATTGACAGGATAGCCGCAGTCAGTGGTTTTACAATGTAACTTTTAATCTGTCTTGATCGTAAAATGTTGATTCATATGATTGGTTTCGGTTCCTCTAGAACCAGCTTCCGATCTGTAACGATAATGATACTAATTTACTATATATATACTAAGATGGTATCTGTTCTTTCAGACATGTCCGAAAGAACAGATACCATTTTAGTATATATATAATTAAGGCTCACCGGCCACTTGACCATCTGCTTCTTCTGTGCGAATGCACAAACAGAGCCCGAACTCTTACGGGAATCGGCAACGCGCCGCGAGTAATGAGTATAATGGGCGGGAGCACTACGAACGTAGTGCGGGACAATACGTTGAGAATGTGGGTTTCGCGGGAGGCGTGCCAGAGATAAATCTCTGCAGTCGCGCTATCCTCTGTGTCGTCGGTGGTTCAGATGGCTGCCGGCACGGTAGCTCAGCGTGTTCGGTCAGAGGGTTAGCTGCCCTCTGTAATAAAAAAACTGAGTTGATGGATCAAAGAGGAATTGAAACGGGTGTCTTGCGACACCCACCCCGAGCAAATGCAACGAACGAAAACGACCGAAATGAGATTAAAAAAAGAAAAAAAAAAGAAAAGATGGATAGAGCGTCTGCCATGTAAGCAGGAGATCCCGGTCAGGGCACACATTTTCATCTCTCCCCGTTGACGTATGTCAACGCCTGTAAGCAGCTAAGGGTGTTCTTTTGATTGTAATTTCACTAATTTACTATTTCACGAATGCAAGCCTTTCACAGCCTATTGAATCAACATCAAATGTACCAGAACGTAACTGATATTTCGGTTACACGAGTAACCCGTCCAAATACAGTAACTTTCACATGCTGCGTCACATAAAATTGGTTGTCAGAATGCACGTCGTTTGCATTAATTATAACACTATTACCAACAGGTGGCGTCTGGTACATTTGTTACATTACATATGTACATACTGTATTCAGTAGATATTTGTAATTAACTTTTATCTCTAAAAATATTGACAAGCACAGATTTTAACCTTGACATCTACAGATTTTAATTAAGTATTTTTAGAGGTAAAAGTTAATTACAAAAATCTACTGAATACAGTATGTCCATATGTAATGCAACAAATGTGCCAGACGCCACCTGTTGGTAATAGTGTTATAATTAATATAAATGACGTGCATTCTGCCAACCAGTTCTATGTGACGCAGCATGTGAAAGTTGCTGTATCAAGTACGTTCTGGTACATTTGATGTTGATTAGATAGGATGAGAAAGGCTTCCATTCGTGAAATTGTAAATTAGTGTCTTTATCGTTACAGATCTGAAGATGGTTTTGAAGGAAGCGAAACCGGTCATATGAATAAACATTTTGCAATCAAGACAGATTAAAAGTTACATTGTTTCGGAAATGCTTCCACACTTGGCCTGAAAGCCAATAATCATACCCTTTTGGACGACAGATAAAGCGCCCTGTTTTCGCGTAACAACGACTGCAGTTTTCCGCGTCTACCGACACACTTTATATACCCTACACTGCTGATGTGCCACCTACCGTTTGTGAGTGGTTATTCCACGTTGACGTTGAATGTAGGTGGTGCTCAAACTAATGTGACTGGGGCGTGTAGATGATTGTGATGCTTACTCGTGAACTGTATTAGTGTGCTGTTAATAATTACGGAAAATAAAGGTAGAGAGATGCTATGAGATAACATACTCTATGAAAGACAGAAAATTACAGATGTACAAGTAGTTGTAATTTTTAAATTAGATAAAGCAAAATTACAATTATCTAGAAATTAGGAACATTAAGTAAATGAAGCCATGTGACATTATTGGATAGAAGACCCCAGGGTGTGTTCAGCTCCCTAAGCAAAACATATTCGTACTTTGAACATGTAATGCACTGTGTGGAGACAGTGAGTGCGATGAGTGTATGTGACGTGTAGTGTAGTTATTGAATATGGCGAGTGTAAGCAAAAGAGTGAAACCTGGTGCCATCGTGCAGCACATTCTTTTCTAATATTACTAAGGGGACTACCGAGCTTCATCGTCCGACGGACTCACCAGAACCAAGTGTCGTGTGAACTCGTGCCTTGTCATACTGAGAAGAACTTTAAAATAAAATCCAAAGAAAATGGTGCACAGTTTGGTGATGACGTACTGTATAAGAAAGAGAGGGTCATATGGTGTTGGCTGGGAGACCAAGAGAGTTAGGTTCATCTGCTAAATCGGATGCGTTTTCCTTCTTCACACAATGGACCCCTTCCTCGTGGTTAGTGACAGTTGTGTCTCAAGCCTATCTGTCGAATGTACTTCACGCCCCCATTTCAAGAGGCTCTGCGGAGAGGTTTGGAATTTAATCCAGGATGCTGTCGAAAAGAAAAAAAAAATGGTTCAAATGGCTCTGAACACTATGGGAGTTAACTTCTGAGGTCATCAGTCCCCTAGGACTTAGAACTACTTAAACGTAACTAACCTACGGGCACACACACATCCATGCCCGAGGCAGGATTCGAATCTGCGACCGTAGCGGTCGCGCGGTTCCTGACTGTAGCGCCTAGAACCGCTCGGCCACCCCGGCCGGCCCTGTCGATAAGACTGGTGATCACAGTTTTGCACTATCGCCTAGAGTACAAAACAAGTGTTTGAGCAAGAATGCACCAACTTTGTGGCTAGATTCAGTCTTCCCAAGCAGACAGAACTTAAAAGTATCTCTTAAAGGAAAAAAAAACCGCCAGATGTAAAAGTAGCTCCAGGGGAGTGTTGCAGGGTCGTTACTGTTCTAAATATAAAGAAATGATAAACCTACATGATGTTATTCACCGACAATGCCGTTGTATATTAAAAATAGAGTCGTCAGAAAGTTGTGAGGAAGTGCTGGAAGAACTACAGGATGTTGATGCTTTGTGCTGTGCCTGACAGTTGCCGATCGATATAAACAAAGTTCCAGGACGGATTTTTTTATTTCTGCGTTTGCAGTACTAAAAAGGAACAAATGTTGTTTTGTGTCACACGGTATGGCTCAAATGGCTCTGAGCACTATGGGACTTAACATCTACGGTCATCAGTCCCCTAGAACTTAGAACTACTTAAACCTAACTAACCTAAGGACATCACACACATCCATGCCCGAGGCAGGATTCGAACCTGCGACCGTAGCAGTCGCGCTGTCACCCGGTATATGTGCGTCCCTGAAATGACCTTAGCCATGTGTCCGCGCAAACTCACTAGGTGACACGGCTGTGCTAGCAACACACTGGGTTCTTGGCGCATTAGTTACGGTGACGCAGTGGATGCTGTTTGTGATCAAAGAGCTCTGAAAAACTTCTAGTAAAACGTGGACAGTGATTAAGCAAGCAAATGCTGGCGAGGCATTTTCAAGAAGCCGTGTTTCCGAGTGGCACAGAACGTTTCGTGACGACAAAGATTCAATGCAAGACGATCACAGAGCTGGTCGCCCGCCTACAGCACATACCGATGCAAACATGGAGCGTGTAAGGCTGTTATTGCAAATGACCATCATGTAACAGTGTGTGCGATATCAGACGAACTTGATTTGAATCGTAATATGTCATAAGATTTCAAGCGAAGATTTAGACAAACGGAAACTTAATGCAAGAGTCGTCCCTCACATACTAATGGACGGACAGAAGGAGGAAAGAAAAAGAATTCCTGCTGGAATACTGGATGGAGCCAGACATGATCCTACGTTTCTGTCAAAGATTATTATTGGTGATGAAAGGTGGTGTAACCAGTACGACCTCACCCGAAGCGTCAAAGTTCTGAGCAGCGGAGTCCTGGATCACCAACCTCGAAAAAAGTCAAACGACAACCTTCGAGGGCAAAGACAATGTTTGATCGCTTTCTTTGATATTAAAGGATTAGTTCACCTTGAGTATGTTCCCCCAGGTCAAACAGCGAACCAGACTCTTAACACTGAAGTCTTGAAACGTTTGCGACAAGCAATTCGACCTCACCACCAAATTTGTGGCATTCATTATCGCGTGACAAGGCAAGACCCCATATTCATTGGTCTGTTACCGAGTATCTGGCCAGACGTTCTGTTGTTGCCATCCTACATCCTCTAAATATTCCCGACCTCTTGCTTTGCGAGTGAAAAGGTGACTGAAAGGAAAGTTTCACCAAGATTTGCAGACATCCAACGGGCTGTGACATGAGCTTACAAGCATCGCAGTTAAAAATTTCCTTGCTTGCTACCAAGACCTCCAGAAACGCTGGCAACTGTCTACAGACAGCCAAGAGAAATACTTCAATAGGAGCTAGGATCATTACTTGGTAAGTGCAATGTTTTCTTTTCTTTTTAAAAAAAAAACATGTTGAGGTTGTGGAGGAGGAGACCAGACTGCGAGGTCATCGGTCTCATCGGATTAGGGAAGGACTGGGAAGTAAGTCGGCCGTGCTCTTTCAAAGGAACCATCCCGAAATTTGCCTGGAGCGATTTAGAGAAATTACGGAAAACCTAAAAAAACTGTCCTGGGACTTTTTTGACAAAGGAAGTATAATGTATTATGCATGAACAGAAGGAAAGATCTAATGCTGTTTGATTACACGAATGGCAACAAGTTACTATAACCGGCGACATCAGTAAATATTTAGGAATAAGCGTCTGCGGTAACTTAAAAACAGAACGGCCACTTAAATTTAGTTATAGGAAAAGCATGAGGTCAGACTGATATTTAGCTGCAGAATCCTAAGAAGATGTAATTCATCTGGAAAAGAGGAAACTTACGAAACCCTCTATCGAGAGAATAAATATTAGTCTGGAGTCTGGGACCATTGCCAGATAGGATTAATAGAGGTGATACAGAAGATCCAGTAAAGAGCGTCGGGTTTCGACACCGGTTCGTTTACGAAAAAAGAATCGTTCTTCGCGTACACCATTGTCGAATGAAACAGCAAAGGAGAGACATGATCTGATACCCGAAGTACCCTCTGCCACACACCTTAAAGTTTCTTGTTGAGTATGGAAGTAGCTGTAGACTCAAATAATGAAGTATATTTTTTCATGTTTTATCACACAGCCCGTAAATATTTAAAGTCATATTCGTGTACCACCAAGAGCTGGTAATCAAACAATAATCTTCGTTTGTAGCCAGCTGATCATTATCAGGCAACCTGTATAGCAACAGAAAGGATATAGGAGATAGCTGGATCATTAACTGAAGGTATGTTAAATCCGTCTGTGCAATTACAAAACTGTGCGTGTTTTGTTCGGTGTAGCCGAGCGGTTCTAGGCGCTTCAGTCTGGAACCGCGCGACAGCTACGGTCGCAGGTTGGAATCCTACCTCGGGCATGGATGTGTGTGATGTCCTTTGGTTAGTTAGGTTTAAGTAGTTCTAAGTTCTAGGGGACTAATGACCTCAGACGTTAAGTCCCATAGTGCTCAGAGCCATTTGTATTTTGTTACCAAACGCGCTTCATTTTATTGGTATAAGAAATCATCCGTGGTCTGTAATGACACATTCATAATTTGGCTAGCTTTCTAGATCTAAAAACAGTTCATTACAAAAGAATTCGATTTAACTTGCGGGATCTTTTGTTCGATTTTCGCTCACATCAGAAAGTATCTTCTGCTTGCATATTTTCGAGATATGCCTTCGTTTGGCGCTACTGTTATTTGCCTTATCCCACATTGCTTTGCAACAATACACATTCTTTGATGTGAAGCACGACGAGACCTAGCATCATTAGTTTGTTGTTTGTTTGCATACTTTTGGCTAAAAGTGTTTCTGTGTGAACCGTGTGACTAGTGTTGCAAACCTGACCCTTAGTTTCGGTTTTTCCGTGATCTAAAAATGTTCTCGTCATCTGCAGTTTATCATACGTGTGTTATATCATTTAATTATGTTACTACGTATTTATTTAATATCTGAGCGAAATGATGGTGTAGTGAGAGTGTTGAGGGTCTAAATAGTGAGCAGATGGGGGAGAAAGAGGAGGCAAAGATGAGCAAAAGAAGTGAACGCTGAATATAAAGTAGGGCAAGAGAGAGTGACATGGTAATGCGATGGAGAAAAATGGGGAGATGACGTAGAGGTAAAAAGGAGGGAAGGGGGGGAGAGAGAGAGAGAGAGAGAGAGAGAGAGAGAGAGAGAGAGCGAGAAAGTGTTTTTTTAATTATGTGATTTTTTCAATGATCTTGTATAGTGTCTGGTTTCCAATATTTATCTGTTGATTAAGTAGCTATGTACTATGCGTTATTACTTTTTGTGTATGATAGATTTCTTGAATGGTAAGGAGGTGTCTGTTTTTATGATGCTCGTATCTTTTTCTATCGTGCTTAGCCTATGATACTCCTGTGGGGTTTTCGTACATAAAAAAGTGTGGTGTTGATGTCTTTTCTTATGGTTGTATCTATAAAGTTGAGTATGTTTCCTTGTTCTTCCCCTATTGTACACTTTATGTTCTTGGTGAAAGTGTTTATGTCTTTCTTGTAGTCTCACGGACGAATTTAAAATAACTTCTGTAATTATAAAGCAATTACGGACAATTTGGGTACACAAGTGACAAATTTAACTATTAGTGTAACGTTATGTGGTGACCATGCTCACGATATTCCTACAGTATACAAGCAACATTCTGATATAAAACTGTTACAGTAACATGGATGCAATCATTGTACTGGGGCATCAATAAAAATAAAATTTCACATAGATCAAAATGGATTCATATAAAATTGTATAATGTTTCACTTCGGTAATACCAATGTAGATTTTGTCACAAATCTTTACAGCTCACATATGAATGTGCAGCATGTATCTGTAAAGAAAATACTGAACCGCTGTTACTAGTCTCACTGCTTTGTTTTGCAACGAGCTGTATGCACATCACTTTTCCATCGATTTGTAAAGGGGAATCAGTGTCCAGTTCCTCAGTATGCAATGTGCACTCCAGATAGCAAAAGGAAACATAGAAGTGGACAGCGTAGTAAAGATTATTGAACCGTTTTAATGTATCGTACCCTTGACGACATGTAACACACTGTAAATGTGTCGTATTCGTCCTATTCAGCTATTTCGTTTACATCTACGACAACAATCGGTTTCATTACTTTGTACTATCGATTTTAGACCCAGAGACGCAGGTGGTTTTGTATAATTTTATTTCTCTTGACGCCACGGTAATAATAACACCGTATAAGATGCCATAACAATTTTTGTACGTGGGTTTACACTATGACAGTTTCGTGAGCATGTTCACCACATATCGTTGCTTTTGTTGGATGGTCAAAAGTATCTCATGTATTCTCTCCGTTACTTAGGAGATTTCTTAATGACGATCGTTTCATGGAAAGTTTCTTCATAAACAACTACCTGTCATAAATTTTTGATGACTTACTTAAATAATTTAATAAAGCAGCTTGTTTCGACGAACATCGTCTTCTGGCTGTATGCACTTTAAAGAAAATTACTTACAGATATTGAAGTTGTTCCATATGGTCTTGGCATGTGTGGTGGCCATCATTGTGGCGTGTCCAGTTACATCCATTGTTCTGGCTCCTTCGATTTTAACAATGAGTGTAAATGAATACACCATAAGAAGACAGCATTTCATTTGAACAAAGACGGCCACGGCACAGGCCAATGATGTAAACAACAAGTTCAACACTTAGATGTACTTTGGTTAAATGTCTTTGAATTGCCATCGTAGCCAGAAGATGTTTTTTACTCGAGACATGTTGCTATGTTCAATAAGTCAACAAACGTTTGTGACTACTACCGGTCTCTGAAAAGTCTTTTCATATTTTTGAAATTGTCGTCGACTAATAATCGGTAAGATTTTTGCTGTTGTTTTATTTGCAACTCCTGCTGATACATAAATAAGAATATTTACAAGTAACGAAGTTAATTGCCTATGAGCTGGACTCAGTCAAGTTTGTGTCGTGCACTGGACATGTGAAATGCGTGCAGCTGGTGCGGTCTTGGAGCGTCGACGTCTGCGTCTTCGGTTCCCGGGTCGTACTGGGCTATCGGATGGGCTAGTCACAGCCACTGTCTGCATAATCTTAAAACGGAATAAATTACTTGGCGATCTTACGTGACGCTTTACATGGCTACGCAGACAGTGTCCTCGAGACAACATCTGGCGTCTCTGACTTTGACAAATTAAGTCACATTTGCGGGTAATTTAATATCGCGGGCCACGGTACGGATGCCATCCAAAAGCACGAAAAGGAACTCAGCCGTCGAGGCAAGACGACCGCGCAGCTGCCGCTCTTAAATGCTGCCTCGCCATTTTCCTGACACACTGCCAACCTCGGGTAGTGTAACAAGCAGAGGTTTCTTCTGAACTTTATATGGTACTATTATAGGCATTTCCAACCCGGGAACGAAACTTAAACGACTTTATCACGTGGTTAGTATGCGAACTGCGGTGCTAGCGATACAAAGAGCTCATTAAATTTCTTTTAAATTTTAGGGTTTTGTACCCCAACGGTACAGGATTACTTTGCTGTGCGTCTGTCTGGGTGTCTGACTTTCAGACTGTTCGAAACCCTTTCCCCCAGGAACGGGCAAAATCAAAAGATACGGCGTTTTATGTCACATACTTTGATATACGCAAACATACTCATCAAAACCTACGGGCTACTTCCCGTTGGCCTAGAATCATGGAATTTGGCAAGAAACAAGGTTTCAAAGTACAGCCGACTGAAAAATCCGAAAATTGTTAATTTGTAATGATGTACACCAATTTTTTTTTCTCATTTGTTATCAGTCCGTCTGTTAAGACACCTTTTTCTCAGTAGCAGGTAGAAATATCAAGTTGAAATTTATGTCAAATACTGAGGTCTATAATCCTTTGGTGGCGTAAAAAGTTACGCTTCTATGTCAACGCAATCAATGTCATATTTTGACACTCGCAAACTCACTCATTAAAACCTACAGGGTACTATAAACTGATGTAGAATCATGAAATTTGGCAAGAAGAAATGTTTCACAGTACAAGTAAAGGAAAAAAATCGGAACAATCTTAATTTATAATTATATCACAGGAAAAATATTTTTGTCATTTGGTGTCCGACTTTAAACTTGAAATTAAAGCATTCTAGAAGGCCTTGGAATCCGTGAGACCGATATCGTGCCAGTATCATTGACGATAACAGGCAAAAATCGTCGAGATCCTTGATTTCTGTTATGGATGAACCGTCTATATACCGAACATAGCCAGCCATTGTGGCCGAGCGGTTCTAGGCGCTTCAGTCTGGAACCGCGCGACAGCTACGGTCGCAGGTTGGATTCCTACCTCGGGCATGGATGTGTGTGATGTCCTTTGGTTAGTTAGGTTTAAGTAGTTCTAAGTTCTAGGGGACTGATGACCACAGATGTTTAGTCCCATAGTGCTCAGAGCCACTTTTTGAATCTGCAGTCCCATAGGCTTAGAACTACTTAAACCTAACTAACCTAAGGACATCACACATATCCATGCCCCAGGCAGGATTCGAACCTGCGACCGTAGCAGCAGCGCGGATGCGGACTGAAGCGCCTAGAACCGCTCGGTCACACTTTTCAACTCCGTTGCCATACTGAGTGATGGACAAATGTCCGTCTGTATGCGTCGGTTCTAAATTCTCGTATGTTACTCGCCCTAAGGCGAAATATACGATGAAGACTGTAGAGCAGCTTCCCAGACATGCTCGATTACCAGTCCTCTGAATTCACCCACTTTCGTTTTGCAGAATTTTATTTCACAAATGAAAATTTTTGCAAAATCACGATAGATTAACAGAAAACCAAATAACGAAGTCCATTGTTACCGCATTAACACTTCAGTTTTCAATATCGAAAATGTGGGAGTGCGTCTTTTCCTTGTTACCCACCATGTTTGTCTTTTTTGATAAAGGATTCCATGAATTTGATTCCTTTGTTGCATCAGAGCGTTGTTTGTATCAGCTTCTGTCGGCTGTGAGTGGGCTTTTTCTTTTTGCGCTGCGTTTTTAACTTTGCAATTCTTTTTCTTCAGCATTTGTCCCACACGTACACAGCACTGCCGGGGTTGATATCGGATTTGGCTTGTTTAACTTAAGGGAAGGACGGATGCCCTTCCTGTCACCATCCCGCAACCCCCCGGGACGGAATATGTGTACCTCAGCTTTCTGTGTGAAAGTGAGAGAAAGTTTTCGAAATGTTAGCGTATCACGTGTGGAACTTGGGTACTAGTCGGGTATTCACCTATTGGGATCTAGGAAATTGTCGAAAATACTACATCCAGGCTGGCTGACACAACGATACCCATCCTTAATCCTTCGGGAGGATTCAGCCCGGGCCTGGCACTCCTCCCCGACCCAAATGCAGCGTTTAAATATGCACGGCTTTCCGGGCGGGTTAAAAATTTTATAACTTAATACTAAATAACTACTACAAAGCATTTTGCGAAACTTTCATTGTATTTATGATGTTTTTGTATTATTTTGTGATGTTCTGAGTAATTTAAGAGAATATTTGCGCATACAGCTACTCGGCCGAATAGTAGCGGCTCCGGTCACAGAAAACCATCATACCGCCCGGGAGAGCGGTGTGCTGACCACACGCCCCTCCTATCCGCATCCTCAGCTGAGGATGACACGGCGGTCGGATGCTCCCGAAGGGCCACTTGTGACCTGAAGACGGAGTGCTTTTGCGCATACAGTCCGCGCACCTCTTATTAATTTCTGGTGTCCATTGTGAGGCGGACACTTGCCGCATGCGGTTTTAAAGAGGACCTTGTCACGCGGTAAGTGCAGAAATAGCTGTGATCATGGCTATGCCGATTGCTAATCCTGCCGACTGTGGGGTGCGAGGTGTTATTCGTTTTCTGCGGGCGGAAAATAACAAACCCTATCATATTCACTGCAGACATTTTACCACTTGTGTCAAAGGTACAATGGATGCGGGCAGTGTCTGAATGGCGGCACTGCGACATCACAGATGCGCTGAAACAATACGTAGATGAGATCATTTGAGAGAACCAA
The DNA here is from genome assembly GCF_023864345.2 of Schistocerca serialis cubense. Taxonomy (NCBI): domain Eukaryota; kingdom Metazoa; phylum Arthropoda; class Insecta; order Orthoptera; family Acrididae; genus Schistocerca; species Schistocerca serialis. The sequence goes on along the minus strand of NC_064640.1, from coordinate 139,110,975 downwards.
CGATTCAAAATTAGTGCCGCCTACGAACAATGTCAGGAAGTGCCTCGTTCAGTTGTGCACTGAACTGCCACTCACCACTTAGGGTACTACAAAATCTGTGCACGGTGGGTGCCGCGCTTGATCACGGATGACCAGAAAGCTGTGAGAATGGGTACTTCATTAGCAATCTTGGAGCTGTAGGAAAAGGATGGCAACACGTCTATTGACCACCTTGTTGCAGAAGATGAAACATGGGTTTCTCATAACACCCACACAATGAAGCGACAGCCCATAAAGTGTTGTCATCCTACCCGCCACAGAAGCCACCCAAGTTCAGATAAACTGCATCAACTCGACAACTGTCGGCTTCTGTATTCTGGACAGTGAATTTGTCATATGCGTCGATTTCATATCGCGCGACACAACAATCAATATTGATGCACACTGTGCTATCCTCGATGTCTCTGTTGGTCTGTCTAGAGCCGGCGAAGAGACAAACTATCACTTGGAACTGTTCTGTTGCACGACAATGCACATCCGCAACTACCCAAAAAACACAAGGCTTGGTTCAAATGGCTCAAATGGGTCCAAACGCTATGGGACTTAACATCTGAGGTCATCAGTCCCCTAGAACTTAGAACTACTTAAGCCTAACTAATCTAAGGACATCTCACACACACATGCCCGAGGCAGGATTCGAACCTGCGACCGTAGCAGCAGAACGGTTCCGGACTGAAGCGCCTAAAACCGCTCGGCCACAGCGGCCGACCACGAAGCTTGCTACGTGAGAAATTCCAGAGGCATATCTTCGAGCAATCTCCTTCTAGTCCAGACCTGCCACCGTCGGACTTTTTCCTGTTTGCAAAACTGAAGGAACACCGTTCTGGTAAACGCTTCTCAAATGATGAAGACTTAAAGGATGCTGTCATGACCTCATTGAATAGCCAGGCGGCCACATGGTATGAGAAGGGTATACGCAAACCGATTCCGTCGTGCGAAAAGTGCCTTAATGTCAAATACGATATTACAGAGCCTGTGTTATTCTGACTTACAATGCAAAGTTCCTTTGGATATGCATGCACGTCCAAAGCAACAGGCACTGCGGCGACTACAACTGTTATGAAAAACATTAAATGTATTCGCAATTTTTAACATGGACAACCATCAGCTGTAGAATGGAATGACAATGAAAATTTGTGCCGGAGAGGAACTCGAACCGAAATTTCCCGCCTACGGCGAGTGGTTAAGTTACTATTTGGCTATCTGTACACGACTCACCGCCAGACCCTAACTTCAATAAGGCGTCAACCATGTATCTGCAACCTGTACTCGTACATGCATTATGTATATTCCCGTACAGGTGAGACACTTTAGTTGGAAATCGCTTGCCCGGTGTCACCGAATAAATGCGATACTGCATTGCTTGTGTTATTCTGAATTACGATGCAAAGTTCCTTTGGACATGCATGCATGTTTTCATCATTGTCATTCCATCTGCATCTGCATGGATACTCTGCAAATCACATTCAAATGCCTGGCAGAGGGTTCATCTAACCACCTTCACAATTCTCTATAGCCGGCCGGAGAGGCCGAGCGGTTCTAGGCGCTACAGTCTGGAACCGCACAACCGCTACGGTCGCAGGTTCGAATCCTGCCTCGGGAATGGATGTGTGTGATGTCCTTAGGTTAGTTAGGTTTAAGTAGTTCTAAGTTCTAGGGGACTGATGGCCTCAGAAGTTAAGTCCCATAGTGCTCAGAGCCATTTGAACCAATTCTCTATTATTCCAATCTCGTATGGCGCGCGCAAATAACGAACACCTATATCTTTCCGTACGAACTCCGATTTCTCCGTATGTAGGTCGGCGTCAACAAAATATTTTCGCATTCGAAGGCGAAAGTTGGCAAATGGAATTTCATGAAAAGATTCCGTCGCAACGAAAAACGCCTTTCTTTTAATGATTTCGAGCTCAAATCTGTATAATTTCAGTGACTCTCCCTCCCATATTTCGCGATAATTAAAATGAGCTATCCTTCTTTGAACTTTTTCGATGTACTCCGTCAGTCCTATCGGCCAAGGATCCCACACCGCGCAGCAGTATTCTAAAAGAGGACGGACAAGCGTAGTGTAGGCAGTCTCCTTAGCAGATCTGTTACAGTTTCTAAGTGTCGTGCCAATTAAACGCAGTCTTTGGTTAGCCTTCCCCACAACATTTTATATGCGTTCTTTCCAATTTAAGTTTATCGTAACTGTAATTTCTAGGTATTTAGTTGAATTTACGGCCTTTAGATTTGACTGATTTATCGTGTAACCGAAGTTTAACGAATTCCTTTTAGCAGTCATGTGGATGACGTCACACTTCTCGTTATTTACGGTTAACTGCCAGTTTTCACAACATTCAGATATCTTTTCTAAATCGTTTTGCAATTTGTTTTGATCTCCTGATGACTTTATTAGTCGATAAACGACAGCGTCATCTGCAAACAAACTAAGACGACTGCTCAGATGCTCTCCCAAAGCGAAGGGCCTGTAACACTACCTTGTTCAACGCCAGAAATCTTTTCTGTTTTACTCGATGACTTCCCGTCAGTTACTACGAACTGTGACCTCTCTGACAGGAAATCACGGATCCAGTCACATAACTGACACGATATTCCATAAGCACGCAATTCCCTATAAGCCGCTTGTGTGGTACAGTGTCAAAAGCCTCCCTTAAATCCAGAAACACGGAATCGATCTGAAATCCCTTCTCAATAGTACTCAACACTTCATGCAAATAAAGAGTTAGTTGTGTTTCACAAGAATGATGTTTTCCAAACCCATGTTGACCGTGTGTCAAATGGTTCAAATGGCTCTGCGCACTATGGGACTCAACTGCTGTGGTCATAAGTCCCCTAGAACTTAGAACTACTTAAACCTAACTAACCTAAGGACATCACACACATCCATGCCCGAGGCAGGATTCGAACCTGCGACCGTAGCGGTCGTGCGGTTCCAGACTGTAGCGCCTTTAACCGCTCGGCCACTCCGGCCGGCGACAGTGTGTCAACAGACCGTTTTCATCGAGGTAATTCATAATGTTCGGACACAATATATGTTCCAATATCCTACCGCATATCGACGTTAATGATATGGGCCTGTAATTAAGTGGATTATTCCTACTATCTTTCTTGAATATGGTGTGGCCTGAGCAGCTTTCCAGGCTTTGAGTACCGATCTCTCGTCGAGCGAACGATTGTATATTACTGTTAAGTAATGCATCAGAATATTCTGAAAGGAACCTAATTGGTATACAATCTGGACCAGAAGACTTGCTTTTATTAAGTGATTTAAGATGCTTCACTATTCAGAGGATATTTACTTCTACGTTACTCGTGTTAGCAGCTGTTCTTGATTCGAATTCTGGAATATTTACTTCGACTTCTTCTGTGAAGGCATTTCGGAAGGCTGTGTTTAGTAACACTGCTTTGACAGCGCTGTCTTCGATAGTATCTCCATAGCTACCGCGCAGAGGAGGCATTGATAGTTTCTTGCCGCTAACATACTTCACATACAACAAGAATCTCTTTGGATTTTCTGCCAGGTTTCGAGACAAAGTTTCGTTGTGGTAAATGTTATAAGCATCTCGCATTGAAGTCGGCGCTAAATTTCAAGCTTCTGTAAAAGATCGCCAGTCTTGGTGATTTTTCGTCTGAATATGGCATTGTATGTCTTCCAAAGAACGCCCATATAAATTCCCTGAGTATTCCTGCTACCCTTTCGTGTGGGCTACAGATGATGGCTGTTGATATCCGCAATTGCGAATACATTTAATCCACTTAATGTCAAAGGTGACTACGTGAAAAAGTAGACAACGTATGTATCAAAACTTGTGTATTCAGTTTCTGTATTACTATCATTATCAAAGAATATCTTGGCAGGGTGAAACGTTCTGTACTTTCTGGATGCCTCTTACAAGGGGAAGGCCTCAGACACGCCCAACCGATTCGGCTCAAATTTGGCTAGTTGCTTGTGTACAACCTAAAACGAAGGACTGTAAAATATTTTGGGTCAACACCTCCGCAATTTTGAGAAAATCACCCCTAAAAGTTATGACGAGCAATGGACACAAAATTGGAGGGATTTATAGATAATTGTAAATAGAGCATTTTTCATCATCAGGTATGGGGTCCACAAACGCAAACTTTTCCCGAAAGCGAGGAGAGAAACTTTTACCGCCGGCACGGTAGCTCAACATGTTCGGTCAGAGGGTTAGCTGCCCTCTGTAATAATAATAATAATAAAAATAAAAGACTGAGTTAATCGTTCAACAACTAACTTAAACGGATGTCTTACGACGTCCTCCCCGAGCAGATGCAATGAACAAAATGAGATTTAACAAAAAAAAAAAAAAATAGCGCAAAGGCTAAGCTAACTAGCTGGGAATCGGAGAACCCGGGTTCGAATCTCGAAGAAAGCTCGCGGATGTTATTCTTTTCGATTGTATTTTTCCATATCTCAATTGATAGGGGTAAGGAGGGTTAATAAGGTAAGTAAATCAATAAGGAATGATAGTAATAAGGTAGGCAAACTAATTTGCCAAACGCCGTGAGTTGGTAAAATATTAAATTTTTAAGCCTTGTCACATGAAAACAACTACGAGTAAGAGTGCTTCGAATTCCTCACGAGGGACCACAGATAGCCAACCGCACGACGCTTGACAGAATGCACGCGGGGAGAATTATGTTGTCCCGGTTGCCTCTTCGTCATATAGTTGTGGAAGAGAGAAGGTGTCCAGCACGAGCCTTATAGAAGTCAATCGGAAAGAGTTATTTTCGTCATTAGGCTGCCGCGAACCTCGCGGATACATGTAGTGATTTTTCCATCATTAATGTGCCGAATGAAATAAGTTTTGTGAATGAATACAGTATTATTCAGTAAGTAACATATGACGAATACTGTATGTAGTTTGTAGTAATTAGCTCGTCTGTTTATGCCGTAGTAACTAGTTATTATTCATTGTCATATCTTCAGTATACGGCCAACAAGGATTTTACGTTTGCTGCATCATTATCTTGGGAAATAAATTTCAAATCGGAGTACAAAATTCGTCAACGGCACGCCACTAAATATGTCTCTCATAAGGAGGTACAAAATATAGAAGATATACAGAAAGTGGTGGCTCTTTTCAACACGCAAACGGCGTCATTTATGACCGGTTTTACTGGTGATTACGTTACCTTAGCCATTGCGCTATCAGTGCTGTCGGCAAAAAGCGTTTACCATGTGGGTACAGAAGCGACAGTTGTAAAAGTTTCTTTCCTCGATTTCTGGAATAGTATG